>NC_089507.1:178115153-178856691 GCF_036850995.1 Saccopteryx leptura
CACTTCATGGAATCAGAACCCTTCAGAACTAAAAATAACCTTGGAGGCTTTCACAAAGGATTTATCATGACTCTTTTAGAAGGAGATCACAATTAACTTTCGGTTTCTTGGGGCTGATTGTCTAATTAGTGGCTTTCTCTCGCTTCCTCTCCCCCCCACTGCCTTCATTCCGCTGTGTCCCCCACATGTCATTAGCACCTCCACCAGAGGCTGGACCAGGCCGGAGGACGAAGACAAAACTGGCCATTAAAAATATGTAACAACAATAACAAAACGCCGACTAGGGCAAAGTTCAGAATTAGTATTTAAAATGAGGAATTTAAAGTATTAAAATTTTAATATCAATGCACTTGTTATCTTTAAACTCCTTGAGTAGAGATGATTTCTTCTATTGGGATATGAGGAGCATTTGAAAGGTAACGGCCTGTTTTCTGTTTCTGTTTCACTGCGTAGTTTCCAGAATGGTGGAAACATGCAGTTACCATAGATGAATTTTTCATCCATAGATGAATAAAGCCCCTCACACACGCATCCCACTTGACAGAACAGCGTCTTTCACACTCTCTCGTGCCTCCCTCACAGTGCCCGGGGCGTGGAGAGAGAAAGCTCATTCCATTGAGAGGTATTATTTAATTCTTAATTATAACCTGATTGAGATGGCTTTCACAGGTGTGTTTGGAGGTAACTGTCATCTTTTCATTTATTTACTGAGCACCTGCTATTTGTCAAGCACTGTTCTAAACGCTGGGGACACATCAGTGGACAAATGGGGCAAAAAATTCCTGCCCTCATGGACTCAGAATATAAAGAAACAACATCATTTTAAAAGGCAAATTATATCATATTTAGAAGAATTTCAGCCGCAAGAAAAAATAGAGCAGAGTAAGGAGGACTGAAGAGTGTTCAAGTGTCAGTTACAAGCAGATGGTGGTCAGGGCAGGTCACACTGAAAAGCTGACATGGAAGCAGACTCAGAGAGAGAGAAGCAAAGACCCCAAGGCAGGGAACTGCCCGCTGTGTCTCAGGAATACTGAGGAGGCTGCTGTGGCCGGAGTGGAAAGAACAACGCTAAACATAGTCAAAGATGAGGCCAGAGAAACAAGTGGGCAGGGATAGAGTTTAGCTTGGGGCATTCTAGGACTTTCTGTGATGATGGAAATGTTTTATGGCTGTGCTGTCTGATATGGCAGCTACTAGCCACATGTGGCTATTTGAGCACTTGAAATATGGCTATCATAATTGTGAATTTTCAATCTCATTTAACAGTAATCAATTTCCATGTGAACAGCCGCACACGGATAGTAGCCACCATATTGGGCAGTTCCCGAGTTGACGTGATCTGACTCCCATGTGCAGCATTGTTCTGACTACTGTGTTGAGAATCTGGAGCTCAGGAGCAGGGACACCAGGTGACTTCCCACCCAGCCACACACAGATCCCACAGGGTCACACCAGCTGAAAGTGAGTCATTACTAGCTGTTCTCTCCTATAACACACCTAACTCGGGGCTGACAGAAACCTTTATCAATCTGACTGACTTAAGTCCTTGTGAGACACTTATCAATGACCAACAATTCCTGGGCCTCAGGTAATTTAGAAAGAGGGGGCAGTGAGGAAGGGGACAACCATGTGTTGATCCATTCTTTGTCAGAAATGACTGTTACACTAATTAAAAAAAAAAAAAACTCCAGTAAACTTGGCTTATCATACATTTTTCAAAATCAAAAATCCAAAGTTCAAGGAATGAGACACCCTTTCCCATGCTTTTTTAAAACTGCACCCTAATGATACCTTTTTTTTTTAAAGAGCTCATCATCTGATAAAAGTAAACGAGCCTGGCTGTGCCGGGGGAAGGCGGCAGGTGCCCCGCTGCCCGCGGCCTGGCTTCTTCACAGAGGACAGAGCGGCTCTTCGGCACAGATGCCAAGCAGACACCCAGGAGGGAACGAGTTCCTGCCTCCTCCTTGAGGAAATGTGAACACTTTCTAGGGGCAGGGAGCCTAATGATGCTCAGACCCATGTCCTGCTACAGGAAATTAAAGTGAATGGAAGCTGTGTGATAATCAGATGGGGTTCGACTGGGATGCAAACACCAGAGTTTGCTTAGACTGACAGGGAGGGCTTGCTTGGTCAGCCCCTGACCCCCTACAAGTGGCCGTGGCTGGGATGGGTGTGAAGTCCACACCCAGTGAGGGGCCTGACCTTCACCCCCAGCTCTGAGCCTGGGTGGGGAGGGGGTTGCCTGGCCAGATGCAAATACAGTTAAGGAGCTCTGAGCTCCACAGCCTTATAGTATCACTCAGAACCAACTGACTGCCGGTGGTGGCTGAGTCAGCAGGCTCCATGCTCCACCCCAGGTGTTTGGAGGAGGGCATAAGTCATCCACTGACAAAATGGCAGCCACAGTTCACAGCTCACAGGCTTGCTCTTGTGCCTCTTAAGTGGCACCTCACTCCAGGAGGTAAGCCCACACTTTTCTCTTTCCAACCTGAAATTGGTTTAGCATAGAAATGGCTACATACAAATTAGGACATTTAGGGCTCAGAATAAAAAACAAATAGGATTCATACTCGCTTGCTAGAAACTTCCTTTGTTCAGCGCCCAGAAGTTGTTTTCCAGGGAGTCCGTGGGTTGAAATTAGGGTGAGATTACTAAACTTCAGGTGAGAGCTGAGGAAGAAAAGAAAACACACAAAAAGAGGTAAAACAGAATTCGGTGAAACTCTCATATACAGCTGACCCTGAAGAGTGTGGGGCCAGTGTGCAGACTCCTCATGAAGTCAAAATCCATCTATCAATTTGATTCTCCCAAACTTAACTACTAATAGCCAACTACTGATATCATAAACAGTCGGTTAGCACATATTTAGTATGTTATATGTATTACATACTGTAGTCTTACAATAAAGTAAGTTGGAGAAAAGAAAACATTAAGAAAATCATAAGGAAGTGGAAATACCTTCACAGCATTTATTGAAAAAAACTAGCACATAAGTGGATCTACACAGCTCACACCTGTGTGACAGTCAGCTGTCAGTCAATTTAACCTTATTTTATCTGTCACCTAGTTGCTGAACTTTTCTTTGAACCCAGCAATTCCTTTTGCGCAAACCTTCAAATGGAGCCGACCATTTAAATGAAAGAGGGGAGATGGCACTTGGAGTGCAAAGGACAGAAACTTTAAACAGCTCTAGCGCCATAATGACAGATACCATTTAAATTTTTAAAATTTTGCTTCTCAGAGTAAAACAAAACAAAATCAAGACCTTAGGACAGTGGTTCTCAAAGTGTGCACCAGGGTGCACTAGTGCACCCTAGAAGATTTCCAGGTGCACCCTATGGTATTCCAGAGAAATATGTGCCTGTTGGAGTTTAGATTTTTGGGGGACAGAGTTGTGGGGAATTGGCTGTAAGCAAACAGTCTACCCAACCTCCTCACCTCATTTGCCTGATTAAGTTGCAAAAGGCTGTTAAGCTGTGGTGCTGGATTGTTTACACTACCCCCCCACATTCCCCGGAAAGACTGGAGGCAAGTTTCTTCTATCCTTTGTTTGGTGTAAAGTTAAGATGATATATATGGTGGGGGTTTTGGATTGATGATTAAACATAAGGAATTGTTTCTTGAAGCCTTTTGGATTTCTATCAAAGAAGAATATGTGGCAATATCTAAAAAAGCTTTGAACATTTTCCTACAATTTTCAACATCCTATTTATGTGAATTAGGATTTTCTACACTCAACACAATTAAGAGTAAAAAGAGAGGAATTCTTCATTGACAAGGAAATGAGAGTTTGCCTTTCAAATATATGCCTAAGCATTGAAGAAATCGCTAGGACACATCAGGCTCATGTTTCTCATAAACACAAGAATGAAAAAACTTAACATATTCATGCTGGGACCTGCCAAATTTACTAAATCTTACTAAGAATGTATCTATACATATAAAAAGATAACTTTTTTTTTAACCTCTTTTTTATGAATTCTAAAATGCAGAACTCAAAAAATGTAACATAAAAATGTTTTTTAATGTCAGAATAAATTTAATTTTGTCATATTTATTTCATTAATTACCATAAAAGCATGCTTGGACTTTATATCCTTTTTCTTTTTTTTTTTTTAAAAAGATTTTATTTATTGATTTTAGAGTTGGAGGAGAGCAGGAAGCATCAACACATTTTTTTTCTTTTTTTCTTTATTCATTTTTAGAGAGGAGAGAGAGAGGGAGAGAGAGAGAGACAGAGAGAGAGAAGGGGGGAGGAGCTGGAAGCATCAACTCCCATATGTGCCTTGACCAGGCAAGCCCAGGGTTTCGAACCGGTGACCTCAGCATTTCCAGGTCGACACATTATCCACTGTGCCACCACAGGTCAGGCTATATCCTTTTTCTTTAATATTTGACTTAATTATTATAACATATTTCTCAGAAATTTGTATATAATGAGCCTACAATTATTTGTAAGATTTTAAATGCACCTGACTTCAAAAGTTTGAGAACCACTGTCTTAGAAGGAGGTAAATTTACTATAAATTAATGCAAAGTTTGAATTTCAAACTACTAAGAAACTGCTTGGAATGACAGCCATCGTAGCTGAAACTCTGAGGCCTTACAGTCAAGTGCATTGCACATCCTTTAGTTGGTCCTTGAAACAGTACAGTGAAGTCAGTAATATTATGATCCCTGTTCTATTATAGGAAACTGAGGCAGGGTGTGAGCCCTGGCTGCCTCCTCCAGTGTCTTCTCATCTAACCTCACCTAACCTCTGCCTCCACTGCTCTACAGACCCTAAATTCTTGAAAGGGATCCAAAGATCACTTAATTCCCATCAGTCAAAATTAGCTTTATTTCTTTTTTTTTTTTTTTTTTTTTTTTTTGGTATATTTCTGAAGTTGGAAAGGAGGAGGCAGTCAGACAGACTCCCGTATGCGCCTGACCGGGATCCACCCGGCACGCCCACCAGAGGGCGATGCTCTGCCCATCTGGGGTGTTGCTCTGTTGCAACCAGAGCCATTCTAGCGCCTGAGGCAGAGGCCATAGAGCCATCCCCAGTGCCCGGGCCAACTTTGCTCCAATGGAGCCTTGGCTGCGGGAGGGGAAAAGAGAGACAGAGAGGAAGGAAAGGGGGAGGGGTGGAGAAGCAGATGGGTGCTTCTCCTGTGTGCCCTGGCTGGGAATCGAACTATTTCTTTCATATATACTGCTCACGAAAATTAGGGGATATTTCAAAATGAATATGAAGCGATAAAAAAAGAAGCATTTGATTATTTTTTACTAAACAAGAACATCAGAAAAACAAAGGGCAAGTCAAAGGAAGTTCAATTATACACATGAGATGCAAAACCAACTTTTATTTCATTGGTGAAAATGCACTATAAAGCCAGTAGCCGTGGTCACCATCACAGTCACCTGGCCCATGCAGGTTCGCATTAGATTCAGACAGACAGTAATGAAACAATGGAGCCAATAACTGGTGGGCCATCATCTTTAATCCTAGCTTGCACCCGGCGGGCAAGTAAAAACACACACTGGGCTCCAAAACCCACTCATTCAGTGCTCACAAAGCTACTGACTTATCTGAGTTTCCTAGAATCAAAGGTTTCTAGCTCACTAGCCTCATTCTCCTTTGTTCCCCATCTCCTTCTCTCTACCCAAACTCTGCACTAACTGGCTTCTCTTTCAGCACTCCGCCATCTTGGCTTCCTCTCCTCTCCTCTACGTGGCCTTACTCAGCTCTCCTCCCTGCTCTCTGCTCTAATGCTAATCTCAGGAACTGAGAGAGAGCAAGCTCCCAGTCTGCCCCACTTTATGGTGTAGGTTCAAAACCTTTAATCCAGTGTACAAACAAAGAAGTCTCTGATACAAAGTCACTTATCTGAGGCATAATGGGATTCCTCATGAGAGTGCACCACCCTACATCAAAAAGGGTGGGAAAGGCTTAGTCCTAAAACCAAGCCTTAGGCTATAAGAATCCTGCCTGCTTACAGCCTGTCCCCCCACATCCAATACAAACTATAAGCGAGCAAACATATATATCATATTTAAAAACTTATTTGACCAACATGCACTATACAAAAGGCTGAAAGTACTGGAGTATCTGCACATTCCCTGATCGCCTAATTTTAGTGAGCAGTTATATACAGTTATAGATAGATAGATAGATAGGTAGATAGATAGATAGATAAGCATATATATACATACAGACATATATTAATTATATAGGGTGGGGCAGAAATAGATTTACAATTGTATGAGAGTTTATTTTTGCATTATTATCTATTAAAAATTGTATAATTTTTCCTACAAACATCTGTAAACTTACTTCTGCCCCACTGTGTGGGGTGAAATCAGGATATTAAAGTAAGTTTTAGAGAATTCCTTTCAAGAGCAAGACTGCCTCATAGTTGCATTAGGTTTTCCAGGGCCTGAGGCACGTTCATAGGCATTATCATGGAGATTAATCTTCCAGACAATTTGTGCTAGGGGTGGGGGCGGGATCAGGATTTTAACACCCGTATTTCACAAAGAAGAAAATCAAGGTTGGAAATGATAGGTAATTTGTTCATGGTCATGAAGCCCATAAGCAGCAGGGCCAGAAATGAAAGCCATGTCTCCCGACCCCAAGTGGCGCCCTCCCCACCCCCGGGCTGTTCTCTAACCAGTCCTGTGAGTGCTGTTCAGTGGAGCCTCCTGAAAACTTCGGTGCTTAAGACTCACTCCGTGCTTTCTCTCTGCTATTGAAAATGTTCCTCATGCAAATGTGCCCTCCAGATCGAGCCAGCAAAGTTTTCTGGGTGCGCTGATCTTTTCATAGGCTTCAGGATGATGAGAAGAAAGATATTTCCCCCCTAAAGTCTCTTCTTAGTTCACACCTCCTCTTAAACCAACCAAATGCAAAAAAATATAACCCTTCACCAAGTTTCAGGAAAACACCTTCCCTCCTTTCCCATGAGGAAATTGGAAATTTTCCAAATGTGGAAATGCTATCAATTTACTGACAATCTGTTAAGTACCACTAAAAGCAGGAGACTTTTGGTGGCGGCAGGGGCCAGCAATGTAATAAACTCAACTGCACCTGACATTTAAAAATAGTTAAATATTATGAAAGGTTTTGCTCTAAAGTCTCCTAGGATGTGTGTCATTTAAGAATAAATATTCTTATTTGATACAAAGAAAACCAAGCACATCTTACCATCTAATAATAATAAAAATTTTGAATATGTTCAAATACCATAAAGGTCACAATTAACCCCAGCTACTTATGGTGCCAGTTTGCAAATGTACACTGATGACAGGCTTAGATTTATTACCATTTCATGTAAAATGCAAGTAATAATACATGTTTATACTCATACACAGTTAAAATTTATCTTGGCTTTGGTGCCTATGTGATGGAAATGTGGTTTATGTTGTACTAATAATACAGTTTATATACAGGCCCTTGTTAAAGTTCTATGTGAATAAAAGGCTTAGTAATTATCCAGTTCTATTTTTTTTACTATAAAAACTAATCACCATGGCACTGAATAATTTGAATGATCCAACAACATGGATAAAATACCTCATAAAATTTTAAATTACCACACTCTAGTATCCTGAATTTTGCTATTGTGCAATTAAAGATTTCTCCAAGAGACTTGGGGGAAGGAGGTATTTTTTGGATTTTTATCTGAAAGAACCAGCTTCCCATCCTGTCCCTCAGCCGAGCCAGGTTCCTTCTGCACGCTTCACTGTGGCTCCTCTGGTTCTCCATTCAGTCAAGGTTGCCACGTCACCTTTCTCGTTTTCCCTACGATTCCCCTTCTCACTCTCAAGGGAGTACATCTCCCACGTCACAGAAAGCAGAGAGCAGCCACCAGGCAGCGCCTCCCTCTGCTTCTCTTCCCGCCGTCTCCAGGGCATCTTCACTTACAACATTCGCTGTCCATCTCCCCGCATCAAGAGACAGGGGTCTCCCCATGAGCGCCCCCTCCGCTTCACGTTGCTGTCCCTCCTCTCCCCTCCCCATACCAGCAACTTTCTCTTACAACTGCACTGAAGAAACCTGGAAGGAACCAGTCTGGTTCTGTGAAGGAGGAACCATTAAGTCCACAGGGGCCATGGCCCTGTTTCTCTACGGTGGCTTCCATTCTCAGGGTCACCTCAGGCCACTTTTACCAGTCCAGTCACTTTTACCTTGTCCACATCTTTTGATTGCCTCCCACCTGCCATTTCCAGGACACATTACCTTAGCTCACCTTCTCACCAGGAATAGTTCTGGGGTGAGTCTTTCTGGCACAAGTCTCTTCTCTCTCTCTCTCTTTCTCTCTCTCTCTCTCGCTCTCTCGCTCTCTCTCTATCGCTCACCCTCTACACAACTACTGGAAGCCTCTTTATATTCAATCTCGATTGTTCCTCGCTTTTAAAATCTCCTTGTTCGCTCACCACGCTGGCAGAAGCAGAGCCGAGCAGCCAAGAACATGGGCTTGGATCTCAGATTGTTTCAGTTGAACTCTCAGTCCTAGAACTACCTCACTTTTTGACCTTAGGCAAGCTTTTAACCTCTCTGGCCCAGTTCTCTAGCCTGTGTAATGGAAATGATAGGACCTAATGCCACACAGTGCTGTGAAGATTAGATTAAACAGTATTGGCTAAATGGTAAAAATATTGCATTTTCAATGAATGTTGACTATTTTTATTACCAAAATGTTTAATACAAATTCATGAGCATGGTCTATAGGCCCTCATGGGCGGGGCCTAACCTAAGCTCCCCATCCTTCTTTGTGACACCCACCTTTTTGCAGCTCAGTCTCATTCCCTGCCTCTTCTATGCCTTTACATGAGATTATCATCAGCATTTCCAATTGCTCCAACTTCATATTTTAAAAATTTTTTTATTTAGAAATATCTGAATATTTAATTTTTTAAATTTATAGCTATCTAAGAGTATTGGTCCAAAATCATGAAGTTTATAATGGAGCATTTTAATAGATTTTAGCTCTCTGAGGATGAAACATGGAGATCAAATGTTTAAGACTTTTAATTTGATTACCTATAAATATTTAAAGAGTTCCTGCAAAAGAATAGCAGGTCATAGGGTACATCTTGGGTTTGGGCATGCATTAGACAAATGGCAGGAACAGCATAACCACGGAAGAAGCAGGACTCTCAGATCTAATGGTGTTGGCTTAATGTACATAAACAATATCTAACATCATTGTGAGCCCTCTGCTCTGAAATCAAAGGTCACCGTGTTGTTGGAAAAAAAAAAGTTCAAGTTAAGTGCTCAAACCCATGAAACATTAAGCAAGTGCACCTGCATTTTCACAGCAGATAATTCCAGCAGGGATTTCATGTTGCTGTGGATACAAAGGGAGGAACAGCTCAGAGATACTTGTAAAGCAGGGAGGGATTAGAGTATCCAGGGAAATAAGTAAAAGGTATTGCGTTTCATTCTATGCTTTGGGAGGACAGCTACAAAATGAAGTTTAAACATCCTTAGCCTTCAAATTAAGAGAGTCACATTGCCAATTTATTGTGAACATGATAAAAGAAACGTAAACTTTTCATGTTGCTCACCCTGCTGGGTGGTAGAAACCGGTCAACCTCCCAGGTGAACACTCATTTTTTGTTTTTTGATGATTGTTTTGGCATAGCAAGGTCAACCAAAGCAAACGATTTGTAATTAATTTCTTTTGTTAATGCTTTTATTTGAACAAATAAATCATGTAGGGAGAGAGAATAATTAGCTACATTAATCTAAATGTTAACAACTTAATTTACTAACACCTCTGCTTTCTGAATTGTTCTAAACAATGACAAAAATATGAGCCAAATGACATTAAATCCTAGCTTAGGATAAATATTTAACATAACTGCATATTGCACTAATCAAAGAATAACTCAGATTTAATTAGGTCTTAATGATAACACATCGTCACACAATTAATGATAAAATGGTATAGATGGGGTTTAAAAGTTGGGAGTTATGTCAACTTCCAATATTAGAAGAAAAATATAAAGCAGAACAAATCAAAATATTTATTTTAAGTATAATATATTAAGAGAATCTACCAGGTTTTCCTTGAAAATTTTTAAACTTTCTTTAGCAATATTTTTTCTGTTTAGATCACAAAAGAGATTTTTTTTTAATTTATGATTTTAATTTGTGTTTACATAGATTCAAGTATCCCACCGAATATATCTCCCCCCCACTCCCTTATTCCCCCTCGGCCCTCCCCATGCCCCCTCCCCCCAAGGTCTTCCCCCCTTCCCTCCAGGATTTGCTGTCCTGTTCCACAAAAGAGATTTTTTTTATGAGGTCCTTGGCTACTTACTTCATGTTTAGAAAAATAGCACAGCAGCTGCATCCAACAGCACACTCTGACCAAAGAGGTAGGGTCAAGGATTCTGAGCACTTCCAGAAGGAGACAGCGTGTGCATAGGGCAAGGAAAAGGCTAACAGCTCTCTACCTGACTTGCCTTCTCTCTTCTCTTGGGTGCCGTCTTGCATGTCTCCCCATTTCAGGGAAACCCCAAGAGGAACCAGAAAGGGCCTGGAGAAAGGGGCCGAATAGCAAGTCCCTTTTGCCTGCTTGGGCTCTGGCAAACAGGCTTGTGTTCAGGGGCAGGGGTTTGGAATCAACACCTGACCCAACAATAAAGTACAGGAGTCTGCCTGGAGCTACCTAGGTGCACTGTGGATCCTCTAGAGACCAAGCAGGGGAGACAGGTGGTCCCGGGTAAGAAACTGGGTGGCTTGGATGGGGATGTTGGGTATTCAGGATCTCAGATAAAAAAACTTACTGAAAAAAATGAATTAAGTGTAATGTTTGAAATGTCCATGGAATAAGAATAAAATTTGGGAGTTCTGACAAAACAGAATAAAATGAAATTGGGTTTTGCTTTATGATTTAGGGAAAATGATTAATGATGTCATATATATATATATATATATATATATATTACTGCATATATACAATATATGCAGTAAAAGTGGTACATTTATACAATGTTTATATACATTGAGCATACACAAGATGTAGATTCCAGGATGGCGGTTATAAAAACCAAGTTGGAAAGCCTTTGGACACAAGAGATGGCAAAATGCAAGACACAAATCAATCAGCTCCCTAAGATTGGATTAACAAAGCATCATGGGAATTCAAAAGCAAGTGAGATCACTTCTTGTAGGGTAAGATGATGAAGGGTTTTATGTTTTGGGCATATGCTGATAGGAAGTTTTTTTTAACACCATATGAGTAGGTTTGCTCACATTTGACAGATATAGCTTCTTGGACCTTCACTCTTCATGGTGATAGTCTAAACACGAAGCTTTGTGAAACACTTTCTAGGAGGTCTAAGCCAACATGTGAATACTATGACATGAGGTAATGACCGCAGCTATGCAATGTTTAGTAATAAGTTAATAATTATGCCTGGTAAGCCCTGACGTAATGATGTGATCTCTAGAAGTTACATGATTTGTTGAGGACTAGAAAATGTGGTTTGGAAAACAAGTCCATAAAAAGAGGTTATAAGGAACAATTATAGGGGAAAATGGATTTCCTTATAGATAAGACTGCCTATTTTCAGGAACTGTCTACATAAATGGTTCCTATACCCAGCTGCTTGTTAGAATTACCAGGGGAGTCAGTTAAAAATACATATTCCTGGAACCCACTCCAGGGATACTGGCCCAGGATTCTGTCTTTTTATAACTACTATCTCCACCCCAATCCCACCCCACCACTGCAGTTAGCTCTAATGTGCAGAACTGTGTCTGGAATTTTCACAATTTGTCGCTTATTGAAGAAATTACTCAACATTCATCCCATATCTAGGAAGGAGATTCACAATATTTTTCTTCACCAGAAGTTCTTAAAATAAAAAGGGAAATTCAAAGCCTTTTTTCTAAGCCCAACTGCCTTATCATGTTAGTATGTTGGGAAGATCCTGGCTACCCCTTTGACAAGAATTGTCTTCAGATAACTACAGTTAGAGTTTAACATGGTGGCCAGACGCCATGTGCTCAGGAGCTGGCCAGGCCTGGTCTGGGCTCACACAGTGGCTCCCATTCCTCAGAAAGGCCTGCTCCCTGGCACCCCTGTGGAAGGGCCCGCCACACCCGTATTTCCAGGCTCCCCATCAAATTCCCCCGAGAGTAAATGCTGCAAGGGCAGGATGTGATAGGAAATGCGGAGTCTGATACCTCCTCACTCCCCCAGTGCACTTGCAGACACTGCTGTCTGTACCGGGATGAAAGCATCCAGGGGGTGGGTGGGTCACCCTAGTGCTCCCTGTGCCGGGAGAGAGGAAAAGAGGTTGAGTGCTGGGGAGGGGTGAGAGCGTGACTGAGTGTGTGCTGCCCTTTTTCTTTGAGGAAGTGAGGCTGCACATGAGAGAGGTGGGGACAATAGGGTGGAGGAAGCATTGACCCAGTGGCACTAAGGACCCAGTGAACCCCTGGAGGGCTTGTTAAAACACAGATTGCTGGGCCCTATTCTCAGGTTTCTGATGAAGGAGGTCTGGAGTGAAACCTGAGAATTTGGGGTTTGTTTGTTTGTGACAGAGAAAGGGACAGATAGCGACAGGCAGGAAGGGAGAGAGATGAGAAGCATCAATTCTTTGTTGTGGCTCCTTAGTTGTTCATTGATTGCTTTCTCATGTGAGCCTTGACTGGGGGCTGCAGCAGACCGAGTGACCCCTTGCTCAAGCCAGAGACCTTGGGCATCAAGCCAGCAACCTTGGGCTCAAGCCAGCGACCATAGGGTCATGTCTATGATCCCACACTCAAGCCAGCAACCCCGCACTCAAGCTGGTGAGCCCATGCTCAAGTCGCCAACCTCAGGGCTTTGAACCTGGGCCCTCCACATCCCAGTCTGACGCTCTATCCACTGTGCCACCACCTGGTCCGGCGAGAATTTGTATCTTTAACAAGTTCTCAAATGATGTTGATGCTGTTGGTCCCTTTGAGAACTTCTGTTCTAGGGACAGAAGAGTGAGAGGCTCCCAGGGATTTTGTGCTCAAGAAAGGAGGTAGAGTGTAATAGAAGTGTCTGTGAGAGAAGTATATGAGCCCATTAAATACTTGGGAGACATGAGTAAAGACTGAAATATTTGTTCTTGGCCTTGTTTTTTTTAGTGGAATAGATCTTCTGGACTCAGGGTGGGGGGTACATTCAGAGTCCCCTAATACTTACATGATAAACTTGAGGTTAGTAGCAGAAGACAGGACACAAATACGTTCAGATTAAGGTTTGCAAAGCATCCAAATATCAGGAAAAGACTTAAGAAACATCCTTCGGCAGCCCATGAGGCAGTGATGCCAGAGCAGCAGAGGTAGGCCCTGTACCATGAAAGACTTGGGGCCAAAAGGGGTCTGGCCTCCCTCCATCTGAGTAGATAACAAGAAGGCCAGTGAGCAACTCCAATTTTCTCTGAAGTCAAGTAGTTTTGAAAAATAGAAACCCCACGGAGTTCAGCTGCTTGCTTGGTCCTCTTGGTGTTAGACCAGAGGTGGTGGACATTTTAACCAAAAGTCAAGGGATTGTCTTTGCCAGAGGAGTTCTCAGAAGAGACAGATGCAGATACTGGCAGGAGAGGTCTCTGGTTTATCGCTGATCCTCGGGACAAGAGCATCTTCCACATCAAGGAGACTCTATTTCCCCAGTCTCTTTCCTCATCTGAAAGACAATGCTGGGCTCCCACCAGGGATCTAGACATGCACATTTAACGAGTGGGGAGGGGCATAATAACAAGCACTGAGTGCTAGGGCTTTCCAGATGCTTTGCATGTATATTACTGTATATATATGAAAGGACCTTTATAACAGCATAGGTGAGATTCTGGGAGCCTTCCCCACTACACAGATGAGGAAACTGAGGTTCACAGATACTGGACGATTTTCCTGGGCCCCATCAGTCATGGCAGAGCAGTGACATTCTCCACTTCACTCTGTACCCTGACTTAGTGGTTCTTGGACACCCCTGCAGAAGTGTGAGCACACAGACCCCTAATCCTCAGCTCTCCCATTCTGTCCTGTAGGGTGGGGCCCGAGTGTCTGCACCTTCCACAGGTTCCCAGGCCATGCTGAAGGTGATGGTCCACAGACAATTTGAAAACTACCGAGCTCACCTTATCTCCATATCCCGAAATAGAAATAAAGAATTGGCCAAGACAGGCCCAAGACACCATCATTTTTCTAGCAGAGGTTTCTGGTGGAGTAGCAGTTCATGTGGGGCTCACTTTATTTTTTTAATTATTAGTGAATTTATTGCGGTGACATTGGTTAATAAAATTATATAGGTTTCAAGGATACATTTCTATAATACATCTGTATGTTGTAGTGTGTTCACCATCCAAAGTCAAGTCTCTTTCCGTCACCATTTACGCCTGCTTTACCTTCTTCTACTTCCGCCACCCTCATTTCCTTCTGGTAATCACCAGACTGCCGTCTGTGTCTATGAGGCTTTTGTTTTATTTTGTTTTGTTTAGCTTAATCTCTTCACTTTTCTCACCCAGCCCTCCAAACTCCTTCCCTCTGAAAGCTATCAGTCTGTTCTTTGTATCTCTGAGTCTGCTTCTATTTTGATTGTTAGTTTATTTGGTTCAAAAGATTTCACAGACAAGTGAAATCCCATGGTACTTGTCTTTCTCCACCGGGCTTATTTCACTTAACATAATAATTCCCAGGTGCATACATGCTGTCATAAAAGGTAAGATTTCCTTCTTTTTTTACAGCCAAGTAGTAGTCCATTGTGTAAATGTACCACAGCTTTTTTTATCCACTCATCTACTGATGGATACTTGTGCTTTTTCCAGATCTTAGCTATTGTAAATAACTCTGCAATGAACAGAGGTGTGCATATATTCTTTTGAATTGGTGTTCTCTGGTTTCTTTAGATACATTTCCAGAAGTGGAATTACTGGGTCATAGAAGTTCCATTTTTAATTTTGTGAGGAAGCTCCATACTGCTTTCCACAGTGGCTGCACCAGTCTGCATTCCCACCAGCAGTGCAGGAGGGTTCCCTTTTCTCCACATCCTGCCCAGCACTTGTTTGTTGATATGTATTGGTATTAGCTATTCTGACAGGTGTGAGGTGATATCTTATTGTGATTTTAATTAGCATTTCTCTAATGATTAGTGACACTACGCATCTTTTCATATGTCTGTTGGCTTTCTGAATGTCCTCTTTAGAGAAGTGTCTATTAAGTTCCTTTGCCCATTTTTTAATTGGATTGTTTGAGTTTTTGGTGTTGTATAAGTGCTTTATAAATTTTAGACCCCTTATCAGATGTATTGGTGAGTACGTTCTCCCATGCAGTGGGTTGTCTTTTAATTTCGTTGGTTTCCTTTGCTGAGCACAAATCTTTTTTTTTTTTTTGTATTTTTCTGAAGCTGGAAACGGGGAGAGACAGTCAGACAGACTCCCGCATGCGCCCGACCGGGATCCACCCAGCACACCCACCAGGGGCGACACTCTGCCCACCAGGGGGCGATGCTCTGCCCCTCCGGGGCGTCGCTCTGCTGAGACCAGAGCCACTCTAGCGCCTGGGCAGAGGCCAAGGAGCCATCCCCAGGAGCCTTGCTGCGGGAGGGGAAGAGAGAGACAGAGAGGAAGGGGGGGGGTGGAGAAGCAAATAGGCGCTTCTCCTATGTGCCCTGGCAGGGAATCGAACCCGGGTCCCCCACACGCCAGGCCGACGCTCTACCGCTGAGCCAACCGGCCAGGGCCTGAGCACAAATCTTTTAATTTGATGTAGTCCCATTTGTTTATTTTTTCTTTTGTTCCCCTTACCTGAAGAGACGTATCGGGAAAAATACTGCTGTGAGAAATTTCCGAGATTTTATGGCCTGTATTTTCCTCTAGGATTTTTATGGGTTCCAGTCTTACATTTAAGTCTTTAATCCACTTTGAGTTTATTCTTGTGTATGTTGTAGGAAGATAGTCTAGTTTCATTTTTTAGCATATATCCAATTTTGCCAAAATCATTTATTGAATAGACTGTCTTTCCTTACTTAATATTCCTACTTCCTTTGTCAAATATTAATTGACGAGAAAGGTGTAGGTTTATTTCTGAGCTCTCTATTCTGTTCCATTGATTTATATGTCTGTTTTTATGCAGACAGTCACTTCTCTTGTATGCCCTGACCGGGAATCAAACCCAGGACATCCATAAGCTGAGGCTGATGCTCTATCCACTGACCTAATCGACCAGGGCCCATGCTGTTTTGATTACAGTGGCCTTGTAGCATAGTAACTATTCAGAGTCTTTTGTGGTTCCATATAAATTTTTGAAATATTTGTTCTAATTCTGTGAAATATACCATTGGTATCTTGATAGAAATTGCACTGAATCTATAGATTGCTTTGGGTAGTATGGACATTTTAATGATGTTAATTCTTCCTATCTATGAACATGTATATGCTTCCACTTATTTGTATGTTCTTTAGTTTTTTTCTTCAGTGTCTTATAATTTTCTGAGTTCAGGTCTTTTAAATCCTTGGTTAAATATATTCCTAGGTATTTTTTAAATGCAATTATAAATGGGATTGTTTTCTTAGTTTCCCTTTCTGATAGTTCATTATTGGTATATAAAAATGCAAATGATTTCTGGGTATTTATTTTATATCCTGCTACTTGACTGAATTAATTTATCAGGTCTAGTAGTTTTTTGGTGGAATCTTTAGGGCTCTCTATATACAGTATCATGTCATCTACAAATAATGACAGTTTTACTTCTTCCTTTCCAATTTGGATGCCTTTTATTTCTTCTTCTTGTCTGATTGCTGTGGCTAGGACTTCCAAAACTATGTTGAATAAAAGTGGTGAAAGAAGACATCCCTGTCTTGTTCCTGACCTTAAGGAAAATACTTGCAGTTTCTGTCCATTGAAAATAACGTTAATTGTATATGTAGTTTTGTCATATATAACCTTTATTATGTTGAGGTATATTCCCTCTATTCCTACTTTGCTGCTAGTTTTTTATCATAAATGGGTGCTGGATTTTTCCTGCACCTATTATTATGATCATGTGATTTTATCCTTCATTTTGTTTATGTGGGCTATCATGTTTATTGATTTGCAAATATTGTATCAAACTTGCATCCCTGGAATAAATCTCACTTGATCTTTTTAATGTATCGTTGGATCCAGATTGCTAATATTTTGTTGAGAATTTTAGCATCTTTGTTCATCAGGGAGATTGGGCCATAGTTTTCTTTCTTTGTCTTTATCTGGTTCTGGAATTAGGAAAATGCAGGCCTCATAAAATGAGCTTGGGAGTCTTCTCTCCTCTTGAATTTTTTGGAATAGTTTGAGAAGAATAGGTGTTAGTTCTTTGAATGTTTGGTTTAATTCATCTGTTAAGGTATCAGGTGCAGAGCTTTTGTTTGTTGGGAGTATTTTGATAACTGTTTCAATTTCATTAGTTGTAATAGGTCTATTCAGATTTTCTGATTTTTCCTGATTGTTTTGGAAGATTGTATGTTTCTAGGAATTTATCCATTTCTTCCAGATTGTCCAATTTGTTGGCATATAGTTGTTCATAATATTTTCTTACAATATTTTGTATTTCTGTGATGTCAGCTGTCATGTCTCTTTCATGTCTGGTTTTATTATTTGGGTCCTCTCTCTCTCTTTTTTTTTTTTTTTTTTTTTGATGAGTCTGATTAAAGGTTTGTTAATCTTGTTTATCTTGTCACAGAATCAGCTCTTGGTGTCATTGATCTTTGCTATTTTTTTAGACTAGTTTGTTTATTTCTGCTTTGATCTTTTTTATTTCCTTTCTTCTACTCACTTTGGGCTTTGTTTGTTGTACTTTTTCTAGTACTTTTAAGTGTAAAATTAAATTAATTTGAATTTTCTTTTCTTTTTTAAATTTTTTTTAAGTAGACCTGTTATGCTATGAATTTTTCTATTAGGATTGCCTTTGCTGTGTCCTATGTGTTTCAGATTGCTGTGTTTCATTTTCATTTGTTTAAAGGTATTTTTATTTCTTCCTTGATCTCACTGTTAACCTATTCATTGGTTAGTATTATGTTATTTATCCTTCGTGTCTTTGTGTTTTTCAAAGTTTTCTTTCCTGTGATTGATTTTTTGCTTCATACCATTATGGTCAGAAAAGATGCTTGATATGATTTCAATCTTCTAAAATTTATTGGGACTTGTTTTGTGTCCTAATGTGTGGTCTATCCTAAAAAAATGTTCCATGTGTACTTAAAAAGAATGTATATTCTGCTGCTTTCAATTAATTAATTTTAATTAAATCTATCTGGTCTAGCATGTCATTCTAGGCCACTGTTTCCTTGTTGGTTTTCTGTTTGAAAGGTTGGTTTATCCATTGATGTAAATGGGGTGTTAAACTCCCCTACTATGATACATAATACTGTATTATGTTCATCAAGATTAGCTTGATATATTTAGGTACTCCTGTCTTGGGTGTGTAAATGTTGACAAGAGTTATATCCTCTTGTTGGACAGCTACATTTATCATTATGTAGTGTCCCTCTTTGTCTCTTATTATAGACTTTGGATGTGAGGGCGATCTGGCTGCGACATCTGTCACCCCATTGATCGCCAGGGTTGATTCGGCTGATCTGGCTGGCTAGGCTGGTGTCCCCTTCCTCCCTCACCGCTCCATGTGCGTCCCTTCCAAAGCTGCGCGCTCGGTCAAAGAGGACGACCTTCCCCGCTAGAGGAGAGGACCGTTCTTCGGTCAAGGGTATACGAGTAGCTGCGCTCCCCTGCTAGAACCTCCAAACAAGTCTCAAGCTTATTATAGACTTTGTTTTAAAGTCTGTTTTATCTGATAAAAATATTGCTACCTCAGATTATTTTTTCATTTCCGTTTGCATGAAATATCTTTTTCCATCCCTTTACTTTTAGTCTGTGTGTATCTCTCATTCTGAGGGTGGGTCTCTTATAGACAGCATATGTATGGGTCTTGTTTTCTTATCCCATCTGCTACCCTATGTCTTTTGAATGGAGCAAGCCATTTTCATTTAAAGTTGATTATTGATAGGTATGTATTTGTTGCTATTTTATTCTTTTTTTTTTTTTTTTTTTTCTTTTGTATTTTTCTGAAGCTGGAAACGGGGAGAGACAGACAGACTCCCGCATGCGCCCGACCGGGATCCACCTGGCACGCCCACCAGGGGGCGATGCTCTGCCCCTCCGGGGCGTCGCTCTGCCGCGACCAGAGCCACTCTAGCACCTGGGGCAGAGGCCAAGGAGCCATCCCCAGCGCCCGGGCCATCCTTGCTCCAATGGAGCCTTTGCTGTGGGAGGGGAAGAGAGAGACAGAGAGGAAGGAGGGGGGTGGGGGTGGAGAAGCAAATGGGCGCTTCTCCTGTGTGCCCTGACCGGGAATCGAACCCGGGTCCCCTGCACGCCAGGCCGACGCTCCACCGCTGAGCCAACTGGCCAGGGCCGCTATTTTATTCTTTATAAGTATGTTGCTCTTTTTTTTTTTTTCCTTTTCTTCTTTTTCTCCTTTTCCTTCTCCTCCTTATTCTTCTAGAAGGTCTTTTAACATTTCTTTTAATACTGCTTTGGTGGTGATGAACTCCTTTAACTTTTTCTTATTTGGGAAGCTCTTTATTTCTCCTTCTATTTTAAATGATAGCCTTGCGGGGTAAAGTAGTTTTGGTTATAGGTTCTTGCTTTTCATCACTTTGAATATTTTATGCCAAGCCCTTCTGGCCTGAAATTTTTCTGTTGATAAATCAGCTGTCAGTCTTATGGGAGCTCCCTTATAGGTGACTGTCTTTCTCTAGCTGCTTTTAAATTTTTTTTCCTTGCCTGTAACTTCTGCCATATTAATTACGGTGTGTCTTGGTGTGGGCCTCTTTGGGTTTATCTTGTTTGGGACTCTCTGCAATTCCTGGACCTGTGTGCCTTTTTCCCTCACCAGGTTTGGAAAATTTTCAGACATTATTTCTTCAAATACATCTTCAGTCACTTGTTCTCTCTCTTCTCCTTCTGACAACCCTATGATGTGGATGTAGCCATGCTTCATGTTGTCCCAAAGGTCCCTAAAATTATCCTCATTTAAATGTTTTTTTTTCTTTTTTGCTGTGTCTTTTGGGTGTCTTTTGCTGCCTTGTTTTTAAAATCACTGATTTGATCCTCTGCTTCATCCAACCTACTATTTATTCCTTCTAGTGTATTCTTCATTTCAAATATTATTGTCTTTATTTCTAATTGGATCTTTTTCATGGTTTCTACACCTGGGGTTCCCTTTAGAGCTGCAAGACTGCCTAGGAAGATAGGGGGCTATGAAATCCTATTGAAACAGTCTTCTTATCCAGCCTTGCTTTTTCTCTGTCTTTGTGCCCACATGCTTCATTAGACAGTAACTGTCTGAATATTAATAAAGAAGAGAAGAAACAAAACAAACTGGGATGCCTACCACATCACCTACAAATGGTTCTGTAACTCCAGTGCTTTCCTGTCTCTTCCTGGGGGCATCCTCTTTCCATGGGAGTTTGAGGGACCAGCTGGAAGAACAGCTCAGAGTGACCACGCAACCAGAAGGACAGGCCCTGGTGGGGAAATACCGCAGCCTCTTCATTCGCAAAGGGAACACTCTCAGTTGTGTCCAGTACGACTGAATCTCAGTTGTCCACAGTGACCTATTGACAAATGATTTTTTGAGGCTTTCTTGACTTTCCTCCTCTTCCCATCTCACTGCCTTGTTCTCTCAGGTAGTTCCCCGGGATAACTCCTGAATATACCACTTGCATCCAAATTCTTTATTTTAAGCTTTTGAAGGAACATTGACCAGGACCAGTGCTGAAATCATCATTTGAAAACGATCTGATAGTAGAGGGAGAAAACTAAGTGGGTGAACCCATCACTCAGTCCGCATATGGTGCTTGCACTTATGATTGTGAAGAATGCATCACAGACTTCACGCCCTTAATGCCAAAGCATCACAACACACCCACAATAAAATGGCAATAAGCTGATTCCAAAAAAAGTCTAATTTTGCTCAAAGAATCTTGCTTTTTTTTTGTTTTTTGTTCTGGGAATCTCTAAAGTGGGCAATCGGAAATATAGTTATCCTGAACTGAATAATTTCAGTAAACAGAGATACTTTCATTTAATATTAATTACATTTAAATATTGGAATCAGATTAGGAGGCCAGACTGAGATTAGCAACACCAGAGAGAGTCCTAGGTCACTCTTTTCTGGTGGCAGAATGTCAGGTCCTTCTACCAGGCTGGGCCTCTGAGCCTGACATAACTGCCCCACCTTCCCACCTCCACCCCAGACACAGGACAGCGTCTTTATCAGCCCTTGACAGGTCCCACCACGACACCGACATATAGCGTGGCAAGATCTGACCCGCCCTGTTGCTGTCTGCCTGCTCCCAGGCATGTGCTGTGGGGCCTAGCCATCACACTGCATTTGCGCTAACACCAAAAGGGCCATCGGAAAGCACATGACCATCAATTCACGTGGCAGAGACCAACAGTAGGGAACAGTGACGATCACCGACCTGTTCACTGGGGTTTCACTCAGAGATCAGCAAGTAAGCATTAACTATTTAATTAGTCACCTAATTAGTGATGGACTGCACTGAAGGTTTCTGATGTCCTCAGACAAATGTAAAGATAAAAAGCCTAATTAAGCACTCGGCTGACTGCTACCAAGCCCCACAGCTGCCCCGGATATTGTGTGGTCCTGTGCGGCCCGGTAACAGGAGTGACAGTCATCTGGCCACAATTGTAGCTTTGCCAACATGCCTACTATTCCAAGCTATGCTTAGTGACCAGATGAGGTATCAACCTCCAGGGCCTGAGTACCTGGCACATCCCAGTGGTAGAACTGGAAGACAGGGCAGGCTTGGGCTTCAGGCCCATCAGTGCTTTCCGGGAATCAGAGGGTCTATCTCACTAGTCACACAAAGGGTTGTCGGACAGCACCCAGGGCTGCTTCAGTCATGTCATCTCAGGACTCACAGGTGTGTTTTTCTAGTGCCATTATAGGCTCTTCAAGAGATTCTCTACATCAGAATTGAATTAGGAAGGATTTTAAAATAATGAATTAAAAGGAACTGCTCTGTAATTAGCACTAAATAATACAAGGCACAGAAGCACAGACATGAGCCAGCTGAGACAGAATGCGATAGCAACTGCTTCAGCTCAGCCTTCTCCTGCCCACAAGACAGTGAGGAAGCCACTGTGTCATCCCAGGTGGGGCCTCGCTCTCCGGGTTCAGCGCCTGTGGCAGAGCCAGAGGCCGGCCTGTCTCAGGGGCTCCTGGGCGATGCTGATACTGCTGGTTCACAGACCACATTGTGAGTGAAAAGGCTACAAACTTGAGTTCAGAGACTTGGTTCCTGTCCCTTTTTTGATATAGCTTTCCTATGCTTCCTTTTAAAAATGATTTTGGAGTACTTTTGTGGAAAGCTTAAAGTATTCAAAGTATTCTACTTGGGGAGTTCAGCAGGGCTAGACTCGGTATACCAAGTGCCTGGTAAAAATATGGCTCCCAAGCTTTGTGGGAAGAGGTTTCCTGCTTTCTAGAAAGAGCTTTCAGAGGCTAGAAGCTCACCCTGGGCCTGGCTGTCTGTCCGAGAAAAGGGAATTCCCCTCAGCCCTCTGATACAGTTAGTGCAATTCCTAGGGTGACAGCACCTTCCGAGCTGGCAGGACCATGGTCCCCCTGCTGTGACCCTCCCCCAGCATGGTGAGAATAGGACCACTTGTCACGGGCATAGCACTGGTTAGTAACAGAGAGGGTCTGATGGTCAAGGCCAACTTCTTTCTGCTTTTCCAGTGGTTGGGTTTTTTTTTTTTTTAAGTCTTATTAATATAAGTACTATAAAATATAACATATGTGAAATGCTTATGCTGCCCAAGCCAAGAACTTTCAGTCCCAAAGTCCCAAGCAGCCAAAGGAACACAACCTGTCAGTCACAAGAACCATACTTTGAAAACAGTTTCAGTTCACCACTTGAATGTTTTGGGCATAATGAAGAACACAGATAATTAGAAGAAAAGTGCCTTAGGGCCCAATTCCATAGTATGGGGGTTTCTCTTCTACACCCCTACCTCCAGAGAGCTCCCCCCAGCCTATACCTATTGTCCTTCCCCTGCTCAGCTGCTGGTCCCCAGCACAGGCCGCCTTGAAGGTGCATGATGGGAAGGACGGCCAGGTGCATCTGCAGCTGGGGAGCGTCCTGGCCACAGGGGGGCTGTGGGCCTGAAAGGCTTCTCATGAAGGTGCTTAGTTATAGCACCCTCAGAAGACTGGGGTGGGGGGGACCAAGTTATTTTTTTTTTTTACAGGGACAGAGAGAGTCAGAGAGAGGGACAGATAGGGACAGACAGGAATGGAGAGAGATGAGAAGCATCAATTATCAGTTTTTCATTGCGACACTTTAGTTGTTCATTGATTGCTTTCTCATATGTGCCTTGACAGCAGGCCTTCAGCAGACCGAGTAACCCCTTGCTCAAGCCGGTGACCTTGGGTCCAAGCTGGTGAGCTTTTTTTTTTTTTTTTTTTTTTTTCTCAAGCCAGATGAGCCCGCGCTCAAGCTGGCAGCCTCGGGGTCTCGAACCTGGGTCCTTCTGCATCCCAGTCCGACGCTCTATCCACTGCGCCACTGCCTGGTCAGGCTGGGACCAAGATATTTAAGACTCACCCCAACCAGAATTACCTTGCAGCCCCGTCCTTCTGCATCAGCCAATCAGCGGCCTTGGGAGAGTGGACGGAGACAGCAGAAGGCTGGAAGGGCAGGGCTGCCACTCAGCCCAGCCCTGTTGGGTTCACCAGGACCAGGCAGATGGGAGACAGGGAAGATGCCCCTGTGTGCCTATAGAACGCCTGCCACACATCACTGATCCTGGAGGGCCCCAAGAGGCCTTGTCCTAGTAAGGACCAGATGATGTCAGGTGACGTACGGACCTGACAACCGAAGAAAATAAGGTGTGTCTGTGCAGGTGTAACTGGATGGGTAGCCGCTGGGGGCCAGACAGAATACTGTACTAAAAGAAAAAATTAAACCATCATCCTCACTATCCCTCCCCACGTGCTAGTTATTAGTTGGTGACTTTGGATAAATCAGGTCAGCTCCCCTGTATTCCCTTGGCCCTTGGGGAAAGAAAGAAATGACAAGGGCAAAGAATTTATGCAAAGACTGTGTTCGTTTGGTGCCCTTTGAAGAGGAGACAAATGTGCCTTGTCATTGTTTTGCATGTAAATAACAAGAACAAAGGGCTGTTTCTTTTGTCACCAGATGACAGGTCACCAGATTCTCTGGAGATTCTCTGCCGCACCGGCCTTCCAGGAGCCAGGCCGGCTGAGTGGGTAGCCCGGTGCAGGGGCTGGAGGAGGGTGCTTTCGGAATCTGGCCTCCAAATTGTGAATTTAGTCTTCACTGGGGGCCAGTGTGTTTGCTGAAAACTTGTGTTTCTTCCATTTCATTCCAGCTCAAATAATTTATAAAATCTAGTTCAAATGGCAGTTAAACAGGTAAAATAAAATATGCAGCAGGTTACTATGGTGACTGCTAATTTAAAATAATTAGAGAAAATAATGAGAAAGCTATTTCCTCTCTTAAGGATTAGAGCTCCGTAAACTGATACCAGTCTATTTTTAGTGCATGTAAGCTGGGTAAGGATGATAGAGAATTATGAGTAATTTAAAATGCTTTTAAAACGTCTGCCTGATTGAGGAATTTAATCAACCGAAGTACTGATATTAAAATTTATACGTCTTTATTAAATCTAAATTGATTCCACAAAAAGAAAATCATATGTAAATGTCTCAATGAAATCATTTAAATGAAACATAATGACTAAGTATATAGCTAAACTATGATTTAAGACCTGTTTATGATAACTTCTTGACTACTATAATTTCACTACTCCACCCTGATAATTCATCATTCAGAAATGGTTGCAAACATCTTGCCGTTCAGAGTCTTAGATAATGAGACCCATCAGAACAAATGAAACCCTCAAGCTATGGTGCGGCACACAGAGAAAAATGGATATTTCTGGATGCTTCTCATTTCCTTCTTGCAATCAGAGACCACTGTAGACTGACCACAATATTTAAATCCCATGAATTCTGTTCCTGATTTCAATAATGACATTTGACTTATTTCTGGTTGACTAAGGGTATGTACGTTACAGATAACTGAACAGATTAGAAAGTGAAAAATCTTAATCCGTTTATGGGGAAATCAAATGAGCAAAATAACCATGCGGGGTTCGCTCTCCCCATACCCACCAGGCATCAGCACCTTCAGGAGACATTTCCTCCATTCTTTTCCTTGTCTGACCCTGACAGGTTCGCCGGTGCCAGAGGGGTCCTGGTGGGGCTGCTTTCCCCGTCCTCCTGGAGGGGTCCCGGTGGGGCCGCTTTCCCCGTCCTCCCGGAGGGGTCCCGGTGGGGCCGCTGTCCCCGTCCTCCCGGAGGGGTCCCGGTGGGGCCGCTGTCCCCGTCCTCCCGGAGGGGTCCCGGTGGGGCCGCTCTCCCCGTCCTCCCGGAGGGGTCCCGGTGGGGCCGCTCTCCCCGTCCTCCCGGAGGGGTCCCGGTGGGGCCGCTCTCCCCGTCCTCCCGGAGGGGTCCCGGTGGGGCCGCTCTCCCCGTCCTCCCGGAGGGGTCCCGGTGGGGCCGCTCTCCCCGTCCTCCCGGAGGGGTCCCGGTGGGGCCGCTCTCCCCGTCCTCCCGGAGGGGTCCCGGTGGGGCCGCTCTCCCCGTCCTCCCGGAGGGGTCCCGGTGGGGCCGCTCTCCCCGTCCTCCCGGAGGGGTCCCGGTGGGGCCGCTCTCCCCGTCCTCCCGGAGGGGTCCCGGTGGGGCCGCTCTCCCCGTCCTCCCAGAGGGGTCCCGGTGGGGCCGCTCTCCCCGTCCTCCTAGAGGGGTCCTGGTGGGGCTGCTTTCCCCGTTCTCCATTTGCCTCTTAGCACTTTAAGCTTTAAACAGTAGCTAAAGTTTCACATGTGATCCTGAGCAAAAGGTTTGGGGGAAAACTAGGCGCTTAATTCAGCAATCTGTAGTTCCCCAAGGTCAGGGTCTTTTAGGACATTTATGAAACTTCTCAAAAAACAATGAGGAAACTGAGTCTGAGAGATGTGAAATGATATATCTAGGGCTCCGTGTCAGGTGGTGGCGATGCCAGGCGGTGAACCCAAATTCTTTGACAGCAACCCGTGCTTTTCCTGTGAAGGAGGTGCTGGGATGCAGGGAGCGTGTGGAGAAGGTCAAGGGAAGCTCAGAACCCTCAGGAACCACCTGTCAAGAAAATAAGCTCTGGAAGGAAACCTGTTCAGTGCTTTGAGGAGAACAGAACATCGCATCAAAGGCTGCAGGTGCCAGTCTTCCCTGTGGGTTTTATTCTGTCACCTGGCACCCAAAATGCAAGGGTTGGAAGATAGGTCCTGGCCTCTTAGCCATTTCTACAAGCCTATTTGTGATGCATGCAGTCAAAACTGGTTCCCAAACCAGCCTGATCATATGGAGCACCTGTTACCATTCAGGTTCCCAGAACCTCCCTTGGGAGTTTCTGATTCAGTACATATGGTGTGGGGTCTGAAAAGCCACATCTGTAAAAGATGCTCCACAGGATGCCTACGATCTGGCCAGTACGGAGAACACGTATGGAATGGGAGTTGGCAAACTTGTTCTGGAAAGGCTCAGAGTGCACACATTTTAGACACTAAAAACCATTTAGTCTCTGTTGCAGCTACTCAAACCTGCTGTTGTATCAAGAAAACAGACACTGCATAAAGAAATAAATGGGTCTGTGTCCCAACAAAGCCTTATTTCCAAAAGCAGGTGGACAGCAGATTTGACCTGGAAGCTACAGCTTGCCAACCCCTGGGTTAGAATATGCCAAGGTATGTGGGGTGACAAATTCAGGTCTGTTCTTTCAAGGGACATTATCTGGTGAGAAAAAGAAGGTCCCTTTAAAAAAAAAAGAATAAAGTAAAACAACTCACCAAAATATCAATGTCTCTAGGAAGGAAATTCCAACAGTGGACGCACCAACCACAACAATCCTGGCATTGACAGTTATTTTAGGTTCCAGCGATAGTTTTCTGTTTGTATGGGTCAAGGCATAACTCAACTAGGAAAAAAAAAACACAAAAAGAGGGACTTGAGGAAAATGTAGCTGAAATTTGTACTCTCAAGTTGGAAATTTTGTGGAATTATTTAACCAGTATATTATCAGCAAATCAAACTGACTAGTGCCCATGAACAACCATGGTGAAATTATTGGGGAGGCATTTTAAGACATTAATGTAAGAATATGAAATACACTTAATACCTAGACTGGTTCACATCAAAATTCTTGGTTTAGGTCATTTTTGTCCCAGAGTTGACAAATGTTTCATATAGAACTGAGGTCTTTTATGATTAGAGACAATAAGATAAATAATCCCACAAAAAGACAAGTTGCTTCTGGAGAACCTAGAGTTTCATGAAAGTTCCCAAGTCTTTACCTCTGTCTAAGGTTTCCCTGTAAACTGAACAACATTTATAATAGTTGAGTACTTGAAAGCACGTATCTTTTGTTCAATTCTGCATCCTTAACACAGTACCTTGTGCACAGCAGGTATTCAGTAACATGTGTAGAATGACATACAAATACTTGTTAAGTGACAAAAACATGTTGGATGATAAAGGTTGTTCAGGGAGGACTTTAAGAAGCACAGAAAGTAGTTAACAATCCCTTTAATGTCAGTGTTTGCAAAAATTACCTGGATTGATAGTTTATTTGATTCACATTCCTGCAGAAGCTTGTGGGGTGGGGGGCATTAAATCATTAAATGTACAGAGAAAGGTTTTTCAAAGAGATAGTGGGATATTCTTGAAAGAAGATTAGACTGTGTCAGAGACTTTGTTTCTATTTTTAATTCATTAATTTAACACATTTTTATTTAATGCTTACCATGTATCTGTATAAAAGCAAGAAGTACAGCTTACTTCTCATCAGAAACAATGGAGGCCAGAAGTCAGTGGAATGGACATCCTTATCAGTATTTAATTTAACCTACTTGGCTAAATTCATTAGCATCAACTCATCCTCTTGGTCAGAGAATTTCAAATTCTAGTAAGCCAAATCTATTTTTAATTTTTTTAAAATTCTGTGGTACCAGGAGCAGGGAGTCTGATGGGCTAATTGTCAAGTCCTATGTAAAGCTGGGCCTCAACTTCCTGTAAGGTAACATGGATGTGGTCACATGCTTTGCCATTTACTAACATATTATGCCATTTACATAACTAATTAGATAACCGATGAGCTCTAGAAGATAAAACCCCTCTCTCTAGCTCTGGCTAGACTAGCAACATGAAGGTAAAAAATGTCCTGAGCCAAATAATTTATTAATTAGAAATTTACAACAAAGTTTAGAGATTTTAGACTCCATAATTAACATTGCTGGGGTCTCTCAGCATCTGTTTCACTCCCATTCTCATCTTTACCGAAGTATACCACAGATTCTGGAAGAGATTGAGCCCACTCCCATCTTTAAGAGAGGACTCTGATTGACATAAACCAAGTCAAATAATTTCACAACTCTTTGCTGAACAACTGGCCCAGAATAGACACATGATCTACTTTGACCTGATCATAGTGAAGCCCGGGACTTTTGTTTGATGGCTGGAGGAGACAAGAGAAGCCTTTTGCCTTCCAGATGGTACTAGGTACAGATGTGAAGCTTGAAATGATATAATCACCATACCACCAAGAGGAAACCATACCAGGTTGAAGTCCCAAGAGAATCACAGAGAAATAGAATAGGAATTGTTTTCAAACAACATCTGAAGCTCATCTTCAGTTTATATTAGTCAGCTATTACCACAAGAGTGCTGCACAACAAATCACCATAAAACATAGAAAAGCATTAGCTAAAAGCAACGGCCATCTGTTCTCATTCATGCAACACTGGATCAGTTGGAAGTAGGCTGATGTAGGCTGAATTCAACTGGGTTTGGTTCTAACCTGCAAATTCCAGATTGGCCTCACATCTCTCTTCTCCTTTTTGGTGAGTGATAGCTGGGGTGTGTTCTTCTCACAGCAATGGTGGAAGTGTTAAAGTGAGAAGAAGCAATACTTCTTCAGGCTGGTCAAAGCACAAGCTATGTGGCGAAGTCCCTAGATTCACCTGCAGTGAGAGGAACTTCAAAGTCATATAGCAAGGGCAGCCCAGGGCAGGAGGAATGGCTAAGAAGAATGACAGCCTACCACATTCTCTTGATGGTTTAGGCCATTTTGATCCTTTTATTTGCAACTAGAGACCTTGTAAACTTGCACTCTTTCTAAATGATAATAATGAATATATACTGCTCACAAAAATTAGGGGATATTTCAAAATGAATATGAAGAGATTAAAAAAAGCATTTGATATGTCACTTGCTACTCAATCATGATAATTCAGTTTGCATCTCATTTGCATAATCAAACAACTTTCTTTGACTGTCATTTGCTTTTCTGATGTTCTTGTTTAATAAAAAATCAAATGCTTCTTTTTTTTATCACTTCATATTCATTTTGAAATATCCCCTAATTTTTGTGAGCAGTGTACCATTTGGGTGAAAAGTGTCTGCTCTTCAAATAAATATCATTCTGATCTGCTCTATGAGAATTTCCCAGGACAGGTCAATGAGGAATTCTGCAAGAAAACTAGTTAATACTGGTACATATTGGTGCTACCATGGACTATGTTCTGATTCATTTCCAAGACAAGCAGGCTAGCTGCAAATTCACTCTAGCCAGCTTTGGATGTGATGGTTTAAGGCAGGGGTCTCAAACTCGCGGCCTGCGGGCCGCATGCGGCCCGCCGAACAATTTTGTGCAGCCCGCAGACTAATCCACGAAGTTCAAAATATTTTGGATAAAATTAAGTAAGCCTAGGGGCCTACTTGTATTTTTCATTGCTCTAGCATCCTAGCTAGATATTAGCTTAGTTAACAGCAGTTGTGATGTGAACTACAGTCTCTGGTCGTTTTGTGACACTGAGTAAACTGCATGTACAATTGTGCTTGTTGTACTGATTTTTTTTTTTGTTGTCAACTGCAGTGAGAAAAGTGTTGCGTAACAGTTGCCTTTTGTAGACCTAGTGCGGCCCGCCGAATGGCTGTGATCTTGTTCTGCGGCCCACATGCTGAGTTGAGTTTGAGACCCCTGATTTAAGGAAAGGAAGACAGGAAGCACAGTTGTTGGTATGATGGCATTTAATTAACAGAATTAAAATGCAAGCATTTAACGGAGGTCAGAGCCCAAGATTCCATCCATAGGAACTATGCTCAGACATTCCCCTCTGCAGTCCAGAAGCGTATGAGCAGTAATGAACTTCCCTGGTAAAGAATCATACCCCATTTATGAAACAGCTCCTGGATCGATGATACAAAGGCGCCTGGGAAACAGAAGAGAATGTCTTTTGTTTGCCACACAATAGCTTTCACACCAACAGCTGCCAGGCCTGAGCAATCACCTTTCTCACCACTGAACACACAACGTGGCCTTGGGTGTCAAGAGTTAGCATCAGAACCACTGATGGTGGGTGTCTCAGGAGAGTGATCAGGCATCACCATGGCTCTGGTAAACCCAATTTTGTGCCCAGGCTTTAATTAAAAACATATTCATCATCAGGTATGTTGAAGTGACCTAAAAAACAAACAAGCTATTTTTCTTTTGTTAAGTTATATGGTTTTTAAATACCATAAATAATTTTTTTTAAAGAAAAAAATTCTTCCCAGCCTGGAAATGTTTTTCGGTGATAACTGCAAATGAAGACTGCGTCTGCTAATTTGTAGAGCATTGATTTTGAAAATACAAGTCATTGTTGGAAAAAAAGAGGATATTTCCTTCCATTACATTCCTTCAAACTACAGGTTTTCATGGTAAAGAAAAACCCATATGGAAGACCCTCTGAGCCCTCCGGGGCCAGTTCAAGCCTCCTTGCCTTGGCTGTCACATCCACCAAAAATGTGCACACACTGGAGATCCTGCTTGGGGTGATTTCTCATTTCCTTAACAGCAAAGTAGCAATAAAAGCCTTATCTATTGACTCATATTTTATAGACAGAAGTTATATATGTCTTGTAATAGCAAACTATTTCAAAGATGAAACAGAGGAAACTCTGTGAACTATTTGGCTACATCTGGCTCCAGTGATGAGTGGGGACTCAGGTTCTTATCTCCATGTTTATGCAGACATTTACGATTCTATTCTAATAATGATATTCATCAGTATGATTTTAAAGGTAGAGATCCACACATATGCCAGCAGGAAGGAATAAACCATGTATCCTGGTGTGTAGGCTCACTTTTTAAGGCTAAGACATGTTCCTAAAAAGCGATGATGAGCCATATAATGCATTTTAAATATAAACATTAAGCTCCATCTCTCAGATAAGAGAAGAAAGAATGAAAATATAGGGTGCTGCGTTTAGGGAATTCTAGAGCTGAACTTGAGTTGGGGGAAGGTGGCAGGCAGTGAAGGATTCTGAGGAAAAAAACAAAGATCAGATGGGAGAGGAGTTGAGATGAAAAAACAGGGAAGAAATGTGAGCACACGTTTAAGTTTTAAATGATTTATCTGTAATTTACTAAGAGTTTCTGAACAAAAGACTTTGTCCATGTGAATGAGTGAGCCATTGGGAAGGGTTGAATCACTTTTATCAATTTATTTGGTTTGCTTGCTGACATCCATCTCCCGCTTGCTTCCTGAGGTGAAGAACTACGTCTTTGTGTTCCGAGGCATTTGTTTTATTTTGTTTTTGTTTTGTTGTAACTGGATCATTCCTGTCATCATTTTGGACATTCAATAAATGGTGAAAGAATAGACACCTAATTTCACACTTTATGAACGCTTTTGTAAAGAATGTTAACATGATTCCTACCAATTGAAATTATTTTAGTTGGTTGTTTTCCAGTTGCTTAAATGAACAAACAAATGGCTTAGATATAATTGGAACTGCTTAGGGTTAAATTTTATCTTTTTTTTTTTTTTTTGTATTTTTCTGAAGTTAGAAACGAGGAGGCAGTCAGACAGACTCCCACATGCGCCTGACCGGGATCCACTCGGCATGCCCACCAGGAGGCAATGCTCTGCCCATCTGGGGCATTGCTCTGTTGCAACCAGAGCCATTCTAGCACCTGAGGCAGAGGCCATAGAGCCATCCCCAGCGCCCGGGCCATACTTGCTCCAATGGAGCCTTGGCTGTGGGAGGGGAAGAGAGAGACAGAGAGGAAGGAGAGGGGGAGGGGTGGAGAAGCAGATGGGCATTTTCCTGTGTGCCCTGGTCAGGAATCGAACCCAGGACTCCTGCATGCCAGGCCGACGCTCTACCACTGAGCCAACCGGCCAGGGCCTAAACTTTTATCTTTTTAGTAAAAATGATATTGATGTACATGCTCAGTTGAGTTATGCCATAATTCACACACATGTGGAACTTCTGGTCAAGCTGGCAGCAAAGGTGAACATAGCACCCGAATCCTCCCACAGCCACATCAAAATTACAACACAACTACAGCAAAACTATCACTCAGAACCACCTGAAATCTACCTGAATGGAAGTTCTACAACTAGGGATTTAAATAAAAAGCCACATCAAGAGTCACAGGAGGGTGGAGATTTGGAACAGACTGGTCCCACACCCATGTGTGGCAGTTTAAAACTGGCAGGGATATCTCTGCTGTGGAGAGTGCTCCTGTGGAGCAGGGGTCCCAGCCCCACATTATGCCCCCCAGCCCAGGGTTCCAGAGCCAGAAAGAGAAGTCCCCACTACTTCTGGCTGTAAATACTAACAAGGATTGAGGCTGAGGAAGACAGAGGGCTACTGGAGTTCCAGGCAGTTCCTCTTAAAGGGCCCATGCATGGACTCACTCAGACTCACTCCCTCTGAGCTCCAGCCCTGGGGCAGCAGCTTGAAAGGAACCAGGGCCATAAAGGGAGGAACTAGATTTTTGGGCATCAAGTCAAGAGCTGGCAAGGCAGCTTTCTGCCAGACAGAAGTGCTGGCAGAGGCCAATGTTCCTCTTCGGAGACACCTCCCCTCACAGAGCTGGCAAGTGGGCACCATATCTGAGTTTCCACCAACCTGTTCGCCCTGCCCAGGTGATTCTCTGAGGCTGCACCCCACCCAGCTTGTGGGTCCACCCAAGTCATTTCCACTGGCTTTTCCATATACACAGCCTGCCTTGGCTCATGCTTTGGACTTTCTTAAAATTTCTCAAACAAGCAGCACCTGGCCTCTGTGTACCCCATACCGCTTGCTAAGTGGCCCCAGGCTCGGCACTAGTGGCAGCCAGCCTTGGTTCACAGCTTGGCCTGTTCTGGGCACCTCCAAGGCCAGCACAAGTAGCAGCCATCTGCACACGGTAGCCAGCTACTCTGTAGCTGGTGCTGGGTGGCCTCAGGCAGGGCACAGGCAAGGCAGTGGCTGACTTTGCACATCCTGGAAAGCCCCAAAGCCAGTGCATGCGGTGGATAGGTTCAACCCACACCAGATTACAACACTATCAACTCCAAAAGCGACACACTCAGGGGCAGATTCAGTGAGCACCAAAGCCCCACTGAAGCACGTCCTGCCCTGGAGGGTCAACTCCTGCACAGATTTCCTCTGCTGCAGAGTCAGCCAGTCCTCAAAGCTGATCAGCCTGGCGGCCAATCTCTTACAGTGACACCAAGAGCAACCAAGGCTCAACTATAACAGGACAGTGCACACAGCCCCCTGGGGAGGCTGCACTCCTGGGCTCTACAGGACACCTACTACACAGGCCACTCTACCAAATCTGGGAGACTTAGCAGTTCTACCCAATAATACATGGAAACAAACACAGGGAGGCAGCCAAAAAATGGAAACAAAGTGACATGTTCCAGATGAAATAACAGGAGAAATCTCCAGAAAAAGAACTAAACAAAATAGAAGAAAGCAATCTACCAGACACAGAGTTCAAAACAATGGTTATAAGAATGCTCAAGAAACTTAGTGGGAACTTCAACAAAGAAATAATAAGCATAAAGAAGGGCACAGAGACCCTGGCTGGTTGGCTCAGTGGTGGAGTGTCGGCCTGGCGTGCGGGGGACCCGGGTTCAATTCCCAGCCAGGGCACCTAGGAGAAGTACCCATTTGCTTCTCCACCCCCCCTCCTTCCTCTCTGTCTCTCTCTTCCCCTCCCGCAGCCAAGGCTCCATTGGAGCAAAGATGGCCCAGGCGCTGGGGATGGCTCCTTGGCCTCTGCCCCAGGCACTAGAGTGGCTCTGGTCGCGGCAGAGCGACGCCCTGGAGGGGCAGAGCATCGCCCCCTGGTGGGCAGAGCATCACCCCCTGGTGGGCAGAGCATCACCCCCTGGTGGGCAGAGCGTCGCCCCCTGGTGGGCGTGCCGGGTGGATCCCAGTCAGGCGCATGCAGGAGTTTGTCTGACTGTCTCTCCCCGTTTCCAGCTTCAGAAAAATATAAAAACAAACAAACAAACAAACAAAAAAACAAGGGCACAGAAACCATACAAAAGAACCAGTCAGAAATGAAGGATACACTAACTGAAATAAAGAACAATTGATAGGGAATCAATAGTGGAGTGAACAAGCCAAGACTCAAATCAGTGATTTGGAATATAAAAATGCAAAAAACCCCAATCAGAACAGAAAAAAAAAAAAAGAAGTCCAAAAAGAAGAAGATAACAGATGGAACTTCTGAGACAACTTCGAGTGCACCAACATTTGCAGCATGCAGATACCAGAAGAAGAGAGAGACCAAGAAATTGAAAACTAATTTGAAAAAATAATGACAGAAAACTTCCCTAACCTGGTGAAGGATGTAGACATACAAGGCTAGGAATTGTAAAGAGTCTTAAACAAGACGAACCCAAAGAGGCTCACACCAGGATACATCATATTCAAAATGTAAAAGGTTAGAGATAAAGAGAGAATCTTAAAAGCAGCAAGGGAAAAGCAGTTGCCTATCTAGAAGGCAGCTCCCATAAGACGGTCAGCTGAATTCTCAACAGTAACTTTGCAGGTCAGAAGGGATTGGCAGGAAATAATCAAAGTGATGAAAAGCAAGGACCAACCACCAATATTACTCTACACAGCAAAGCTATCCTTTAGAATCAAAGGACAAAGAGTTTCCCAGACAAGAAAAAGCTAAAGGAGTTCATCACCACCAACCTAGTATTATATGAAATGTTAAAGGCTCTTTAAGAAGAAGAAGAAATAGAGATAAAAAATATGAACAATAAAATGGCAATAAATATATATCTGTCAACAATTAAATCTAAAAAAAAATCAAAATAAATGAACAAGAGCAGAAACAGATACATAGATACAATGAACAACTGGACAGTTGCCAGATCGGATGGAGGGTTGAGATGGACGGGTGAAAAAAGTCACAGGATTAAGAAGTACAAATTGGTAGTTACAGAATAGTCATGGGGATGTCAAGTACAGTATGGGGAATATAGTCAATAATATTACAGTAACTATGTATGGTGTCAGGATGATCACTTAATAAGTTATATAATGTCTAATCACTGGGGTGTACACCTGAAACTAATATAATACCGTACATCAACTGTAATTGAAAAGTTAAAAAAATGATTAAAAATTAAAAATCATAATAATTCACATACATTTATCAAGGAACCTTAAATACATAGTTTTGGTTTTATGCATGTTTGTTAACTGTTTTGTGTGTACAAAAAATTGGTCAAAATACAATTTTATCTGATATACATATACCTGAGTTCTGTGTTTCCACAGCTGACTTTGGTTTCTCTTATGATCTTAGAATGAGATGGCATGACTATAAAAACATTGAAATTAAATTTCAATAACAATTCAAAATCATAAGTTACTAAAATTACAAAGAGGGCCTGACTGAGCGGTGACGCAGTGGATAGAGCATCAGACTGGAATGCAGAGGACCCAGGTTCGAGACCCCGAGGTTGCCAGTTTGAGCGCAGGCTCATCTGGTTTGAACAAAGCTCACCAGCTTGGACCCAAGGTCGCTGGCTCGAGCAAGGGGTTACTTGGTCTGCTGAAGGCCCACGGTCAAGGCACATATGAGAAAGCAATCAATGAACAACTAAGGTGTCGCAATGAAAAACTAATGGTTGATGTTTCTCATCTCTCTCTGTTCCTGTCTGTCTGTCCCTATCTATCCCTCTCTCTGACTCTCTCTCTGTCTCTGTAAAATAAATAAATAAATAAAAATTAAAAAAAATTAAATTACAAAGAGGCCAGTAAACTAGAGAACAATAAAAACAAATACAAAAGATTCTACATAATAAATGCAAGGTTTATGCTAAAGTGGAACATGACAATACATAGAACAATTTTTTTCTAATGACACCATTGTGTTTGGAGGTCAGGTTCAACCTCCAGGAACATTAAACTGGGCATCGTTAGCCTGGTGGCAAGGTTTGGGCATGTCTTCTTAATTTTTCTCTTGGTTGAAATTCGAGCCTCTTTTCCTTAAATATCAGTTTCCTCAGGTGTAAGATGGAAGTAAATTACACAACCCTCTGCCTTCCTCAGCAGGCAAACATGGGAACTTGTCATTAAAAAACATCTACAAATACTTTGAGCTTTTCAGGCAAAGATGTTACACAGGGTAAAATTGCACATCCTCTCTCCCATCTTCAATATGAAAGGCAAATCTTCGAAAAACACATTTTAAAAGGGCAAAACAATGAGCTCAATTTTCAGTTCCACACCCATGTATATATATTCTTCCAGAAAGCTGCCAAAGACTTCAAAGGGAGCTCTGTCCATGCAAGGAAAATGGAAGATGGGGAGATTCAAAGCCATAAGTAGAGTTTCTGAAATTTTTAATAAGTCTATTTTTGCTTTATATATGTAGTTTTTACCTAAGCTTTTTCATTCTCTCTCTCCCTCTTTTTCTTAGAAGCCCTGTTTCCCAATTTTATCAGAACAAATGATAACATATTGACAGTGCTATAAATACCAGTGTCAGTTTCAAAGTTCACAAGTTGACCTCTTTGGGGCAAAGCATTGCAATATTTACCAAGTAAATATTTACCAAGTAGGCACTTTTAAAAGACCCAATAAGTTGAAAAATCTCTTCCACAGATACAAAATGTAATTTTGAAAAGCCCTTCTGCTAAAATAATTAAACAGGTTCCAAAGTACGGTATGAATGCCGTCAGCTCTGTCCCAGCAGAGCCTGAGGGGGCCGTCAGGAAGAGGCCCTGGTTCTGAGTCTCATATTATGAAGGATTCTCTCAATTTTCCTCTTTGTTGGGAAATGGGAGCTGATAACACTTTTTGTTTTGCTCCAGCACTTTAGAAAAATGCACACTGATCCACCCAGGGTATCTGCTGAGACCAATGATGGCTCAAAGACACTCTCTGGCTTGCTTTCCTAACATGGAAAATAGCCTTCTCAACACTGCAAACGGGGCAGAGAGTGGGCTGGGGTTGCCGCAGGATCTGCTGACTGCACATGCCCACCGCTGCACCAGGCACACTCAATGCACTCATTAAATGTTTGGAAAGTGAGCGAAGCATTAATTTTGCCTCTGTAACATTATCAGTAATACTACCCATGAAGAATTGTTGTTTCTTTAAAGAACCACGATGCCATTAATTCCTTTACATTCTTCACGTTATCCCAGGCAAACAGTGGGAGCTTAATCGGTACTTGTGGCGTTCTCCCACATAGACTGAATCCTAACTGAAGAAACAGGGCTGCTTTATCAATTAGTGTTGGCGCTGGCTGCTTACAACAGAAAACCCAGCTTAGACTGAAAACAGTAGCTCAAACAGGATAGAAGGTTGTTTCTTTTGATGCCAAAGAAATCTGGAAACATGCAGACCAGGACTACTGAGACAGTGCCGTAAACTTATCAAAGGCCCAGACTTCTACCCGTCCTGCTCCCCAGCCAATTGCAAAGCTTCTGTCCTGAAAGATGGCCCCGGGTGGCTGCTGGAGTCCAGATACTATAGTCTCATTTCAGGCAGCAGGAAAGAGAAGGGAGTTAGGAATAAAAGGGCTTTCCTTCCACCTGAGCCACTCCCTTTAAACAGCCTTCCCAGAATTCCCATCCCAACTACTACTTCCATCTCAGGGGCCCAAACGGAGTCATATAGTCATGGCAGGTGCAAGGGAGGTGGGGGGTAATATATGCTCTTGGTTGGATGCATTGCACCCTTATATAAAATTGAGGCTTAATTACTAAGGCTAGAGGGAGGAGTGGATTTGGGGGCAAGCAGGCGTCTTTGCTATAGTTCTTTTAAGCCTCTATAATTCAGTTTCTTAATGTGCATTTTAAAAAATATTTCTTTTATCAATTCCACCTGTCCCAATCCCTCCTACACTCATAATCACCTCCTGGCTATTATCACTAGTATGCAAATGTTTTAAAAAGTTAAAATTATTGTCACCCTGACATTCACTTGCATTCATTCATTCTTATACATTAATATTCGGGGGGGGGGGAAGTGTTTTGGAAGTTTAGTTGAGTGACTTTACTGAATTGTATCAATTCTAGGGTGTAACTTCTTTCCACGTTAGCATCCCTGAAATCAGCCTCACAGTCAATGTCATCTTCACTGTGGTGGTCAGCCAGGAAATGCCATAGTGGTCTTCTCCCATATGTGGGTGACTTGGTCACAGCTGTTCATTGTCATCACTTTGGAGAGTGATGTGCATTATGTGACATTACATGTTGAGTTTAACTGCTGCTGACAATGTCTTCAAAAAGATTACAGCATGATTTGGCATTGAAATGAACACTTATTGTGTTCCCATAAAAGCTGGGAAACTGAGCAGCAGGGTGCAAATTTGATATTAGTGAAGCAAATATTAGTCATTAGAGGAAAGGCTGTAATTCCGTATTTTCTTGCATGCAACAATCGAGTGCTTTACAAGAGCAAATAAAGGATGACAGACTCCCACAAGCAGATGAAACCATGTTACAGTTTGTTACCTAGACACAAGCAAAAGTTGTTTTTTTTCCCCATCACACAGGAACAATGCAATTGAAGGGAATGTAAATTGCCTCTCCTCTCTGAATAGATGAAAGAAATGTGAAAGCAATAAGTCTTATATGATTGATTCATTCATATTCTGTTTAGGACTTTCATTAAGACACTGTGTCATAGTTTATTTGGCCACATTTATTCCTTAATGGTACATAAAATAAAGGCACATCTTATAACTAATAGCTTCTTAGATTTGATAAAGGAAATTAATTCACTTGTTTTTAATTAAATAACAGCCCCCAAAATGTAGCTCACACATTCATTAAAAATGATTGCTTTGATACAATGCATAAACACTGGCTAGGGAGAGCCATTGTTGGCTTTTCAGACACAGAGATTTATTGATCCCTGATACAGGGCATGCTAGCATGTGTAGCAAGATACCCTCAGATGGCTCCACATCCTTCCCACCTAGAGCAGTGTCAAGTGCTGGAAACATCCTCTGAGCCTTTGTAACATGCTAAGCAAATCTTATCTTACGTTTCAGCTACTGGGCACTCCAGGAATCATCTTCAGTACAGCGTTGGCCATAAACTGGAGAAATGACTTCCTGGGGTGAGTACAAAGCAAAAGCAGGAATGAAGCAAATCTGTGGCAGGGAAGAGGTTGCAGAATCAATTACCTGGCTTGCATTGCTCTAAAAGCACAAATTACTGCTACATTACAGATGTATCTCTTGAAAAACAGAAAAAACCATTGACTTAGCATCTAGCCATCTAATCATTCACAACTTTTATATTCCCGAGAAATATTTGTAATAGAATAAAATGATGGCATGGCCTCAAAGGTCTGGAAAAACATTCAAATTCAAAAGTGATGGAAGGCATTCTTCCTGTTAAATAACGCCTTTCTGAAACAATGGCATTGTCCTTCAGGTATCTGAGGACAAACATGGTCCTCTGTATGTTAAATATAAGATGCATATCTGCATGGGTTAAAAATATAGAATTTGAATGTTCTAATAATTAAGTAATAAATCAGACAAATATATGAAATGATTGCTAAGTTTATTCTCTTGAGAATTTCATTAAATAGAAAAAAATGTATTGTTGGTTATTTTTGCTTGCTAAAAAAATAAGAGGAAGGTTTATAGAAAATGTGTGAGGTATCATCTGTCTGAACATTATTTCCTTAAAGGACAAGGACTTCAGGCTACCCTCTTCTAATCCGATAGCAGAAAGGATGAGGTGTGCATTTTATCAGAGATGCATGAACCGTTGATTTTTTGTCACGGGCTTCAAACTATTTTGCACAGAATATGCTGGAAGTAGATTGAAATCTTCCCTATTACTACAGAAGCAACTTATAAATAATAGCAAAAGAGTTACTATATAATAGAGTCATTTCCTCAGTTAGAGAAGCAACTCTGGGGAAAAAGTTTCTGTATAAAACTCAGCATTCTAACGGCTTGTTAGTGGAGAAGGCAGTTGGAAATCTGGAGTGATTCTGAGGGCATTGGGATAACCCATGCCATATCTTGATGTCTGAAATTCTACCATTAAAACTTTAACATAGAGCTTAATTCAACAATTTCAATTAAACAAAGACATATTGCACATCTACCATATGCCAAACACTGGCCTGAGTGCTGAGGTCAGAATGGGCCCTTGTTCCTGTCTTTAAAAAATTCTCATTAGCTCAGGAAATAGACATGTAAACAAATAAAATATAATACATGTGATATGGGCAGTGTATTTGGAAGCTATTGCTGTGTAACAATCCAATCCAAAACTTAGTGGATTAAAAGGACAAGCATTCCCTACCTAATGATTTTGGGGTCAGCAGTTCAGTCTGTGCTGAGCTCGACAGCTCTTCTGGACTCAGCTGGGAAGTCATGAGTCAGCTGAGGTTTGGTTGGTCTAATACAGCAGGGAAATCAGAGAAGGCTTCTTGGAGGCAGTGACACCTGACCCAGATTTAGAAGGATCTAAGCTATTTCCAGGTGGACAAGAGGGAAGAGGCCAATGCACGGTCCAGAGGGGCATGCCACATGCCACTGAAGTACAGATCTGTCTCTATAAACGCATATTCAGATGATGTCCCGAGAAGGCAGAATGGTCCTGCATGAGCAATATAGGAAGCAGACAAAGGAGGGGACTCACAGGGAGGAAGAAAGGTCAGGGGAGGAGGCTGGGAGAGAAAGCCAAGGCTTAACTATGTCCGTGCTGCCACCCTCACATCAGGGCACGGAGGAAGATGAGAACTTTCTATTCCTCGGGGGGAATGAGCTGTTTGCTCAGGTTGGCTGTGGGGCTATTTGTTCTGCTACTTTGGGCTTCTGTATTAGCTAGGAAAATGACCACGGTAGAAGAAAAGAACTCATTTTCCTGAGAACTTCTGTCCTAGTGAATGTTGTTCCATAAACAATTTATCAGTCTTGCTGCCTTCCACCAATTCTTTATTTTCGCTCTTGGGTATTTTCAGCACACACTTGCATGTTCCATAGGCAAGCTAAAATGGGTGACTCGGTTTTTAATGTCTAAGGTGTGTCTTCGTGCACATGTTTAGTTTTTTAATTAGGCTCATTATTTCTGTTGACATCCAACTGTATCTCTGAATTAGTCTGAAGAAATTCAGCATTTTTCTTTCATCTCAATGCAAACAATGGTTTGTATTCTCTTTTACATGACTTTAAAATTCTATACACCAAAAGGTTTCCTCAGCTTTTGTAAGAGCAATGCACAATGATTGTTTGAAAAGAATAATAAGACTTTCTGAAAATTCCTACAGAGAACGCTAAAACTAAAAACAAAGTTCAAAGGAATCTGCTCAGAATCAAAGGCGCAGCCTCTTGGTTCAGGGACAGGCTTGCACAGAAGAATAAAGTAAACCCAGCCTCTTTTTAAGTTAAAATGAAAAGAGCTCTTGGTAGAGGGCTGAACAGAAACCTTACTAAAGGAAGCTAAAATGCAATAAGTGGGAGTGGCCAGTGTGGAACAAAAGCAGAGATACATTTGAATAAAACACAGGAGACTCCCTTCTGTGATTCAGATAGCTCACTTCCGAGCAGGGAAAGTGGAGGCCTTGCTTCCAACAACAGTTCTTGTGAAGCCAACAGCCCACTGCATGAAAGAAACTGGTACACAAAATTGCTACTTTTATTCTTCTCCTCGTTCTTTGAACCAATTCCTGATAATTTTGACAGCATTTTTTAGAAACACTAATTCCATGCTCTCAATGGAAACATATCTGAAGTTATGGCACAACAACAACAAAAACCCACAGAGCAAAATAACAAAAGGCTGTGTGTGTCATGCTTGGGAGGCCTAACAGCGGCGCTGGCTGGCAGCTTATGCGGGAACCACCTATGGATGGCGAGGCGACTTTCAGCATGTCTAAGATTCCCCAAACAAAATCAAGCAAGACTTCTTGGGGAAAGGTTTCTCTTTGCTCACTCTGCATATATTCAACATAATGTATATCCCAGAAAACCCCCCTGAAATCCGTTTTGGTGGGATGGAAGGGAATAGGCAAGCATATCGAGCTGTCTTCACACCTGCGCACCACTGACAGCACGCTTCAGTGCAAAGACAGGCCCGGTCCTTTGAATTTCTCACATGCATGTCAGCGGCACACAGACCCAGCGCTTGTGCTAATGACACCATCTGGTGCCTCCCATAACTGTGTAGCCTTCAGCTTCCAAACAAGATGTAATGGCAGCAACACGTGAAACCCACTGACATTTACAGTAAGGAAATTTATTATCAGTTGTCGGTTTGGTATAAATGTGTTTGCATGACTGCTGGGGCTATAAAATCATCACCTTTGCCAGGCAAGTGAAGGTGCAATAAATAATGGATTTTAAGCCATGCATGTACTACCAAATCAGTAAACATTATCACACAGGCATAATAGCATCTTAAGCAACAGTCACCACTTGAAAAATTAATACTGCTTTTGAGGGTTAAATGAAAACTATTTAGTCTGAGCTTTAATGATTTTTAATATGGTTCACTATAAAATAAAAAGTTTTTTTTCAATTTTTATTTTTTAATTGAATATAATATATATGCAAAGAGCTCTTTTATAATAATTTACTTTTGAGAAACAGCTGATCATTTATGGTCTTTTGTTTAAAAATATCAAAAATATAAATAGACATTTCTTGAAAAAAAATCATCATTAAAACCTTTCAATATTAGAAATGACAAAAGAAAGGTTCTTTAAGGATCAAATGATATTCTTCCCCTTAAATCTTTAATGGATTAGTCAGTAATGCTTGCAATTAAGTAATTTGTACCTTTGAATTAAGGGAATATAAAGTCAGAACCAACCAAATCCCTTGAACAATCTAGCCACATCTATCCCCATTACTTACTCCTTTAAAGTAGATTCCCTACAGAATGCACAGTAATTTTCTCCTATAAGTTTAGTCTATGGGTATTCATTGCTTTAAAAAACAAAACAAAACATGGAAGTAATTCAAAATACAGACAGTTTGGGGGATAGTTATTAGCTTTATGGAGTATTTATCAAAGAATACTGTTTTATTCAAAGAAAAAAAAAAGAGAAAAGTAGGTGTAAACTGTCATTTTCTTCCTGGACACAGACCAGTGAAGGCGGGAAGTCAGTGCTGCACTGTGACCAGCCTCCTCCCGCAGGTCAGCCCGCGGGTCAAGGTGGGGCCTGGACCATGTGCCGGGGACTCTGTCACAGGATGGACGCGGAGGAAGGACTCTTCACACAGCACAATCTCAACACCTAAAATGCTCACCTAGCAAGAGGAAATAGAGTAAGTTTAATATTTAGTGAATGCCACTGTTTTGTTTTGTTTTTTTTAATCCGTTTTAGGCCAAAGTCAAGAAATGACTGGGGCCTAACCAGGCAGTGGCGCAGTGGATAGAGCGTCGGACTGGCATGCAGAGGACCCAGGTTCGAAGCCCCGAGGTAACCGGCTTGAGTGCAGGCTCATCTGGTTTGAGCACAGCTTGCCAGCTTGGACCCAAGGTCGCTGGCTTGAGCAAGGGGTCACTCAGTCTGCTGTAGCTCCCCAGTCAAGGCACATATGAAAAAGCAATTAATGAACAACTAAGATGTCCCAACAAAGAATTGGTGCTTTGCATCTCTCTCCCTTCCTGTCTATCTGTCCCTATCTGTCCCTCTCTGTCTTAAAAAAAGAAAAAGAAAAGAAATGACTGTGTTTTGAGGTTTCTGGCTCAGGGACTGAGATTTAAGTCCTCGGTGAAGCTGTTCTGTAGTTTTACATCATGTCCTGCAGCAGCTGGAGTCCCCTTTCTCAACTGTACCCTGTCCTCGTGCCAGGCACGCATCTACAACAGGAAGCCACCGAGCACTCTGTGAGGCCTGTCCTCTGGGACAGGGGAAGATGCCTGCAGGACATGCCAGGAGGTCTGCCTGGGAGCCCTGCTCCTGGGCGCTGAATCAGTGCAAGGACGTCTTGCGATTTCAGTGCCTTCCCTCCAATACTGATTGTCGTCTAAATGGGTTCAAGGGGTTGCCCCTTCATGTACCAGCCTCCTTGGGCAAGGGGGGAGAACCTCTGTTGGGAGCACCTGTCCTTTGGAAGGCTTGGGTGGGGCTCACAGGAATAGAGACACTGTAATGTCCCTCCATGAACACCAAGTGATCCCTCCACTGTCCTGAACTGGGGGGGGGGGGGGGGGGTAGCATGGTGTGAGGAAGTTGCTCAAGTTCTGTTTGAGTGCCCACAAGTCTCCATCACACCAAGGAACTACTCCAATAACCACCTCTCCTGGGAGTTTGGGGCGTTAACCCAACTCCCTGGGTGGCTTGTACTATTATGAAACAACTTACTGTGTGAATCTGCACACTAGAATGGAAGCACCATGTACGGGAATTCTTCTAAAGCATTTTCTTTGGCCAATATCCTGTGAAAGGGTCACACACTTGCCCTGTCCTTCCATCTGTCGCTAATGAATCTAAATATTTTAGAGCTCTAGCTGTTCCATTATGTGTTCTGGAAACGACTATCAGGGGTAGAAAATCAAGAAATAACCCCAAGAAAGCTTGCTTATTTCTTTTGAAGTTGTGTCAGTTTCTATTCTTTATTAATCACTCTGCCCTGTATACTACATGTTGTGAGACAGAGAGAGAGACAGGCAGACTGAGAACGAACGAGGCAAAAGCGCCTCTCCAGAGGGTGTGATACAAGCCGCCAGCCTGAACGCAACTGTGAGATGAAAAACAGTGAACAATGAAGGGAGAGAAACAAAAGCAATTCAACAGATGCATGCCATTTTTACTCCTTAGTGTGGATCAGTTTTTCTTGTTAATTATATCACCTATTCTTTCCTTATATTGATAATTACATAATTACATGAAACAGATGGGTGACAGAATGCACCCAGATGGTAAGAATGTAAACAGGCCTACAAATTGCTTATTCTTGAGCATATTATAAGGAATTATTTAATAATACATAGATTTCTATACTCGACACATCTGTTAAGTAGAGCCTTCAAAATAGCAGCTACTTTGTCTTTTTTCTTAAACAGATACATTGCCTCCCCTAGGAATTCCTGGGAGGCCAGTTGCCACCTAGGTAAAATATTAAACATTTTCCCCAAACATTTAGATAGCTAAAATTCTAAACTTATCTGCATCCACTGGTCTCTTTTTTCTTCTTTATTAAAAATAGAAATTGCCACTTCAAGGGGAGCTACAATCACACACAGCTCTAGTTCTGCTTCGAGCAGGTTGCGCAAGGTTAAAAAAAGAGAGGGGGGTGTTTTAAGAACATAATTTGAAATGTTTTAATTGCAAATGATGTGCTTTTTGCAGGAAATTATTACTTTTTAATTGTAAAATAAGAGCCAGAACATCGATGCTGTGTCCGCTGGGCGTGTGCCCACGTGAAGCAGGCTGCTCGCCCAGGACAGGCTGCGTTTCTGACCGGCCGGGGAAGGCAGGAAGTCAGCTCCTCCCCCGCCCCCTACACACCTCTGCCCATCAGATCAGGCCTCTGCTTACATGACCCTTACCAAAGAGGTTTTCTTGACCCCCATCCTTCACTCTCCATCCTCTCCTGGGCTTTCTTCTTGCTGCCACCGAGCATGGAGCATCTTGTACGCCCGTCCGTTGGCGGACTTCCCACTGGAACGCAACAACTGGCGGCAGCAGTTTGTCCACTTGTTACCCCTGCAGTCCCGGAGCCAAGAATGGGGCCCAGCACATGATCAACATACAATACTGATAGAACCAATGACAGACATTCAGTCTCCAGCTCCCGTTTCCTAACCAGGAACAGGCCTGGACTCATGGCGGAGGCGGGATCCGGGGCTGGGGAGCCTGTCCACATGGGACAGGGTGACTCCAGGAAAGGCAGCCCTGAACCATGGTGTGCACTAGACAGAGAGCAGAGCACCTGGACAAACAGTGGTCAGGACAGAAACAGGCCCAGGGAGGGACAAATCCACTTGGCTTTTGGCAGAGCAATATGGATAGGGGAGGCGAGGTTGAGGAATAGAAAATTCCAGAATTGGGCTCTTGTCACCCACTGTGCTCTGGGAGTGACCTATGTGTCGCTGTATATGAAATGCAGAATTTGAGCACGTCTCCAAGGCCATTTTGGAATAGTGACTGTGTGTTCTCATGTGTGTGTGTGTGTGTGTGTGTGTGTGTGTGTGTGTTTGAGAGAGAGAGAGAGACAGAGAGAGAAGAAAGAGAGAAAGAGAAATAGAGAGGTTGACCAGAAGCATTTGAAAAGACTAAAGTTTGAAACCTAATTATGTGGTTTATCAATAAGACCAATGGGTTTCAACCTTTTTACACTTGCGAACTGGTGAAAATAGGAGAATTATTTTGGGACCGCTAAGGCAGAAATCATCTTGAGCATAATTAAATTCGACTAAGAACATTGGGTCTGTAATCTTTGTACAACATCAGGGCGGTTAACTCTTTCTCAGACTAGCAGGAAATTTCTGGTGGACTGGTCTGCAGATCGGTGCTTGAAAAACACTGAATAAGCTTGACCAGTGGTAACGCAGTAGATAGAACATTGACATGTGATGCTGAGGACCCAGGTTCAAAACCTTGAGGTCACCAGCTTGAGCACAGGCTTGCCAGCTTCAGTGCAGGGTCCCCAGCTTAAGCGTGGGATAATAGACAAGATTCCATGATCACTGGCTTGAACCTAAAGGTCGCTGGCTTGAAGCCCAAGGTTGCTGGCTTGAGCAAGGAGTCACTGGTCAGTTGAAGCTCCCTGGTCAAGGGATGTATGAGAAGCAATCAATGAACAACTAAAGTGCCACAACTACAAGTTGATGCTTCTCATCTCTCTCCCTTCCTGTCTATGTGTCTGTCTCTCCTTCTCACTTAAAAAAAAGAAAAGAAAAATGAAAAAGAAAAAAACTGGAAAAGACCATAGGTGGTTTTAGGGAATTGATGAGCTAATTTTTATAAAGACTATATCAGGCATCCCCAAACTATGGCCCGCGGGCCGCAAGCAGCTCTGAGGCCATTTATCCGGCCTCACCGCACTTCCGGAAGGGGCACCTCTTTCATTGGTGGTCAGTGAGGGGAGCACTGTATGTGGCAAGCCCTCCAATGGTCTGAGGGACAGTGAACTGGCCCCCTGTGTAAAAAGTTTGGGGACCCCTGCAACTATATAATAGTGCTTTTCACATGTAACACTTAACACATGTTTATGATTATTAATATTTCTCCTGACTTTGCTTTATTTGAGCATTATTTATTTGAAAAGAAATATAATGAGACTAACTGAATAGCAAGAATGCATTGTATAATGCATTTATATTTTATTTTGCAAAGGCAATATTCAGAAATTTTTGAAAGCTTCCAATGTTAGCACTCTAATATATTTGTTTGCATGTATTTCCTTCCTGCTTTCATCACATACATGCATATTTCTATGCAGTTGAAATAAATCCATAGTTAAATAACAACATCAAAAAAAGTAGTTGAGCCCTGGATGGTTGGCTCAGTGGTAGAGCATCGGCCTGGCATGCAGGAGTCCCGGGTTCGATTCCCGGCCGGGGCACACAGGAGAAGCGCCCATCTGCTTCTCCACCCTTCTCTGTCTCTCTCTTCCCCTCCCGTAGCCAAGGCTCCATTGGAGCAAAGTTGGCCCAGGCACTGAGGATGGCTCTGTGGCCTCTGCCTCAGGTGCTAGAGTGGCTCTGGTCACAACAGAGTGACGCCCTGGATGGGCAGAGCATCACCAACTGGTGGGCGTGCCGGGTGGATCCCGGTCGGGCGCATGTGGGAATCTGTCGACTACCTCCCGTTTCTGGCTTCGGAAAAAAAAAAAAAGCAGTTGATTACTCAGGACCTAGAGATTCTTTCGGAATTTGGGCTTGGTGTGCTGTACCCCCGTGTGCCCTGCAGAGGAATGGGTAGGGTGGGCCCTCTGGGAAAGAGGTCAGGGTCCTCGTGCTGTGTCTCTCTTCTCGCTCAAGGGACCCTGGATCTCAGTATGGCTGCCCTGATTGGGGTCAAGGGTTTTTGGGCCCCAGGCAGTATCTCCAGAGCAAGCAGCTCCCCCAGAGCCAAACACACTTGGAGAGGAAAGATGGTGGGAATATCCCCATGAGGAGGACAGGCAGGTGCCTCCACCTGAAAAGACAACAAGGATGCAGAGTCAAGGGCATGAGCCGGGAAGTAAGCACGGAGTCGAGCCCAACTGCCCACACCCCTTCAGCCACTGGCATTTGCTACTGCCTTTGGGGTGAATCCAATCACCCAGCTGCGTATCTGTCGGTGTGCCTGTCTCTAGTGGTGACATGCAGGGAGTAGTGAGCTGTTACAAGTCACATGGCCTAGGGGACCACTTGCCATAGTCCTACCAACACTGTGACCCAACATTCAGTGTGTGTGTGAGGAGCAAGGCTGTCTAGTAAACAAATTAAAATAGTTTTCAACTATACAAAATTCCACGGGACACAGTCTGACCATCTTACTAACTTGCTCACAAATTACAATTCAGTTTTCGAAATCATCAATTACTTCTGGTTTCACGGAGGCACCATGCTGAGCTGGTGACGGTAGGGTGGTTTTGGCCAGCAGGGCTTCCCGATGGTGACCAGAAAGTGTTGCCTGGGACTGGCTCCTGGAAGCACGCTCCTTTTGGTTAAACACACAAGCTACCATAAAACCTCGGCTGTAACAACTGCCATAGTGGTCATTTCAATGCACTGAATTATATTAAAGCAAACAAACCCTGGGACATGATTGAAGACTGCAAGAAGTAGCAGTGGTGGTATAGCATGTAATCTGTGTTTATTACCATGGGTTTCAACCACCTGAATTGCTCAAACCTGCCTGTACTGTAGTTGAGTCATGTTTGATATCTCAATAAGTAGCAATAAAAAACTTTTATGGCTCCCACGCTATTTCCATACCTTATTTATTCTTTTTTTTCTTTCTGTTTTTAAGTCATTCTTTTTATTTTCTTCTTGCTTATTAAGTTGGTTACTATGGAGATCATGACATCAGTGATGTTGATTAAGCTTAATGGTCTTAAGGCAACATACAGAGGAAAGGTTTTTATACTTCCTTAAAAAGGTTTGGCCCCAGAGAAACGTGGCACGAGGACTCGGGACCAGGAGCTGTCTCTAAAAGGAACCACACACGGGGTCGGGGCTAACCCCTGCCCCTGGGCCAAGCTGCCATGGGGGACAGAAGGCCACTCCTTCAGAGAGTGGCGCTTCAGTTTCCAAGGCTCACATTCAACCCTTTGCCTCTGAGAAACACAAATGCCATTTCCCTTCACATCTGATGAGCATGAAAACAAAAATAATAACTAAACTCATATAGCTTAATGAAAATTACTAAATTATGGAAGAGTTTTCATCCACCTAAGATCAATCTGAATGTAAACCCTGTACATCCTCAGGCTTTTATTCCTAGTTTTTTACGTCTTCCAAGAAAGCATATTCTACTTTTAAATTATTATTATTATTATTTTTTGTGATAGAGACAGAGAGAGGGACAGATAGGGACAGACAGACAGGAAGGGGGAGAGATGAGAAGCATCTATTCTTTGTTGCAGCACCTTAATTGTCCATTGATTGCTTTCTCATATGTGCCTTGACCAGGGGCTACAGCAGAGCGAGTGACCCCTTGCTCAAGCCAGCAACCTTGGGCTTAAGCTGGTGAGCCTTGCTCAAACTAGATGAGCCCACGCTCAAGTCGGCGACCTAGGGGTTTCAAACATGGGTCCTCAGCATCCCAGTCTAACTCTCTAACCACTGTGCTACCGCCTGGTCAGGCAAAAAAAAAAAAACTGATTGATTTTTAAGACACAGAGGAAGGAAGAGAGAGAGGGAGAAGCATTGATTTGTTGTCCCACTTAGTTGTGCACTCATTGGCTGCTCTCTGTCTGTGCCCTGACTGGGGAGGGAACTCACAACATTGGTGTATCAGGACAAGGTTCTAACAGACAGAGCTAACCAGCCAGGGCCAACTTTTTAAAATTAGAATTTATTAATATATATAATATCTAAAAATGTTCATAAAAAGACCTAAACATTAGACTCATAATAATATGTATTATTGATATAAATCCACTTCATAATGGAGAAGCCATGTTTTTGTCGTTCCTCCACGGCCAGAGGGAGGAGCCAGGCCACACAAGGGCCCTCTTGGGCTGCTGACTGTGTGTACTACTGTTATCATCACAGTGGGGGGGCACTTCATATTAACAGATGTGTTTCATTCCTGCCGGGTCCGTGGTGATTCTGGCCCCTCCTGACCTGCAGACAGCAGCCAGGGGTCACGCCTTTGGCAGGCATGCTACAAGAGAGCAAGCAAGTCACTTCCCTGCTCTTTCATTTCAAGACAGATAGCGAGGTTGCAAGGAAGTTTTGATTCTCAAAAAAACCTGATTTTAGAGTAACCAAAAGTCAGAGCTGATGCCGCAAATGACAGATTTCAGAACGTACGTTGAAAGCCAAGTCTAAAGTTCCAAGGCTGGAAGGAGGAAGAAGGTCAGAGAGCAACACAATACAGGCCTCTCCTTCTCTCTGGGTCAGGCTGTGAAAACAGAGGGACGGGCAGGTTCCCACAGGTGTTCTGGGGAACATGAGGTAGAGGGCACTGTGCCTCCCGGAGATGCCCCTGCCACCTGTCCCGAGGAGGGGGAGAGGAGGGCGGCACCAGGGCAAGAAAGAAGAGGAGTCAGGTCATGAGCACAGAGTACTGGGGGCGTAGGGGTGCCGGGGGCGGGGGGAAGAAGGAGCCTTCTGGAGAAGGAGCCGCCTGACCTAGAGGCCCTGGGCGGGGAAGAGGGAATGGCCTCCCTGCAGGCTCCAAGGGCTCACTGGGGACCCGGATGCCAAAGTCAGAGAAGGCTGAGGACACACCGGAGCTCTGAAACCCAATAGACACCAGTGAGCAAGGCCCTGCCCAAGCACTAGGCCCCCTGCCCCTCCTTCCCATGGCACTGCTCGAGAGCCTGAGAACTGTGATGTCTTCCCCACCCCAAAAATAAAGAGAGAAAATTCCTGAATGGACTCCACGTAAAGTTTAAATGGTTACATTTACCGGAATTGATGGAGATTACTTTTATTCCATTAGGCAGATGGAGGCACAAAGCAGAGATTCGGTTGAGTTAGAGCCAAATGGAAAATAAAGACTGCCACTTTGCACACCGCTTACCTGTCTTAAAAATCTATATCTGAAGCCCTGACCAGACAGCTTGGTTAGTTAGAGCATCCTTCTGAAGCACGGAGGTCGCTGGTTCTATCCCCAGTCAGGGCATATATAGGAACAAATCAATGTTCCAGTTGCTCTCTCACTCTCTCCCTTCCTCTCTTAACAATAAATAAATAAACATTTGGCCTGACCAGTGGTGGTGCAGTGAATAAAGCGTAGACCTGGAATGCTGAGGTCGCCACTTTGAAACCGTGGGCTTGGCCTGGTCAAGGCACATATGGGAGTTGATGCTTCCTGCTCTTCCTCCTTCTCTCTTTTTCTCTCCCCCTTTCTCCCTCTCTCTCTTCTCTCTAAAATAAATAAAAATATCTAGAAAAAAAATTTTAAGCCTAGATCTGACAGTAAAAAAAGGGGGCATGTGTTCCATGCTTGCTGATGGTTTACTCAAACAAAGCAACAAATTGCAAAGAGAAATCATTGTCCTGAAGTTGGGAACCACAAGTTTTCATTTTCAAATTCTAAAACTTGATGCTTTTTGACTAAATAGATATAGCTTTATCTTTGACCTAGAAAAACTATTTCTAGGAATTTACTGAAAGAAAATCATAAGTGTGCTCAAAAAAAATAAAAGTTGACTTTGTAGCATTGCATATAATGATAAAAACTTGGCTAAAATCCTTAATGACCAACATCAGGAAACTGGCTACAAAGAACAGAGGTGACTCTTGAGGCCCTGGGTCAAGTTGCTGCAGCCACAGTAGCTGTATGGCCTAGGCAAGCTGATGTCACAGAGGACACCTGAGGCATGCAGACAAGGGATGCTATGTTGCAAAGGACTTCCTTTGTGAAACTGTCAACACAGGGGGCCAGCCCTGGTTAAGTGACTTCTGAAGCTCTCGCTCACAATAAAGATATAAAAGGGTTAGAAGAATAGATAAGAGGATTTTTCTGAATATTTCCTCAAGAAGAACTGTGGCAAGCCACTCCACCCCTAACAAGAGAGGTGGGCACCGCCTGTTCACAGGAGTGTCCACAGTTCGTGGACAGTGGATGGGTGAGGGAGTCCGGACCACTGCCCTGGCTATTGACACACACAGGTGTGAGCTTTTTTTCTTTTCCTTTTTTTAATTAAAAAAATGGACTTTTTTGACAGAGTCAGAGACATACAGGTAGGGACAGACAGACAGGAAGGGAGAGACATGAGAAGCATCAATTCTTTATTGTGGCACCTTAGTTGTTCAATGATTGTTTTCTCATATGTGCCTTGACAATGGGGTGGGGGGAGGCTGCAGCAGAGCGAGTGACCCCTTGCTCAAGCCAGCAACCTTTGGACTCAAGCTAGCGAACACGGGGTCATGTCTATGATCCCACGCTCAAGCCAGTCACCCCATGCTCAAGCTGATGAGCCCATGTTCAAGCTGCATGAGCTAGTGCTCAAGCCAGTCAGTGACCTTGAGGTTTTGAACCTGGGTCCTCCACATCCCAGTCTGATGCTCTATCCACTGCGCCACCGCCTGGTCAGGCACAGGTGTGAGCTTTTATCATGGATTTTCCCATGGGCCACCTGGAGGGCAAAGACGGAGGAGGCATGCCTGCTTTCCTGGAGTGCACGTGAGAAGCCCCAGTGACAGGAACCTCTGCAGAGACTCCGAGTACACGCCAGGGGAAGAGGAATCAGCCAGCACAGGCCATCCTATGACAGCAGTGGTCAAGTACAGACTTGCCTGCTCCTTCAGCTAGACCCAATTTCAGAAGGAGTGGGAATATAGCTAAATAAGACACTAACAGACTTTTATTTTTAAAGCTAATTAATAATAAGCTAAGAAGATGCTATATTAGCGGGGAACATGGTGAGTCAGAAAGAGAGAGAGGCCTCCCAGCACTCTGTCCCCTCTGCAGGCTCCCCACCAGCAGCGGGCTTCCGCAGGCAGGGGGGGGACTCTAATCTTGGGGTAAAAATTGAGTTTTGATTATTATATAAAGGGTCCAATTTTGTGGAATTAAAAACACGTTTTGTGATTTGGAGTGACCCACACATCTTTACTTAAAATTAACCAGGGAAGTCACGGGACGTGCCCACTTTCCAGTTCGGTGAGGGAACCCAGCCATGGCGATCGTATTTACTGCTGAGGGAAGACAGAGGTCAAGGGGCTGCGTGATTATTCCCACAAGTCCTGCTGGCCTGACGTTCAGTTATATAACTAAACTTCTCCTAACCTCAGCCTCCCACCTCAACCCTTCCTTCCGTAAAATGGAGAGCATGCAAGTGAGCGCAGAACACAGAGCCGGCATAGAGCACTCACCAAGGGCCAGGGATTGCTGGCCCAAGGACAGCTGCAACTACTCAAACCACACTTTAGGATACTTAGAAATGTGCAAAAGTATTCATAATGTGCAATCGGCCCTCCGTATCCCTGGATTCTGAATATGAGGATTCAACCAATCTTGGACGGAGAATATTCAGAAAAATAGAAGTTGTACTGCTGCTGATGTGCACTGTGTAGTTACAATGGTCGCGTCTGTACTGGACGTGTAGAGACGTTTTCCCTGCCATCATTCCCTAAACAATAACGTATAACCACAACTCACAGCATTTACATTGAATAAGATATTATAAGTAATCTAGAGATGATTTAAAGCACACAGGTGGATGTGCTTAGGTTATACACAAATACTAATTATATACTAAAATATATAATTTTATTACAGAAGGGACTTGAGCAGAGTGGATTTTGGTATCCAGAGGGGCCCTGGAATGAGTCCCCCTCAGATCCCAAGGGACGACTATATTAAGTGAAAAAGAATGTTTCAAAACACTGTGTACACATGACCCCATATTTAATTGTGTATATATTTTTCCACAAAAACAGAATCTAAATGTAATACCACCAAAATATTAACTAGGCAATCTATACATAGAGGATTGCAGATTTTGTGGCTTTTTCTCTCTTGTTTCTTTCCTCAAATTCCTACCATAACTATGTCCTGCATTTATAATGACACCTTTTGTAATTAAGGGGGAAGATATAGCTTCTCTGGGCAGCGTCTCAGCTCTGATGGTTCCCTTTGTCATTTACATCCCCAGCTACTTTAAAATACACAAAGCGCAGCCTCCTGCCAGGAGGCCAAGCGGCCAGGTGCCAGGCCTCCGCTCCCTGAAGGGGTTTCTGAAGAAGCCACTTCGCTGCCAAGGCCATTCCTGTCCCAGGAGCCCAGGCCGATCCGGCCTCGCCCAGCTGTGTGGAGCATGGAAACAGGCAGCTGATATGTTCGGAGGCACCCCTGGACCTCTGTGGCACTCATTACCCAGGCCCTGCAGGGGACAGAAAGCATTTCCTCCCTCCTACTGGGTGGTGCAGGGGCCCGATCAGCATCCCAGAATGCCTCAGGATTTCTATCTGTTGGGAGCTGTGGCAGCTTTTTAAGAACACTAACACTCCTGAAGGTGGACTGACACGAGGACATGCTGGTGGCTCAGAACTCAGAACATCCTCCGTTCCACTCCCGTGGTTTAGATGGATGTGCAGGCCCATAAAAGGCTGATGCAGGAAAGGTAAGAGCAGGGGAGGTTTTAGTTCAGAACAACTGCTTCCGTAAGAACTAAAGCTTTTAGTATTGGTATACCGCCAAGAAGCTCTCTCAGAGTGGTGGGAAAGCGCCACTTCTGAAACGGCAAGAACAGTTATGTACACTGCCCCTCCATGGCCTTGAGTTGACCAGCACTTCGCTACTTACTAGCAGACATGCTGAGCTGATCTAAGGATGACAGAATGCAGATGGTGCAGACGCTCTGGAAATAGTCTGGTACTTCCACACATAATTAAACACAGAGTGACCATACAACCCAGCAGTTTTACTTCTACGTATATGCCCAAGAGAAATGAAAAGGTGGCTGTGAACGTTCATGCACAAGTTTCTTCACAGGTTTTTATGTGCATAAAAATTTATGTGGATATTTATTCTTATAAAAACCTGTGCATGAACGTTTACAGCAACACTATTCATAGTAGCCAAATAGTGGAGACTAGTCAAATGTCCACCAACCAATAAAATGTGGTCTATATACACAATAGAATAGTATTCACCAATAAAAAGAAGTCAAGTATTGATACATACCACACAACCGATTAACCTTGAAAACACACAAAGTAGAAGAAACCAGTCACAAAAATACCAAATATTGTATAATACCATTTAGATAAAATGTCTAGAATAGGCACATTTATAGAAACAGAAGTAAATTATTAGTTGCCTAGGGCTGGGACTGGGACTATAGAATGTGACTGCCAATGAGTTTGGTTTTGGGTGACAAAAATGTTCTCAAATTAGGTAGTGGTGATGGTTGCCCAAATCTGAATATACAAAAGAATAATATTAACAGATCATACTATTTAAATAGGTGAATTGTATGCTCCATGATTTACATGTCAGTAAACCTTCCACAGTGAGCGAGATGAGGGGGGGGGGCAGGAGGAAGGAGAGACATGATCCTACAATATCTTCTAGAAAAGGAGGAGAAGACGCAGGACTGATTTCTAACAATACTAAGATGTTAAGAAGTAACTTTTACCATTTCTTCTCTTAGCACAACCTAAAGATTTCATTCTGTTACTCTATTGCAACCCAATTTCTAAAGAATGCCAAGGCCTGTCAATCATTACCATTAGAGCACATCCTGTTCACCCCTCGCCTCCCAAGTAAACCTTCAGTCTCACATTCTGGGCAATTACTCGAGCACTTTATAGTAATTCCAGGAAGCTACACACAACATGGAACTAAATCTTGAGAGATTCATAGTGTAATCTACACATGAGATCATAATTTTCCTCCTCCTTTCTGAGCAGCTATCACTATAATTTAGGAAGGTTTATAACAATAAGCTGGTGCAACAAAGAGAGAAATGCAGACAGCCTGCATCAGCTGGTGTCCCCAGCACACCGGCCTGCACTGGATGTCTGCTCCTGCCCGGCCGAGCCCAGCCGGCAGCAGGCTGGCACCGCATCAAACCCAAGAGTGAAGGACTCAGCCAGGAGGAAAATCCAAACTGCTCTGGGGAAAGCCAATTATCTGTGGGTCACCTTCTGATTAAGTAGCTGATGCCAAAGATCTGGGAGATTCCAAAAGGTCTCTGTCAAGCCATCTTCTCTTTCTGTGGTTTGCTTTCCTTACAATAATTCATGATATAAGCGCTTTAATTTTGTCAGTAAGACAGTGTATATATAGCGGTTAAAGGTAGGCATTTTGGCATCCAACTGTCTGGGTTTGAGGCATGGTCACTAAATTAGCCTTTGGACAAGTCATTTACTTTCTCTCCTGCAAGCCTGTTTTCTTCGTGTACATTGAGAATGATAGTAGCAGTAATTTCTAAAGTACTCACATAAGGGTTACATGAGATAATTCATGGGAAAACTTTAGCAAGAGTTAAACATATATTATTAGTAATAGTTGTTATTTATTACTCTGCAATCTTTCTAGCAGAGAGGAATTATTATAAAAATGAGGAGAAACCACAGATGTATAAGTCATTCTGATGTGAACACATATACTGTATATAATACTAAACTAGACAGTATTCAAGAACCAGAAAGAAATGACCACGGAACTTGTCGTCTTTGGAGTAAAAACAAGAGATCATGGAGGAATTTATGTAAATCACTCTAAAAATGGCAGAGGAAAGGGTTCTCCATAAATAGGAGAAGACAATTCCCAAGGGCAGCGTGAATATGTCAGACGTGGCTGAGAAGTGAGTGGTTTGAAAATGTAAACTTGAGTCATGACGGGGATTTAAAGTGGGTTAATTTCATTTCAAGAAAATATCACCATGGCTACATGAATAATGACCAGTGTATCTATGATGCTGAAAAACAGCGTTTGTGTTGTAGAAACGTCTGCCGAGGAGATACGAAAAGGCTAATTTACACACATACACCCATGCATGCACACACATAAACATGCACCTGACCATAAGCGCAACCAAGGGAAGTCTAACTACAGAGAGTGAAAGTTTCCAAGTTTAAGGAAGAGGTTGGGAAACAATTAAGCTGGGGGAAATCTAGCAGGTGCTAGGAGAATAATGCAATTTCCCAAGGCAGCAGATGTACAAGTGAAACAGTATCCAGTCAGTCCATCAGATGGTAATTATAGCCGGACTGGGTAAGAACAGCCAAGATGAAAAGGGGCAATTCAAAGGGTAACTGAATGCCAGGGAGTGACATCTTCCTGAGAGATCACATACCAGAAAAACTCGGGCCAGCACTTAGCTTCGAGGAGGGGGAGGAGGGGTAGTAAATAAACCATCATTTTTCTTTGTGGAAAAGGATAAAGGGAAAATGAAGGCCTCAAAGCATTCATTAGTGGGGACGTAAAACAGACCGTCTCTAATAAACAATCATGAAAAATAACAACAGGCAATAATCACTCTAAAAGTATGATTCCTAAAATGATTCTGTCATCTGAAAGATGAGGGAATGATGTGGTCCCAAAATTTCTGAAAAATAAAAGAGAGAGGTATTCACGCTATAATTCCATGAACTCTAAAACCCAAAGAACTGGAGGGACAGAAGTGACTTCCGATAGAAGCATCTATGGACACGGAAGCCAGGGTAGGGGCAGTTTAAGTTCAAGGCATAGTTGTTGGTGTTAATATCACAAGAGTCATTTCAAATCCCAGGGCTGGAACGGGAACAGTGCCTCAGACCAAACTCATGTACTCCCAGGGGAGAACAGGTCCAACCCAGTGTGGCTCTTCCTCCCGATCCTGGTTTTTGCCCCCAAGGGCCAGAGCAGTGCTCACCCACCCCTGGTTGGACGCCCTGAGCAGTCCCGTGTCAATGCTGACACTGAAGTGTAAGCTCCCGGAGAGCAGGGACTGCGTCCCAGTCGTCTCTGAATCCCCGTAGCAGGGGCAGGAAGGAGAGAGAGCAAGTTCGCACACAGAACCACTCCCAAAGTAAGCTGGGGACAACTGGTTTCTGTCTTTGGTTAACATGGCCTTTCAAGTCATTCAGCCAGACGTTGACTGTTCCCCTGGATCATAGTTCTCACGCAAGTGGGCCATCTTAATTATTTAATAAAATTCCCACTGGAACACTTCTCAGAATATAAATGCGCCAGCTGAGAAAGTCCATTCAAGCTGAGAAATGGCTCCTCCAGGTTCGTTCCTCGTGGTTGTGGTCTTAGTTAGGAAAAAGTCCTCTCTCCTGTCCATGCATCTGTACTGGTTGACCGTGGAGATACTAAGATGAAATGTTCCCACCTCTGCAGTGTGTGATGAAATCATTCACATGTTTTTCCAGGTCTTTTCTTATGACGTGACATGGGGCAGGACGTCAGTTAACAGAAACAATAGGGAATATACTGTGGCAGGAACACCTGTCACCCAAACCAAGGCCTTGGAACGGGGAGGGAGTATATTTCCTTGCTGTGAGGTGATAAATTTCAATCACTGCTGGCTAGTGCCAGATTCAAATTGGCCCCCCACCAAGATAAAATGCTTTCTATCCCATTACTCCTGCCTAGAGTGATGTTTCCTGGAGGACTGGCCTCCAGGGTGAGAATGAGGGAACAAGGGGTCACTCTGAGGTGGTCAGACAGTATAAAAGGTACAAAAGATGAGTGCCCAGCCAGAGAAGCATGCGAACACGGCCAGGGAGCTAAGGGGCCACAAAGCACACTGTGCCCTGGGGGAGAGACTCTCCAACTTACAGAGAAATACACTGTAAACCAGAGTTCACTTGGCAATGACAACTGGTCAATCTCACTTAGTTCAATGGCTGCAAAGCTATTTGCTCTGCTAGAAGAAATCAGTGTACTTAGGACTGTATAGAAATTCCTTGTAAAAATTTCTGTTTGGCTCATTTTGTCTCAGATGATCTGCCTAAAACATTAAATCTACCTAAAAAGTTAAAAAGAAAACTTTAAAATAAGATAATGTTGTATTCTAACTTATGAACATCCAGGCCCCTCACATGTGTGTTATGTTCTCGATAATCCTCTGATCAAAGTTTCAAGATTTCTGTAATTTTTACTAAATCTAAATGCTTACTAAAACCTTCTCAAGAATGGGTACAAGTAGCAGTAAAAGTGCTTCTTAAAAAGTCAGAATTCGGCCCTGGCCGGTTGGCTCAGTGGTAGAGCGTCGGCCTGGCGTGCAGAAGTCCCAGGTTCGATTCCCGGCCAGGGCACACAGGAGAGGTGCCCATCTGCTTCTCCACCCCTCCCCCTCTCCTTCCTCTCTGTCTCTCTCTTCCCCTCCCGCAGCCGAGGCTCCATTGGAGCAAAGATGGCCCGGGCACTGGGGATGGCTCCTTGGCCTCTGCCCCAGGCGCTGGAGTGGCTCTGGTCACAACAGAGCGACGCCCCAGAGGGGCAGAGCATCGCCCCCTGGTGGGCAGAGCGTCGCCCCCTGGTGGGCGTGCCAGGTGGATCCTGGTCGGGTGCATGCAGGAGTCTGTCTGTCTCTCCCCGTTTCTAGCTTCAGAAAAATACAAAAAAAAAAAAAAAAACAAGTCAGAATTCACTAATACAATGAAAACACAGCATGGTGTACCAGGCACCAAGCCTCAGCTTGGCCTGTCCGATAAGTGGCTGTCCGTCTGGACCAGGGCTGCAAGCAATGTGCCTGGAGCTCTGTCCTGAGGTCAGCTGGGCTCTGGGGCACAGACTCTGACATGACCACAGAAAAGCTTATCGCATGTGAGCAATGATTTCCATTCACACCGCCATGGGAAGTACTGCTAGGATTGTTCTAAATGGAACAAAATTTTTCACTGGCTGTCTCCCCACCCGAAGCTCTGGTTCGCCTCAAAGTCTCAGACTCTGGAGGCTCGGGAGTGGGGTAGGAGGAGGGGCTCCTGGTGTTCAGAAAAAGTGCTCTTGATATTCCTGCACCAGTTCTGCACTCTCACCTCCGTCCCCAGCCCTGCCGCTCACGCCACCGGAGGACAGGCTGAAGACACTGGAGCCATGGGCTGCCACTGACGTGCAAAGGCTTCTCCTGGCCCAGTCACATGCTCCACCCACACCTGAAGTGTCTCAGCAGCAGCTGCAAAACGGCGGCACCTCTCATCCTTACCCTGATGGGACACAGAGCCACAGCCTAGTACTTCGTACCCACAGCCCCTTCTTGACTCAATATAAGCTGTGTTTCAGTGACAGATACCGAGCGGTCACCCTCCCTGACCCCAAAGCTCTCTTTACACCAAACATGTGGGTCTCAGCTCTCATTCCAAAGAAGTCACTTCCCAGGATCTCCACACACAAACAGGTCACCTGACAACCTGTGACAGGCTTGGAGGACCTTATCTCTAGAGTGCACACAGTGAGCTTCGGTGCTGTGGCCTTGCAACCTGAGAGCTCGTCTGGAGGTTCCAGCGGGGGAGAGCAGCTGCCCATGCAGCCCTGACCAGAGAACGGTCCTCTCCTCTATGGGGCAAGGTCGTCCTCTTTGACCTAGTGCACGGCTTCGGGAGGGACGCACATGGAGCCAGGAGGGAGGAAGGCGATGCCCACCTGGCCAGCCAGATCAGCCGAATCCACCCTGGTGGTCAATGGGGTGACAGAGGTTGCAGCCCGACGGCCCACACATCCTGCCCTGCTACCTGAGAATACACCTTTGATCCTGGATGAAATTATATATATAATTTCTGGAGCTTGCTTCAAAATGATAAGTGGGTGGGGTGTAAAAACTCCAAAATTTGCCAAGAGTTGAAAATTGTTAAGCTGAATGTCACGTCTATGGGGGTTTCAGTGCTATTCAACATGTGGTCTGAGACAGGTGCCCATCGGCAAACTGTCACTGGTCTGTGAAGATGTAAGACGACGCCGAGAGAAGCACTTGGAGGCTTTTAGAGCAACTGCGCAGAGTGATTCTAGGTCTGTTAAATCGAAGAATAAAATAATTAGGCTTGAATTTTGTCCGTTTTTTAAATCTCACTGTCGAAGGAATTCGCTTCTCACAAAACTATCAGTCTCCGACGGACTGTCCACTGAAAGGGAGTCCCCGGATGGGCGCAGGTGGAGGGAGCGCCTGCTCTGTGCAGCCCCCTCTACTGCTGTGCAGGCTGTGCACTCCCCAGGGGGACACCCGGGGGGGGGGGCGCAGGTGGAGGGAGCGCCTGCTCTGTGCAGCCCCCTCTACTGCTGTGCAGGCTGTGCACTCCCCAGGGGCACAGCCGGGGGGGAGGGGGGCACAGGTGGAGGGAGCGCCTGCTCTGTGCAGCCCCCTCTACTGCTGTGCAGGCTGTGCACTCCCCAGGGGCACAGCCGGGGGGAGGGGGGCACAGGTGGAGGGAGCGCCTGCTCTGTGCAGCCCCCTCTACTGCTGTGCAGGCTGTGCACTCCCCAGGGGGACAGCCGGGGGGGGGGGGCACAGGTGGAGGGAGCGCCTGCTCTGTGCAGCCCCCTCTACTGCTGTGCAGGCTGTGCACTCCCCAGGGGGACAGCGGGGGGGGGGGGCACAGGTGGAGGGAGCGCCTGCTCTGTGCAGCCCCCTCTACTGCTGTGCAGGCTGTGCACTCCCCAGGGGGTTAGCTGGGGGGGGGGCACAGGTGGAGGGAGCGCCTGCTCTGTGCAGCCCCCTCTACTGCTGTGCAGGCTGTGCACTCCCCAGGGGGACAGCCGGGGAGGGGGCACAGGTGGAGGGAGCGCCTGCTCTGTGCAGCCCCCTCTACTGCTGTGCACTCCCCAGGGGGACAGCGGGGGGGGGGGGGGCACAGGTGGAGGGAGCGCCTGCTCTGTGCAGCCCCCTCTACTGCTGTGCAGGCTGTGCACTCCCCAGGGGGACAGCGGGGGGGGGGGGCGTAGGTGGAGGGAGCGCCTGCTCTGTGTAGCCCCCTCTACTGCTGTGCAGGCTGTGCACTCCCCAGGGGGTTAGCTGGGGGGGGGCACAGGTGGAGGGAGCGCCTGCTCTGTGCAGCCCCCTCTACTGCTGTGCAGGCTGTGCACTCCCCAGGGGGTTAGCTGGGGGGGGGGCACAGGTGGAGGGAGCGCCTGTTCTGTGCAGCCCCCTCTACTGCTGTGCAGGCTGTGCACTCCCCAGGGGGACAGCGGGGGGGGGCACAGGTGGAGGGAGCGCCTGCTCTGTGCAGCCCCCTCTACTGCTGTGCAGGCTGTGCACTCCCCAGGGGGACAGCGGGGGGGGGGCACAGGTGGAGGGAGCGCCTGCTCTGTGCAGCCCCCTCTACTGCTGTGCAGGCTGTGCACTCCCCAGGGGGTTAGCTAGGGGGGGCACAGGTGGAGGGAGCGCCTGCTCTGTGCAGCCCCCTCTACTGCTGTGCAGGCTGTGCACTCCCCAGGGGCACAGCCGGGGGGGGGGCACTGATATTTGTTGTTACTCTTTGCTTAAGGATAAATTTAGAACTGTCCGATAATAAATATTCACTTATTTTTTATTTTACAAATATATATCTCAACGTCGGACTGAAAGCAGCCTCAGCTACGGTGGGCGAGCAGCTGCCCCGGGCGGGTCTCGGTGGAGGCCCCCCCTCGGACACGGTGCGTCAAGCAGGGGCAGGAAAAGGAGGCACTCCCACTAGCTCTGATGAGCAACTTCTTGGCTGAACGTTCAGGTGTTTAAACTTCCCACTCTCCTTTCTTCTCTCTCACATGGATAACTGTCAGCCCACCGAGGGAGTTTTTTGGGTTTTTTTTTTTTTTGTAACTTATTTAAATGGAAGTGTATTATTCAAACACTACAAGCCTCCATATGTCAATGTGACAAAATCTTGTACATGGCTGTGTGTAGATACAAAGGCACCTTCCATTTAAAGTGAAATTGGGTTTATTTGTCTCTTTTCCTGTTCTGGTAGTAAGAGTGTTCTGGGGCCGTTCATTTTAAGGTCAAACCTCTGAGCCACCGCAGAGCAGCTAACATGTTCCTGGTAGTCATCCCGACTCCCAGCAGAGGAGTCAGCAGACCTAGCTTTGGGCTCGGACTCAAACATCTCAAATACAGCCAGCTCAAGTTTCTCCGTTAGCTTCGTCCAAATTGTGAATGACCTCTTTTGCCTTGAAAGCAAAACATGATGGAAAGGGGGAATCTGCTTTTGAGCTAGGGGAAAGAAACAGGTAGGTATGCTGGGAGCTTGACTCCAGGCCACTCGTCCTGGTCCCCAGGGGTTCTGTCACCAGAGGGATCCTGGTGAGGCTTGCTCTGAAATAACCACCTGAGGGACAGGCACGCAGGGCGCCTCTGCAGGGCGCGCTGTAAGGGCACAGGCGCCAGCCCCCTGTAATTAAGAAGCAGCATGCTCCTGAGAAGACAGTGCTGCCACCCCATCTGCCACACCCGCCCGAGCTGGCACCGCGCCTCCTGCCTGCTGCTGCCCGGCTACCCACCACATCCTTGGAGACCGCCTTTGATGGAGCGTTGATGCCAAGCTTTTCCAGAGGATAGACAATCTGTCGTCGTGGCCGCACGGGAACCAAGTAATGAAGGGCGGATGTCAGCGAGTGGGCGTAGCAGCTCTGGAACTGTAAGACAGCGATGTCTGTGTCAGGAGGAAATGTCAGCGCGCAACGCCTGTGTGGGGCTGCACAGACACAGTCTGCACTTGGCCAGGCCAGGAGGGGAGAGAGCGGCAAATAAACAAACATACTCTTCAGCAGAGGAATGAATTGTAGATAATGCCTGACACTAATGAAGATAATTACGAGAGTAATTACATTACTCTCTCTGTGGGAATGACAGATAAACAAGTGGTTGGTTTGTGGGATTTTTCAGTACAAGTATTTTCCCCAAGAGGACATTCTTCTCCACAGTGAACATGAATCAGCCTGATTTGACCCCATTAAGCTGTGTTATCTGCATCCTGTTAACCTTTGCATGTTTGGCACAAGCTGCTTTTAGGAGGCACACAGATAAAAAATGTCATCTGAGGGCTCCTGAGCACAGATGGGAAGCCCTCCTGCTTGTGAAAGCGTGGCCACATCCACTGATGTTGCTGATGGAATAAGTGTTCTGAAATAAAATGATGAAACGGGAAAGTGGGAGGAGGTGGGGGAATGTGATCATATTATTTTGGCTTAAATGAATACCAAATTATGACTTGAATTTATGCTTACAGACCTGAACTGTGATAAAGCACGTTTTAGGAGAATGCTTTAAATATTAATTTTACTCTATTTTTAAACTTGGCCGAGCAAAAGGAACATGGTCATCTTTATTTCTTTCACATTTATGAATTCTTGGGGATTTTGGTCAAGTGACCCTTAACAGTTAAACTGTGAAACCAACATTTTTAAAGATCTATTTATTTATTTTTATTTTTTATTTATTTATTTATTTTGTATTTTTCTGAAGCTGGAAATGAGGAGAGACAGTCAGACAGACTCCCGCATGCGCCCGACCGGGATCCACCCGGCACGCCCACCAGGGGCGACGCTCTGCCCACCAGGGGGCGATGCTCTGCCCCTCCGGGGGTCCGCTCTGCTGCGACCAGAGCCTCTCTAGCGCCTGGGGCAGAGGCCAAGGAGCCATCCCCAGTGCCCGGGCCATCTTTGCTCCAATGGAGCCTTGGCTGCGGGAGGGGAAGAGAGAGACAGAGAGGAAGGAGGGGGTGGGAGTGGAGAAGCAAATGGGTGCTTCTCCTATGTACCCTGGCCGGGAATCGAACCCGGGTCCCCCGCACACCAGGCCGACGCTCTACCGCTGAGCCAACCGGCCAGGGCTAAAGATCTATTTATTATTTAAGCTGGAAAGCAAAGAAAGCGAAAGTGAACTACAGATATAGTTTAATAAATAAGATGGTTTACATGTGGTTTATTTGCTATTTTAAAAATAGCCTCCAGAAAAAAAAATAGCCTCCAGGCATTTCTGAGAGCTTCTAAAGGGGTTTCCAAAATCTTACATCTTTGTACTGCTTCTTACATTTGTTTACATGTGTACGTGTGAACCACCTGGCAGTGCAACCTGAGGACTCTGTTCCCAGTTGTGTTTATACAGCCAGTATGAGGCAGTATGAGTAGTTTTCAACTGCTGGTCCATACACTGGTGCCAGTCCACTGGAAATTTAGTGCCAGTCCACAAATTCTCATATATCAGGGTAGTAAACTCTTTCATGGACCAGCAGTTGAAAAGCACTGAGACCGCCTGACCAGGCAGTGGCAAAGTGAATAAAGCATTGACCTGGGATGCTGAGGACCCAGGTTCAAAACCCCAAGGTTGCCAGCTTGAGCACCAACCGGCTTACCAGCTTGAGCATGGGATCATTGACATGATCCCATGGTCGCTGGCTTGAGCAAGGGGTCACTGGTTTTGCTGGAGCCTCCCAGTCAAGGAACATATGAGAAAGCAATCAGTGAACAACTAAGGTGCCGCAACTGTGAGTTGGTGCTTCTCATCTCTCTCTCTCTCTGTCCCTCTCTTGAACTAAAACAAACATAAAAACACTGAAACAGTGCACAGCGTATTACCATGGAGATAAATGTATAAGCATTCAATGAAATGCATAAAATACTATTTTTTTATGGGTACAGTTTGGAACATGCATGCAGCATCATGAGTAAAAACTAAGAATTTAATATCACAACCAGGTCATCAAATTGGCAACTGGTCAAATGCAAAGTAAAAAAAGATATTGTGTGGGCCTGACCTGGGGTGGCATTGACCTGGAACACTGAGGTTGCTGGTTTAAAACTCTGGACTTGCCTGGTCAAGGCACATACAGGAAGCAACTATTGTGAGTTGATGCTTCCAGCTTCTCTCCCTGCTTTCTCTTTCTCCTCCTCCTCTCTTTCTAAAAATCAATAAATAAAAAAAATCTAAAGGAAAAGTTATTGGGCAGGACCAGGATTTTCCAGCAGAATTGTCACCTTTTCATCTTATTAAGTTCAAATCTACAGGTAATAGCAAATGTTGGAGAGGCTGTGGAGAAAAAAGAACCCTCATACACTGTTGGTGGGAATGTAAAGTAGTACAACCATTATGGAAGAAAGTATGGTGGTTCCTCAAAAAACTGAAAATAGAATTACCTTATGACCCAGCAATCCCTCTATTGGATATATACCCCCAAAACTCAGAAACATTGATACTTGAAGACACATGCAGCCCCATGTTCATTGCAGCATTGTTCATAGTGGCCAGGACATGGAAACAACCAAAAAGCCCATCAATAGATGACTGGATAAAGAAGATGTGGCACATATACACTATGGAATACTACTCAGCCATAAGAAATGATGACATCGGAACATTTACAGCAAAATGGTGGGATCTTGATAACATTATACGAAGTGAAATAAGTAAATCAGAAAAAACCAGGAACTACATTATTCCATACGTAGGTGGGACATAAAAGTGAAACTAAGAGACATTGATAAGAGTGTGGTGGTTATGGGGGGAGGGGGGAGAGGGAGAGGAAAAGGGGGAGGGGGAGGGGCACAAAGAAAACTAGATAGAAGGTGACAGAGGACAATCTGACTTTGGGTGATGGGTATGCAACATAAGTGAACGACAAGATAACCTGGACTTGTTATCTTTGAATATATGTATCCTGATTTATTGATGTCGCCCCATTAAAAATAAAATTATTCAAAAAAAAAGTTCAAATCTAGGGCATTCACATTGATGTAATGCTGCATTTTGACAAAAAAATAAGTCACTAAAATATATTCTATATCTCGATAAAATCTTTTCCATGTTTTTTCTTCTTTCTTTCCCATTCCCTTTGTATTTCTCCAAAAGGCTTTTGTTAAATAAAAGACATGGGTAAAATTACTGTCATGTGAATGTACAAATATACTTTAGAATATTTTAAAGTTTAATAAAGAAGATCATTTAAAAAAATTTACTTAGCTCACTTGTGGTAACCATGTGACAACATCAAAGATTCTAGGCAGAGTGAGAAAGTCTTCAGTCATGAATGGGATCTAAGAGGATAATTCCTACCTAGTCTAGTGGTTGAATCTCATCACCCCTCAAGTCTACAGCAAGCAGAGGACCGGTGTTACAGTGACAAAGGAGACAACCTGCAGGAAACACCACCTTGGGAATACAGCTTGCAGAAGCCCTTGCCTGTGAAATAACCCAGACACTGTGCGTGCATGTGTGTATGCGTGTGTGTGTGAGCGCACATACAGCCCGTGTGACTCTTCTAGGCACTGGGATACAGCTTTGAACAGACAAACACCTCTGCCTTCATGGGAAAAGATAAAATGTCAGCTAGTGAAAAGTGCTCTGAAGAAGACTAAAGCAGGATAAATGAAGGCGAGAAGAGGAGCTTGCCCTCTGTGCATGCACACTTATACAATGCATACACACCAGATATGTGTAATTATGAAAGACTGAGTGACAGAAGTGTAACAAGTATTATGCAGTGAGATAGGTATTCGCTACATAAAGGTTAAGCCAGTGCCATAAGTCTGCACTTTGTATCCATCGCTTTCATGTGGGTGATGGCAGTTCTTACTTGGAACGCAGTGGTAGCACATCAGCCTCACAGGATTGAACTGATTTATCCCGTGCATTCACTACTAAAATGTTCTTTGTTTGAGGAACATAAGAGGATCACTTTGGCTTTTCACTAATGCCACATAAAAAATAATTGGATTTTCATGTCCCTTGAAGCATTTTTTGCATAGTTTTTAGTCTCTGTTTCATCAATATGGAAAAGCCAAAATGTTCTACTAATTATATTGGTTGTGATTGTTTCAGAGATTCAAACTCTGAACTTCCACTGCAGCGTAAGGGCCAAACTCAATTTGGCCATTTGAAGTTCAGAGCCATGCTATAATCAGAGCCCAGCAAGCAAGGAAGGACTAAAACATAGCACACAACACAAACGACACCATGAAAGTTGATCTGCTGGAAAAGTGAATTGCGACATGTTTTTTTACCTTGCCTTGCCTGGACGCCGGGTAAACAGGGTAGTAGAGACAGGACTTGTAACCTAAACGCAGGATCTCCTTCAGAAAGAACTTGGTGTAGTGCCGGAAAATGGGGTTCAGAGCAAAGTGATACAGGTGTCCGTGCTCCTCACGCTGGTGATGACTGAAGTAGATGAAATCTTCAATATTGTAGTGCGATCGTATGTACTCTACATCCTACAAAAGGCAAGGAAGGACATCTAAGAATGTTTTAAACAGATGGTGTACATTTTGTGATAAAAAAAAAACAACAACACCTTTTTAAAATTATGTTAGGACCAACAGTAAGAAATGTGTTTTTCTTCCTGTGGTTTACAAACTCACCTTCACTGTTAATTTATTAAGAATCAAAAGTTATGTTTCGTGAAAGTCATTTGTTCTGAAGGCCGTCTCCATAGCTTTGGAATTGCTCCTTACAGAGAGGCTGCGTCTCTGCTAGTGACCAGCAGCAGCACCGTGGCTCTTCACCGCCACTGAACGAGGGGTACGTGAGCTGCTCGGCGTGACTGGCCAAGCGTGTGCAGATTTCAGGAGCAGGACACTCGCCAGCATCCTCTGGATTCATTACTATTCTCAATTCACATATTAATTTGGAGACAGCCATCCCACATGTCGCACACTTTAATTAGCACATGTGTCTGGGTTGGCCTACAATGAAACCAAGCCTGGACCTCATCCATAGGCATCCCTTAAACATTTTATCTCTTGGGGGTACAGTCGTGCACTGTTAACAGCTGGGATACAGTCTGAGAGGTGGGTCGTTATGTGGTTTCATCACTGTGCGAACATCATCAGGTGCAGCTACACAAGTGTAGATGGTATAACCTGCTGCACACCTCAGCTGTATGGTCTAGCCTATTGCCCTAGGCCACAGGCCTGTACAGCCTGTTACTGTGCAGAGCAACACAAGATTAACTCAAACACAAGAGAAAACGACACCATTGACAGACCTGGTAAACCTGAGAGGCGCGGAGCTGTTGCCCGGGTAACATGGCACACTGTTTCACAGAAAACTTTGTAAGTAGGAAGAGTGCACTCTAAAATAATGATAACAACTATGGTAACTACATAAACCAGTAACACAGTTGTCTACTATCAAGTATTACATACCATATATAATTGCATGTGTTGTACTTTTATACTACTGACAGACTTGTTTACAGCAGCCTCACCACAAACACGTGAGAGAGGAATGCCTTGAGCTATGACATTAGGACATCAGCTACAATGGCGACAGGAATTTTTGAGCTCCATTATAACCTTATGGACCCACCATCCTACATGTGGTCCATCATGGACCAAACGTTATATGGCGTATGACTATGTAACATTTTTATACCGTGGAAGGTAATTTTAAGGACCAGCGAGTGTTAACTTCTAAGAAATATTGGACACACCACTCCTGCTTCTTTGGGCCTGGTTCTGATCACCACCTTCTGTCCCCCACACCACAGGGGAGGGGCCAGGGGCTGGTCTGTGGTAACTGTGCCTGACTCAGCTCGTCCAGTACACTCTGGGGGTCGGGGGAGACCACAGCGAGCTTGACTCTCTCATGACAGGAGCAGGAAACACACTTAATGTGCAGAAAAAAAATCAAACTCTATGCAGATTGAAAAGCACCTACTTATATTTCTTCTTACTTTTCACAGTTAAACTTTCCTAAAAGCACACTTTCAATAAGAGGAATTAAAAAATGCAAGGTACTTGATTTCTGCAGGAAAACCATGAGTCTGTGTCGAAGGCCCTCAAGGCTCCTGTCTGTCCAGCCTCTGCCAGGAAGCAGAGAAACCGGGGTGTGGAGCGCAGGCTAGTGGTGGTGTCCAAGGGCAACCCTGGCAACGTCTGACCTTCCTGTTTGCGTTGACCCTATAACTGCCTCGATACCGTAAGACTTACGCTAGCAAGGAGCCATCCCTCTTTATAAAACAAAACGAGTAATAAGTGCAGGGCTGAGAAATCAGTGAAAAACAAAAGGCAAAACAAAGAGCCAATAAAGGTTATTAGCTCAAAACAGCAGATGGGCCATGTGTGTCTAATTTTCTCCCCATCCCAGATCCCTTAAACAAAGAATTATTTTTAAAATAATGAGGGGAAGTGATGAGGGGACAAAAGAGTAAGAAAGTTCTACCTTAAGGACAAAACAGGCCAAAGTTCTCTACCACTAGGCTGACCCTTCATGCCTTGGTTCCTGCTGCCTGCCAATCAGGCACTACAAGAGGAAGCCAGACAGGGGTGGGCAGCCCTCCCAGAGACTGGGAGGTGCAACGGAGAAGCAGATTTGAGCACCTGTCAAGGACATCCATGCCAGACGGTCATACCAGACACCCATGCTGGATACCCACCTCAGAGAGCCATGCTGGACATCCATGTTGGACACCCACACTGGACACCCACGCTGGACAGCCACGTCTGACACCCATGCCAGTCACATTGGACACTTACGCCAGATAGCCACACTGGTGATCTAATCTGTCATTCATGACATGGACAGATTTTTGAGGGAAAATGTCAATGCAAAAGACCAGAATAGAGAAACATACAACTCACTCCAGAGAAAACAGAGGTCATTCAGAGAACAGAAAGGAATTAAAAAAAAAATTTCTACACAGTGTTCTCAGAAACACCAAAAGGGGTCTTGCATGAAACATAACAAACACATTGCTACAATCAAGGAACAAGAAGAAAACAAGAAAGAGACTTGGAAGTTATATGTATAACCCTGAAATCAAAATTCCAACAGGAGGCCAGGATAACAGAACAGACCTAACAGAAGGTTGAAATAGGAATCCAGAAGACAAAATTCAGGAAATCAAGAAAGAAGTATAGCAGATTAACAGATATGAGAAGAAAGTTAAAAGACAGTAAAGGATCCATTAAAAAGATCCAACATCCTTCTAAAAAGGATAGTAGAGAAAACAAAAGGGAAGAAACAATAAATAAAATCATAGAAGAAAGATGCTCCAAGTTACAAAGAGGCATAGATACTTCTCAGTAAAATTTCAGAATTTCAGGCATAAAAAGAAAAAGCATAGAAGGAAACATACCAAGAGAGAGAAAGCAAACAAATATACATTTATTTATATCAGGTTATATTTTATCAATGACCCCCGGACACGGGAAGACAATCAGAGTAAAAACATCAACATTCTGATAAGAAATAATTTGAATAAGAATTCTTTACATAGCCAAATAGGTATGCAAGTGTGAGGACAAAATGAAACCTTGTATATGTATGGATTCAGAGACACGACTACCTACCACCCTCTATAAAAGAATTACTGAAAGACATAAATCAAAAGAGAAATGAATCTAAAAGCAAGGAGAGTTTGAATATATTAAAAGAATAAAACCATATGAACATTTCTATAAATGCCAAAATCACATTTGATAAAATTCAATATTAATTCATAATAAAAACTTTTAGGAAACTAGATATAGGAGAGTACTGCCTTAAATTGATCAATATCTCCCAGTACCTACATCAAATATTCTACTAAATGGGGCAAAATACAGAATCATCCTCATTAAAATAAAGAAGACTAAAAAGTATGCATTATACACACTACTATTCAATGTTCTAAACATATCATAAAATTGGAAAAAGAAATAAGGTATAAGTATTTTTAAAAGAAGGTATAGGAGATTCCATTTCAAAGATGGCCATGACAGTGATCTCCCATCCCACATGCTCTGCAACATAGAGAATTGTCACATCAAGTTAGAGTCCATTTCCCCATCCCGGGAATCGGAGCATGCCCTGTGACTGCTCTGACCAGTAGAATATGGCAGAAGTTGTGCTAGGCTTGAAAAGAATCAGTTGAAAAGCTCTTGGAGCTAATAAGAGACTTCAAAAAGCTGGCTGTGTACAAGATTATAAAAATTAGTAGTTTTCCCACATATCAAACTAAAAATGTTAAAAGTACAATGAGGCCCTGGCCGGTTGGCTCAGCAGTAGAGCAGCATCGGCCTGGCGTGTGGGGGACCCGGGTTTGATTCCTGGCCAGGGCACACAGGAGAAGCGCCCATTTGCTTCTCCACCCCTCCCCCTCTCCTTCCTCTCTGTCTTTCTCTTTCCCTCCGGCAGCCAAGGCTCCATTGGAGCAAAGATGGCCCGGGCGCTGGGGGTGGCTCCTTAGCCTCTGCCCCAGGCACTAGAGTGGCTCTGGTCGCGACAGAGTGATGCCCCGGAGGGGCAGAGCATCGCCCCCTGGTGGGCAGAGCATCGCCCCTGGTGGGCGTGCCAGGTGAATCCCGGTTCCGGCGCATGCGGGAGTCTGTCTGACTGTCTCTCCCCGTTTTCAGCTTCAGAAAAAAAAAAAAAAAAAAGTACAATGAAAAAAGGTGTCTATTCACAATAGCCAGAAAAACATAAAACATACAGAAATCAATCATAAATGTCCAGGACTGTATTGGAGAGGTCTCAGCAGGAAACAGATGGTATGTCCAAATTAGTTTAATCAGAGTTTAACAAAGGGACTATTTACAAGGGAGGGGACAGGATGTAAAAAAACAAGTAGGGAGAGTGTAGCAGCAACTGCAGGCTATTCCCACCCTGGGGGATGGCATGAGAGACACTTGTTCCTGGAAGCCAATTACAGTGTCATGGCAAAGAAGGTGACTTGCAAGATGAGGGAATTCAGTGGAGAGACTAGTCCGAGGCAGACCAGTCTCTCTCCTCCCTCTCTCTCATCAGGGTTCTTGATGGGTCAAACCTAACTAGAAACCAAAGGGCAAAAGCTGTCCATGATGCTGTCCATGATGCTGTCCATCAGGTTAGGCTTCCTGGGACAGGCCAGGGTGGAGAAAGGCAGAGAGTGAACCTGCAGAGGCAAAGTATCTGACATACACAGCCTGTACGAACGAAGCCACAAAACTGCTCTGAAGAACCCAAGACAATTCAACCACCGTCACAACAAAAATAGGGGAAACTAGGTTCCTAGTAGGGGAGTCTCAATATTTTAATTGTCAATTCTTCCTAAATTGTTCTATAAAATCTATAGAGGTGCAAATGAATCCATAATATTATAAGATTTATCCAGAAGAGAAAATGTCAGTCAAACCATAAAAATTTAGGGAAAAAGACAAATGAGAGAAGACACCTGTTACAGATTGCAAAGCACATAATAATGCAATATATACCAACAAATAAATCTATGAAACAGAATACAAAGTAAAAATAGACACAGGCACATGGAAACTTAATAATGTAAGGGCAGCAGTTTAAATCAGCAAGGAAAGAATGGACCACTCCATAATAAATACTTTGCAGTAATTGGCTGTACACTGGGAAAAATAAAATCAGATGTCCACTTGACAACATACACACACACACACACACACACACACACACACACACACCATGCACGTAATAAAGTGCAAGGAAGAATGCTGAAAGAGATAAATGCCTATATATATATATATACGATATATATATATCGTATATATATATATATATTTTTGGTGGTAGAAGGCTATGTAAGTTTTTAGAATGTGAATGTTTTCATGTATTCTTGGTAATACTTTAAACATTTTTGAACAGAGAAAAAGACAATTTAAAAGGCTGCTCGGTGGAATCCAAGCATCTAATGATTTATGTTCTTCCGAAAAAGATGGCATTCATATTAAATAAGTAAAAGTGAAACTTTAAAAGAGGCATTGTGTGCTAACTCATGAAATAAATAGGCACAGCACAATCAAGAAAATTAATATGCATTTCACAACTTACCATTTCATCTCTGATGATTGCAATGCCAACTATTTGTTCCGCCACATCGGCTACAAATGCCTTCAGTGATGTTCCGTCCTGAAAAGGTGAATATATTTTTAAGACCCTTGAAAAATATTGCTAGCAATGTATCTGTAAGTAGTCAATGATAGGTTTGACCACGATCACATAATGGTCAGAGCCACCATCTATCACCACTTAGATTGGGGCCAGGTAGTAAGATAAATGCCCTCTCTGTGTTCATTTAATCTTCACTTCAACTCTTTAAGTATTACCATTACCTCTAACTCATTTATGAGAAAACAGGCTCGAAATACTGAGTAACTTGTCAAGATTTTCAGCTGGTAAGGAATGAATCTAGGATTCAATCCGCATTCTCTTGGCTCAGAATCTTTCTTCAGCTCCACATCAGCGGTTCTCAAATATTGTGATCTCAGAACCCCTGCGCCGAGGACTCCAGAAAGCTTCAGTTTATATATTTTTTCTGTATTAGTAATTAAAACTGAGACATTTTTTTATTTAAAATTTTTTTGTTTAACTTCTTAACTAAAAGAATTTTTCAATGTGACAAATATTTAGAAAAGAGTAAGTAGCACTGTTTCACAGTTTTGCAAATCTTTAATGTCTGGCTTAATGGAAGGCAGCTGGATTCTCATATCAGCTTCTGTATTCAAGCTGTTGCAATATGTTATTTCAGTTGAAATGTATTAAAATATCTATCTTCACAAGGATACACAGTTGGAAAGGGGAGAAGTATTTCAATAATCTTTTCAGATAATTATGGATATTCTTCGATGCTCCACCAAAACTCAACAAGCGATAGTGCTTTAAAGATTAAAATCTTTAAGTGTGGAATGTGAAACCATATCAATGAACTTTGTATACCACTACATGAAAATTCATTGGTCTACTATATACTTTAAATAAATCTTTAACCTGAACATGATTTTGTAACATCATGTATTGTCTATGTGGAAAACACTGGTTTGTCAAGATTATTCAGATTTTCCAAATGGTAACCCATTTCATTACAAAATATCAAAACATCACATTTGGTACTATCACCACCAGGCTTATCAGAAAAACATCTGTAATGGGAAGCTGTCAAACTCACAATGGCAGGTGCTGATTTTCCAAAATTCTAATTTTTTCTTTAAGGCTTAGATTTTTATCACAGGGAACAAATGTGTCAGTTGTTTTCTTGGAGTGACAGGCCCACCCTTTTAAAGAAAACGTCTGCCAACTACCCGAGGCTGAATAACCACATTTTGTCTGCCAGCTGTTCTTTCAAGTAAAAATGGTGTTCTGAGAAACACGGCCGGGTCAGTGTACAGTTCGAACAATTGCAGAAACGTTTCTCCTGAGACAACCAACACGCCTCTGTTCGCTGGGGAGAGCTTCGAGAGCACGTCTCACACAGAACACTATACATACATGCACTTATGTTATAATTTTTACTGCTTCAAGTGAAACTGGCTTTCCCTGTTTTTTTTTATTTTTAATTGAAATGTCTATTGAGACAGATGTAGACTCACAAGCAGTTGTAAGAATACAGAGAAATTCCTATTACGCTCTGCCCACTACCCTCTAATGGCAACATTCTGTAAAAACACTAGTATAATATAATAGGTAGGGAACACACATTGGCATGAGAGAGAGTGTGTGTGAGTGTGTATTAAGTTCTACACAACTATATCCCCTGTGCAGGTTCATGTATGCAGAGCCACGAGAACAGACTCATGGCCTTAAACCTGTTCCCTTTTTTCTCTTCTTGCCTCTCTCTTCCAACACCACGCTGCTCCCAACATACAATTCTCCCACTGAGGTCCATGGGGACTTCAGGTTAAACCTGCCTGGACCATAACAGTCCCAAACATGAGAAAACAGAAGCCCGTCTGGTGATAGAGGTACTTACAGGGTCCCTGCGAGCCACGTTGTACTGTTGTAAGTCCTCCAATATGCTTGTATTGAGCATGAGAGTGCTGACAAGATTTTCAACACCAGAAGTATCCAAGAAATTGGCTAATCTTATATTAATGGTCCTAGGTAAAGAAAAATACATTTTTTAAGTTAAAAGTACTAAATATGTATTCTCCCCAAAATGGAGACAGAATCTTTATTATATGTGGCTTAAGTGTCTTTTTGTCGCCGATAGCTTATTGGTTGCTTGCGTAACTGTACTAGCCAATGGGGTGAAGTTGCCACGGCTGAACGCAAATTGAGCGGGTCAGGGGGAAGGTGAACATTTGTTTGCATTGGCAATCATCTGTTTTACATAAAAACTACGTCTTAACGTAATTTCTTTTAAGAATGCCTCCTAGAAAATACAGCACTGAAGAGGAGAGAAAAGGAGCTAAAGCTGCACAAAAACGGCTTTCTCGACAAAAAGAAACCACTGAGCAGAGAAAGACAACACTTGCTTCAGTCACAGAGCAAATGCGTCTTTCTCGGCAAAATGAGACTGGATGAGCATAGAGAAACAAGGCTTGCCTCAGATGCAAGACAAAAAAGCCTGTCTCGACAAAATGAGTCCCTTGAACAAAGGCAGGAGAGAAGTGCAAAAAAAACGACAGAGTAATGCTGACCAAACGCAAAAAGGATTAAAACAGTTTTCTTTGACATGTGAATTAAAATTTTATTATTTAAATCACCTTTATTTATTGAGCTAGCGGTGGCTCTTAAGAAATGTACCGCCAGTGGTTTCCTTCATTGCACTCTACTTTAAGCAATTAAGCAAGTAGAAGGGGGAAACCCCGTGGGGCACTAAGCAAAGGGGCGTCCTCGCTGCCTGCCCTGGGTAATTCAGTTTGAATTAGCAGACACCTTTGCACAAATCATTTTAATTACAATTTATAATATCTAGAACAGCGGTCATTTCGTATGACCGCCGGGCTTTCTAGTTATAACATATCACATTTAAGATAACATCAGTAAAATATCTTTATTATAAAGATGAGGTTTGATTAATTATAAAAGTAACTCTTATTATAAGAAATCTAGAAAACACATGTATAAGGCAGTGCAAAGAGTAAGGTAAAAATTACTGATAATGTCACTAACCAGAAACAATACAAAGATACACTTAAAATTAATTTAATTTAAAATGTTAAGTGCCATGCTTTATTTCACATTTACTTCATACATAAAAGCAAATTCTTCTGCAAATGTTTAAAGTATGGTAAGAAGTTAAGAAGTAACATTAAACCTAGCCTGTGTTTTTTACATGAAGTCAATTAAGACAACACAGCCTGTCTGGGGGCTTGGAGCCTGGTCTCACATGTGGTACCTACCTCCCACCGCCCTCCATAAGGGCTTCTCTCCATCTGTTCCCTGCTCCTGGCACACTGGGCCCTACAGGGCCTCCCTACCCTGACCCGTGACTGCTGCTGCCCTCTGCTGGAGGTGACTGGGCTGCATCTGTGGGGGAGGCCCACATTCAGCCACCATGCTCCACAGGTTTGGGAAGGATGGGGGTGGGGAGGATGTCCCATGGAGTCTCTAGCTGGAGCATGGTGATGGGCGTCCCCATCTGGGGCAGGCAGTGCCACGGAGTGTTCAGCTGGCAACTCAGCATAGATCTCTTGCCCACCCCCCGCCGGTGCAGAAGTTGCCAGCTGTCGGGGATGCACGTTGGAGCGGCAGGCCTGTGGGAAGGGAGATGACTTCTCGTTCTAGGCAAGAGCCCCCACATCTTCATTTGTAATGGGCCTGACATACTATCTACCTGGCCTTGCACAGAATGCTCTCAGTCATTTGGGTATTATTATTAAATTGGACAGTGCTATTCTTACTAATATTAATAAAGTGAAGTGTTCTAACCTACTTAACTTTCCATTGTAGTAAATATTAATGCTTAAATTTTAGTGCACGCTCCCATACTGTGGACAAAGTGGCATAGTTGCAAAGAACAATCAATATCTATAATTAACTTGTATACAGATTAAAAATTAATATCACTTTAATATTTATGAACACTTCTTAAATGAAGCATAAAAACTCAGTTCTGATATGGCCACCTCACACCAAAATCTAGTTCAGACAGATTAAAGATGTAAATGTAAAAAACAAGACACCACAAAGGTACTAGGAAAATACCCAAGGGAATCAAGAACATATGTCCACGCAAAACTTATTCCTAAATGCTCACAGTAGTATCATTTATAATAATAGCCCAAAAGGCAGAAAGAACTCAATGTCCATCAACGGAATGTATAAACCAGGGGTCTCAAACTCGCAGCCCGCGGGCCGCATGTGGCCCACCAAACAATTCAGGCCACATGCGGCCTGCGGGCCGCGAGTTTGAGACCCCTGGTATAAACAGAATGTGGTTCATCCATACAGTGGAGTATCATTCAGCCATACATGGGAATGAGGTACAGACAAGGGCCACACATGGAGGGACCTCAAAGACAGCATGCTCAGCAAAAGAAGCAACACACAAAGGCCACATATTGTACAATTCCATTCATATGAAGTATTCAGAACAGGCAAACTTATAGAGACAGAAAGTAAATTAGTTGCTGCCAGGGCGCTGGGAGGAGAAAAGAATGAACATGGTGCTTAATACAGTGTGTCCATAAAGTCATGGTGCACTTTTGACCGGTCACAGGAAAGCAGCAAAAGACGATAGAAATGTGAAATTTGCACTAAATCAAAGGAAAACTCCCCCAGTTTCATACCTATTCAGTGCAGTTTGATGTGGGCTCACGCACAGATTTTTTAGGACTCCTTAGATAGCTATCCCGTATAGCCTCTACAGACTCGTCACTGACTGATGGCCTACCAGAACGGGGTTTCTCCATCAAACTCCGGTTTCCTTCAACTGCTTATCCCACCGAATAATGTATTCCTATGTGGTGGCGCTTCGTTATAAACACGCTGATATTCACGTTGCACTTTGGTCACGGATTCGAATTTAGCGAGCCACAGAACACACTGAACTGTCATCTGTACCGTCCACATCTCGACTGGCATGGCCATGGGCTGCTCCGCTGTATACACAGTGTTACGTCATCATCTGCGCATGCACACATGCTGCCACATCATCCTACAGAAACTGGTAGGGTTCTCCTTTTATTTGGTGCAGATTTCACATTTCTATCATCTTTTGTTGCTTTCCTGTGACCAGTCAAAAGTGCACCATGACTTTACGGACACACTGTAGGTGTGGAGTAGCCTTTGCGGAGATGAAAATATCTTGGAACCACAATGAGGTGATGGTTGCACAATTTTGTGAATGTACTAAAAACCAACGAGTTATATACTTTCAGTGGTATGGAATGTGAATTAAGTCAAGCAAGCTGTTGAAAGGAAAAGGGGAATGGTAACTCATAGTTAAAAAATAAGCCAGTGTACCAATATAAATACCAGGTAAACCAGACGACCATAGGCAAAAGGCATTACGAAAGAAAAAGTTCTTTTTTTGTGTATGTGTGTGACAGAGAGAGAGAGAGAGAGACAGAGAGACAGAGACAGAGAGAGAGAGGGACAGATAGGGACAGACAGACAAGAAGGGAGATGAGAAGCATCAATTCTTTGTTGCGGCTCCTTAGTGCTTTCTCATATGTGCCTTGACCAGGGGACTACAGAGCGAGTGACCCTTTGCTCAAGCCAGTGACCCCGTGCTCAAGCTGGTAAGCCCGCAATCAAGCCAGCAACCTCGGGGTTTTGAACCTGGGTCCTCTGTGTCCCAGTCTGACACTCTATCCACTGTGCCACCACCTTGTCAGGCAAGAAAAAGTTCTTTATTTAATAAAAGTAAAAGCAGAATGCTGTATGTGAATTATATCTCCATAAAAAGGAGTTAATCATGGAGAATATATGTCTTCATTTTGACTCATCAAATGACTATTAATATATATTCTAAATACCAATTATATATTTATAAAATATTCACCAGGAAGAGACAACAAAATCAAATCTGTAGGGTTCTAAGAATATAGCTTCAGAATAGTAAAGTTAAAATTCACAGAATTATGAGAATTTGACTAATTCACCACTATATTGGCAAAGTTGAATACATCTCTCTCAGAAATTGGTATTAGACAAAAGGATGGATCCTGAATCTCCCAAATGAAAACAACTTAAGCTGTCTAATACTCATCTCAATCTTACCATTTCAAAGCCCCCCACCAGCTGTCCTTCCTGTCTCAGTTAATTGTAACTCCATTCTTCCAGCGGTTCAGGCCCCAGCCTGAGGCTTCCTCTTGGCTTTTTTTCCCACGTGCCTCACTTCCAGCCCTGCAGCATGTCCCATTGACTGTCCCTTCAAAATGGACGCAGACCCCACACCCTTCTCCCACTGGCCCCAGCCGCCACCACCTCTTGCTTGTGGTGGTGTCATACTGCCCTGGACAACACTTCCACCTTTGCGCTGACAATCCACCCTCAACAAAGCATGCAGAGTGACACTTACAAAACACTAAGTCAGATCATATGACTCTTCTACTCAAATGCCAGCATATAGGTGTTCTTAACCTTTTATGCCAAGGACTCCCCTTTTAATGCATAGAATAAAATATATAAATTACAATATATGAGAGTCACTAAATAACATGGTTCAGTAGTGCTCTAATGCTGTGTAGGTAGGCATAAACCACAGGTCATATTTGTAGATATATGCAATTCTGTAATATAATAGGAAAATGCCTGTTCTTTCAATTTAAGAGAAGGTTACAGGGGCTATTGATCCTATTGTGGTTTGTTGCCTGCTTTTGCCATGGAAGGAAATGCTAGATTTCAATTAAAGCTTCATGAAAGTAAAGATGGTTCAAGGTTGGGAACCCCAGTTACAATTCCCACCTCATTCCTTGGAAAAGCCAAAGTCCTTTCGGAGGCCAAGACCAAAAGCCCTCTCCCCACACCTCCTCTCTGGGGTATCTCTCTTGACTCATCTCCACGTAGTTGGCTTCTGGCTCTTCTTGCCTCCCTCACAGGCCTCCCCCCCCCCCCCTCCCCAAACAGTCCAGGCACACTCTCTCATCAGAGTTCTTCCTGGGAATTCTGCCTCCTCTCTAGCAGAGGTGCAAGCCTTGTTCCACACCTTAGCCTCGAGTGTCTGCTCAAGTTCCACCTTCTCAGCGAGGCCTCTCTCACCCTAACCACCCTATTAAAAATTTGGAAATCCTGACACTTCCATTACCTGCTCTATTTTTCTCCACAGCACTCCCTACCTTCTATTTATCCTGTTCCTTTTTGTCTCCTCCCACTAAAATAAAACATTATGGAGATAACAGTTTCGGTCTCCATGCTCACTGCTGCTGCACCCCCATGGTTAGAATAATGCCTGGCATGTAGTAAGTGCTCAGTGAATCTCTGTTCAATGAGTGAATTTTGCAGCTTGCATGGAGATGCCAGAGACCATTTCCCACAGGTGATGAATGCTGCAATGGGGTTATTAAGAGTGCTTTGTGGGATCAGCAGAGTGACTGCACAGGTGACACCTTTGCATGTCTACTATGCTAGCCTGTGCTTTCCCCATGCAAGCCTCAGAGATCAGACCACATCATGGTCCACTCTGAAAGGCCAGGCCTTCTTTCGCCAGCAGTAGTGCTCAGTGCACGTTTGCTGGGCTGTGGGGGCTGTTTACTGCCAAGGATCACAAAACAGCAACATTACTTCACCAGTTTGTCCATGGAACTCAATGATCAATTAGGGAACACAACCACTTTGTGTTAGCTTGTGAGGCTCTAGTCTCTGCTATTTATAGTCGTCGAGACACTTCACAGTCTTCATTTGTTCCCAGACTTCAGGGGGAGGAAGGGCAGCAGCAATGCTGTGTCCCCTCTACTCTTCCATCCAGAGCCACACCTGGCTCCTGAGCCCCGGAAAGTGGAGCCATCTCTGCACTGAGATGTGCCGTGCATACAAAATGCCCATGAAAGTCTAAAGACTTGGAACAGAAAAAGAATGTAAAATATCTCACTAATACTTTTTTATATTGATTACATGTTGAAACCACAATATTTTGGATTTAATACAGGAGGTAAGTAATAAATATAATAATTTCACCTACTTCCTTTTGATTTTCTAGTTAATGTGGCCATTAGAACATTTAAAATTACATATATGGCTAACTTTGTATTTGTATGGGTCAAGGCTGCTGTTGCCTCTGAGAGCTATTTTTCCATTGTTTTTAGCTCCATTCAGAAGGCAGAATGTAGGTTCACTCCACAGGTGACCTTTTCACTGGGGGCCTGAGGCAAGTGGCCAGTGTGTGCATGCTGCTTTGTCTTTATCTGGAATGGGATGATGGGAACCTGTGGCCAGCAAAAAGGAAATACAGATGTGGCAACAGGTACATGGTGTCCTAATTGCTTTTACATAGCAATTGACAGGAGCATCCAGAAAAATGTAAAAAATGAATATGCGTAAGAAATAGGTCTGCAGTTAAAATACATTCCTTAAAAATCAATTCCTGAAATGGCTTTATTAAGAATGGCTCAGTGGGCCCGTCACAGATATCAATGACAGCTGCTGCAAGCCCAGTGAGCTGTGGGTGCCAGGAGCCATTGAGGAACAAAACAACCCAAATCCCTGCCCTCGGGCCTGACCTTCAATTGATTCCAGAACCGACTTCTGGGAAGCAATTCTGAAATCCCCGAAAGTCTACGATGTCTATGAGTTAGAAACAGAATGGCAGTTATGGAGACCTTGATCTACATTTTAGCTACAGACAGCTCTTCAAAAAATAAAATGAACTCAAAACAAGGTTTAGTGTTCTACTCTAAACATATGTGGTGATCATTACTTAAAATTATCTTAAAATATATATATATATAGGCATCATACACACATGCACGCACCAAAAAATGATAGTATTTATTGTCAAATTAGCAAGCAGCTATCTTTATTTTGTGCCATATTTTCAGATAAATCATTAAGATTAAGAATATTCACTGCAGGTTTATAAAATGATACCAAACCTTCTGTGGAATAAACTTGTAATGTGCTATAAGTAAGTATCCAAAAAGACAAAGTCCACTTCAATGTTTCTTTACCCAGATTTAGCCGGGCAGAACTGCAGAAGATGGCGGGCCTCGTTGGATAGACCTAAGTGAGCCTGCCTTTCCTCTGCCCAGGACTTTAGAATAAAATGTTTCTGATCTTCATTCTTTCGTTATAACCTCTCTGGGCTCCTTCCTGTGTCCTAGGACATATAATCAGGAAGAACTTCCTCTTCCTCTACCTGTTCTCATCTCACCTTACCCAACAGCCTCGGAAGTGAACACGTACTCAGTAGCCAGGAGGGTGCAGCTGCGCCTTTTGCAAGGGTCCAGATAGGGTTCTAGAGCCACCTTGCATCAGAGGGGAGATGAGCTGTGGTTTTCCTTACCCGTCCATGCAGCTTCCTCCATCAACAGAAAAAGCAAGGTCTTCCGAGGGCGTCCTACACGGCTCTTTCCCTAACCCTTCCCTGGAATGCTTCGCGTGTCCTGGTCACTTCTTTCTGACACTTCCGCTCTCTGATATACCTGAATGACCAAACTCTCCATTGCTCAGGAAATGTCACCTCTTTAGGAACAACTGACAGAGCCCTTGCTTACTGGGTCTTGAAAATCTTGCAGCCTCGGTCACCCACTTCACAAAAGAGTTTTTCTTTTCCTGTTTTTGAGGGGCTCTGGCCTCAAAGATCAGAATACATGGTATTCACTAAGACTCCACACATAAACAAAACAAAAAATTATATATAAAAGCATAAGAAAAAAGACTTAACAGGTAATTTTCCACCCTAAATTGAATGAATTGTATTAGAGACCTAGCTGTCTGTATATGTAGTCGCTCAGCCTTGCAGGATGCAGAGCAATTATTTGATGACAGTAAATCAAAAAAACATGAAGAAAGGAAGCAAAAGCTGTCTAAGTCCTCCTGAATTTCAAAGGGTGGTCTGTGTAACAGAATACAGGACAAGTCAATAGTCACCGTATCTCAGTTTAAAGCAAAATAATAACTACAAAATAAAGTTTTCTGCAAGGTTCTATTCAAGGAGGCCGACGAGAAGCACCAGAGCCCTGAGTCCTCCCAGTGACAAGAGGCCGGGAGCAGGGACATGGTGCCGTGCTGGGAGAACTGACAGAAGTGGGGAGGGAGTCACCCAAAGAAAAGCAAAGGAAACAAACCCTCACGGGGGAGAAATCACTGAAAAGAGAGCTACCTAAGGGCATTTCTGTTTACTGAGCAAAGCTGACAACTGGTGGTATGATTTAACTTAGCAATAAATATTTATTCATAGAAAATAATTTCTAGCACAATAAATATTAGTTGCACAACAAAGTTTGAAACATAGTCCCCCAAATGAAAATGGCCAATTTCAGAAAAGCATGGTTTGCAAGGGCAGGAAGATGGACTGAGCGGCTCAGTCACCCAGATGTGCCCTCCACTCATGAATAGACAAGAGGGAGGAGAAGCCAGTGTGGGGGCTGAGATGGGCAAGCAGGATAAAGGAGAGAAAGAATCATTTACACCACATTCTAACCCCATATTAAGTCTGGAAACATCCCAGAGACCGCTATGGAAAAGTAAAAAGTGTTAACATTTTTTTTTTTTTTTTACCTAAGACACTTTAAAATGGAGGTTGACATAAATATTAGGACATGTTCTCTCCTCAAAGCCCAGCAGTCATAAGAGGAACGACAGGGAGACTCGGCGTGGCATCTGTTGACAGCGAGGAAGAGGCAGCTAACAGTGGAAGGAGTGCAGAATCCCAGTGCTCACCAGCGTGGCCAGCGGCCAGGTGACAATCACAGACATAATTTCCCAAGGGAAGAAAAACAAGAATGAGTGGGAGACCAGAATGTGAGGTCATGAAATTTAAAGTAATCAAACTTAAGAGCAAGAACAATTCAACCCAAATGTCAAGAGAAGTGAAGCAAAAAATGGAAGAAAATGATATATTTTAAAAACCATGGTATAAAACAAGTAGGGGTGGATGTCCCGTGGCCTGGCTGGGCCCCCACGGCCCGGCCCACCTCCTTCCCTTCACACCCGCACCAGTCTTCCTTCATTCAACCACTTCACTTATGTAGAGTTGATCTCTTCCCTTTATTCATGTCTTCTCCTCTAGCTAGAATGCAGGCCCAGTGAGGGCGAGGATTTCTGTCTGCTTCCCCTGCACCCGGAACGGAGGCTGGTGCACACAGTGCAGTCACTATCAGGCACTGGATGAATGGAGGGGGTGCGCTGGGGCCTCTGGGAAAGAAAGCCCCAGCTTCAACCCGTCTCCCCTCTGGACGGCAGCCCAGAGGCAGCAGCCTTTGGCCAACGTGATGGAAGCCCACGTCAGGCTGCAGCTGGTACCAGGGAAAGCCAAGCGGAGAAAGGAAAGAGACCAGGACCCCAAAGACTCAAACCTAAAGCCCTGTTTACCCCCAAAGCCCCCAGTTATGTGAGCCAATAAATGCCCTATAGTCGAAGCCACACTGACTATAAGCATTCCCACTGATAATCTAGGTTTTGAAAATTTAAAAGGTGGTTTTAGAAAACCACAGTTAAAGAGAGGGTGTACAAAAAGACAAAAATTAGAGAGAGATGAGAGCAATTAAAAGCATTACTTGGTATAAGTAAATAAAAATCCATAAGATTGTCATAGTTCATATATATATATCCTTCTAAAATCTAGCCCAAGGAACTATTCATGTAATACAGAGGTCTTAATACTTCAACAGATAATAAAAGGTTTAAAGTAGCTGTGGAGACTTGACTTCTGGGGATAAACACACAACACAGCATGCAGACCATGTGTTGTGGAATTAGATACCTGAAACTGTATAATTTTGTTAACCAGTATCATCCCTATAAATTCAATAAAAAGGAAAATATTTTACCATTAAATAATCTTGTTCAAAAAAAATTAAAATAAAGTACATGTGATTTACACAGTTACAGGAAAGCCTGTATAGGAAGGAGATGGAATCACAATTCTCTTCCACAGAAGGAAGTGTTCACAAAATGCAGAAGCACCTCCGGCGCTTCTCAAGCTTCATGTGCATGAAAATCAACCAGAGCTTGTTAGCAACAGGCTTCCTGGGCTGACACAGAGTCCAAGGCGAAGGCCAGGGCCGGGGCCAGGGCCAGAGCCATGGTCCAAGACTCTGTGTTTCAACAAGTTCTCGATAGACATGCTGCTGACCCCTGGACCACACTTGGTGTAGAACCGAACATGGTGTGAAATGCAGAACTCCCCTCGAGTAAAGATGAGGTGACCTGGAAAAGGGGCCACATGCTCTGGGGCAGGAAGGGGCCAGGTGCTGGCCCACGAGGGTTCTGTAGGGCTGCCAGCCACGCCTGGAGGCCTTCTCGGCCACCAGGGACGAACACCCCTTGTGGAGCCAAGCCTGAGTCCCACAGACGCAAGGAGGGTGTGTCACCATGGGGCCTTGCTTACAAAGGACCTGGCACTGCATCTGGAACCCCGGCACCCTAGGCCAAGGTATAAGTGTCCATACAGGCAGGGATTATGTAAACATCTGGAAACTTTTAGAGCATGCTGCGGGCCATGGGGTGAGAGATGGCCTGTGATGGCAGTGCCACTCTGGGTATCACTGCGGCCGGGGACCCAGTGAGGTGATAACAGCACTTCTCTGAGGTCACCCCCACACTCACACTTCTCAACTTCATTTTGTGAGATATGAAATTCCTCCAAATTCATTGTTTAATACCAACCATGTTTTGTTTTGTTTTGTTTGTTTGTTTGTGACAGAGACAGAGAAAGGGACAGATAGGGACCAACAGACAGGAAGGGAGAGAGATGAGAAGCATCAGTTCTTCATTGTTGCACCTTAGTTGTTTATTGATTGCTTTCTCATATGTGCCTTGACTGGGGGGCTATAGCAGATCAAGTGACCCCTTGCTCAAGCCAGCGACCTTGGGTGACCCCGCACTCAAACCAGATGAGCCAGCACTCAAACTGGCAACCTTGGGGTTTCGAACCTGGGTCCTCCACGTCCCAGTCTGATGCTCTATCCACTGTGCCACCGCCTGGTCAGACAACCGTTATTTTTAAAAATACAAATATTGCTGGGATGGATGTAAGGGTGTCAGTTTGCCCTTCCTTCACTTGTCTTTAGGGGCGTCTTCTGGCCAGCCACCCTGTACCAGCCCGCTCAGCTGTGTGAGGGGACCCCAGGGTTGGGGCTTTGAGAAAGCCAAGGAATGAAGGCAGTTCTCAAGATCACATCAGAGCTGAGCAATTCTGACAGGAAAACTGTCATTTCTTATTAAATTTGTTAGCTCCAAAAAGCTCTTTGTGCTTAGAATTCTAAGAAAATAATTAAAGAATAGATCTTCCCTGTAAAACAAGGGCCCACTGTCATGTTCACAAAAGGGATATTCCATGATCGTGGCAAACTGTGGGTTGGAGGGGTGTCTTCCCTACATGAACAGCACAGGCTCGTGTGGGACAAGCGTACCAGCTCAGACCTACAAGAACAGACGGGTTGGGAACCGGGCGTGGGGTGGTGGGTGGGTTGGCGACAAAGTTCACAGAGGAACAGAGGGAGGTTCCTGATGAAGACTCCGGCGGAAATAGTGACAAAGATCATGATTTTCTAAAGGCACAGAATGACTTCAGCTTGTGAGCCTTTAATTTTTCAGAAGAGAGCCCAGGTATACATGGTGTGCGCCAACTTTATATGTAAGTGATTTTAAAAACAGAACTGACGTTGCAAATGGTTGCAAAGAAGAGCTGGGACGCTGCTGCGACCAACTCTGAAATCGAGGCAAAGTTCATTGCTCAAAAATGTAGGTTTAACTTTTAATAAAGGTATTACTTGTTCACACTAAAAAGGGAGAGTGTGAAAGAAAAGAATAGAAACATTAATGAAGTAGTTAAGCCACTAAGGGCGAGGCTACTGCTATGGGCAGACCCAAGCCCGGCTCCTGCTCTCGGGTTGCCTGGTTGCTCTCCAGCCTCGTATGCATTACTCACTGGGAGCTCAAGTCCTAACAAAGGGGCTCCGGAGCACCCTACTGACAGACGCACAGGGGGGAAAGAACGCTTTAGTAAATGTTCTCCTTGAGTCAGAACAAAATCAAAAGTCTCAGTATATACAAAACTGTATTTTATATTATAGAAGTAATTCATACCTGTGATTTTTTAAAAATCAAAGAGAAATAACCCAATCTTAAAATAGGCAACTGACCCCTCACCAAAGTAGACATACAAATGGCAAATAGCATATGAAAAGATGCCCCACGCCATCCGTCATTATGGAACTTCAAATTAAAGCAAGACACCACTGTAATTAAAGCAAGACACCACTGTACAAGGTAACACTATACCAGGGGTCAGGAACCTGTGGCTTGCAAGCCAGATGTGGCTCTTTTGATGGCTGCATCTGGCTCGCAGACAAATCTTTAATAAAAAAATAATAACGTTAAAAATATAAAACATTCTCATGTATTACATACAATCCATTCATTTCCTACCGCTCATGTTCATGGTTGCGGGTGGCTGGAGCCAATCACAGCTGTTCTCCAGGACAACACCAAATTTTTATTGAATAATGCATAACGTACATGGGTCATTGTAGGGCTCTCACGGAATTACATTTTAAAATATGTGGCGTTCATGGCTCTCTCAGCCAAAAAGTTTCCCGACCCCTGCACTATACTATCAGAATGGCAAAAATTCACATCACTGACAACATAAATGCAGGCAAGGATGTGAAGTAACAGGAACTCTCATTCATGCTGGTAGCAATGCAAAATGGTACAGCCACCTTAGAAGCCAGCTTGGCTGTTTTTTACAAACTAAATACTCTTGTCATATGACCCAAAATTGTGCTCCTTACTATTTACCTGAATGCATTGGAAACTTACATCCATATAAAAACCTGCACACTAATGTTTATAGTGGTTTTGTTCATAATTGCCAAAATTTGGAAGTAAGCAAAATGTCCTTCAGTAGGTGATTGATGAATAAACTATTGTACATCCAGAGAATGAAATATTATTTATTCAGCATGAAAAGAAATTAGCTGTAAAACCATAAAAAGATATGGAGAAACTTTAAAATGTATATTCCTAAGTGAAACAAGCCTATCTGCAAAGACTACACAACAAACCATTGCAACTGGCCAACATTCTGGAAGAGGCACAACTGCGGAGGCCGTGAGAACGTCAGTGGCCGTCAGAGGTAGTGGGAAAGGAGGGGGGGAGGAGAAGGTGGAGCACTGAGGAGTTTCAGAACCGACTCTGTATGATACTATAATGATGGAAACATTTGCCGAAACCCATAAAATGTATAGCAGAAAGAGTGAACCCTAACGCAGGCTGGACTTTGATTGATAATGATGAGTCATTGTAAACTAATCGATGGTGACAAATGGTGTGACTCTGATGTGGGATGTTAATTGTGTGTGGAAGTGGAGAAGGGTTTGCAGCAATCCTTGCACTTTCTGTTCAATTCTGATGTGAACCTAAAACTGTCTAAAAAATAGTCTATTAGTGAAAATAATCAAACATAACTGATAAAGTAAAAAGTCATGTCTACACTCCAGCCTTCTCGTCCTGCTCCCCAGAAGTATGTAAAGTTAATAAAGTCCTGTGTACCCGTCTAGAACTTCTAACATATGCAAGAAAAAAGTAGATATCATGGTCCCATGGTATGTTCCATCCCCATCCTTTTAACTGAATGAACTGAGTTTTCAGTGGGCACATGCTTGACCTGCTACTGACATGTCGCTCAGCCTCCCTTGCAGCTAGGTAGCACCATGCAACCGATTTTCTGACCACAGACTATGAACAGAAGTGATGTAAGTTCCATAAGAGGAAAGGACTTCCCTCCACTTCTCTCACCACACTTCGCTGTGGGTTGAAATGTGCTCTGGTGCTCTGAGCCTGCTCACAGCAGGAGGAGGAAGAGAGCCCACTCTGGCAGTGGGCTAAACCTTCTGTGTGCCATCGCCCCTCTGACAGTCTGCTGCTGCTCGGGATCCCATCTCCAAGTAATGTTTTTAAATGTATAGAGTAAAATCAACAAGCTACATTGAAATATAATTATCAAAATATTTTTTAATGTGAGTTTTAGTAATATCTGTGTTTTTTTTATTAATGCATTGAGTAACAAATCCTGGTTGAGAACATATACTAATATTTTCAAGTAGGGTGAGCACACATATTTTGAGATATCTGCAACAACTGTAATGTGATATGAAAACATCCATGCTTTCTATTGGTTACAAAGTCATGGTTTTGCTAATACTTCTGCGGCTTGTTGCCTCCATTCACAATGGAAGGACACACTAAATTTCAATTAGAGATTAGGACAATTAAAATGTATTTTTCTTCCCATCTAAATTCACAGACACCCCCCCCCCACACACACACACACACTTTATGCAGGTGTTAGGTGAATACTCTATGAGATGGAGGAGCAGCAAGAGGAAGGACCTGGGTCCCTGGACAATGTCATGGGGGGGAAATGCTACTCTCCTTAGACTACCAGGTCAAGTCCAGACTGCTGTGTGATCAAGGCAGACTTCCGTCTGGCTCAAATCCCTGTTACAACACCTGTACACTAACACAGTGTGAGGGGCTATGGACTGGCTCCAGTAGCTAGCTGCCTTAGCCCCTGTTCCAGCTCTGCCACTTTCTGCTGTGTGCATTCTGGACTCCTTACTTAACCTCTCTGAGTCTCAGTTTCCTTACCTGTGAAACAGGGATGATAATAATGGTACCTAGATAACAGGTCACTGTGAATACTGCTACACGAAAAATGATTAAGAAAAAGCTCGAAACACTATAAACAGTTTATAAATGTAAGCTGTCATTACCATTACTACCATGACTATGACTGTTTAACTCCTTGCTTAGGACACCATCCTAGACATCATTCCATATAGGACATACAGATCCATTTTTAGTTCTTCAAAACTGCCCAGTAATGTACCAAATATACACACCAAAACTCATTTAATCAGTCCCTAACTATAAAGTGATCATTTAGGATGTATCTCAAAGTTTCACTAAAAAGGCTGACGTAATAACTATAGAGAAAGCTCTCTGAATCTACTTCACCAATCCCTTTGTTGTAACAAAGACTTTGTTGAGGTTTAATTTATATACAATAAAATGCACTCATTTTAAATGCACAGTTTGATGAGTTCTATATTTTGTAAGAATAAGCCCTAGCTGGGTAGCTCAGTTGGTACAGCATCATCTGATACACCAAGGTTGTGGGTTTGATCTCCAGTCAGGGCACATCCAAGAGACAACAAATAAATGCATAAGTGGAAAAACGAATTGCTGTTTCTCTCTCTCTCTCTCTCTATCGCTCAAAAAGTAAATTTAATTTTTTTTAATATTTTGAAAGAATAAGAAAGCACTGAAAAGTTAAAATTAAAGAAAATTCAAGGTATTGATTATATTGCTATAAAAGATATACTTTTTTTTTTTTAAGTAAGAGGAGGGGAGATAGAAAGACAGACTCTCGCATGCACCCTGACTGGGATCCACCAGGCAACCCCTGTCTGTAGCCAATGCTCAAATCAACTGAGCTATCCTCAGAACCTGATGCTTGGACCAACCAAGCCACTGGCTGTGAGAGGGGAAGAGAGAGAGGAGGGGGAGAGGGTGGGAAGAGAAGCAGATGGTTGCTTCTCATGTGTGCCCTGACCAGGAATTGAACATGGGACTTCTGCATGCTGGACTGATGTTCTATCCACTGAGACAACAGGCCAGGGCCAAGATATATAGTTATGTTGTTCACTCTCTATAGATAGGTGGTCCTGTCCTAATACAGAGCTGTGGGGAGTAGTTCAATTGCCCATTTATCCAGAAATTCCCCCAGATTTGAGTCCAGCAGTATACCCCTCCCCTATCCAACCCGAGCTTTGGAAACAGACCTAGGTGATGTCAATCAGCAGCCTCTGGCCCAGTGATGAGCTCAAGGACAGCACAGAACCCAATCTGAGCCAATGAGATGCATACTGACTTTTTTGTTGCAGCTCCTTTTTTTAAATTTTTATTAAGTGAGGGGTGGGGCAGAGAGACAGCCTCACGCCTGCACCCTGACCAGGCAGTGCTCTGTCCATATGGGGTCATTACTCTGCTGCTCAGCAACCAAGTTGCAAATGAGCTATTTTAGAGCCTGAGGCAAGGCCATGGAGCTGTCCTCAGCACCCAGGGCCAACTCGCTGGAACCAACCATGGCTGCAGTAGGGGAAGAGAGAATGAGAAAGAGAGAGAGAAGGGGAGGGAATATGGGAAAACAGATGGTCCCTTCTCCTGCACGCCCTGACCAGGCATCAAACCCAGGACTTTCACACACCAGGCTGATGCTCTATCTCTGAGCCAACGGGCCTGGGCCTTGTTGCAGCTCCTAAAAAGAGGCAAACCCACCGCTCTTTTCCTGTTGGACTTGGAGTGACAAAAGGTCTAACGCTACCGCACCCAACCTGCAACCGCTGAGGAAGCACCAATCTGGGCAGGGGTCACCATGGAAAAGACAAAACAAGCAGGGCCAGCTTTCTGATTAACCAGCACGGCCCTGGAATTCTTACTTTCTCTGCACCCTAATGCCTCCAGTTACTTAAGCCAGTTTGATGGATTTCTACCACTTGTCAGCAGAAGAATCCTAGACAATATTCAAGCTTGGTGAAGAAAAATTTAAAAATTTAGGCAATGCAAGGAAGAAAATTAAAAATCACGCATGATGCTTGCACTAGCACCCGGGGGCAACCACTGACCCTCTCCAGGGTCATAGGGCAGGTTCCCTGGGCAGCAGCCTCACACGGTGATCTGGATTAGGGTGAGCTCTTGGGACCCTCCACACTTGCAAGGAGTGAGAGAAGCAGGGGAAGCAGAGGAAGCAGAGGAAGAAGTTGGGCTGTAAGCAGTGGCGTCATAACAAATGTCCAGCTATCCCTCAGGGAGCTGTGGCCCTGGGAAGACCCCGCAGAGCTGTTCCTCCTGAGGCAGATGGCTGTTTGCCATTTCTACTGCCCCCTCAACACACACAGGCTCGCCCTTGGGTGCAGGCTGCCATGGAAAGGGCCTTCTCATCAGTCCAGGGCAACCTCTTTCATGGGGACCCAACTTCAAGCTTCTGGGGCTCACATACCCTGCAGCTGGGAAACACCATTCTTCAGTCCTGAGCGGACGGGACTGGGTGGCAGCCAGCACCCATTACACCTGCACGTCGCCTTCTAGTCTGTGGGGTTCATGCATTTCTCTCCCTGTGGAGGTCTAGGTTACTTAAGGGGTGGAGAAGCAGACGGCTGCTTCTCCTGTGTGCCCTGACCAGGAGTCAAACCTGGGACATCCACATGCCAGGCCAATGCTCTACCGCTGAGCCAACAGACCAGAGAAGTTGCATTTTAATTAAATTATGGTGGTTCATAAAACATTATATAGTATAAAATAAAAATCTTAAATTTTTTCTTCTGTGTTCTAAAAATAAACTTCCCCATTGTGAAACATGACAAAGCTCCATCTTCACTCACAGTCCAGTCTGGCACTCAACGTTCTTCCTCCAGATAGCTTCCTCCGACTGGCTGGCTCCCGCGCCCGATGAGACCTGCTCAAGCACCGGGTCTCCATTGCCGTCACGCCCACCACTGGTGCAGGCTTACCTCCACGGGTTTATAAGCTCTGGAAGGACTGCGACATGTCTGTGTGTTGCTCACTGCTGTATTCTCAGAATTTAGCACAGAACCTATCACAGTATATTATCTAATATTTTATGTTTTCAATATGTATATTCAACTCTTCAACTACTTGGAAATTTATTTTTCTGTAGATTATCAAAAAAAATTTTTAGCCTGACCGAGCGGTGGCGCAGTGGATAGAGCGTCAGACTGGGATGCAGAGGACCCAGGTTCAAGACCCTGAGGTTGCGAGCTTGAGCAAGGGCTCATCTGGTTTGAGCAAAAAAAGCCCACCAGCTTGAGCCCAAGGTCGCTGGCTCGAGCAAGGGGTTACTCAGTCTGCAGAAGGCCCGCGGTCAAGGCACGTATGAGAAAGCAATCAATGAACAACTATGGTGTTGCAACGTGCAATGGAAAACTAATGATTGATGCTTCTCATCTCTCCGTTCCTGTCTGTCTGTCCCTGTCTATCCCTCTCTCTGACTCTCTCTCTCTGTCTCTGGACAAAAAAAATTATCTTTGTTTTGTACCAGCATTTACAGGATAAACATTCCTTTTTCCACTGCTGTGACCGGAATTTTGTCATATATATTGTACATATCTAGATATACCTTTATACACACAGACACATACCTCTCTAAATTCTTACTATATCGGGCCCATGATGGGACTTTCTTGTGTTGCATTGTTCTGTCCATAGACTCTGTCAACATGGCATTGTTTTGATATCTGACTAGACAAGTAACCTCTCAGTATGACTCTGTCCCTAAATGTATTGATTAACCCCTCTGCTAATAAGACAATTTAGAAACTAAATCATTAAAATTAAAAAGGTAGGGAGCTCCTTGCCTCATTCTTTTTTTGTAACTTCACGCAGTCTTTTGGCCAAACGTGGGTCACTTACTTGAGCAGCCCGGCCCGATGGAAGACGTACAGATCCTGGTCCAGGGTGCAGTTGCTGAAGGGGACCAGCTTCACAAAGTTCTGGACAAGGACAAACTCAGGGGTGAGATGCGGCAGGGAAATGAGGCAGAAGTTCTTGTCCTAAAATGATTGGAGCAGGACACAAGGAAAGACCATCAGAAATCATGTATCACGGAACAAATTCCTGCTGTGAAGCACTCAGGAAGACAGGAGTGAGACATGGAAAGCGGAGGGTGGTCAAGTTAAACTTCCCTGTGATGTGGGGAGTGATCACAGAAAGCTCCAGGGTTAAGCAACTCCAAGGGTATGAAGAGAGTGGCTGAAACCTGAATAAATTAACCCTGGGAACCGGGACACAGGCAGCATGGCTCTTTTGCAGAAGTAGATTTTTTTTTTTTAAATGAAGACTATTTTTATTTTATTTATTTATTTTTACAGGGACAGAGAGAGAGTCAGAGAGAGGGATAGACAGGGACAGACAGACAGAAACGGAGAGAGATGAGAAACATCAATTATCAGTTTTTCGTTGCAACACCTTAGTTGTTCATTGATTGCTTTCTCATATATGCCTTGACTGTGGGCCTTCAGCAGACCGAGTAACCCCTTGCTCAAGCCAGTGACCTTGGGTCCAAGCTGGCGAGCTCTGCTCAAACCAGATGAGCCTGTGCTCAAGCTAGCGACCTCGGGGTCTTGAACCTGGGTCCTCTGTGTCCCAGTCTGACACTCTATCCACTGCGCCACTGCCTGGTCAGGTGCAGAAGTAGATTTTTAGTCATAGGACACGTGCCCTTCCTCATTCACTTCCCATAGGGGAGTAAGGGGGGCAGTATGGTGTCACAGACAAGGTCCTGGGCCTACTAACTGGCACTGTGAGACAAGAGGCTGGTGCTCCACGACTTTGCTAGTCTAAAATCCTGTGATTACACATGATCAAATGTCTGTGTATTCTATCATGAAAGGATCCCATTTGGGTGACCAGATCTAAGGGCATATTTAACCTGGGCAGTGGCTTTAGTTAGCAGACACAGAATGATCCACATATCCTGAAGCTGCCACTGACCGGATCTGGCACTAATACCGCAGCCCGCAGCCACACTGGCCACTGAGCATTTGGAATGTGGTTAGTGAGACAAGGGAACCGAATTTTAAATTTTATTTCATTTTGATTAATTTTAATTTAAAAACTGATATTGAATTCAATTATTGGAAAAGTCTTACGTATGTTTGGAACAACTTGGGAATATGAATCTACCTATTCAATTGTAAATTTTATAAAATCTAACTGTAAGGCTCTGACCATCACTCAGTGGTAGAGCATCGGCCTGGCATGCAGAAGTCCCGGGTTCGATTCCCGGCCAGGGCACACAGGAGAAGCGCCCATCTGCTTCTCCACCCCTCCCCCTCTCCTTCCTCTCTGTCTCTCTCTTCCCCTCCCTCAGCCAAGGCTCCATTGGAGCAAAGATGGCCTGGGCGCTGGGGATGGCTCCTTGGCCTCTGCCCCAGGCACTGGAGTGGCTCTGGTCACGACAGAGCGACGCCCTGGAGGGACAGAGCATCACTCCATGATGGGCAGAGCTTCGCCCCTGGTGGGCGTGCCGGGTGGATCCCGGTCGGGCGCATGCGGGAGTCTGTCTGACTGTCTCTCCCCATTTCCAGCTTCAGAAAAATACAAAAAAAAAAAAAAAATCTAACTGTAGATCAAGTATTTTTGATGAAAACTTACTGCTTGTATTGAGATAGGTTGTAACAGGCATTGGATTTCAAAAACAGAAGAAGTGCATAATACTAATAATTTTCATACTGATGATATGTTGAAATGATTGAGTTTTAGACATATTTAGTTAAATAAAATGTATTACTAAAAGTGAGCTCACCTGTGTCTGTTTATATTTTTTACTGTGGCTGCTGGAACGTTCAGAATGAGGATGCAGGCAGCTCAGCGTCCCTGTCTGGGACTGTGCCACTCCAGCCACCCAGGCTCAGCACACTCCGGGCAACCCTCTGCCAGGCGCCTGCACAAACAGCCACTCTTCCCTAAGCTAATTTGTCCCTTTGGGATCTCGCCTCCTCCAGAAGCCGGTGAAAGTATTACGTGTGCTAATCCAAAACCCTGAGGACATTTCTGCCACCCAAAGGAGTGAACCATTGTTGACCTAATCTTCCTTTTTTTCTAGCAGAATAACACAGCTCCTTCTGGGGACTTGACTGCCAGGTTGCTGGCTATGCGGAGCTGCAGATAAGGACTGGGTGCCAAGACTCTGGGGGGCTTCCTCCGGGAGAAGGGGACCACAATGGCTTGGATCTGAAGGACCAAGAATAAAGTAATGGAAGTATTATGTTTCTGTCTCCCAATATCCCGAAATAAAATAGAATTAAAAAATAAGCATGTCTTCTACCTTTATAAATTCAGCATTGCTTTTGTAATGCTGAAGATCTGCCTTCACATGAACTTCAAAATGGAAATGAATTAAACTTCGTGAAATTAGTTTGGGGCATCTCTGAGGAAACTGACTTTGTAAATCCCATTTTGGGGTAATCTACATTGCTTTATAAGCTTTGAAATGCCTTAAAATTTATTCAAAAAAATATAATGGAGAACATTATTGCAAGTCTTCATTAGAGGGACAAAATGAGGAAATATTTATACAACCTATGATCACCTAGATTTCAGGCATCATAATTAAACCACATTTGGTTTTTGCTTCAATATAAAGAATATCAAGGAAAAATAAAGCAGTAGATACTTTGCTTGTGATTAGCCAACTGAAGAAGTAGGGTTGTACATTTCACTAACAGAGAGGCTGGCATGAGAAAGGTCTTTGTAAAAGTCCACTCTGTTCTTCCGTTTTCTCCCTTCCCTATTGTCTGAGAAAGGTCGGTTAGAATCTCCATCCCTTGGCAACAATGAAACAGAAATGGAAAAAGAGACCAGGACACCCTGCCATGGAGTGTCTTGTCTGCACTTGGATATTTGCCTGGGGAGCTCCTGGCCCTCCTATGCGTCAGACACTGAGGCAGGCGGGGCCAAGCAAAAAATCAACCACAAGAACCCACTTTCCTCCCTCAGAAAAGCAATATAATGGTCTCGGAATTCTATGAATGTAAGCTATAAAGTAATACAATAGTCTACTTCACTTCAGTGTAATTTCTGACATTTTCATGTACTTACCAGCATTCTATTAATGATTTAATTCCAAAACAAAAACAAACAAAAACACTGGTCATGCTATCTCTAAAGGAATTATAAACTGAAAGAAAACTACTAAAACAGTAAGACTGAAATATTATTAAAAAAATGACAGTATTTTCTATTTTTAAGAGTCCATGTTATGCCTGCTAGTTAACCCGTTCATCAGAACACGGGAGCAACTGAAACTCTACGCTCACGGCATTTTAAATGCCTGCACAATGAATGTAGCATGTCACTTTCCTAGCTTACAAAACCAATCGTGCTACTCAAAATTCAGCATGTACTTACAGGAAAGAGACTGAAGACAAAATCCATAAAGTCCAATGACCTGCAAACAAAACAGGAAGCACTGTCACTGAGCTGAAGCAAATGTAGCACGGGGGTGGAGAGATTTACTGCTTTCCCTCACTCGGGAGGTGACGAGACAGCCGTCAGAATGTGGGACTAGCTGAACATCAATCAGTTGCAGAAGTTATACGCTTTGTACATCTGTAATAAAGTATTTTTCTAGAACAAAAGATACCACTATAGCAATTAATAATTTCTGCACTTTTAAAAAGCAAGGTAGTTATTCTGAGGATGAGATCCCCCCCCCACCCTTTTGTAAGAACTGGGGGCAGATGTGGGCATATTATAAGCTACTCCGATCTTTTTCTCTTTTATGTGCACAAGATTTTCTGACCATCTGCGGATGTGTATTCACAGGCAAACCATAACGGGTCAACAAATTTCTGCTTGAAAATTCAAAAATCACATTCCAAGCACTATCATATCTAAATGTGCAGGGGAAAATAAATATACACAACAAATCTAGAAGGGTTTATAGATGTCTACAATATAATTAGGCTTTTCAGATGTCTACAATATAATTAAAATAAAAGTTTCCCTTTTCAAGTTTCTAGATGTCCAGAGAAACAGAAAACTTAAGAAGAAAAAAGTCTAAGTAGAACATAGTTGTGAGGCTAGGAGACTGGGAACGTGTTTAGATGTACCCTCTAAAAAGGATACATCCAGCAGTGCTCTTGGTCACCTAAAAGATATTCCAGAACCTTCCAAGCCTATCAAAATGGGCCAGGCTACTACTCTTCCAGATTGTTCTGTGGAAAAATGAAGGAGCCAGTGGGCATCCCGAAGGGGGTACGGGATCTAGGCTGAGGTCGGGGTCCGCATCCAGACCACAAGGGTCAGCAAGTACTGAACCCAGGGTGTTCTGGAGCGGAAGTGGGGTGACTGAGTCGTCTGCATGGCACCATGACTCCTCCATCCAGCAGCCACCCTAGGTTGCTGTTCAGTGTCCCACTCAGCCCTCCCAGATGACCTTTGTGTGAGTTTCCAGCCCCAGGTTCCGCGGGGTGGGTGGAGTATGGGTCTAAGCCGTCTACCCTGGCCCCAGCTGTCAGCTCCAGAATGAACACACAGCCCAATCAGACACCATGAGGTTCTGGCTGAAAAGCTGGGCCCACACCAGACTGTCCTCCTCACAAGCTCTGGGGCAGAGCCTGAGCCCATGTCTGCTGCATTAGCCCCACACGGAGACACTGCTGTGGGAAGGGGCCAGCGGCAGGAACCAGAGCTGGGAGGCCAGGGAGAAGGTTCTCTGAGTCCTGAATCAAGCCCTATTGCAAATCAGTCCTGCCGCTGGACTTGTCCTTTGCTCTGTGAGGCAATTATCCCATTTATCCAAAGCCAGTTTGAGTTGGAGTTTCTGTTACTTGGCAATCAAAAAAAAAAAAAAAACTCTAGACAAGCAGAAACCTAAATTCAAAGTTCCCCCAAAATAAAAATTTTAGAGAATGAGGAGCAGCACCTGGTTACATAAATAATTGATCAGATCCCCAATGGTTACACAGGTGAGCCAGGCCCAGGGCATCGCAGTGCTATGGGCCTTACCCACACTTTATGGACTGGAATCTCTAGGAATGGGGCCATGGAACCTATGCTTTTAAAAATGCTCCCCAGGCCTGACCAGGCAGTGGCACAGTGGATAGACAGTCCAACTGGGATGTGGAGGGCTAGGTTCTAAACTCCAAGGTCACCGACCTGAGCACAAGCTCATTCGGCTTGAGTGCAGGCTCACCAGCTTGAGCACAGGGTCACTGGCTTGAGTGTGGGATTGCAGACATGACCCCATGGTCACTGGCTTGAAGCCCAAGGTCACTAGCTTGAACCCAAGGTCACTAGCTCGAGCAAGGGGTCACTCAGCCTGCTGTAGCCCCCTGGTCAAGGCACATATGAGAAAGTACTCAATGAACAACTAAGATGCCCCAACGAAGAACGAATGTTTCTCATCTCTTCCTTCCTGTCTGTCTGTCCCTATCTTTCCCTCACTCTGCCACACAAAAATAAATAAATAAAAATTAAAATGCTTCCCAGGAGATTGGGATGTGTGGCCAGGCTTGGAAATCATCAGCTTTGCAAGGTCACAATGTTGAGCCACCAACACAGAAGAGGGAGTCACCATCACAGACAACTGGGGATGAGCACTTGCCTTGCTTCGTACTTCTCATCAATGCAAAACAGCTGAATACAAAAGGCCGCACTGGCCCCCCTGTAGACGGGGCGGAAGTCGGTGTCCACAGGCAGGGAGACAGATGATGAGCTCACCTTCCTGACAGAGTAATCTGTATCATCTTCAGCGAACTCTTGACCAACATTTTCTAAGTCCTAGAGAAGGAGAGAGGAGAACCGAATGGGAATCCTATTCCTTTTCTGCAGTTTTACAGGTCAGTGGTGGAATCATCTCTACGTTCCTCAAACAGATGTGACTGTCTCCCTGATACAAATTATCCTGGGCCAGGCCTAGTTTTAATATGTTCTTAATAAGAAAGTATAAAGTTATAAAAGGACTAACATGAAGGTCAGAGAAGCAAATGGTCTCAGCTGGCCTTTGCGATGGAGGGTCCTTTAATTGCATCACCGGGTAGAGGTCAGAGCATGGAAGTATCACATACTATTATTAATTCCAAAAGTGTTTGCACTGTGGTTTTGTGCTACAAGGATCTTTGGAGCCGGAGACTGTTCAGGCGGGTTGGCAGTAAGGTCGAGTCTGGGAGGGCCAATTGCTCATGGCCACTCGGAAATAGCACTGAGCCCTTCTGGTCTTACTTTGGGGGGATCTAAGAAGGTGTTACCGCTCAGTCAGAGAACAATGACTCCTTCTGAGATTCTTCTTGGAGTTCTTTGAAATCATACATGCATATGGTGAGAATTAAAATACCACTACTAAAAACTTACAAAGGGAATCAGGAGTCCTCTGTCCCCCCAAGTCCCTCTCCCCAGCACTTTTAACTTCCTGATTTCTTTTGGTAGTTACCTCTGTATTTCTGAATACGTGCTTACACTGCTATGTCTTAATTCATCGGTTTTTGAAATTCCCTGTTGGCTATCAATGTGATGGGTAACTGAACCCCTGGCACCACCTTCTCCATGTCCTGTCCATCCTCCCCGGCGTGACTTCAGCACGACGCCTGGTGCAGACAGTGAGCGTCGGCGTGACTACGAGTATGTGCCAGGGGAGCGTGGTGTCCTCAGCTGGAGAGTTGGTTTCCTCATCTTTTTCACATGCTTTGTCAGATTGGCCACGTTTGTCAATATTAGCTTCCAAACAGAGCATATGAGACAATCCATGACCTCACTTCTTCCCTTGCCCTCCTCCGAGCGAGCTTCACCCCTGCCTGCGGCATCGCCTGCTTCCTCGTCTACCAGCTCCTGTCTAAGTTCCAGGTCTATCCACTGTCTTCTTCATTCATGGTATATGCCCATTATCTCTGGAGCACTTTTCTAACTTCCTAAAACCAACAGTGCTTGGTAGGTAGCAAAACTCAACAGCTAACTGGGCACTGCGTGGGGTAATCAAGCACAGATCCGGCATTTCATTGTGTGATCAAATCCAGGGACATTATCTGGAGGCCTTTTCTTTGCGCCGGTAAGGCTTTAAAGAGAATTAAGCCCTCTAAGCACCTACATGAGAAATTTGGTAGTCAGAACAATGGTCGCCAAAGATGTGCATGGCCTAATCCCCAGACCCTGTGGATGCTACTCTACAGGGTAAAAGAAGGAGTTTGCAGATGACATTAAGTGAAGGATTTTGAGGCAAGGCAATCACCTTGGGTGGTATTCCCTTTTGGCTAATGATGTGATGGGTGCAGTTACACTGGGGGAGGAGGGACAGGACATGGAGGGGTGGCAGTGCCGGGTTAAAGCTATCCATCATATTATTAGCCAAAAGGGAATTTCAAATATGATCGGTAGACCCAATCATAAGAGTCCTTATGAGAGAAAGGCAGGAGGGTTAGACCCAAAGAGAGATGGGAAGCCATGCTACCAGCTTTGAAGATGGAGGAAGGGGCTACATATCAAGGAATACAAGTGGTTTCTCGAAGCTGGTCAGTGAGTGAATTCTCCCTGAGAGCCTCCAGAAGGGACAGGGCCCTGCCTGCACCTGGATCTGAGCACAGGAAGACCTGTTTTAGGTGTCTGACCTGCAGAACTGCAAGATAATAAATTTATGTTGTTTTAAGCCACTAAATTGGTGGTAATTTGTTGCAGGAGTATAAAAATCTAATACAAAGACCTGACTTTTCACATGAGAGAAGATGGCAGGAGGAAAGGTCCAGGGGTTCCTCCATTTGAAATGGAAAATTCCTCTTATTCTTCTGTTCCCCACGTCTCCCCATTGCACAGCCTCGCACATATAGTCTGAACCTGAACGTGGAGCTGCTTCTGTTCAATCTCCCCAGAGAAGAGTCGTCTGGTCATTTCACTCAGGGAACAGATGACAAGTTAAGTGCTGTCTGTAAGGAACTAAGTACTCTGACACTCCCTAGCAGACTGTTTCAGAACAGCCCTGGCCAAACTCCCACAGAGGCTCCCGGTCCTCAGTCTCACCTTTCTCAGCAGTACTAAGCAGGGCAAATTCCACCACTGATGTTCTTAGCTCCAAACAGTTTAAGGCAGTGGTGGGATTCAACCGGTTCAAACCTAATGTTTTGTTGAGTTCAGCAAACCGGTTGTTAAAATGGCACTTGTAATCAGGGTTCTCTCTAAGGTGGGTGCCTGGGCAGCCGCTCACTGTGAAAATCACAAATTTATATTCCTTACTCTTTATTAACGTTCATCTGTGCAACAGCGTATTCTAAGAGCCCGTAGTCATGTTCATTCCGTCCATAGCTGAAAAAAATTTGACGGAACTATGCTTGTAATATTTATTTATTCATTTCATAAAACTCATAATACCTTTGATGAAATACTACATTTTAATTCCCTCATGTTTGTTACTTCAGTGAACAAACATAACGTAAAGAGAAAAAGTGCCAAACAACCAGGGGGTGACAAGCTGTCATTGGAAATACCTTAAGTAGCAGTTTTATGTTTCCTGTCAGGTATTTAATATTTTTTCATTAATATTTTAAACTCTTTCCTATAACATAATCTAGTCTTGTGTACCTCTTTTATTGTTCTTATTTAAGTGATAAATGCATGAAATAATAAACTACCTTTCGGCATATTGTTTTTTTATACTTAAAACGGTCATTAGGGCAGAGCACTGGTTGTTAAATTATTTGAATCCCACCACTGGTTTAAAGTTCTCACCTTCCAGCATCTCCTCTCCCAGTCTCACTGTCTTCGTACATGTGGCTCTTATTCCTTTACTGTCATTTCACTGGTGTTTTTTTTCCCCCAGAAGAGAAAGGAGATGAACATGGGAGATCAATCCACCTTGCTGATCCCACACCCTCTAGGGTTCCAATGCACTGGGGATGGCCCCGTGCCCCCACACATCCTTGTTTGAGTTTTTAAAGGAATGGCAACTTCTTCGACACATCAGAAGGCAAACTGCTCCCCTTTGCTGCATTCCTGGCTCTCTCCTTCCCAACACACAGGGAGTCATGTCCTAATGTGGGTTCCCCAAAAGCAAACTCTGAGAGCTAAGTTTATTTGGGGGAGGGATGCAAGGAAGTCTTGTGAGGGGAGGGGGAAGTAAGGCAAGAAAGGGGAGGACCCCAGCGCAGACTGTTTAATGACTGGGTGACCACGGTGGACTCAGTTCTGCCGAGATCGTGGAGAACCCACCTAAGAGGCAAATGAACTGGGACACTGATTCTCTGGCTGACTTCAGTCATTGGCTGATGGCTGGTCCCAAAGATTCTGACCTGCCTGCAGGCACATGACCAGAGCAGGCTCCTCCTTCTCAGGGTGCCCAGGAGTGGGTGGTGCCAGGAGCACATGGGTCAAGCTTGCAAATGCTAAAGCGAGACCCAGAGAGCCGAACTTGTGCCAGCCTAGCCGACAGGCGCTCAGCAGCACCCTGCGCTGGCAGGCACACACCCTCTCCTCCGGGCACTTGGCCTAGGTCGCAGACACCACCTCGAGGCTGAAGCCTGCCTACAGCCAGATGTGTACATCTAATTCAGTAGGAGGAAGCAGTAAACCCGTTTGTGTTACACGTCCAAGCTTTGTTTTCCAGTTCAGGTCTAGCCATAATAAAGTGCATTTTTATTTCTCGCTGACTTCTGTGAAGACTTATTGGTCAGTCTGAAGAAAAGAAAGGAGCAGTCGTCTGGACCTCTCTCAGAATTTGAATAACTGAGAGTAATAAATGGTCCGTGAATTTGTCCCAGGACCTCAATTTCCTGTCCCCTGTGCCCCTTTCAAGGGCTCTGTAGTCTTCTGGGCTGACTCATTCTGAGTCAGTGGACTGACCCACAAGAGGCGCTTGGAGTTCTCTGAAAGTTCGGAACTGTGCCCATCACTGGGGAATGAGGATGTCTGAGCATGTCAGTCTCCCTCTGAGAACCTTCAGGGCCTTCCCTGCTCCTTAGGAAAAGCTCAAAACCCTGAGCAGGGCCCACAGGGCCCTGTGATCTCCACTGGATTCTCAGCTTTCTAGCAGGAAGTAGACTGTGCATGTGAATGGAGCGGACAAGGCAGGTCTCACAAAGGACTGCGTGTGAAGGTGTGGGCGGTGAAGGAAAACCAATGAAGGCGAGGAAGTGCCCCAGGGATCACAACCGGCAGGAGATGCTTCCAGCCCTCGGCCGGAATCCATCACAGGAAGGAGCGGTTACTGGAACCCGAATGCGGACGAATGACATATGACACATGTAAGAGTGTATATAAGCACATGTATTTACATATGATACATACTGTTGCAGAAAATTCTTACAAATGTTTTGCCTCTACAAAATGTTTTCTCTGTGGACAATGGAAAAAAGAGAAAAATCTCTATGTACTGAAATTGTTGCAAATAATTGATGCAGAAGGTGTAACTTCTAGGTCTGAACTTTGTAAGGGATAGAGAACAGAGGATTAATCACAGTAAAGTGAAAGTGGATCTAGGAAGATTGTGGCACAGGCCGAAAAGCATGTGGCAGATGGAGACGAGCAGAAGCAGGGAGCCTGGCGGAGGAGAGGTCACAGGCTCGGGTGGCGAGAAGAGAGTTGCACGGGGGTCAACCAGACCGCAGCGAAGCCTTACCTTCATTTCACTAGTATTTCCACTTTCGACTACGGCTGACAGTTCCTCAGCTGCAGCTTCTTCTGTGATTTTTCCCTGCAATGACAATGGCAAAACATGGGAATCAGTCAGCGCCCACAGTGGCTCAGACCAGCTCCAGTGCCTCCTGGTGTGTGGTAGTGAGCACGTCACAGTAGCTATTCTGCAGATGCTAGATGATTATCTTCAAATAGAAGAGAGTTTTAATTCTACTTTTCAATCTAGATGCCTTTTATTTCTTTTCTTGTCTTTTTGTACTGGCTTGAACCTCCGGTATAATTTTGAATAGCAGTGGTGAGAGCAGACATTGTTTCCTGGTTCCTGACCTTGGTGGGAAGCATTCAGTCTCTCACCAGTATAATGTTAGCTATAGGTTTTTAAGCAATCACCACTACCAAATGTGAGAAGCTCTCCTTATCACTGGTTTCCCACTATTTGACAAAGACGGTATGGTATATATTTCTTCACGTCCGTTGTGTTTGCTATTTGTTGAGCTTATGCCTGTGGATTTACTGTTTTCATAAAATTTAGAGTTTTTTTAGTTATTACTTCTCAAATATTTTTTACAACCTCTCTCTCCTCTTTTTTATGGACTCCAGTTATGCACATCTTAGGTACCTGAAGTTATCCCACAGCTCACTGACACACTGATCTTATTATTAATTAATTAATTTTTTATAAGATAAAGTTTAATTAGAATGTCAGGGAGCTAGAAGAGGCCCTTGCCAGTTTGCTCAGTGGATAGGGTGTCAGCCCAGCATGCAGACGTCCTGGGTTTGATCTCCAGTCAGGGCACACATGAGAAGTAACCATCTGCTTCTACCGCCCCCCTTCCCTTTTCTCTCCTTCTTTCACTCCTAAAACCCAGTGGCTTGATTGATTCAAGTGTTGGCCCCGGGCACTGAGGAGAGCTCAGTTGGTCTGAGTGATGGCCCTGGGCACTGAGGATAGCTCGGTTGCCTTGAGCATCAGCCCCAGACAGGGGTTGTGGGGTGGATCCCAGTCAGGGCACATGTGGGAGTCTGTCTCCCCTCCTCTCACTAAAAAAAAAAGGAAGAAAGGAAGGAAGGGGAAGGGGAAGGGGAAAGGGAGGAAGAGAGGGAGGGAGAAAGGGAAGAGAGAGAGAGAGAGAGAAGAAGGAAGGAAGGAAGGGAGGAAGGGAGGAAGGGAGGGAGGGAGGGAGGGAGGGAGGGACAGTTTGATCCTTTTGGGTCTTGCTCTAAAAATGTGTTAGCACTGGAGCAGTTCTCCCTCCAGAGCTAATCATTGTCCTGCGTGCTCTCCTAATGCCCTGGGAGTCATAAGCCCTCCTGTCCGGCTGAAGGGAATCAGGCACTCTTCCCAGCCTGTATGAGCACCAGGCACTGATAACTCTAATCCTCTGGGGAGGGTGTTTCCTCACACTGGCCTCTCACAGTTTCCTCACGTGCATGAGCTGGACAGTGCTCAGCGGAATACTCCAGAGTGACCCTCTGCTGCTGTGTAACTCCTCTCTCTGAGCAGCTCTCTGCTCCCTGGGTCCTCTGTCCTGCAACCCTCAGCGGCTGCCGCCACCACAGACTCACAGGTCTGCCTCAGCTTTCCGGGGAACCGCGGGCTCCCACTGGCCTCTCCGGCCAGGGCAGTCAGAGGCCTCCGGCTTGCTTCCCGTTTCTCAGGCATCACTCTCCACTCTTACCTGATGAGCAGTGTCTTAAAAACTGTTATTTCGTAGATTGAGCCCACTTGGGGTTGTTTCAGGTATGACAGTAAATCCAGTTTTGTTCCTCCATCCTTGCCAGAAGCACAAGTCCTTGCGCAAAGTTGTTGTTATTTTTAATTCCATTCATAAGCTTCATTTCCCTCAATCTAATTCATGTCATATACCTTTAAAAGGTTCAATATCCCTCAGCTCCTTCTTCTGAGATATTTCTCAGCCCCTCCCACACACAGAATAAGGGTGCTTCTCTCCCCCCCCCCCCAGCACACCGGCACCTCTCTCGAAGGCCGAGGCGGTGTTCCGGTCTCGGTACTCAGCACGGACGGCAGAGCCGGACCAGGCTGAGTCCCCACCTCTGCAGAGTCTAAGTCGGCGCTTGAAATACAACACAGCACCCAGCCAGCTACAGATTTGGTGTTTTGTGGTTCGTGGGATAAGAATGCATTTTCCATTGAGACAATATGAAAACTGGGAGGATTAGCCAGGTGGCCTCGTGCTAAGATAAATGTCTTCCATCTACCCTTTTGTCCCCAAGATTTTCTCTGCATGAGTGAGGGGCAAGGGGAATGTTGTTTTGTGCAAGGCTGGAAAGGAGAAATAAAAAAGAATTGGTCACTACCCTGGCCCTGCATCCTGGCTCAGGAGTGGGTTCTGGGCCCGGCTGGATGGAGGAGACAGGAGGACCAGAAGCTAAAGGGGCGTAGTGGGGAGGCACCCCTTAGGATGCTGGCCGCAGCCTGTGCCCATGAAGGACCAGCTGACAGTGCTAGCCAGGAAACGACCCCACTGGCCCTTCCGCAGGTAAGGGTGGCAGGAGCAGCCCCGAGGAGAGCTCTGTCAGCAGAAGGGGCACGGGCTCCGGCTAGAACCGCAGAGCCACAGCTCTCTGGGGAGCTGTGCGGGGCCTCTCTGCAGCGTGCGGGGCCTCCCGGCAGTGTGCAGGGCCAAACTATGCAGAAAGGAGAATGCTGCCTCATTTGAGTATGTGGACACCGTGTAGGTCTCATCAGAAAGTCTGGATGTTTTGACTGGCTTTAACTGGGCAGCTGTGTCCACCGCGGCCTCCTGACATCAGGGAATGGGTGAGAGGGGAGGTGGAGGAGGGATGACATTCCATTCTGAATTGTGTTTCTGAAGGTAGCAGTGAGGCTCCAATGTGTCTACTACAAGCACACAGCCTGCGCCCTCTGAGCTCACTGTCTCCCCAAGCCTGGTGCTCTTAGTGCTACTGCACCTTTTTTTGCATCAGACGTTAGAACTTCTTGGTGCCTGACCAGGCGGTGGCGCAGTGAATAGAACATTGATTGACCTGGGATGCCGAGGTCCCAGGCACGAAACCCTAAGGTTGCCAGCTTGAAGGTGGACTTGCCAGCTTGAGCACAGGGTCATTAACATTACCCTATGGTCGCTGGCTTAAGCCTAAGTCACCAGGACAGCCCTGACCCTGACCCTGACCCCACAAGCAGCCCCTAGGACCACCCTGTGTCCCAGGAATGAGTGAATGATCTCAGTTACCTGGATACTTGTCCTTTCCCTGCCCTCTGAAATGACAGGTTCCTGTGGCTCCGTGACCGTTTTCTGGGAATCCTGGCTGCTACTCCTGAGCTCAGCATCTTTGTGAGAGACAATGGCATAGGTCAGAACACAGAGGATAAATATCTGCAGAGCCACAGGAAATTAGAGACCGCGCAGTAATGTATTTCTAAACTGCAGCACATCCCAAAGATCGCATTGCATGGGCAGCACCATGAGGCGGGAAGAGCAGGGTCTTCACAGCCCACCTCCCTCTCTATGCCTCCTCCCCCCGAGGGAGATGATGCCAGCGATGGGTCTGGGCCTGCCTTGACACCAAGAACCCCCCCCCCACCACCAGTTATTAGCTGTGTGATCCTATCATGGAAGCCCCTTTGATGTTTATAAACAACCGATTATCAACTTCCTGGATGGCAGGCTTTGGGATGGTTTTACAATAGAACATGGGAAAGACCACAGTTAGCTGTATCTGAACACCAGAGATTAGCACAAGGGCTAATTCCCCTTAGAAACTATTGTGAACGTGCAGTCTGATGATGGCCACTCTTTTTTCTGCTTTCTAAGCAAGAACTGAACTGAGAGTGTTGGTTTAGTATGTTCTGGAAAGTCAATCATCAGGGTAGTGTTCATGTATTTAACTTTCACTAAAACTTATACTAGAAAAACATTTTCCCCATTTTGTCTGAAAAGCTTTTCCCTTTCTCCTCCTCTTTCTCCTTCAACTTTCTTTTTTCTTTCTGCATCTTTCTTTCTTCCTGTTGGTCTCTCTTCCTTCCTCCCCTTCTTCCTCCTTCCTCCCCACCACTCCCTTCTCCAGCCCCGTCCCCTCCTCGGCCCTCCCCCCCCCCCCCTCCTTTTGGGCTCGCCCTGCATCTGCACTGCTGGAGATCCTCGGCTCCCGGATGCTCTGCCTGGGGGCTGCCCCTCCCCGAGTGCTGCCACAGATGCAGGAGGGACCCCGGCGCTGCTGGAGACTCCAGAGACACTGCTGCCAGCACGGGCCTGCTGCTCCGTCTCCTGTCTCCGGCCTTGCCCACCACATCAGACACGGCGGGGCCAGGGCAGCAGGGCCTCTCTGCATCCTCCTCTCCATCCTCCTCTCTCGCTGCCTTTTTTTTTTTTTTAATGGCAGAGACAGAGAGAGTCAGAGAGAGGGACAGACAGACAGGAAGGGAGAGAGATGAGAAGCATCAATTCCTCGTTGCGGTCTCTCAGTTGTCCATTGATTGACCTCCCACATGTGCCCTGACTGGGGGCCACGGCAGACCAAGCGACCCCCCCGCCCAAGCCAGCCACCCTGGGCTCAAGCTGGCGAGCCCTGTCCAAATCAGATGAGCCCGTGCTCAAGCTGGTGACCCCGCGGTCTCGAACCCGGGTCCTCCGCATCCCAGTCAGACGCTCCATCCACTGCGCCACCACCCAGTCAGGCTCTCACTGCTTTCTTCCCCACCTGCCCCTTCAGAGACTGCTCAACCCCAAGTCCCTGGACCGCTCATTCCCTACACCCGCTTCTCACAAAGATGTAGGTGAATGAAGTAGCATGAAGTTCCAAGAGGAAAATGAGATGTGAGAGGAGGTGTAGAGGGCAGTAGAAGGAGATACAGCATGCTGAGGAGAGAACTGCATCCTGGCATGACAAGTAGCTCTTCTGGAGAAAAAGTGAGAGAGGAGTGTAGGACTTAGAATCCCACTTCTGAAGAAAGATACTTTGGGGAGAATAAAATGTATCATGTCTCTAGTTCCTGAATAAGTCCTGCTTCCTGCAGAACTTTCCAGAGAGTCTACATGGGGTTTCTAGTGTTCTCATGATGACAAGAACAGCATGATTTTTAGGTCAATTTACTTTGTTATTGAGAACTAATCCATATGATGAAATCTGTGGATTTCTTCACATATCTACTCCCATAAAGAAGCATCCAAATAAAATCTAAAGCATTTCCAGGGCCCAGAAACTCCCCTCCAGGCCCATGCAGCTAACACACCTCCTCATGGTAGCTGCTCTTTTGACTTCTACTATCACTGATTCGTTTTACTCAACAGCAAACTTTTTTTTTTTTTTTTTTGTATTTTTCTGAAGTTGGAAACGGGGAGGCATCAGACAGACTCCCGCATGCGCCCAGCCGGGATCCACCTGGCACGCCCACCAGAGGGCGATGCTCTGCCCATCTGGGGCGTTGCTCTGTTGCATCCAGAGCCACTCTAGCGCCTGAGGCAGAGGCCATGGAGCCATCCTCAGCGCCTGGGCCATCTTTGCTCCAATGGAGCCTTGGCTGCGGGAGGGGAAGAGAGAGACAGAGAGGAAGGAGAGGGGGAGGGGTGGAGAAGCAGATGGGCGCTTCTCCTGTGTGCCCCGGCCGGGAATCGAACCCGAACAGCAAACTTTTTGAATTATTATAAAAAGCATATACATCAATTCCTCTTTATTCTTAAGTTGAACTTTATTATTTTTTTTTAAAGTCTTCTGCTATTTTAAGCTTTAAATTTGAATAACTACAAAAACACAACTAAAAGGAAACTAGACCTTTATTGTGCATATATTTCTTTTATAATTAGGACAAAATGACTCAGAAATCAGAAATCTTAAAGAAGGGGTTAGATGTGCAGTGAACTAATAATCCTGGTGGTGACTTCACTGCTTGACAGTCTGATATTCATAAGACAATGAATTACCAACTACCATAACTAACTGTCTTGGCTAAGCTGTCGTGGGGTATTGCAGTTCATTATTAGCAGCTGCTGCGCTAATCCCCAGAGGTGGCTGCATTTCAGAACGGGCGAGGTGATGCTATGTTTCTTTCTTGTGTCTCTGGAGTTCTGTGAGGTTTAATTAGTTAATTTCCACAATGTACCCTGAGATCCTCAAATGTGAGGTGCTATCCCAGGAAAGTTGAGGCAGTGCTATTATATAACACACAACTAAAATTGCAATTGAGGCTGCAAATTTAATTGTAATTTTATTGCTTATACCACCTACATAGTTTAGAAGTCATGAACTGGGTCTTTATTCTAGTGAGTGGAGACACAATTTTCTGGGACTGTCTGTGTGAGACTGCTTATCACCTAGAGTGGGTTTACCGCACACTAACAAGTAGCCAGGCCCCTGCCAAGGGACGGCTACTACCGCAGTCATAATTGTGCGCTTTTTTTCTAAAGAGGGCTTCCAAATTATATATACTTTAGGTCCCACCTGACCCAGGTCTGTCCTGCTCTTTACTAATAGGACTAATAAATAGAGAAAGCCAAATAATACATTTTGAAGGCATTAGGAAAAAATAATAGTACATAGTCTGGTGGGTATTTTTACATTTATTTTAAATAGCAATCAAAAATCCCAACAAGATTTTTCTGTGAAATTAAATATACTGATTATAGAAGCGTAAATATGGAGAAGCAAGTAGTAAACAAAATTTTAAGAAATAAGAACAAATCCTGACCAGGCGGTGGCGCAGTGGATAGAGCATCAGACTGGGACACAGAGGACCCAGGTTTGAAACCCCAAGGTTGCCGGCTTGAGTGCAGGCTCATCTGACTTGAGCGCTGGCTCATCAGCTTGAGCACGGGATTGCCAGATTGAGTGTGGGATCATGGACATGATCCCATGGTTGCTGGCTTGAGCCCAAAGGTCACTGGCTTGAGCAAGGGGTCACTCTGCTTTGCTGTAGCCCCCTGGTTAAGGCACATATGAGAAAGTAATCAATGAACAACTAAGGAGCTGCAATGAAGAACTGATGCTTCTCATCTCTCTCCCTTCCTGCCTGTCCCTATCTGTCCCTCTCTCTGTCTCTCTCTCTCTGTCTCTCTCTCTCTCTATCTGTCACAAAAATAAAGAAATAAAAATGAGTAGGCCAAATTTCCTAGTGACTATTAAGACACTCTAAATCCTTATTATTAAAAGTTTTACTGAAGTAGAAACAGAACAGAATGAAGTCCAGAAAAAAGCCAGACCATTACGATGTATGTTAAAGGTGGCATTTTGAGCTGGTAGGGAAAGAATAAAGTATACCATCATCAGCACTGATGAACCAGGTGGGAAATAATTAATTTGAGCCTCTATTTCATAGGATGTACAAAAATATTTTGCAGATAAATTAATAGCCTAAATATATTTTTAAATAGTTTAAAATTACTAGCAAAAATATAGGAGATTATCTCTATAATCTTGGGGGAAGAAAATTTCTTCCTTAATAATGCAAAAGGCAGAATTCTTAAAAGAAAAATATTGACCTATTTTCTCACATCAAAAATTTAAGCATTTTGTCAAAAGTACCCTGAAACATTTTTTAAAAAGTAGAGATACATGGAGAAAATATTTGCAACACATATAATAGACCAACAATTTAATTCCAGTTAAACAACTCAATAGGCAAAGAACACGAATAGACAGGAAATATAAATGGCCGATAAACATACAGAAGCGGTCACTCTCAATCACATCAAAGAAATAAAATCGAAACAATGTTACCTCCTTTCACCTCCATCACAAATGCAAAAGTTAAAAATGCTGACAACACTAATTGTTGGGAGAACTAGGAAAAGCTCTGAGAAGGCTGCAGGTGTGGCCACCTTTGGTGGCAATGGGAGTATTTCCAAGCCGAGCAAGAACAATTCTGGGAATAACAGCCTGTGAAAATTCTTGCAAGGGGCTCGAGGAGACATGCACAAGGATGTTGACTGCAGCATTGCTTGTAATAACAAAACGATGGGGAAAAATGTAAATGTTCATCTAAGGGCAAATGCGGCACATTCTATTCAGTGGCTTTCACCCAGAAGGTAAAAGAAGTGTCCTGGACCTGTGCATGTCGACACTATTCATCTCAAAGGCTGAGTGAAGAAGCAAATTTCAAAATGTCACATACCCAAAAGACACCATATGTATATATTTTTAACTGCCTCAAAGTGGTAGTGTCTTTTCTATGACTACATGGACTTCATATAAAAGCATAACAAAGAGATCTGGGTGAATTCATGTTGAAGTTATAACAATGGCTATTTCTAGGCAGGAGAGTGAGAACCAGGCTTGGACACTGATCAAAGGGAACTCAACTTTAACTGAATTATCCTAATTTTTTAAAGGAGGGCAGTTTTGTGTATTGCTAATGCAATTAAGATTCCAAAAAAAATGTCTAATTATAAAAGTAAATTTCTGTTTTCAAAATATTACAAAAGAGTCATTTTTGTTTAGTATTTTAATACTATGGATAGTATTAAAATGAGTTTGACAAATGAGTTTAAGTCACTCAGTTTTAAGAAGAGAAAAGAGAAAAGATTAGAGGTTCTAGTTAAGTCATTCTTTCAAGTAAAGTTTAATGAAGAACAATGAATTGTAGGCACTGAGATGGGTACCAGAAGTACATAATAAATAAGATGTAGTCCTTTTTACTTTAAGAGCCTCACATGTGATTGGAATCTGAGGGTGTACACACATACCATACACACACACACACTCTTAACTATCACACTGAATGTTCATTTATTAATTCGTTCATTTAAAAATTTACATTTCACACCAACTCTGTTAGACAATGACATTGTTTGTAGATATTGGGGATTCAGCAATGGAAAAGGCTAACCTGCACAGCCAAAGCAAGTTAGTTAGTGAATGGACAAGAAATTACTAAGTTATGATAGAGGGCGCGTAGCAAATGAGACCTTGGGAGCTACTGTAGGCTGAGTAGTCAGAGAAGTCCTTCCCAACAGTGAAGCTGAGACCTAAAGGACAAGTAGTAGCTGTAAGACAATAAAACAGAATGGGAACAATAAACATAACTCCTTCGAGGATTTTACTGAAGAGTGAAGATGTCCTTATTTCCTGACATGTCTTCCTTTCCTAGTTAGCCTCTGGCCCTTTGGTCTTCTTCCTAATTGTGTTAGTTTCCTGTAGCTTCTGTAACAAATTACCATGAACTTGGTGTTTTAAAACAACAGAAACATATTCTTTCCAGCTCTGGAGTCCCGAAGTCCAAAATCAGCATCCTGGGCAGAAATCAAGAGTTATCAGGGCCATGCTCCCTCTAGAGCAGTGGTCCCCAACCCCCGGGCCATGGACCAGTACGGGTCCGTGGGCCATTTGGTACCGATGCGCAGAGAAAGAATAAATAACTTACATTATTTCCATTTTATTTATACTTAAGTCTGAACGATGTTTTATTTTTTAAAAATGACCAGATTCCCTCTGTTACATCCGTCTAAGACTCACTCTTGATGCTTGTCTCGGTCACGTGATACATTTATCCATCCCACCCTAAAGGCCGGTCCGTGAAAACATTTTCTGACATTAAACCAGTCCATGGTCCAAAAAAGGTTGGGGACCACTGCTCTAGAGGCTCCAGGAGAAAACTGGTCTCTGACTCTTCAAGCTTTGGTGGCTCACGTGGCTGCCAGCACTCCCTGCCATGTGGCCCCAGGCCTCCAGTGTCCGCCTCTGTGGTCACGTGGCAGTGCTCCTCTTCTGTATTATCTCCCTCTGTCTCTCTCTCAGAAGACATGTGATGACATTTTAGGCCCCTCAGATAATATAGAATAATCTCTTCATCTCAAGATCCTTAATCACACCTGCAACCCCCCCCCCTTTATTTTTCTAAAATTAAGGTAACATTTATAGGTTCCAAGAATTAGAAAGCAGAAGTAGACATCTTTTGGACGTCATGTTTTAGTCTACCTCAGCAGGCACCTGCTGCTGGCTAAGTGCTGTGTAGTCCAGTGTTTATGAGGAAGGTCAGCTTGTCCAAATCAGAAATCATAGTATCTCCATTAAATACTTCATTCAGGCCCTGGCCGGTTGGCTCAGTGGTAGAGCATCGGCCTGGCGTGCAGAGGTCCCAGGTTCAATTCCTGGCCAGGGCACACAGGAGAAGCACCCATCTGCTTCTCCACCCCTCCCCCTCTCCTTCCTCTCTGTCTCTCTCTTCCCCTCCCGCAGCGAGGCTCCATTGGAGCAAGGATGGCCCGGGCGCTGGGGATGGCCCCTTGGCCTCTGTCCCAGGCGCTGGAGTGGCTCTGGTCACAAAAGAGCGACGCCCGGAGGGGCAGAAAATCGTCCCCTGGTGGGCAGAGCATCGCCCCCTGGTGGGCGTGCCAGGTGGATCCCGGTCGGGCGCATGCGGGGAGTCTGACTGTCTCTCCCGTTTCCAGCTTCAGAAAAATACAAAAAATAAAAAAAATAAATAAATAAGTAAATAAATACTTCATTCACTCTTATTAGTCTCATCTAGCAAAATGGGTCCAATATCCAACCAGTTTCTGAAGACATGCTTGATATCTCCTCTTTCTACAACCTTCCTTATTTCCCACGTGTGATAAAACACTAAGTTCCATTAAACTCTCCAAAACATCTCCCAGATTCATCCATAATCATTCTTCTGGTTCAGTCCCTCTTTATCTTTTCCTTGGACACTCTAGTGGCCCTTGCAAAGTCTCCCTTGTGTTTGGAAGTTGACCATGTAGCCCCTTCTAATTAAAGACATCCAGTGGTCCATGATCAGTCCCGTTGTGACTGAATGTAACCTAGCCTCCTCTGTAAGGAACGGGAGGTCCTGACTGGCTCTCCTCAGCCGCCTTCCCCGCTTCGTCTCCTGCCACGCCATCCATCCGTGCTCCAGCAACACTGCACTTGTGCTTTTCCCGAGCAAGCCACCGTCTCCAGTATCTCGTTTTATACATTTTCCTTCTGCCAAGAAAATCTTTCTGCTTATTCACCTAGAAAGCTCACATTCGTTTTTAAAACTTTTTTTTTTTTTACTTTACTGATTTTGAGAGAGAGAGTAAAGGAAAGAGAGAGGGGAACATTGATCTCTCCCTGTATGTGCCCTGACTGGGGCTCGAGTCAGCAACCCCTGGGCTCCAGGACGATGCTCCAACCAACCAAGCCATCCAGCCAGGCATCAAATTTGGTTTTGAAGCTTTGACTCAAAAGCTTTCTTTTCTATAAAGTCTGTGCTGATACTCTTAAGATGGCTTACATTTTATTCTGCTATGCACCCACCATAATTTTTTATCCTTTAAAAATAAGTCTCTTATTGTAAATTCATTTGTCTTGCATGTTTATCCTGCCATTGTACAGTACTAGACTCACCATGTACTAGACTAGGCCCCTAAAATTATGATATGTACTTAGCATTTGCTGATTGACCAAATAAACAGCAAAAAGTTGATAACAAAATCCACAATGATACAAAGAAAAACACTAAACAGGCTGCACGAAAGGAGGACACAGGTTGTTCATATTTTTCAAGGAAAGTCCTCCCACCTGGAGTGCAGTGCAGACTCCAAACCATACACTATGATGCACTGAGCTTAGCACACTGGCCATTCCCAGCCCACTGTCTTGAGATGAGACCATAGGTTTAGAATCCTTCAGTCTAAATTAGAACTTCTGTCTCCTCACAACAGGAGAGAGAAGGCCATGACAAAAATCATCAGCATTATGCTTTTGTGTGTGTGTGTGTGTGTGTGTGTGTGTGTGTGTGTGTGCGCACGCGTAGATTGCAATGCTGATACTAATTTTTCACCTTCCCTGTAGTATTTTTGCCATGAAGTATCCCCTCACTCTGATTATGGGCTCAGTCATGTGACCTGCTTTAGATTAATGACATGAGTTGTTTCAAAGCTTAAACCTCAAGAGGCCTTGTGTGTTTCCATTCAGTCTCTTTTACCTCCGCCATCACCATGAGAATAGCCCAGCCAGGTCTGCGCAGTCAGGAGAATATGCCCAGTCAGGAAAGAGGCACAGGAAGCGGAGCCAAGGCCAGGCTAGATCAGCCAATATGCAACCAGCCCAAAGACCTGTGAGAAGACCCAGCCAAGATCAGCAGAGCTGCCTAGCTACCCCAGCTGCATGAGCAAAGCATGCTTATTTTTGTTAGTTTGTTTTTGTTTTATTTAGAGAGAGGTGGGGAAAGAGAGACAGAGAGACAGGAACAGTATGTGCCCTGACTGAGGATCAAACTGGCACCTCTGCGCTTCAGGACAATGCTCCAACGAACTGAGCTATCCAGCCAGAGTTTCAAATCATGCTTTGTTTGTTTGTTTGTTTGTTTTGGTTGCTGTTGTTGTTGTTTAATGGTTTGGGTTTTCTTTTAGTGAAAGGAGGGAAGATAGACCCCTGCATGTGCCCTGACCAGGATTCACCAGCAACCCTGCCTGGGGCCAATGCTTGAGTACTGAGCTATATTTTAGCACCTGAAGCTGACACACTCAGACTAACTGAGCTATCCTCAGTGCCCGGGCTGATGCTTAAACCAATCGAGCTACTGGCTGCGGGAAGGGATGAAGGAGAAAAGTAAGGCTGAGAGGAAGAAGCAGGTGGTCACTTCTCCTGTGTGCCCTGACCAAGAAACGAACCTGGAATATCCATATGCCAAGCCGACATTCTATCCACTAAGCCACTGGCCAGGACCAAAACATGCTTATTATTGTATGTCACTGTGGTTTGTAGTTGTTTGTTAGCAGCAGTATTGTGGCAATGAATTATTAATGATGTAGTCACAAAATATAAAAGAATTGATTAAATCTTGAAGCTAGTTCTTGGAAAATACTAATTAAATTGACTCTGGTGAGATGTAAAAAAAAGACACAAATAAATAACACCAGGAATGAAACATAGAAATATAAGAAATATATAAAAATTAGGATGGGTTTAAAAACCCATAAGAACATAGAAAGTAAACAGATTAAATACTCTAATTAAAAGACAATAGTGTCACACTAAATTAAAAACAACCACAACCAAATTCTCTGCTATTTACAAGAGACACATCTAAAGTGTAAATAAGGATGAAAATAAAAGAATTAAAAAAAGATATGTCATACATGAATCAAAGAAAGCAGGTGTGACTATGTCAAATCAGAAAAAGTGGACTTTAAGGCACATAAAAAAGTCACTAGGGATAAAGAAGAACATTTCATAATTGAGTTTTAGAAGTTCAAGGAAGATTTATAATGATTTAAAAATTATGCATTGAATAATATAGACTCAAAATATATAATAAAAAAAGTATAGACTATCAGTAAAAATTAATATGTCCAAAAGCAAAGAAAGAAGTTATAACATATCTCTCATGAACTGATCAACCCAGTGATGAAATCAATAAGAATAAAATGCTTGACAATATTATTATCAAATGTGACTGATTCATATAGAACCCTGCACCTACCAACAACTGGATACATACTCTTTCCATAGACTCAAGAAACATTTACAGAAATTGACCACATGCTCAACAAACTTTAAAAAATTAAAATGCTACAGGGCAGGTTCTCTGACTTCAATACAATTACTAAAAGCTAGTAATAAAAAAAATAACTAGAACATCCCAAATGGGTCAAGAAACTGTGGTATACATATAGAATGGAGTATTATTCAAAGTTAAAGTGAAGAAACTGCTGCACTACATGACAATATGGATGAATCCTGTACACAGTATGCTCAGTGAAATAAGCCAGCCACCGAAGGACAGACTGTATACTGCATGATTTCACTTATACAAAGTATCTAAACTAGTCAAACTCACAGAATCAGGGAGTAGAATCGTGGCTGCCAAGGGCTGGGGAGAAGGGGAAATTGGGGATTGCTATTAAACTGGTATAAAATTCCAGTTATACAAGATAAGTAAGTTCTCAAGAGCTACTGTACATACAACATTGTGTCTCATGATCAAAACTGTGTGTAGACTTAAAAATTTAAGAAGGTACCTCTCACATTAAGTGTTCTTACCATAATAAAATAAAATAACCAGGATATTCTTATTTGAGACTAAATATTCTTTTAAATAATTTATGAGCCCAGAATAAATAAAATGAAAACTCAAAAATAATGCTAGTAAATATATTACATAGTAAAACTTATAAATTTCAGCTAAATCCAAGCATATAGAAATAGTTACAGTTTAAATACTCATATTAGAAAGACAAAAACTAAAAATCAATGAGTTAATAATCCATTTTAAGATATAGAAAAAAACCACATCAAATTAATCCCAAAAATATAAAGAAGGAAGTAATAAAGAACAGAAATATAATAGGTAAAAGAGATAAAATAGGAAGGACCAAACAAGCCAAAAATTGGTTCTTTGAGAAGTGTAATAAAATTGGTAAACTGGGAGACACAACTGTTACATAGACAGTGCACCAACTGCAAGGAACGACATTTCATGAATAAGCTAAATTAATATTCAAGAGTAAGGCTCCTGGCTTTGAGTTTAAGATGCTGTAGAACGGAGGACAATCTGACTTTGGGTGATGGGTATGCAACATAATTGAATGACAAGATAACCTGGACATGTTTTCTTTGAATATATGTACCCTGATTTATTGATGTCACCCTATTAAAATTAATAAAAATTTATTTATTAAAAAAAAAAGATGCTGTAGAAAGATCTTGAGCTCAACCTCCTCTCATTGACACCAAAACTACAACTACATATAGAACAGCCATCTCTGAGAACACCTGAAGACTAGAAGAAGAAATTTTCTACAACTATGAACGTTTTTGCTTTAAGTGAGAGGAAGGGAGATACAGACTCCCGCATACACCCTGACCCGGCAATCCTGTCTCGTGTTGATGCCAGAATCAACCAAGCTATCCTCAGCTCCTAGGGCCAACGCTCAAACCAATCAAGCCACTGGCTACTAGAGAGGAAGAGAGAGAGAAGGGGGAGAGGAAAGGGGAGAGAAACAGATGGTTACTTCTCATGTGTGCCCTGACCAGGGATGGAACCCAGGACATCCACATGCTAGGTCAATGCTGTATCCACTGAGCCAACCAGCCAGGGCCTATAATTGTTTTTTTGAAAGGCCACATTAAGATAGGTAAACGGGGCAGAGACTCAGTCTAGTCAGGACTTACCTTACCCCCTACTCTCCAGGAGATGACCCACAAGTGAAAGGGATATAATCATGGAGATCCTCCCCTGAAGAGTGAGGGTCCAAGCCCCAGTCTGGGGGATGTGCACTAGGAAGGGGAGCCCCATAATATCTGGCTTTGAAAACCAGTAGGACTCACATCTGGGAGAGCCAAGGGCTGTAGGGAACCAAGGTTGACTCTTTCCAAGCCCCAGCACAGAGGCAGCAGTTTGAAAAGCACCTGGGACATATGTGAAAGTGATACATTGACTAATTTTAGGGCATGTGTTTCTGAGACAGAAATCTTTTGGAACTTTCTCCAGGGACAAAAGTGCTGGGGGTGTGTGTGACATTTTCTTCCCCCTTTCTTTACTCTTCCTCCACCGAGTTGGTCTGACGCTGGCAGGTGCCATTTCTGATACTCTCCACTAACCTTGCTAGAACTGTTCACCTCACCTGGCATTTCCCTGAGGACTCACCCAGCTGGCATCCCTCCATGGTGCCACACCCAGTGGATGGCCTCGGCCAGCTGGGCCAGAGAGCAGCCTTGCCTGCCAGTGTGTCTTTAGCAGTTGTGGCCAGCCACAACAAGAGGCCACACTAGTCCAAACTATATATATAACTTATATAACTCAGAAACAAAAAACAAATACTATTAAAAAATGGGCAGAAGACCTAAATAGACATTTCTCCAAAGAAGACATACAGATGGCGAACAGAATATGAAAAGATGCTTAACATCACTAATCATCAGGGGAATGCAAGTAAAAATCACAATGATACGTCATCTCACATCTATCAGGATGACTAGCATCAAAAAGACAAGAAATTGCCTGACCAGGCAGTGGTGCAGTGGATAGAGTGTCGGACTGAGATGCCAAGGACCCAGGTTCGAGACCCTGAGTTCGCCAGCTTGAGCGCGAGCTCATCTGGTTTGAGCAAAGCTCACCAGCTTGGACCTAGGGTCGCTGGCTCGAGCAAGGGGTTACTCGGTCAGCTGAAGGCCCACGGTCAAGGCACATATGAGAAAGCAATCAACAACTAAGGAGCTGCAACAAAGAATTGATGTTTCTCATCTCTCTCATTCCTGTCTGTCTGTCCCTATCTGTCCCTCTCTCTGTCTCTGTAAAAACAGACTCTTTCTCTGTTTCTGTAAAAACAAAAACAATAACAAAAAAACACCCTGGCTGGCTGGCTCAGTGAATAGAGCATTGGCCTGGTGTATGGACATCTTGGGTTCAATTCTTGGTCAGGACACACAAGAGAAGTGACCATCCGCTTCTCTCCCCTTCCCTCTCCTCTTTTCTCCTGCTTCCCCTCCTGCAGCCAGTGGTTCAATTGGTTCAAGTGTCAGCCCCGGGCACTGAGGATAGCTTGGTTGGTCTGAGTGTCAGCCTCAGGTGCTAAAAATAGCTCAGCTGATTTGAGCATTGGTCCTATACAGGGGTTGCCAGGTGTATCCTAGTCGGGCACCTGCCAGAGTCTGTCTCACTCTCTCCCCTTTCTCACTTAAAAAAAAAAGAAGACAAGAAACAAGCTAGCAAAGATGTTGAAGGGATCAAAATCATTCTACCCTGAAGCTGCTTTTTGGGATATCAATTTTAAGCTGTCTATTAAGAAACAAAAGACTCAGAACCTTTGACTCTCCCCCCTTGTTCTGCCCAAGAGATTCAGAGAGAGAAATGTGCTTCAGGAAGGAGATCTTGGGATGCTGCCTTAGCCTAATTTGAATTAAGTTTGGTAAATACAGTGCTATATGCAGGTGCCTGTTAGCTAGATGCTGGGTCCCATTACTTGTAAGCCATCTAGCAAGGTCTTTCCTGCCATGTGTGTTCCACTCTTCCTTAACTACCTGTAAATCTTAACCCATTCTCATTTCTGAAATCTAAACCCTCTTTTCCCGTTTCTCCTTTGTCCAGAATGTCTTATATGCCCCATGTTGCCTCGCTGTCTTTGGCATTGTCATGGATTTATTGTGTCTGTGTGAACCCCATGCATATGTCCTAACTTGATTTTCTACTAATAATCTGTCTCTGTTCATTTGGTTCTTAGCCCAGCCAGAAGAACCTAAGAAGTGGAAGGAGAAGTAGTAATATTTTTTAGCCCCTATAATGTGAATAAAAGGGAACCCTTGCACACTGCTGGTGGGACTGTAAATTGGTACAGCCACCCCATGGAACACAGTGTGGGGACTCTGCAAAAATGAAAAACAGAACTACCACACAACTCAGCAGTTTCAGTTCTGGGCATTTATCAGAAGAAAATGAAGACACTAATTTGAAAAGACATGTGCACCCCTATGTTCATTGTGTTGTTGGTAGAAGTGGTATTCTTTCACGGAGTCACAGGAAAGCCATTCCAAAAGACTCCCGTATGGGAGACTGTGGCTTGGTAAAATTTAATGGGATTGAAATAGAAGGCTGTCATCAGGTTCCCACTGTCTTATTACTGTCAACCCCACCATAAAGTCTAGCCTAGTCTTCATTAGACCCAATACAAAGACCAGTGTTCAGACATTCTGTGCCATGAGTCAATTCATATAAAAGTTGAGTCCAGTCCAGGCTTTGTCTTTGTCAGGCTAGCATAGTCTGTGTTCCCACTGCACTCTGGTTGGCACTGTGCTCAGGCCCACACTTGGAGCCTGTACTTGGGAGTCGGTGTGACCGCTGGCCCCAGGCAGCTGCTGCCTGTGAGGCTCTGCCTACTTGGAGAACTTGTGATTGAATGGGATGAGTGTGCTACCAAGTGTTAGTCTGATTATACTGCCCCAGGCTCTGGGAAGGACTAGGTATTATTTAAACTAACCAATTAAATTTCTAATCTTTCACAGGGTGGAGCTGGATACTCCCCCCAACCAATCTATTTCCTACATCTTCCAGGGTTTTGTGTCCCTACCCAGTAAGATCCTTTTCCCAGGCTTGCCTGACAGGCCTCTTTGGCTGCCATCTTAGTTCCTACATGCTCATGCCTCAAAGTGGAAGCACTTCCCTCTGTACCATCTTGACTTCCACTGGGCATGCACCCAGCCGAGGAATTTCTCCTGCTGCTTTCCTTCCTCTCTTGGTAATGACCAGTAACAATACTGCTTGCTTCGAGAGATTAGGTTTGGATGCAGCAGAGGATGGCCTGGGGAGTTTGTGAAGCCGTAACTTCCTAGTGAAGCAAGCAGGCTTTCTAATGTCTGATTCCCTTTGCTCCCTTCCCTTATTAATATCTAGCTGGTTACACAAACAACTGCAGCATATTTTACAATATCCATGATATGGAAGCAACTTAGGTGTCCATTCATAGACGAACATATATATAATGAAATATTACTCAACCATAGAAAAAAAATCTTACCATTTGCAACAATATAGATGGACATATAGGGTATTATGCTGAGTAAAATAAATTGGAGAAATCCAAATATTCTATCATTCCACTTATATGTGGAATCTATAAAAATAAACAAATGAATAAACAAAACAGACTCAAGATACAGAGAACAAACTGATAGTTGTCAGAGAATTGGGAAGTGGGGAGATGGGCAAACAAACATATAGTTTAACAGAAATAAGACATGGGCATGTGATATACAGCATAGGGAATACAGTTAATAATATCACAACAACTTCATATGGGAATAGATAGTTATCAGACTTCTCGTGATCACTCTGTAGGGTATGTAAATGTCAAATCACTATGTTTCACACCCGAAACTACTATAACACTGTATGTCAACTACTTTATTTTTTAAAAGCTTTACATTTCAGAATAAAAAAATAATAATAAGATGACGTCAGAGTAATGGCGGGGTAGGAAGCGATACCGATAAATCTCCCCCAAAACTCAACAAGATCTTCAAACCGAAACAGAAAAACCTATACTTGGAGTCTCCAGAAGTTTCGCAATACACCCAAAGGTATGGTCGAGTGAAAAATTGGCTAAATATATAACCAAACCCCGAAGGAAATAGGGAGTAAGAAATGCTCCGCCTTCCTCACTAACCTAAATAGGGCGGCTTTCTCTGGTAACTGTGAATATAGAAAATGAGGCGGGAAAAGGGGGTGAATAGATCCAGGCCACGGCACAAACGGCCGAACCAGGCTGTGGCACGGAGATCCAAGCCGAGGAAAAACTGATCCTGTGGCAACCCGGGCAATACAAACTAACACTCGCGCCAAACCCAAACAAAGAAAGACAAGCGGGGCGGCCATTTTACCCGGTCTCCTGGTTGGCGTGCATGCAGTTAGTGGGCGAGAGATTTCTTCCTAGGCCCTGAGAGTGGGTGCCCGTGTTGCCCCACGGAGAGGCAGGTTCAGAGGCCTTTCTGTGGGCTGAGGGCAGAGTCTCTGGGCAGCCCCAGCGCCCTGGGAAAGCCACGCATGGGAGGGAGTGAGAACTAATTCCAACGGTGGAGATTTTCCGTGCTGGAGGGGTTTCACTCAGAGGGAAACGCGGCCCGCCTCATATCCTGGTTTGCGCGCGCAGATAGTGAATGAGAGATTTCTCCGAGTGCCTCGGAAGTGCGCACCCGTGTTATCGCACAAAGGGGCAGAGTCAGGGGCCTTTGTGTGGGCCAAAGCAGAATCTCAGGCCGCCCCAGCGCCTTGCAAAAGCCGCGCACAGGGACAGAGCGAGACTCAATTCCAACGCTGCAACTTTTCCCTGCAGTTGGGGGTTTCACTCAGAGCGTGAGACTGCTGGCCGGATATACTGGTCTGCGCGCGCAGCCAGTGAGTGAGAGTTTCCTCCAAGCGCCCCAGAAGTGGGGGCCCGCCTGTGTTACCGAACAGAGTGGCAGACAGAGCCAGAGGTCTTTGAGTGGGCGGAAAGCCTGCCTGATTATCCTAGCAGCTCTGACTGACTGAGCCTTACCCAGAGCCCTGTGCTGAGTGGAAATAGAGTGGGGAGTTGCCAGCTCTTTGAGCCTCTTACGATCCAGGCAGAGGCAGCAGCAACCCCATAGCTGGATTATCAGGCTACTAATTGAGAAAGGAAAGACTAGGAGAAAGGCTCCAGGAACACGGACTCTCTCACTGTCGGAGCCTATAAATGCTAATGAGCCTCGACTGCAAATGAGACTAAAGCACAATACATGACATTGCCATAGAGACTTATCAACTGCAAACCTCTACCTGAGCGTGCCAAAGGGGCAGAACCCGGGGTACAGAGTCACCGACCAGGAAGAGGGAGAGAAAAAAAAAAGCAAGAAGATAACCTCTCAAAATCAAGAATAATCTGCAGACTTTATAACCTATCCCATTTTATTATATTTGTTCGTTTGTTTCTCTTATCTTCATTCTTGATACTTTTTTTCCTCCTCCAATTTGGCCGATTAACTCTCTGCCGGTCTTACTCTCTCCTCTCCTTGAACTACACTACCCATAAGTGTTACATCTCCCATTATCTTTTCTCTTCTCTTCCTTTCTCTCTATGAGGGTTGCACTCCAAAACCCTTAACTCTCTCTCTCTCTCTCTCTCTCCTTTCTTTTTTCTTCTTTTAGTGGTTCCCTCTTTTTTTCTCTCTATCTCTTTCTTTTCTCCCTCTATATTAGTTTCTTCCTTTCTCCTTTACATCTCCTCTCATTCAAACCTCAATAACAAACAAATTATCTTATCTGGGACTCAAACTTATGTTTGTGGCATTTTGGGGGGTTTTTACTTCACCTTTTTAACTCACTAGCAATGCTCCCATCCCTGGCTCTCCATTTTATCTAGTTCTTGTTCCACTAAATACAATAGTAATTTTTTAATTTGACCCCCCATTTTTCCGTTTTCCTCTTATTCCTCTCATCATAACTCTTAGACAACCAACACCTAAAAGCAAATAATTTTATTCTTGACGCAATTTTTTCCTTATTTGCTTTTTGTGGGTCCATACGCTCTTTTTTTTTCTTTTTTTCTTTTTTTTGTTTTTTTGTTTTTGCCCCTTTATTACTTTTCCCCAATTCAGGCCCTCCATCACAGGCATTGTTTGTTATAATTCACAGTTCACCACAAGATTTTCTCAAGAAAGAGGGGAGAGGAGAGGAGAGGAAAAAAGGAGGGGGGAAATAATATCCTTTTTTAAAAATTTTTATTTTATATTATTTTTCTTTATTTCATTATTAATTTTTTTTAAAAAAAACAACTCTTTTCGATTTTTTTTTATTTTTTTTTTTAACTTTTTATTCTTCATTAAATCTCATTAATACTATCAACAAAACCACCCTCAGATGCCATTAAGGAAGAAAAAATCGAATATCATGGATACAAAAGAAAGAGAGGTAACACAGCTAGATGAGGAAAAATCTATGGAGAAAAAATTTAATATATTGGAAACCTTGGAGCTAAATGACAGAGAATTCAAGATAGAAATCCTAAAAATCCTCCGAGATATACAAGAAAACACAGAAAGGCAATTTAGGGAGCTCAGAAAACAACTCAATGAACACAAAGAATATATGTCCAAGGAAATTGAAACTATAAAAACAAATCAAACAGAGATGAAAAACTCAATTCACGAGCTGAAAAACGAAGTAACAAGCTTAGCTAATAGAACAGGTCAGATAGAAGAGAGGATTAGTGAAATAGAAGACAAGCAACGTGAGGCACAACAGAGAGAAGAAGAAAGAGACTCAAAAATTAAAAAAAATGAGATAGCCCTACAAGAATTATCTGACTCCATCAAAAAGAATAACATAAGAATAATAGGTATATCAGAGGGAGAAGAGAGAGAAAATGGAATGGAGAACATACTCAAACAAATAATAGATGAGAACTTCCCAAGCCTGTGGAAAGAACTAAAGCCTCAAGTTCAAGAAGCAAACAGAACTCCGAGTTTTCTTAACCCCAACAAACCTACTCCAAGGCATATCATAATGAAATTGACACAAACCAACAGCAAAGAAAAAATTCTCAAGGCAGCCAGGGAAAAGAAGAATACAACATATAAAGGAAGGCCCATTAGATTATCATCAGATTTCTCAGCAGAAACTCTACAAGCTAGAAGAGAGTGGACCCCAATATTTAAAGTCCTGAAAGAGAGGAACTTTCAGCCACGAATACTATACCCATCAAAGGTATCCTTTAAATATGAAGGAGAAATAAAAACATTCACAGATACAGAAAAGATGAGGGAATTTATCATCAGAAAACCCCCACTCCAGGAATTACTAAAGGGGGTTCTCCAATCAGATACAAAGAACAAAAAAAAAACAGAGCCACAAGTAAAAGCTCCAAGAAGAACACAATAAAACCAAATTTAAACTGTGACAACAACAAAAAGAAAGAGGGGGAGAAGATGGAGATTAACAGTAGCAAAGGACGATGGAGTGCAAAAGTACTCACAAAATAGTTCGCTACAATGAACAGGGTAGGGACCCTTTTCATTATTCAAAGGTAATCACCATTGAAAAAACCACCACAGAAGCACATGAGATAAAAAAGATAGCAACAGAGGAAAGATGTATGGAATACAACCAAATAAAAACAAAAGATAGAAAAACGAAAGAGAAGGATCAAACAAGACACAAAACTAACAGAAAGCAAGATATAAAATGGCAATAGGGAACTCACAAGTATCAATAATTACACTAAATGTAAACGGATTAAACTCACCAATAAAAAGGCACAGAGTAGCAGAATGGATTAAAAAAGAAAATCCAACTGTATGCTGCCTACAGGAAACTCATCTAAATAACAAGGATAAAAACAAATTCAAAGTGAAAGGCTGGAAAACAATACTCCAAGCAAATAACATCCAAAAAAAAGCAGGTGTAGCAATACTCATATCGGATAATGCTGACTACAAGACAGGAAAAGTACTCAGAGACAAAAATGGCCATTTCATAATGGCTAAGGGGACACTGAATCAAGAAGACATAACAATTTTTAATATATATGCACCAAACCAAGGAGCACCAAAATATATAAGACAGCTACTTATTGATCTTAAAACAAAAACTGACAAAAACACAATCATACTTGGAGACCTCAATACACCGCTGACGGCTCTAGATCGGTCATCCAAACAGAGAATCAACAAAGACATAGTGGCCTTAAACAAAACACTAGAGCACCTGGATATGATAGACATCTACAGGACATTTCATCCCAAAGTGACTGAGTATACATTTTTCTCCAGTGTACATGGATCATTCTCAAGAATTGACCATATGTTGGGCCACAAAAACAACATCAGCAAATTCAGAAAAATTGAAGTTGTACCAAGCATATTTTCTGATCATAAAGCCTTGAAACTAGAATTCAACTGCAAAAAAGAGGAAAAAAATCCCACAAAAATGTGGAAACTAAACAACATACTTTTAAAAAATGAATGGGTCAAAGAAGAAATAAGTGCAGAGATCAAAAGATATATACAGACTAATGAAAATGACAATACGACATATCAGAATCTATGGGATGCAGCAAAAGCAGTAATAAGAGCGAAGTTCATATCGCTTCAGGCATATATGAACAAACAAGAGAGAGCCCAAGTGAACCACTTAACTTCCCACCTTAAGGAACTAGAAAAAGAAGAACAAAGACAACCCAAAACCAGCCGAATAAAGGAGATAATAAAAATCAGAGCAGAAATAAATGAATTAGAGAACAGAAAAACTATAGAAAAAATTAATAGAACAAGGAGCTGGTTCTTTGAAAAGATCAACAAAATTGACAAACCCTTGGCAAGACTTACCAAGGAAAAAAGAGAAAGAACTCATATAAACAAAATCCAAAATGAAAGAGGAGAAATCACCACGGACACCGTAGATATACAAAGAATTATTGTAGAATACTATGAAAAACTTTATGCCACTAAATTCAACAACCTAGAAGAAATGGATAAATTCCTAGAACAATACAACCTTCCTAGACTGAGTTAAGAAGAAGCAGAAAGCCTAAACAGACCTATTAGTAGAGAAGAAATAGAAAAAACCATTAAAAACCTCCCCCAAAATAAAAGTCCAGGCCCTGACGGCTATACCAGCGAATTTTATCAAACATTCAAAGAAGACTTGGTTCCTATTCTACTCAAAGTCTTACAAAAAAATGGAGAAGAAGCAATACTTCCAAACACATTTTATGAGGCCAACATAACCCTCATACCAAAACCAGGCAAGGATGGCACAAAAAAAGAAAACTACAGACCAATATCTCTAATGAATACAGATGCTAAAATACTAAACAAAATACTAGCAAATCGAATACAACAACATATTAAAAAAATAATACATCATGATCAAGTGGGATTCATCCCAGAATCTCAAGGATGGTTCAACATACGTAAAACGGTTAACGTAATACACCATATCAACAAAACAAAGAACAAAAACCACATGATCTTATCAATAGACGCAGAAAAGGCTTTCGATAAAATACAACACAATTTTATGTTTAAGACTCTCAACAAAATGGGTATAGAAGGAAAATATCTCAACATGATAAAGGCCATATATGATAAACCATCAGCTAACATCATATTAAATGGCACTAAACTGAAGGCTTTCCCCCTTAAATCAGGAACAAGACAGGGTTGTCCACTCTCTCCACTCTTATTTAATGTGGTACTAGAGGTTCTAGCCAGAGCAATCAGACAAGACAAAGAAATAAAAGGCATCCATATCGGAAAAGAAGAAGTAAAGGTATCACTTTTTGCAGATGATATGATACTATACATCGAAAACCCCAAAGAATCCACAAAAAGACTACTAGAAACAATAAGCCAATACAGTAAGGTCGCAGGATACAAAATTAACATACAGAAGTCAATAGCCTTTCTATATGCCAACAATGAAACAACTGAGAACGAACTCAAAAGAATAATCCCCTTCACGAATGCAACAAAAAAAAAATAAAATACTTAGGAATAAACATAACAAAGAATGTAAAGGACTTATATAATGAAAACTATAAACCATTGTTAAGGGAAATCGAAAAAGATATAATGAGATGGAAGAATATACCTTGTTCTTGGCTAGGAAGAATAAATATAATCAAGATGGCTATATTACCCAAAGCAATATACAAATTTAATGCAATTCCCATCAAACTTCCAATGACGTTTTTTAAAGAAATAGAGCAAAAAATCATCAGATTTATATGGAACTATAAAAAACCCCGAATAGCCAAAGCAATCCTAAAGAAAAAGAATGAAGCTGGGGGCATTACAATACCTGACTTCAAACTACATTATAGGGCCACGACAATCAAAACAGCATGGTATTGGCAGAAAAATAGACACTCAGACCAATGGAACAGAATAGAAAGTCCAGAAATAAAACCACATATATATAGTCAAATAATTTTTGATAAAGGGGCCAACAACACACAATGGAGAAAAGAAAGCCTCTTCAATAAATGGTGCTGGGAAAACTGGAAAGCCACATGCAAAAGAATGAAACTGGACTACAGTCTCTCCCCCTGTACAAAAAATTAACTCAAAATGGATCAAAGATCTAAACATAAGACCTGAAACAATTAAGTACATAGAAGAAGACATAGGTACTCAACTCATGGACCTGGGTTTTAAAGAGCATTTTATGAATTTGACTCCACAGGCAAGAGAAGTGAAGGCAAAAATTAATGAATGGGACTACATCAGACTAAGAAGTTTTTGCTCAGCAAGAGAAACTGATAACAAAATAAACAGAAAGCCAACTAAATGGGAAATGATATTTTCAAACAACAGCTCAGATAAGGGCCTAATATCCAAAATATACAAAGAACTCATAAAACTCAACAACAAACAAACAAACAATCCAATAAAAAAATGGAAAGAGGATATGAATAGACACTTCTCCCAGGAAGAAATACAAATGGCCAACAGATATATGAAAAGATGCTCATCTTCTTTAGCTATTAGAGAAATGCAAATCAAAACGGCAATGAGATACCACCTCACACCTGTTCGATTAGCTGTTATTAGCAAGACAGGTAATAGCAAATGTTGGAGAGGCTGTGGAGAAAAAGGAACCCTCATCCACTGTTGGTGGGAATGTAAAGTAGTACAACCATTATGGAAGAAAGTATGGTGGTTCCTCAAAAAACTGAAAATAGAACTACCTTATGACCCAGCAATCCCTCTACTGGGTATATATCCCCAAAACTCAGAAACATTGATACGTAAAGACACATGCAGCCCCATGTTTATTGCAGCATTGTTCACAGTGGCCAGGACATGGAAACAACCAAAAAGCCCATCAATAGATGACTGGATAAAGAAGATGTGGCACATATACACTATGGAATACTACTCAGCCATAAGAAATGATGACATCGGAACATTTACAGCAAAATGGTGGGATCTTGATAACATGATATGAAGCGAAATAAGTAAATCAGAAAAAACCAGGAACTGTATTATTCCATACGTAGGTGGGACATAATAGTGAAACTAAGAGACATTGATAAGAGTGTGGTGGTTACGGGGGGGAGGGGGGAATGGGAGATGGAAAGGGGGTGGGGAGGGGCACAAAGAAAACAAGATAGAAGGTGACAGAGGACAATCTGACTTTGGGTGGTGGGTATGCAACATAATTGAACGACAAGATAACCTGGACTTGTTATCTTTGAATATATGTATCCTGATTTATTGATGTCACCCCATTAAAAAAATAAAATTATTAAAAAAATAAAAAATAAAATAAAAAAAAATAAAAAAGAATGAAAAAATAATAATAATAATAAACCACTAGCAAGACTGTTTGAGAGAATATGAATAATCAAGATCAGGAATTTTGAAAAAGGAAGCATCACTACAGAGCTTGTGAAAGTGTAATAAGACAAAATAAAGAACTGTTTCAACTTTATTCTAATGCATTTGAAAATGGAAAGAAATGTATAAAATCTTATAAACAATTACAAACTACCTAAGAGACAAAAAAAGAATAGTATTGCAATAATTCTAAAAATTGAATCTATCTATAGTTAAAAACCTTCCCCCATAAAAGTACATCAGATTCAGATAGCTTGCCAAGCAAATATTACAAAAGATTTAAAGAATTAATACTCCTAACCTGGGATAACTGTCCAAAAATAGAAGAAAAGAAAATCTTTCACAAATTGTTTTATGCATCCAGTATAACTTCATTTCACATCTTACAAGAACATTTCAAGAAGTGAAAATTAGCCTAACCTGTGGTGGCACAGTGGATAAAGCGTCAACCTGGAAACGCTGAGGTTGCCGGTTCAAAACCCTGGGCTTGCCTGGTCAAGTTGATGCTTTCTGCTCCTCCCCTCTTCTCTCTTTCTCTCTTTCTCTCTCTCTCTCTCTCCCCTCTCTATAATGAATAAATTTTTTAAAAATCTTAAAAAAAAAAAAGTGAAAATTACAGACCAATCTTATTCATTAACATAGCTGCAAAAATCCTCAACAAGCCTGACCAGTGGTGGCACAGTGGATAGAGCATCAACCTGGGATGCTGAGGACCCAACATTGAAACCCTGAGGTCACCAGCTTGAGCTCAGACTCACCAGCTTGAATGTGAGGTCACCAGCTTGAGCATGGGATCATCGACATGACCCTATGGTCACTCACTTGAGCCCAAGGTCACTCACTGGCTTAAGCAAGGGGTTACTGGCTCATCTGGAGCCCCCTGGTCAAGGCACATATGAGAAAGCAATCAATGAACAACTAAAGTGCCATAACTACCAGTTGCTGCTTGTCATCGCTCTCCCTTCCTGCCTATCTGTCCCTGTCTGTCCCTCTCTCTCCGTGTATCTCTTTCTCTCACTAAAAACAAACAAAAAAAAGCTCAACAAAATAATAGCAAATATAATGCAGCATTCCATGAAAAGAATAATATATCTTTATTACTAACAAAATACTTATTAAAAAAATCAGAAAAATCAATATAATTCACCTTGTTACTAGAATGAAGCATGTGATCATCTCAGTAAATACAGAAAAAAGACATGTTACAAAACTGAATTTACTAAAAATCAACCATTCCTGATAAATCTCTTAGAAAACTAGAAATACAGAAACTTTTTTATTCTGATAACAAGAATTCACAAAGTCATCCTTAATGGTGATATATTGAGAGCTTTCTATTTAATACTAAGAACAACACAAGGATGCCTGCTAACACTTCTATCTGATGGATTAGCTGGTGCATGATAAAGAAAGAAAGAAATAAGCACTGAAAAGTAAAAAATAGAAATTTATATTCTACAGAGAAAATTCCAATCTATGGATAAATTCATAGAATTAATAAATCAATGTAGCAAAGTTTTTAAATATAAGGTCACTATCCAAAACCAATTTCATTTCTACATTATAACAACAAACAATTTGAAAACAAAATTTTTAAGATATAATTTCCAAAAGTGTAAAAATATCAAATACCTAGGAATAAATCTACAACAGACATGCAGTGCCTCTATGAGAAAAACAAACAAACACAATCATGAAACATGAAAAAAATTTAAGGACATAAATAAATTACAGAAAATATCCTATTTATATATTAGAAGTCTTAATATATTATAAATATGTCAATTCCCCCTAAACTAATCTATAGATTCAAAGCCATCCCATTCCAGGTCTAAAAAGTTATTCTTATTTTTGAGCTATCAAGTTTATGTGGGAAATCAGATAACTAAGAATAAAAAATTCAATTTAAAACCATAAGGTGAGCGCTGGCTGGAGGTTCAGTGCATAACGCATTGGTCCAGCATATGAACATCCTGGGTTTGATTCCCAGTCAGGGTACACAGGAGAAGTGACCATATGCTTCTCCCCCATCCTCCCTCTCCCCCTTCTCTTCCTCTTCCCCTCTCGCAGTTAGTGGCTCAATTGGTTCAAGCATGACCCTGGGTGCTGATGATAAATAAATAAATAAATAAATAAATAAATAAAGTGGAAAGACTTGCTCTACAAGATATCAAGATTTAGCATAAGACTATGGCAGTACAGTATTAACAAATATAATAAAGAATGCCAAAACCAACCCACAAATGCATGGACACTTGGGTTTCTGACAGAGCTGGCACAGCAACAGTGGCAAAGATGATCTTTTCAATAAATGGTGCTTGGTCAATAGGATATCCGTATTTTTTTTAATGAAACTTGGTTCCTGTATCACACTATTCATGGAAATCAATTCATGTGGATGATAGGTTTAAATGTGAAAGGCAAAACAAGATGAGGTGGAAAAGCTGTCTAGGACGTATTTGTCATTGTCCCATGTCAAAATTGTCTATGCTCAAGACTTGGAGGGCATTGTTTAGAATATCTTGTTATAGAACTTCTTCTGGTACAGTGTGACATATAAATGGAATATCATCAAAATAAATGTCATTCAAAGCTAAACATATTATATGGGGCAAAGATAGTTATTTTATGTTGATAAAAGACATAAACAATGACAACTTCATCGTCGTGAAACCAGAGGTACGAAAGAGCACAGAATCTAAATACAAAAAGCAAAAATTTTAATTTACCACCTCAGAATATAATAAAGCAAATCGATAATAATGTCTTCATAGAAAATTTGAATATCATTAGTAAGCTCTATTTAGCAATGCCAAATAAAAGTATGAACCCTATAAACAGAATACACATTTTTTTCAGAAGTCTAAGGACATGTGTAAAAACTGATCCCATACAGGTCTGTAAAAAAAAAAAAAAAAAAAAAAAAAAAGACCTCAATTTAAATCAAAATTAAAAATTACATCATATATTCCAGCCATAATGCAATAAATAAATAGAAAATCATAAGAGGACACACAAACACTAATCACACCAATTGGAAATAAAACTCATAAGTAAATTTTAGATGAAAGAGGAGATTAAAGTCACAACCACAGATTATTCATAAAATAACAATGAGAATGAGAACATTAGTAATATATTAACTGATGATAGACTATGGGATATAGGAACAAGGCAACACTGATGGGAAGAGTCTTGTTTTAAATGTAAAGGGATTAACAGCCCACCAAAGTAGTATGAAGGATATTTTAAACTGAAAACATCTAAGAACCAGCAGCCACAGAAACATTATTTAAACTTAAGCAGAGCCTCCGGGAAATACAGCATCCAGGGACCATTTCCAAGGGAGTTTCCTGTTTGGGAGAAGACTGACTCTTAGAACTTAGAAGTGCAAATTCAGTTTCCATAACTCCCACCCCCATCCTCCTGAGAAGCTTCCCACCAGGAATAAGACTGCCTTTTCCCATTAAGAAAGCCCAAAAGAACCTCCAAACTTTCCCATGGAACCCCTAACTCCTCCACTGGTTTTTGTTAAGTTGGTACATACACCTCTACCTCTGGCTATTCAGCTAGTTAGTCATCACTACAGACAATTCCTGAATGCATAATAAATGTTTCTCCGTTAATACTACTCAGCCATAAGAAATGATGACATCAGATCATTTACAGCAAAATGGTGGGATCTTGATAACATTATAAGGAGTGAAATAAGTAAATCAGAAAAAAACAAGAACTACATGATTCCATACATTGGTGGAACATAAAAATGAGACTAAGAGACATGGACAAGTGTGTGGTGGTTACCAGGGGTGGGGGGAGGGAGGACAGGGGGAGAGTTAGGGGGAGGGGGAGGGGCACAGAGAACTAGATAGAGGGTGGCGAAGGACAATCTGACTTTGGGCGAGGGGTATGCAACATAATTTAATGACAAGGTAACCTAGACATGTTTTCTTTGAATATATGTACCCTGATTTATTAATGTCATCCCATTACCATTAATAAAAATTTATTTAAAAAAAAAATAAATAAATAAAAAAATAAATGTTTCTCCGTTAACCTGTGTATTGTCAGTTAATTCACAAGTCCCTGACCACTCAGTCCTAAATTGGCGAGGAAAAGTTTTTTCTCCCAACAGTTTTGGTGATAAATGTGGGATGGCTGGGACTCCTGCTTGTTCTGGAGACTGGAGCAGGAGCAGAGATCCCGGACCAAGTCACAAAAGCAAGCTTTATTACTAGACACCAGGACCTCTGCTTAGGGTCCCATCCAGGGAGGGTAGTAAGACTCTCTCCTTCTCTTTTCTAAAAGAGATTTTTCCAAAATGTAGTAATATAAGAAAACTTTTTGGTGAAAACTAGTTCTTTGGGTACTGTTACTCTTGTTATAGATAGCCATTGTGTCCTGTCCATTGGTATCTGTCTTTTGTGTTGCTGTTTGTGATAAGGAGAATCACTGAGTGGAACACAGGCTTATGTCCTATAAGCCTTATTATCCAAGCAATCCTCACAGACCTGTGATTTCTTGATTATTACCAGACCAGCAGTCACTTGGACAAGTTACTGTGGGTTACCAGTAAAAGTGGATGAGGTTCTCTTTCCATCTCAACTTTGTGAGAGCTTGGCTTGGATCCAGTGAGAGTGCTGTCTCTCTGGTTGCCCCTGCCAAGGGATGCATATTGTCAAGTCGGCACTTGGAGAAGGCCACCTGTCAGGGTGGGGGTCAGAGACGCAAGGTGTACAAGCAGCACTTTATGACCAACCATTGCCAGCTCTCTAGAAGTTCATCTAAATCTAAAGCCTAAAGGGTCTCAACCCATAATGACCCTTGTATTTCTTTGCCTTTGTAGTATTGAGAATTCTCAGTACTGCCTGCCCAGAATCACATTAGCAGGCCTGCAATCCAAAGCAGCTTCTGGGAGAGGTTGGAGATACAAGTACAGCACCATTCTCACTGCCTGTGGCAACAGAAGCCCTTGCTGTCGGTGGATATGAAGGACGGTTCTCCTGTGCCCTCTCTGGAGCTACCTCTTGCATCCATGGTTATTGCTTTGAGCACAGGTAGAATGGATATACTCGCTGAAGCTGGCTAGGCCTCAGGCTTCTTTGTTTGGGCTGGAAATTCTTCTTGGCTCTGTGATGATTCACTCCAACTTCTGGACTTGGAATTCCTCTTGGCTTTTAGTTTCAAGTCCCTTCTGTTCTCCTTACTTCATTGAGCTTCCCCCATGGGAACTTCTCAGCTGACTGAAACCTCCCTTCTGACAATATTCAACCCCCTGCTGACAATATTCTCTACCACTGCCTTGCTAACTGTACACTTTCTTTCTCATTGTAATGACTTTACTAACTTTAGACCCCCTGGAACCCTACACTGGCAGCTCTCAAAGACTCAAGGATCCCTAAAAGCAACCACCTAACACTGAAAAGGAAAATAGTAAGGCTAATTGGAAAACAGACTGGATATTTTATCCACTCAGATGAGCTTTAGAAACAGACAGCTGCTTGATGACTTTTCAGTTCTTCATCTAAAATTTAATCCATAGCCTCCATAGACTATATGTTGGGACAAAAGAAAACCTTAAAAGTCTCATCCACAGATATTGTTAAAACTACATGTACTGCCCTGGCTGGATATCTTGGTTGTTTAGAGCATTGTCCTGATACACAAAAGTTGCTGATTTGATTCCCGGTCAGGGCATATACAACAACAGATTGATGTTTCTCTCTCTCTCCCTCCCTGCCTCTCTCTCTAAAAATCAATCAAATTTTTTAAAAAAGCATGCATGAAATTGAGCAGGTAACTTTAACTTGTTTCACCTACCAGAAATACAATTCAGATAAAATTATAAATTAGGACAAAAACAGAAACCAACTTTTATATAAACTAGTGAGTTTTCTATTAATCTATATATGCCTGATCATGGTTAAAATTTTAGAAAGAAAACTACAAGGTCAACTCTAGTGCCTGTCTTTATGTGTATATATATATTTCTCTACCTCTGAATGGTATTACCAAATTAAATTTATAAAATCTCTTAAAGGAGCTCTATTCTAACTGTCTTAGAGAAAAATTGGTGCTTATATAAATTATATAGTCCCCAAATTCCTAGAAATATAGGTGCCAACCCAAATATTTGTCAAGTTCATGTGACATAGATAAATCTCTGGAAAATAAGACTAGTTTGGTATCATCTATTTAATAAAAGGAGGTATAACTTGAGAATTGTCAGCATTAAGAATAATATAAAAATGATACCAGAATAATGGTGGCATGAGAGATATCCTTGATCTCTCTTTTTTAAATTTCAACAAATTAAACAGCTATAATGCAGTAGAAGAACCCCAGCTAAGCTCACAGGATTGCCTGAAAAGATCCACACATGGTATCAACACATGGTGTTGGGGTGGATTGAGAAGGGGGTCACTGTTTCCCCTGAAGAACAGAGGTGCTCTGTGTCTGGAACCCTGGTCTGTTGAGATACAGGGAGGAGTGCCTGGAGGCTTGAGGTCAGCATTGCTAAAGCCATAAAGTCATCACATTCCCCACACATCAGGATTGCAGCCTCGCCTCTATCATTGCCACAGCAACATCTCAATGGAGGTCAGCTCAGGAATTTCACAGAGCTAAAACTTATAGTATAGTGCTACCTACTGGAAAAAATACAAAGAGAAAAGCCACTCAGAACTGAAATTTATTTACGTTTTTCTCTTTTTTCTATTAAATTTTTATTTTTCGGCCCTGGCTGGTTGGCTCAGTGGTAGAGCATCGGCCTGGCGTGCGGGGGACCCGGGTTCGATTCCCGGCCAGGGCACATAGGAGAAGCGCCCATTTGCTTCTCCACCCCCCCTCCTTTCTCTCTGTCTCTCTCTTCTCCTCCCGCAGCCAAGGCTCCATTGGAGCAAAGATGGCCCGGGCGCTGGGGATGGCTCCTTGGCCTCTGCCCCAGGCGCTAGAGTGGCTCTGGTCACGGCAGAGCGACGCCCCGGAGGGGCAGAGCATCGCCCCCTGGTGGGTAGCGCGTCGCCCCTGGTGGGCGTGCCGGGTGGATCCCGGTCGGGCGCATGCGGGAGTCTGTCTGACTGACTCTCCCCGTTTCCAGCTTCAGAAAAATACAAAAAAAAAAAATTATTTTTCTTTAATCTTTATTTTTTTGTGGTTGTTTTGTTTGTTTTTGAGTATTGGATTTTGGTTTATATTTTTTTATTTTTGTGGTTTTTTTCTATTTTTATTTTTATTGTATTCCTTATTTCATATTTTTAATTTTTACCTTTTTTTAGTTGTTTCTTGTTTGATTCTTTTAACAATACCACTCTCAAATGCAACCAAGGCTACAAAAGAGAAAGATGTAGTTCAGAAAGAAAATAAAAAATCTCCAGAAAGCAATTTCAGTCACATGGAAACCTTGCAGATAAATGATAGAGAATTCAAAAGTGAAGTTCTGAATGAAATACTCAATGAGGGTGAGAAAACACTGATAGGCAATTTCATGAGCTCAGGAAACAAATTAATGAACAAAATGAGCACTTCACCAAGGAGATTGAAACCTTAAAAACAGAGATGAAGAACTCAATATATAAACTGAATAATGAGCTAGCAATATTAGTTAATAGAAGAGGCCAGATAAGAAGAGAGAATCAATGACACTGAAGACAGACAAGTAGCGATGCTACAGAGAGAAGAAGAAAGAGGCACATGAATTTTAAAAATGAGAAATGTTCTGACTCCATCAGAAAGAGCCATATAAGAATAATGGGTGTTTCAGAAGAAGAGAAGGAGAAGGAAATGGAGAGTCTATTCAAATAAGTAAGTGATGAGAACTTCCAAAACCTATGGAAAGAGTTAGATCCTCAGATCTAAGAAGCAAACAGAATGCTGAGTTATCTCAACCCAAACAGACCTTCTCCAAGGCACATTGTAATAAAACTGCCAAGGCAACTAGGGAAAAGAAGAACATAACATATAAAGGAAGGTCCATCAGGTTATCATCAGACCTCTCAGCAGAAACTCTATAAGCCAGAAGAGAGTATATGCAAACATTCAAAGTACTGAAAGAGAAGAATTACCAGCCAAGAATGTTATACCCACCATTATCTTTCAAATATGAAGAAGAAATAAAAGATTTTCTAGACATATAGAAGCTGAGGGAATTTATGACCAAAAGTCCACTGCAGAAAATACTCAAGGGGGTTATCCTACCAAATAAAAAGAACAAAACTACAAGTAAAAGCTCCAACAAGGTTACAACATAAACAAGAATAATCTCTGACAATAAAGACATATAAGGGAAGAAAATAAAGTGCTAAAATAGCAAGGAAGGATGGAGTGCAGAAGCACTCATAAGACAAAGGACTTTTGTATATAAGAAAAATTATTTTTCTCAATAACCTAATGGTAACCACCCATAAAAAAGCTGAAACTAAAATACATAGATTAAAAAAAGAAGAAATAAAGGAAAGAAGCATGGAATACCACCAAACAAAAACAACTAACAGAAACACAAAGGAAAAGAACCAAAACAGACACAGAGCTTCCAGAAAACAAAACACAAAATGACTATAAGAAATCCTCATGTGATATTTCAAAGTGACATCAGAGAAATACATGGCAGTGTGAGAGATACTTCTCATCTCTCCCCTTGAAATTTCAACAAATTCTATAACTATATGCAGAGAAAAATAAAACAGATGAACCTGAAATATACATATACCGGACAAAGGTATGATTGTAGAAGAAGACGGGCCAAAGCACAGAAGAAAAAATAATACCAGAGGACTGAGTCTTTCTCCTTCCTCACAGACCTGAGGGAGTGAAGCACTGTTTGTGCAGGCTGTGTCTTAGCCCTGGAGGAGCTGGGAGGAGAGTCTGGGGGGAAGGAGCAGAGCAAGGGGTGACGACCAAGAACTGGAAGCCGGACTGCTTCCCAGCATCTGTTGCACCCGTGATTGAAGGGCTGAGCTATACAGGCACAGGGCACACACAAAGCCAGTAGCAAGCTCCCAAGAACTGCAGGCGAATAGCTTGTAGAAGTCGGCCCACAGGACACTGGGGAATGCCTGATCTGCCCACCCAACCAGCACAATTTAGCCTTGTCGCATCAGATGCACTTGATCTGGGATCTGCACAGCACCAGCTCTGAAGCTCAGGCACCAGCTTCTCTGAGGGATTTTAGCGTGTGTGGACAGGAAGCCCCTGATCTGTGATCTCTGCCACAGCTACTCCCGAAACAGGGACACGAGCTTGTGGTGCACACCCCCAGCCCAGCCTAGGGCTGTGCTTGGAGAGCTTAGAGTGGTATCAGAGGAGGAACTGGACTCTGTCACCCCAGCCTCCCGTTTCCTCATTGCTCCCCTTGCTGTGAAAACAGCAGTGGTGGCGGACCCACCTCCACTAGGTATCCAGTCTGCTCTCTCCTGTGAGAGGCGGGGGCACCTGAAAACTAGATCCCCTGCTCTGTTGGGATGTGGCGGAGGGCCCTGGAGAACTCCTGGTCGGCCAGTGCTGATATTATAAATTTGCAAAGCCCTAGCAATAAGCCCCTCTACCAGCATGACAACCCTGCCTTCATCACTACAAAGGTGACAGCTAAGCCTTAATAGATCATCCAAGAATCTCGCAGAGGCAAATCTTGTAGTGCAGCACCCCTGCCAGAAAAAGGAATAATTATATCTTATTGGGGTTATTAACAATATCACCTGCAAATGCAATCAAAGGGAAAAAAATCAAATATAAATATAAAAGAGAGGGATGTAGCTCAGACATATGATGAAAAATCTCCAGGAAAGAAATCTCAATTACATAGAAACCTTGGAGCTTAATGACGGAGAATTCAGAATTGAAGCTCTAAAAATAAAAATAAGATACAAGAAAACACTGAAAGGCAATTTAGTGAGCTCAAAAAACAACTTAATGAACAAAGAGTACTTCACCAGGAAAATTGAAATTATAAAAAAGAACCAAACAGAGATAAAAAACTCAATACATGAACTAAAAAATGAGGTAACAAGCATAGCCAACAGAACAAGCCAGATAGAGGAAAGAATCAATGACATTGAAAACAGGCAACTAGAGATACTACACAGAGAAGAAGAGAAAGACTCATGAATTTAAAAAAATGAGAAAGCCCTACAAGAATTGTCTGCTCCATCAGGAATAGCAATATAAGAATAATGGATATATTAGAAGAGGAAGAGAGGGAAAAGGGAATAGAAAACATATTGAAACAAATAATTGAGAACTTCTCAAGCGTTTGGAAAGAATTAGAGCTTCAAATCCAAGAAGCAAACAGAATGCCGAGTTACCTCAACCCAAACAGACCTACACCAAGGCACATCATAGTGAAATTATCATAAATCAATGACAAAGAAAGAATCCTCAAGGCAGCTAGGGAGAAGAAGGATATAACTTATAAAGGAAGGCCCATTAGGCTATCATCAGATTTCTCAGCAGAAACTCTAGAAGCCAGAAGAGAATGGACCCCAGCATATAAAGTACTGAAAAAGAGGAACTACCAACCAAGAATACTATATGCATCAAAGCTATCCTTCGAATATGAAGGGGAAATAAAAATATTTACAGACATACAGAAGCTGAGGAAATTTATCACCAGAAAAGCCCAGTACAAGAAATACTATACTATAGGTAGTTATCCAACCAGATACAAAGAATAAAACAAGACAAAATAACAAGTAAATTTTTTTTTAATAAAACCACAATAAAAACAAGGATAATCTATGACAACAATAACATAAAAGGGAGAGGATAAAGATCAGCAGTAACAAAGGAGGATGGAGTGCAGAAGTACTCATGAGATAATGGACTCTAATAAATATGATAATTTTTCTTCTAATAACCTAATGGTAACCACCCCTGAAAATGCCACTATTGAAACACACAGGTTAAAAAAAAAAGAAACATAAGATAGAAGTATGGAATACCACCAAACAAAAACAAATGACAGAAAAACAAAATAGAAGGCCAAACAAGACACAAAGCTATCAGAAAGCAGCATATAAAATAGCAATAGAAAATCCTCAAGTGTCAATAATTACACTAAATGTAAATGGATTGAACTCACCAATAAAGAGGCACAGAGTAGCAGATTGGATCAAGAAGCAAAACCCAACAATATGCTGCCTTCAAGAGACACATCTAAGCTATAAGGATAAAAATAGATTCAAAGTGAAAGGTTGGAAAATGATTCTCCAAGCAAGTAATATCCAAAGAAAAGCAGGAGTAGCTATACTCATATCTGACAATGTTGACTAGAAGACAACAAAGGTAACCAGAGATAAGGATGGACATTTCATAATGATAAAGGGGACAGTGTATCAATAAGACATAACATTCCTTAGTATATATGCACCAAACCAAGGAGCACCAAGATATATAAGACAACTAATAACTGATCTAAAAGTACAAACCAAAAATATATAATCATACTTGGAGACCTCAATATACCACTAAAGGCTTTGATCACTCATCTAAACAGAAAATCAATAAAGAAATATTGGCCTTAAATGAAACACTAGAACAAATGGACATAATAGGCATCTACAGCACATTTCATTCAAAAACATCAGAGTATATATTCTTCTCCAGTGTACATGGAACATTCTCAAGAATAGACCATATGCTGGGCCACAAAACCAATACTAGCAAATTCAGAAAGACTAAAATTATACCAAGCATATTCTCTGACCATAAGGCTTTGAAACTAGAATTCAACTGCAAAAAAGAAGTAAATATACCCACAAATTTGTGGAAATTAAACAACATACTTCTAAAATATGAATGGTCAAAGAGGAAATAAAAGAACAGATAAAAAGATATATAAAGACAAATGAAAATGACAGCAAGACATATCAGAATCTCTGGAATGCAGCAAAAGCAGTAATAAGAGGGAAGTTCATATCATTACATGCTTATATGAAAAAGCAAGAGATAGCCCAAGTAAACAACCAAACATCACATCTTAAGGAACTAGAAAAAGAAGAACAAAGGCAAACCAAAACAAGAAGAAAGGAAATAATAAAAATTAGAGCAGAAATAAATGAAATAGAGAACAGAAAAACTAGAAAAAATTAATACAACAAAGAGCTAGTTCTTTGAAAAGATTGATAAAATTGACATACCCTTGGCAAGACTCACTAAGGAAAAAAGAGAAAAGACTCATATAAACAAAATCCAAAATGAAAGAGGAGAAATTACCACAGATATCATAGATATACAAAAGATTATAGCAGAATACTATAAAAATTATATGCCACCAAATTCAACAATCTAGGAGAAATGGATAAACTCCTAGAACAGTGTAATATTCCTAGACTGAGTCACAAAGAAGTAGAAAGCCTAAATAGACCAATAAGCAGGGAGGAAATAGAAACAACTCTCAAAAACCTCCCCAAAAATAAAAGTCCAGGGCCAGATGGATATACTAGTGAATTCTACCAAACATTCAGAGAAGAATTGGTTCTTATCTTTCTCAAAGTCTTCCAAAAAATTAAAGAAGAAGTAATACTTCAAAACACATTTTATGAGGCCAACATAACCCTTATACCAAAATCTGGTAAGGACAACACAAAAAAAGAAAACTACAGACCAGTATCTCTAAATACAGATGAAAAATTCTAAACAAAATACTAGCAAAACGAATACAACAACACATCAAAAAAATAATTCTTCATGATCAAGTGGGATTCATCCCAGAAACACAAGGATGGTTCAACATACATAAAATGATTGATGTAATGTACCATATCAACAAAACAAAGAAGAAAAACCATATGATCCTACCAATAGATTTAGAAAGGCATTTGATAAAATACAACATCCTTTTATGTTCAAAACACTCAACAAAATGTGTATAGAAGGAAAATACCTCAACATAATAAAGGACATTTATGACAAACCACCAGCTAACATCGTACTAAATGGTAAAAAAAATTGAAAACTTTTCCTCTAAAATCAGGAACAAGACAAAGCTGCCCACTCTCTCCACCCCTATTCAACATAGTGCTGAAAGTTCTAGCCACAGCAATCAGTCAAGAGAAAGAAATAAAAGGCATCCATATTTGGAAAGAAGAAGTAAAGGTTTCACTTTTTGCAGATGACATGATCCTGTACATAAAAAAAAAAAAGCAAAGACTCCACAGAAAAGCTATTAGAAACAATAAACCAATACAGAAAGCTCGCAGGATACAAAAATTAATATACAGAAGTCTACTGCTTTTTTATATGCCAACAATAAAACCTCAGAAAGGCCTTGGCCAGTTGGCTCAGTGGTAGAGCGTCGGCCTGGAATGCAGGAGTCCTGGGTTCGATTCCTCACCAGGGCACACAGGAGAAGCGCCCGTCTGCTTCTCCACCCTTCCCCCTCTCCATCCTCTCTGTCTCTCTCTTCCCCTCCCGCAGCCGAGGCTCCATTGGAGCAAAGATGGCCTGGGCGCTGAGGATGGCTCTGTGGCCTCTGCCTCAGGCGCTAGAATAGCTCTGGATGCAACAGAGCGACGCCCCAGATGGGCAGAGCATCGCCCCCTGGTGGGCATGTCGGGTGGATCTTGGTCGGGTGCATGCGGGAGTCTGTCTGACTGCCTCCCCGTTTCCAGCTTCAGAAAAATGCAAAAAAAAAAAAAAAGAGAGAGAGAAAAAACTTCAGAAAAAGAACTAAAAAAAATAATCCCTTTTAAAGTACCAACAAAACAAAATAAAATACCTAGGAATAAACATAACAAAGAATGTAAAGGACCTATATACTGAAAACTACAAAGCATTATTAAAGGAAATTTAAAAAGACACAATGAAATGGAAAAATGTTCCTTGTTTGTGGATAGGAAGAATAGATATAGTTAAAATGGCCATATTACCCAAAGTAATATACAAATTTAATGCAATTCCCATAAAAATTCCAATGTCATGTTTTAAAGAAATGGAAAAATCATCAGGTTTATATGGAACCATAAAAAACCTCAAATAGCCAAAGTAATACTAAGGGAAAAAAACAAAGCTGGAGTCATTACCATAGCTGACTTCAATCTATACTACAGAGCCACAATAATCAAAACGACATAGTACTGGCAGAAAAATAGACACACAGACCAATGGAACACAATAGAGAGCCCAGAAATAAAACCACATATATATGGTCAAATCATCTTTGATAAAAGAGCCAAAAACACACAATGGAAAAAATAAAGCCTCCTCAATAAATGGTACTGGGAAAATTGGAAAGCCACATGCAAAAGAATGAAAGTTGGCTACAGTTTATCTCTTTGCACAAAAATTAATTCAAAATGCATCAAAGAACTAAATATAAGATCTGAAACAATAAATTACATAGAAGAAAACATAGGTACTAAATTAATGGACCTTGGCCATAAAGAACATTTTATGAATTTGACTCCAAAGGCAAGGAAAGTAAAGGCAAAGTAAATGAATGGGTCTACATCAGACTAAGAAGCTTCTGCACAGCAAAAGAAACTCTCAACAAAACAAATAGGCAACCAACTAAGTGGGAGATGATATTTTCAAACAACAGCTCAGATAAGGGACTGATATCCAAAATATATAAAGAAATCACAAAACTCAACAACAAACAATCCAATAAAAAAGGGGAAGAGGACATGAACAGACACTTCTCCCAAGAAGAAATTCAAATGGCCAACAGATACATGAAAAAATGCTCATCATCACTAACTATTCGAGAAATGCAAATCAAAACTACAATGAGATACCACCTAACACCTGTTAGATTAGCTATTATCAACAAAACAGTTAATAACAAGTGCTGGACAGGCTGTGGAGAAAAAGGAACCCTCATTCGCTGTTGGTGGGAATGTAAATTAGTGAAACCATTATGGAAGAAAGTATGGTGGTTCCTCAAAAAATTAAGAACAGAACAACAACAACAAAATTAAGAACAGAACTACCATATGACCCAGCAATCCCTCTACTGGGTATATACCCCCAAAACTTGAAAACGTTGGTACATAAAGACACATGCAGCCCCATGTCTATTGCAGCATTGTTCACAGTGGCCAAAACATGGAAACAGTCAAAATTCCCTTCAAGAGTCAAAAGAAGATGTGGTACAGATATACTATGGGATAGTACTCAGCCATAAGAAATGATGACATATTATCATTTACGACAACATGGATGAACCTTGATAACATTATACTGAGTGAAATAAGTAAATCAAAAAAAGCTAAGAACAGTATAATTCCATACATAGGTAGGACACAAAATTGAGATTCATGGACATAGACAGGGGTGCAGTGGTTACCAGGGCAAAGGGAAGGGTAGTGAAGGAGGGGGATGGGGTAAGGGGAGGGGTTTACAGAGAAACAAAATATAGGATGACAGAAGATGATTTGACTTTGGGTGATGGGTATACAACATAATAAACTATCTAAAGGATGTGGAGATGTTTTCTCTAAATCTATGTACTCTGATTGACCAAATATTACCCCTGTTAAATTTAATTGTCTAAATTAAAAAAAAAAAAAGTTTATATTTCACCCCAGAGATTGTGAAACTGTATCTGGATACTGAACATTGTAGTCTTGTAAAAGTATGGCCCAGCCTTTTATTGGCACAGCTTACATACTGCCTCAAAGGATCAGTGGACTTTCTTCACCACTCAGTAATGGGCTCCAGCATTGGCTTTCTGGACTTCAACCAAAAACTAAATTTCAAATCACAAAATCTTAGGCATCACAGGGAAAACTGAAAACAATATTTTGAAGGGCAGAATAAAATGTTCTGTGATTCTGTAATAATCTCTTAAAACACCAGCCTTATTTTTTAAAATAAAAATACATAATAAGAAATGCAAAAAATAAAGGAATCCTCATGTGTTTTTATTTATTCTAAATGTAAATTGATTGACCTCACTAATAAAGAGGCACAGAGGAGCAGACTGGATTAAAAAGAAAAACAACCATATGCTGCCTTCAGGAGACACATCTAAGCTACAGAGACAAAAGTACTCAAAGTAAAAGGCTGGAAAATGATTCTCCAAGTCAATAATACCCAAAGGAAAGCAGGTGTGGCCATACTTATATCTGAAAATAATGAGTCAAGACAACAAAGGTAACAAGAGACAAACATAGACATTTCATAATGGTAAAGGGGATACTATATCAAGAAGGCATCACACTTCTTAATATATATGCAGTGAATCAAGGATCACAAAAATATATAAAACATCTAATAACAGAACAAAAAAGAGAGAGAGACAAAAACACAATCACATTTGAATAACTTAACACACCACTGACAGCTTTAGATAGGTAATCCAAACAGAAAATCAATAAAGAAATATCAGCCTTTAAAGATATATTAGACCAAATGGACATAATAGACATTTACAGAACATTTCATCTCAGAACAGAATATCAAATTATACATTCTTTTCCAGTATGCATGGAACATTCTCAAGTATAGACTGTGTGTGGGGCCACAAAACTAACCTCAACAAATTCAGGAAGATTAAAATAATACCAGGCATATTCTCTAATCATAAGACTTTGAAATTAGAATTCAACAGCAAAAAGGAAGTAAAGAAACCTACAAAATGTAGAAGTTAAACAACATACTTCTAAAGAATGAATGGGTCAAAGAAGAAATAAAAGCAGAGGTCAGAAGATATATACACAGAAATGAGAATGACAGCATGACATATCAAAATTTCTGGGATGCAGCAAAAGCAGTAATAAGAAGGAAGTTTATATCATTCAGGCTTATATCAAGAAAAAGTGAGATCTCAAGTAAACAACCTAACATCACATCTTAAAGAACTAGAATAAGAACAACAAAGGCAACTCAAAGTCAGCAGAAGAAAGGAAATAGTAAAAATTAGAGCAGAACTAAATAAAATGGAGAACGAAAACACTATAGAAAATATTAATACAACAAGGAGCCAGTTCTTTGAAGAGATCAATAAAATTGACAAATCCCTGGCTAGACTCACCAAGAAAAAAAGGGAAATGACTCATATAAAAAAAAATTGGAATAAAAGAAAAGAAGTTACCAAAGACATCATAGATATACAAAGGATCATACAAGAATATCATGAATGATTATATGCCACCAAATTCAATAAGCTAGAAGAAATAGATTAGTTCCTAGAACTATACCATCTTTCTAGCCTGAGTCACAAAGAAGTGGGAACCTAAATAGACATATAAACAAGGAGAACATGAAACAATTATCAAAAACCTCCCCAAAGATTAAAGTCAAGGACCAGATGGCTACACTAGTGAATTCTATCAAACATTCAAAAAAGATTTGGTATCTATCCTTCTCCAAGTCTTTTTAAAAAATTAAAGAAGAAGCAATACTTCCTAATACATTGTATGAGGCCAACATAGCTCTGATACCAAAACCTGGCAAGGATAACACACACACACAAAAATACTCAGACCAATATTTCTAATAAATACAGACATAAAAATCCTAAAGAAAATACTAGCAAATTGAATACAACAACGCATAAAAGAAATAATACATCACAATCAAGTGGGATTCATTCCAGGGACAGAAGGATGGTTCAACATATGCAAATCAATCAATGTAATACACCACATCAATAAAACAAAGGATGAAAATCATATGATCCTATTAATGAATGAATAAAAGGCATTTGAAATAAGATACAACATCCATTTACATTTAAAAAACTCAATAACATGGGTATAAAAGGAAAGTAACTCAACATAATAAAGGCAAGATATGACAAAACATCAGCCAGTATCATACTAAATGGTGAAAAACTAAAAACTTTTCATATAAAATCAGGAACAGGACAAAGCTGCCCACTCTCTCCACTTTGTTCAACATAGTACTGGAAATCTTAGCCAGAGAAATCAGGCAGGAGAAAGAAACAAAAGGCATCCATATTGGGAAAGAAGAAGTAAAGGTATCACTGTTTGCAGATGACATGATTCTGTATACAGAAAATCCCAAAGACTCCCTGAAAAAACTATTAGAAACAATAAGTCAATAAAGTAAAGTTACAGGATACAAAATCAATATACAAAAGTTTACTGCTTTCCTATATGGCAACACTGAAACTTCAGAAAATGAATTGAAAAAAACAACAACTCCTTTTACAATTGCTACAAAAAAATAAAATACCTAAGAATAAACTTAACAAAGGATATGAAGGACCTATACACTGAACACAAAGCATTATTGAAAGAAATTGAGAAAGACACAATGAAATGGAAAAGTATTCCACATTCATGGATTCAGAAAATCAACAGTTAAAATGGCCATATTACCCAAGACAATATACAAATTTAATGCAATCCAAATCCCAATGTTGCTTTTTAAAGAAACAGAAGAGAAAATCACCAGATTTGTATAGAACCATAAAAGACCCCGAATAGCCAAAGCAATTCTGAGAAAAAAGAATGGAGGCCCTGGCCAGCTGGCTCAGTGGCAGAGCATCGGCCTGCTTTTGGAAGTCCTGGGGTCGATTCTTGGTCAGGGCACACAGGAGCTTCTCCACCCTTACCCCTCTCCTTCCTCTTTAGAGCTTCCTCTCCCACAGCCAGGGCTCCATTAGAGCAAAGTTGGCCCAGGAACTGAGGATGCCTCCATGGCCTCTGCCTCAGGCATTAGAATGGCTCCAGCTGCAACAGAGATGCCGGGTGGATCCTGGTCGGGCACATGAAGGAGCCTTCTCACTTCTAACTCTAAAAAAATATGCGTGTGTGCATGCACACACACACACGCACACACGCACACAAACAAATGGAACCAGAGATATCACACTACCTGACTTGAAATTATACTACAGAGCCATAATAATCAAAAGAGCAAAACAGATATACAGACCAATGGAACAGAATTAAGAGCCCAGAAATAAAACTACATAGATATGGACAAATAATCTTTAACAAAGGAGCCAAAAATACTCAATGGAGAAAAGAAAACAACTTCAATACATGGTGCTGGGAAAATTGGAAAGCCACATGCAAAAGAATGAAACTTGACTACAGTTTGTCTCCTTGCACAAAAATTAATTCAAAATGGATCAAAGACCTAAATATATATAAGATCTGAAACAATAAATTACATATTACATAGAGGATAACATAGGTACTAAACTTATGGACCTTCACAACAGAGAACAATTTATGAATTTGACCCCAAAGGCAAGAGAAGTAAAGGCAACAATAAATGAATGAGACTATATCAAACTAAAAAGCTCTGCATAGCAAAAGAAAACAACAAAACAAAAGACAGCCAGTCAAATGGGAGATGATATTCACAAACAACAGCTCTGATAAGGAGTTAATATATAGAATATATAAAAAACTCACAAAGCTCAGCAACAAACAATCTAATTAATAAATGGGGAGGCAACCTGGAACAGATATTTTTCCCTAGAAGATATACAAACAGCCAACAGACATATGAAAAGATGCTCATCTTCACTAGCTATTGGAGAAATGCAAATCAAAACTACAAGATACCACTTCACACCTGTTAGGCTATTATCAACAAGACAAGTAATAACTTGTTGGAGAGACTGTGGGGAAAATAGAACACTCATTCCCAACTGGTGGGAATATAAACTGGTAAAGCCATTATGGAAGAAAGTATGGTGGTTCCTCAAAAATTAAGAATAGAATTACGGGGCGACAAGATGGCGATGGTGTAGGCAGATGTATCAACTTCCAACTCCCAGAACCAAAGTGGTTTACAACTTAATTTTAAGAACCATCATCTGGAAAAACCAACTTTGGACTAAACAAAGAGGACTCTTCAACCAAGGAACACTGAAGAAGCCACAATGAAACTGGTAGGAAAAGTGGAAACGTGGAGAGGGCTGCCCAGCTCCCTGGAGCGAACAGCAGCTCGGAGAAACTCGCATGGTGGGAAGTGAGTTTAGTGGAGAAGGGAGGAACCTGAGCCCCAGGAACAAAGCCCCAGCCTGCAGCCCCAGAGCCTAGAAGAGGCATATGGACAGTATTTAGCTGTGAAACAAGTCAGGATACTGTTTGTGTCAAAGAGACAGTTTTCTCAGACCCAGGATTCTTCTTAAAGGGACCGCACAGAAAACCTCTTTCACAACCACCCACCCGGGGATCTCGGGGACAGGAGAGAGCAGAGGACCGGAGTAACAGGAAGAGAATGTAATCTAGGAGGAAAAGGGAGAAACACTTTGAGGGACAGCCACCCTAACCCCTGGGCTGAGTCACTCCCCAAATCTGAAGAGAATATTTCCCCTGGAGCCAGCAATACCAGCAAAGAGAAGCAGGACACCAGCCAAACAAGCTCTCCCGTGGCACTCAGAGCAGACCAGATTAGAAGGAGGAAGCTTTTAAGACTACAGTATGTAGTGTTAGGGTCTGACCTGTAGTGTCCCCACCCACACTGCTCAGGGCTTGCTGGAGGGCGGGAGGCGGCAGGACAGGGAAGCACAGTTCCATCAGTGGGAGGCGAAAGCAGAACCGACCACGCCTGAGGACCAGTGTGAGCTCAGTCTAGCCCAGCAGGGGTGGTGGGGATGCAGAAAAGTGGTCCTGCCTGGCTGCAGGCCCCCCTGCAACCTGCCCTGTGGGGGAAGGGCAGGAGCCCGGGAAAGGGCGGAGATCCACCACTGAGCAAGGGCACACAGGCACACAGCCTCGCCCAACCTGCGGAGGTAAGGCTTGCGGCCCTATGCACGAGCCAGCTCTGACCGCAGGGACAGGGCAGAGCCCAGGAACAGGTGGAGACCCGCTGAGCAAAGGTGCTCACCCCTATCCCTGGTACCAAGGCCTGTGGCCCATGCACAGCACACAACCCCACTAGCAGGAGTGGGGAGAAGGCCGAGACTGACTGAGGCTTGTAGAGCCCCTCCTTTGGAGGAGAGGCAGAAACTGCTGCAACAGCCACAGCAGGCCAGAACCAGCAATGCCCATACCTAAATGCCCTAGGCAGCAGCAAAGGGGGTGGCAGCCTGCAGACAGACCACACCTAAGTAACACAGAGACAACACCCATTAGACTCCAGTGGCCATACCCTTCTTATACACAGACAAAATGTGCAGGCAGAGAACTGCAACCAAAATGAATCATGAGAAATCCCCAGAGAAGGACCTGAATGAGTCAGATATAACCAAATTATCAGATGCAGAGTTTAAAATATTGATTGTTAAGATGTTCAAAGAGCTTAGAACAGGGGTACTCAACCTTTTTATACCAACTGCCCACTTTTCTATCTCTGTTAGTAGTAAAATTTTCTAACTGCCCACAGGTTCCACAGTAATGGTAATTTATAAAATAGAAAAGTAACTTTACTTTATAAAATTTATAAAGCACAGTTATAGCAAGTTAAAGCATATAATATTACTTACCAAGTACTTTGTGTCGAATTTTCTCTAAGATTGGCAGAATAAATCTTTATAAAACAACTTACTATAGTTAAATCTATCTTTTTATTTACACTTTGGTTGCTCCACAACCGCCCACCATGAAAGCTCGAACACCTACTAGTGGACGGTAGTGACCAGGTTGACTACCACTGGCTTAGAACAACAATAGATGGTCATTACGAAGACCTAAATAAAGAGATAGCAAATATAAAAAAGGACATTGGAATAATAAAAAAGAATCAGTCAGAAATGACAAATACAATATCAGAATTGAAGCCACAATGAAAGAAATTAAAAGCAAGATGAACAAAGCTGAGAATTGAATTAGCAAGTTAGAGGACAAGATAAAGGCACAGAAGCAGAGCAGAAAAAAGAAAAGAGACTCAAAAAGTCTAAGGAGGCCCTGGCCGGTTGGCTCAGTGGTAGAGCATCGGCCTGGCGTGCGGGGGTCCCGGGTTCGATTCCCAGCCAGGGCACATAGGAGAAGCGCCCATTTGCTTCTCCACCCCCCCCTCCTTCCTCTCTGTCTCTCTCTTCCCCTCCCGCAGCCAAGGCTCCATTGGAGCAAAGATGGCCCGGGCGCTGGGGATGGCTCCTTAGCCTCTGCCCCAGGCGCTAGAGTGGCTCTGGTCATGGCAGAACGACACCCCAGAGGGGCAGAGCATCGCCCCCTGGTGGGCAGAGCGTCGCCCCTGGTGGGCGTGCTGGGTGGATCCCGGTCGGGCGCATGCGGGAGTCTGTCTGACTGTCTCTCCCCATTTCCAGCTTTAGAAAAATACAAAAAAAAAAAGTCTAAGGAAACTCTAAGAGAGCTCTGTGACAACATGAAGAGAAATAACATCCACATCATAGGGGTTCCTGAAGAGAAAGAACAAGAGATAGAAACTTTGTTCAATCAAATCATAGCTGAAAACTTTCCTAAATTGAGGCAGGAAAAAGTCTCACACATTCAAGAAGCACAGAGAACTCCATAAAAGAGAAACCCAAAGAAATCGACACCAAGACATATCATAATTAAAATACCAGAGCTAAGTGATAAAGAGAAAATATTAAAAGCTGCTAGAGAAAAAAAGGCTATCTCCTACAAAGGAGCCTCCATAAGGATGACATCCGACTTCTCAACAGAAACACTTGAGGCCAGAAGGGAATGGCAAGAAATATTCAAAGTAATGCAAAACAAGAACCTACAACCAAGACAACTTTATCCAGCAAGGCTATCATTTAAAATTGAAGGAGAAATAAAAAGCTTCCCTGACGAAAAAAACTCAAGGAATTCACTACAACCAAACCAATGCTGTAAGAAATGCTAAGGAGCCTGTTGTAAACAAATCAAAGAATATAGCAAAAGAGAAATACAGCCTTAAAGAATAAAATGGCAATACACAACTACATATCAATAATAACCTTAAATGAAAAAATAATAATAACCTTAAATGTAAATGGATCAAATGATCCAATCAAAAGACATAGGGTTGCTGCGTGGATAAGAAAACAGGACCCTTTCATATGCTGTCTACAAGAGACACACCTTAAAACAAAAGATGCACATAGACTGAAGGTAAAAGGATGGAAAAAAACTATTTCATGCAAATGGAAATGAAAAAAAAGCTGGGGTAGCAATACTTATATCAGACAAAATGGACTTTAAAACAAAGGATATAGTAAGAGATAAGGAAGGACATTGCATAATGATAAAGGGAGGAATCCAACAGGAAGAGACAACCATTATAAATATCAATGCACCTAATATAGGAGCACCTAAATATATAAAGCAGACTTTGATGGCTATAAAGAGCAAGATCAACAGCAATACTATAATAGTAGGGGATTTCAATACCCCACTAACATCACTAGATAGATCCTCAAGAGAGAAAATTAACAAAGAAACAGCAGACTGAAAGGACACACTAGATCAACTCGATTTAATATATATCTTCAGAACCTTTCACCCTAAAGCAGCAGAATATACATTCTTTTCAAGTACTCATGGTACATTCTCTAGGACAGACCACATGTTAGGGCACAAAAGCAATCTCAACAAATTTAAGAAGATTAAAATCATATCAAGCATTTTCTCTGATCACAATGGCATGAAATTAGAAATCAACCACAACAGAAAAACTGAAAAATACTCAAACACTTAGAAACTAAATAGCATGTTATTAAATAACGAATGGGTTAACAATGAGATCAAAGAAGAAATAAAAAAATTCCTAGAAACAAATGATAATGAGCATACATCAATTCAAAATTTATGGGACACAGCAAAAGCAGTACTGAGAAGGAAATTCATAGCATTATAGGCATACCTCAAGAAGCTAGAAAAAGCTCAAATAAACAACTTGACCCTGCATCTAAATGAACTAGAAAAAGAACAGCAAGTAAAGCCCAGGGGTAGTAGAAGGAAGGAAATAATAAAGATCAGAGCGGAAATAAATGACATAGAGCAGTGGTCCCCAACCCCTGGGCCACGGACCAGTACCAGTCTGTGGGCCATTTGGTACCAGTCCGCAAAGAAAGAAGAAATAACTTACATTATTTCCGTTTTATTTATATTTAAGTCTGAACGATGTTTTATTTTTTTTAAATGACCATATTCCCTCTGTTACATCCATCTAAGACTCACTCTTGATGCTTGTCTTGGTCACATGATACATTTATCTGTCCCACCCTAAAGGCTGGTCCATAAAAATATTTTCTGACATTAAACTAGTCCGTGGCCCAAAAAAGGTTGGGGACCACTGACATAGAGGCTAAAGATCAATACAGAGGTAAAAAAAAACTAGAAGCTGGTTCTTTGAAAAGGTAAAAAAGATCGATGAGCCTATAACTAGACTCACCAAGAAAAAGAGAGAAAGGACTCAAATAAATAAAATTAGAAATGAGAGTGGAGAAATAACAACTGACACAACAGAAATACAAAATATTGTAAGAAAATCCTATGACGAACTGTATGCCAAAATACTAGGCAACCTAGATGAAATGGACAAATTCCTTGAAACATACAATCTTCCAAAACTCAATCTGGAAGAATCAGAAAACCTAAACAGACTGATTACAACAAATGAGATCAAAACAGTTATCAAAAAACTCCCATAAAGAAAAATCCTCGGCCTGATGGCTTCACAAGTGAATTCTACCAAATATTTAAAGAAGAACTAACTCCTATCTTTCTCAAGCTATTTCAAAAAATTCAAGAGGAAGGAAGACTTCCAAGCTCCTTTTATGAGGCGAGCATAATTCTGATTTCAAAACTAGGCAAAGACAACACAAAGAAAGACAATTATAGGCCAGTATCCCTGATGAATATAGATGCTAAAATCCTCAACAAAATATTAGCAAACCGGATCCAGCAATATATGAAAAAAAATCATACACCATGATCAAGTGGGATTTATTCTGGGAAGGCAAGGCTGGTAAAATATTCGTAAATCAATCAATGTGATTCATCACATAAACAAAAAGAAGGAGAAAAACCATATGATAATTTCAATAGATGCAGAAAAAGCATTTGATAAAATCCAGCACCCATTCATGATCAAAACTCTCAGCAAAGTAGGAATACAGGGAACATATCTTAACATGATAAAGGCCATCTATGACAAACCACAGCCAATGTCATACTCAATGGGCAAAAATTAAAAGCAATACCCTTAAGATCAGGAACAAGGCAGGGGTGCCCCCTTTCACCACTCTTATTCAACATAGTTCTGGAAGTCCTAGCCACAGCAATCAGACAAGAAGAAATAAATGGCATCCAAATTGGAAAAGAAGTAAAATTATCATTATTTGCAGATGATATGATTCTGTATATAGAAAACCCTAAAGTCTCAGTCAAAAAACTACTGGACCTGATAAGTGAATTCAGCAAGGTAGCAGGATATAAAATTAATACTCAGAAATCAGAGGCATTTTTATACACCAACAATGAACTGTCAGAAAGAGAAATTAAGGAAACAATCCCTTTCACTATTGCAACCAAAAATATAAAGTACCTAGGAGTAAATTTAACCAAGAGATTAAAGACTTGTACTCAGAAAATTATAAAACATTGATAAAAGAAATCAAAGATGATACAAACAAGTGGAAGCATATACTGTGCTTGTGGTTAGGAAGAAAAAACATCATTAAAATGTCTATATTACCCAAAGAAATTTATAAATTTCAATGCAATACCAATTAAAATACCAATGACATATTTCAAAGATATAGAACACATATTCCAAAAATTTATATGGAACCAAAAAAGAACACGAATAGCCTCAGCAATCTTGAAAAGGAAGAATAAAGCAGGAAGTATCACACTTCCTTATATCAAGTTATTCTATAAGGCCATTGTACTCAAAACAGCTTGGTACTGGCATAAGAACAGATATATATCAATAGATCAATGGAACAGAACAGAGAATCCAGAAATGAACCCACACCTCTATGAACAACTGATATTTGACAAAGGAGGTAAGAGCATACAATGGAGTAAAGACAGCCTCTTTAACAAATGGTGTTCAGAAAATTGGACTAGAAATGAAACTAGACCATCAACTTACACCATTCACCTAAATAAACTCAAAATGGATAAAAAACTTAAATGTAAACCATGAAACCATAAACATCTTAGGAGAAAACATGGCCCTGGCCGGTTGGCTCAGTGGTAGAGCATCGGCCTGGCATGCGGAAGTCCCGGGTTTGATTCCCGGCCAGGGCACACAGGAGAAGCACCCATCTGCTTCTCCACCCCTCCCCCTCTCCCTCCTCTCTGTCTCTCTCTTCCCCTCCCGCAGCCAAGGCTCCACTGGAGCAAAAGATGGCCCGGGCGCTGGGGATGGCTCCTTGGCCTCTGCCCCAGGTGCTAGAATGGCTCTGATCGCGGCAGAGCGACACCCCGGATGGGCAGAGCATTGCCCCCTGGTGGGCGTGCCGGGTGGATCCCAGTCGGGCACATGCAGGAGTCTGTCTGACTGCCTCCCCGTTTCCAGCTTCAGAAAAATACAAAAAAAAAACAAAAAAAAAAAAACATAGGCAATATGCTCTCCAACATCTCTCGCAGCAATATGTTTGCCTATTTATCTCCACGGGCAAGTGAAATAAAAGACAAGATAAACAAATGGGACTATATCAAACTAAAAAGCTTTTTTGCTCAGCTAAATACAATAAAAACAGAATAAAAAGACAAACTACACAATGAGAGAACATATTTGACAATACATCTGGTAAGGGCTTAATAACCAAAATTTATAAAGAATTTATAAATATCAACGCCAGGAAGACAAACAATCCAATCAAAAAGTGGGCAAAAGAAATGAATAGACATTTCTCCAAAGTGGACATACAGATGGCCAACAGGTATATGAAAAAATGCTCAACATCAGTACTCATTAGAGAAATGCAAATTAAAACCACAATGAGATATCACCTCACACCAGTCAGAATGGTGCTCATTAACAAAACAACACATAATAAGTGCTGGCGAGGATGTGGAAAAAAGGGAACCCTCCTGCACTACTGGTGGGAATGCAGACTGATGCAGCCACTGTGGCAAACAGTATGGAGATTCCTCAAAAAATTAAAAATTGAACTGCCTCTTGACCCAGCTATCCCACTTTTAGGAATATACCCTAAGAACACCATAGCACTGTTCCAAAAGGAGAAATGCACCCCCATGTTTATGGTAGTATTGTTCACAATAGCAAAGATCTGGAAACAGCCTAAGTGTCCATCAGTGGACGAGTGGATTAAAAAGCTTTGGTACATATATACTATGGAATACTCAGCCATAAGAAATGATGACATAGGATCATTTACAACAACATGGATGGACCTTGATAACATTATACTGAGTGAAATAAGTAAATCAGAAAAAACTAAGAACTATATGAATCCATACAGGGATGGGACATAAAAATGAGACTCAGAGAGATGGACAAGAGTGTGGGGGTTACGGGGTAGGGGGGAGAGGAAGGAAAGGGATGGGTTGGGGGAGGGGAGGGGCACAAAGAAAACCAGATAGAAGGTAACAGAAGACAATTTGACTTTGGGTGATGGGTATGCAACATAATCAAATGTCAAAATAACCTGGAGATGTTTTCTCTGAACATATGTACCCTGATTTATCAATGTCACCCCATTAAAATTAATTTTAAAAAATGCAGGCACATGTCCTAAAAAGGCATATATTAGAATATCATAGCAGTGACATGATTTTTAATAAAGACTGAAAACAAGCCAAAGCCTCATCACCAAGGAAACAAATTGTTATATTCATATCATGACATACTATGCACCAATGAAAATTAATAAACTATAGCTATATATAACAACATGGATGAATCCCAGAAACATACTTATTAATAAAAATAAAGTAAATGCAAAAGCATGACTCAGCAACTCCTTTACTGGGTATCTATTCAAAAGATTTAAAAACATTGGTACGTAAAGACACATGCACCCCCATGTTCATCACAGCATTATTCATGGTGGCCAAGACATGGAAACAACCAAAGTGTCCCTCAATATAGGGTTGGATAAAAAAGATGTGGTATATATACACAGTGGAATACTACTCAGCCATAAGAAATGATATATTACCTTTTACAACAACAAGGATGGACCTTGAGAACATTATGCTAAGTGAAGTAAGAAAACCAGAAAAAGCTAAGAACTATATGATTTCACACATAGGTGAGACATAAAACTGAGACTCATAGACATAGATAAAAGTGAAGTGGTTCCCAGGGCAGGGGGTGGGGGAAATGAAGTAAAGAGGAACAAATATGAACAGTGACAGAAAGTGATTTGGCTTTGGGTGATGGGCACACAACACAATCAACAGTCCAAATGCTATAGAGATGTTCACCTGAAACCTAGGTACTCTTATTGATTAGTCACCCAATTAAATTTAGTTTTTAAATTAAAAAGAAGAATAATACAAGCATACATTTTATTATTCCTGGTTTTGCTAGACAGATAGGCTTATATTATATCAACTATTTGTTTTAGATTATAAAAATTATCAAATTGATTGTAATCAAATTATTCAATACATCATTAGTCTCACAAACTTATTTTCAACAATAATTATGTTTTATAATATGCCTGCCTAAAAATAGTTTCCAAAATCCTTTTGGTAACTCTAAACCTTAAAGTTATGCTGTTAAGTAATAAAAAAAAAATCATCAAATACATAAATAATTTCTAAAGCAGATAAATATTGAATCATTTATAATTAGGTGTAGGTTTCAGGGATTTTGAGGAAAGAGGAATGCACTCAAATCTATAAGGACTGCTAGTGGAATCTGGAGGTGAGTTCCTGGCTTGGTATCGTAGCCTCAAAAAGCTTTCAAAAGTCCAATTTAAACCTCCATATAACATTCCAGCAGAGCAGGCCCTCTGTCCCTACTGGTCACCAGACAGCTCCATTTCCTTCTGCAGACCAGCAGTGTTCCTGGGACCCAATGGAGAAGGTCAGAGAAAACAGATTTGTCCATATTTGGATATCACGGCTCCTCTGAACTCTGGCAAAGTGGATATTGTCACCATCAAAGACCCCTTCGTTAATCTCAACTACATAGTTTGGTTGTTTCAGTATGCTTCTGCCGATGGCAAGTTCAATGGCACAATACCATTAGCATTAAAAACCCAATGGAAAGTTCCATATTTTTCCATTGAAGCCCTAATCTTCCCCATTGGTATATACACCTATACCTCTGGTGATTCAGTGAGTTAGCACCAGAGTACTCCTGCACACATAATAAACTTTTCTCCCATTGATCTGTCTGTTGTCACTTAATTTGCATGTCCCTAACCGGAGTTGGTAGAAGAAACATTTCTCTTTCCAACAAATGCTTTTATATCAAACAAGAAAAAAGATGAAAATAAGTTAATCAAACCACTAGATTAGGAAGAACAAAACAAATCCAAAGAAATTAAAAGAAAGGAGGTCATAGGAATAAAAGCTGATATTAATAAATTAAAAAAGAAATAAACCCACAGACTTGATAGATAAATGTTAAGAGCTAGCACTTTGAAAAGACTAAACAAAAAATCTTTTTTTCTTTTTTTAGGAGAGGGTAAGAAGCAAAGACAACTTTAAGAAGAAGAAGGGGATACAACCAGTTACAAAAGAGGAGAAATTGTAGGAAAAGCTCCAGACTGGGCACCAGAAGCTGGGTCCATGTAGTTCATGAGCAGTCTAGCTGGAGATTGCAGGAAAGCCCACCTAGGCAAAGTCTATTTTTGATTAAAGGGAGAGTAAGGAGCCATTTCTCCAAAATGAACCACACAGCAGCAATTACCGGAAGCTGAAGGCAAACCAGGCATAGAAGGGCTGACTCACTGAGAAACCAAGAGTGTCATTTACCCAAGGAGAGAGCAGCAGCAGCAAGTACTGGCAGTGGGATGCGAGGCAGAGCAAAGCTGAAACGCCGAGGGGGAGGTTAAAACAGGTTCGGTAATATGAAGTTGCTAATTCCAAGTACATCAGGGGAAAGCCAATATAGAGGTCAGGGGTAAGAAAATTGATTACAGACCTCTGCACAGAATGAGCCAAAATAATTTCCATTTTTACCTACAGGAGTCACTTGAGTCAAGTGATTAAAGCAAAGTGACATCATCAGTAATGGGACAGATTAAAAATGTGTAACAGCAGACAGGACGCAATGAGAACCCAGTCCCTTCCATGCTGACTCTCATCATGAGGAAAAACCACATGAACACAAAAGTACATTCTGCAGAAATATGGACCTATAATCTTCCAAGTGTTTAGGTCACCAACATCAAGGAAAGACTGAGGACCTGTTCCAAAATGAAAGACTATATCACAACTGAGTGTAGTTCGTCATTCTGGATTAGAACTTTCTGCTATGAAGGACATTATTGAGACAAACAGGGAGACCTGAACAAGGTCTGGAACTTTGACTTAGATGGTGGTAACATATGCAAATTAACTCTTTGATTGTGATGGATGCTTTTTTCTTTTATTAATTTTAATGGGGTGACATTGATAAATCAGGGTACATATGTTCAGAGAAAACATCTCCAGGTTATTTTGACATTTGATTATGTTGCATCCCCCTCACCCAAAGTCAAATTGTCTTCCGTCACCTTCTATCTGGTTTTCTTTGTACCCTCCCCTCCCTCCACCCTCTCCCTTTCCTCCCCCCCCCCCCCCACTATCACACTCTTGTCCATGTCTCTGAGTCTCGTTTTCATGTCCCATCCCTGTATGGAATCATATAGTTCTTAGCTTTTTCTGATTTACTTATTTCACTCAGTATAATGTTATCAAGGTCCATCCATATTATTGTAAATAATCTGATGTCATCATTGCTTATGGCTGAGTAGTATTCCATAGTATATATTTACCAAAGCTTGAAGTTGTAAAGAATGTCTCTCTGTAGGAAACACTAAAGTACTCATCAGTGACTCAGAATCACGTTGGCTACTTACAGTATTTTCAAATGGAAGAAAAGATGTAAATGCAACTTTTCGTAAATTTAAGATTGTTTTCACATTTTTAAAAAAGAGAAATTTTAAAAAGTATTGCCTTGGTGTCATTTCTGTGACTTAGTCAATTTTGTCACTTTAAAGCATTTAAATCACTTTAAATCATCCTGAGTTTCAAGAGTGCCTCCTGGTATTCTTCATAGCACATGTTTCTTAGGTAGTTGTACCTGTACCTCAATTCATCTTGAATGGATTTTTTTCACATAAGATTGGTAACTCTCTTCACTACTGGTTAGCATTTTACAGGGTACTGCATGTCTGCCCAGTGGATACTCACAAACTCAGTCATGCCCCTCTTGTGGGCAATTCTGAGATTTTCAATTTGTTAACTTATTTGGATTTTGTATTTGTTTATTTTTAGTGTTATGATTAAGCTCAGTGAATACTCTTGACTATGAATCTTTTTACGTTTAAGATTATTGTCTCAGATTTGCTACAGTTGAGGTAAAAGAATATGAACATTAAATGGATTCTGATAATCACTTCTAAATTGTATTTCAGAGTTGAATCAGTCACCCTCCACAGCTGTCAGAAATTCTGAGTCAGAAAGCTCCTGGCTCAGAACTGACTACCTTAATTCCAATACGTATTTGTAACTCAGGCAAAAAAGGGAAGAAAAAGATCCTGAGTTTCAATGTGCATTTTAATTTTGTGGAAGCTGAATATTTTCCCACACTTATTATAAATAATATTTTTGTATAGTTTTGTGAAAAAATAATATGTATGTACAGAGGTATACGTGTGTGTGTAAATATATATATATATAAGGTCTACCAGAAAGTTCTGTCCGTTTCTATCACAAGTTTCGACACGTAAGCACATGTTTATTTGGCGCATGTGTGCCTCTCTATTTTTATCACTTAATGTATACATACTGACGTAGCAATTAACTAAAACAAAGTTGATTCACGTTAGTCTTATCTGTGAAGTGATAGTGTACCCATGGCTACTGATAAAGTTCATTTACGCCACTGTAATTTTTACGAATTTCAACAAGGAAGAAATGCTACAGAAGCATGTCTGTCGCATCCACCATATTCCCCGGACTTAGCACCCTCCGACAATCACTTGTTTTTGTCCTTACAAAATTTTTTGAAGGGCAAAATATTCAAAAATGAAAAAGATATCAAACAAGCACTGGTTCAATTTTTTGCATCAAAAGATAAAACATTTTTCAAAAATGGGATATACAAATTGCCCTCACGCTGGCAAGAAATCATTAATAATAATGGCAATTATATTATTTAATAAAGTTTATTGACGGTAAGAAAAATTTGTATTTTGTTTTATTCCAAAAATGGACAGAACTTTCTGGTAGACCATATATATATATTATATATATAAAATATAATATATATATATATATTTTTTTTTGAAATAACATTCTAGGCTCAAGACAGAGCACATGGGAACTGAGAACTAACTTTGGCTTGCCTGTAAAACTCTTCTTGACCAGAAGTGTAGTATACCTTTCAGCCAATTCCAGAACACCAAACTGACTCTGGGCTTTATACTTATTTCCTTGTTCCTTTTTACCCCAAACAAGGTTGATTTTGTGGCTCTAGCTAATCAGATATTTTGTATTTTTCTCTTTCTTGTTTTTTATTCTTTATCATATATATATATTTTTTTAATTATATTTATTCATCTTAGAGAAGTAGGGCGGGGGGAGAGAGAGAAAGGAAGGCAGGAGGAGGAGCAGGAAGCATCAACTCCCATATGTGCCTTGACCAGGCAAGCCCAGGGTTTCAAACCAGCAACTTCAGCATTCCAGGTTGACACTTTATCCACTGCGCCACCACAAGCTTCCAGCCTTCTCCCCATTTTGCAATTCTCCAAAAGGAGACTACCTACTTCATAACATATTAAAATTTGTTTGTATCACTTAAATTGTCTTTTTTTTTTTGGAGACATATCTTTTTCAGATTTTTTTTTTTTTAAGTGAGAGGAGGGAAGATAGACTCCTGCATGTGCTCTAACCGTGGGATCCACCTGGCAAACCCCGTCTGGGCCGATACTTGAATCAACCAAGCTATCCTCAGCGCCCAGGGCAACGTGAACCAACGGAGCTACTGGCTGGGAGAAGGTAAGAGAGAGACAAGGAGGAGATGGAGGGGGAGAGAAGCAGATGGTCGCTTCTCATAGTGCCCCTGACCAGAGATCAAACCCGGGACATCCGCACAGTGGACTGATGCTCTACCACTGAACCAACTGGCCAGGGCCTTGTCTTCTTTAATTATTTTTAACAGTGTGTGTGTGTGTGTGTGTGTGTGTGTGTGTGTGTGTGTGTGTGTGTGTGTTATCAATATATTAATAACCTTGAGTGGAAATGGAATGTCTTTAAAGATGAGCCTGAAGTCAGAGCCAGCTGCCAAGGCGACTGTCCCGGACCTTCTGCTGAGCTAACCTGCACTCTCCTGAAGTGAGAAAACACCAAAACCTGGGACTCCGCAGTGCACAAAAGGCTTGCAACCCAGTAGCAAAATAAGTGGCTTTGTGGTTGGGCTCAGAATTCATAAGTTTTCCTTTGTTTGTTGCCATGCGCAAGGACTATGATTTTTAGTAATTGCTTCCTTAGTTGCTTCACTTAGATTAAATTAGGTAGGTCCGTGATATTTTAAGAGTCTCACAAACCCTGTGTAAACAGACACAGAACTCACAGTGACCCCAATGCAATGGGTGCAGCCCACAGACAGCCAATTCAATCAGGGGGAAATTCAGAGTATTCACTTGCAAGCAATTGATTTTCAAGAGAAATGTCAGCAGGATCAAACAGCCTGTTGGGATGAAAATCCCCTGAATCACCCCTATCACTGTGTTTTCTAGTAAGTAACTCCTGAGTCCATATAGTGTAATAGCCAAATTACTATAATTATCCAGCGACACAAGTGGCATATCAACATTATTTTAAACATGGATTTTTTTTTGCATAATCTTTCATTATTATCATTCAGCTTCCCATTTGGAAATGGAAAACAACAACAGACTGTGATCTACGCCCAAGAGAAGAGAGGTCACCCAAAGAGAACAAATAAAAGGGCTATTTACATGTGAATATACTAAGAGAGATGTGTTTTACAGTTAAATACACTCTTGACATTCATTAAATGCCTTCTCCCTGCTTCATAAATATGGGCAAAAGAGATCTCGCCCACTGAGAAAATGATCCCAGTACATAATAATCATAACGAATATAAATAAAGCCACTTTCCTTTCAAAGACCTCAAGGCCCTATATAAAAACGCATTTGTAGTTCTACCATTGTGAAATGGATCCGCCTGGTGGGGAGCTCAGCTGAGCACTAAGTCATTCCCAGTGCTTAGGAGAGTAGGAATGTGCTTTCTAGTCATCTTGCTCTCCGCAAAATAACAGATTCTTTTTTTTTTTTTTTTTTTTTTTTTTTTTACAGGGACAGAGTCAGAGAGAGGGATAGATAGGGACAGACAGGAACGTAGAGAGGTGAGAAGCATCAATCATCAGTTTTTCATTGCGACACCTTAGTTGTTCATTGATTGCTTTCTCACATGTGCCTTGACCGCGGGCCTTCAGCAAACCGAGTAACCCCTTGCTCGAGCCAGCGACCTTGGGTCCAAGCTGGTGAGCTTTTTGCTCAAGCCAGATGAGCCCACGCTCAAGCTGGCAACCTCGGGGTCTCGAACCTGGGTCTTCCGCATCCTAGTCCGACGCTCTATTCACTGAGCCATCACCTGGTCAGGCTAAAATAACAGATTCTTAAGTGGGTGCCCTAAGAATCATTTGGTGCTGCTGTTTTTAAAGGCATTTGAAACAGCTTAGAAACCACTATCAGCAGCAGGTTTTGTTAAATAATCAAAAGGCTCATTCAACAAGATAGCTTTTGGGGCAGTGACCCCAACAACAATCCTGGATTTTAAATCTGGATCATCTCCTTCCTGATGTGTTGCCAGCCCAAAGACTCCACCCAGAGAAGCCCTGCAGGAGTTCCTACTGTAAACCTTGGAGATAATCACATTAGTGCGGGCACAGGTCTGGTATTGCTCATTTTGTCAATGTCTCTAGCAAAGCATTAGTTAGCTAATTGTAGAAAACTAAAGTTGACAAGAGTAGCTAAAGTTTTAGAAGAATGAAATTTTGTTACCTTATTATACTAAAAATACACTTAGTGGTTAAAAAATAAATTTTAATTCTAACAATTATAGGAGTAGACCGCCTTTGTATGAGCATTAGGTAGAGTGGACTTTGTTACCATGACCTCCATTATTGCCATAGCCTTGCAATCTTGCCCACAAGGCTCCAGAGAACCATTGACACAGGATGCTAGGTGTTATGGGCTGAATTACATCCCCACAAAACTTACCGTATTTTTCGCGCCATAAGATGCACTTTTTCCCCCAAAAGTGGAGGGGAAAATGCCTGTGCAACTTATGGAGTGAAAATTTGGCATTTTATTAAATATTTTAACACACCATTTGGTTCAGAATTTTTTTCTTCTTATTTTCCTCCTTAAAACCTTAGGTGTGTCTTAAGGTCAGGTGCGTCTTAAGGAGTGAAAAATATGGTATATGTTTAGGGCCCTGGCTGGTTTGTTTGCTCAGTGAATGGAGTGTTGGCCCAGCATGCCAACGTCCCAGGTTAGATCCCCAGTCAAGGCACATATGAGAAGCACCCATCTGCTTCTCTCCCCCTCCCTCTCTCTCACCTCTTCTCTCAGATAGTGGCTCAACTGGTTCAAGTATTAGCCCTGGTCACTGAGGATAGCTTTTTGATTCAAGCATGGGCCACAGATAGGGGTTGCTGGGTAGATCCCAGTCGGGGTGCATGCAGGAGTCTATCTCCCCTCCTCTCACTTACTAACAACAAAAAGTTTCAGTACTAGCCCCAGTACCTCAGAATGTGACTGTATTTGGGTGGACCCTAATCCAACACGACTGTGTCCTTAAAAAAGAGGGGGAAATGGGACATGGACAGGGGGACAAGGAAAAACCACGTGAAGACACAGGGAGACACAGCCATCTAGAAGCCATAGAGAGAGGCCTCAAAGAAAGCAACCTTGTCAACTCCCTGATCTCAGACTTCGAGCCTTCACAACTGTGAGAAAACCAATGTCAATTGTTTTAGCTCCCATTCTGCGGTGCTCCGTTAGGACAGCATGAACACACTAATACAGAGCCCTAATGGGCACCAGTTAAAGAACTAAAGAACATACTGCATGTTAAAATAGATGTTCTGAGAAATACAATGCAAATATTTTGACTGAAATAGTGCTATTCTCTGTAGACGAGTGTTTCATCCATATTTGGAACCCATGTTAAAAGAAGAATAAAGTAAAATAGAAGGCAACCAGGCATATAAAATAGAACCTTAGGAAGATAGGCTAAAGGACCTTTCTTTTATTTTATTGATACACAATAAATACGACTTGATTTAGTGATTGTTTTTTTAGATCTGGCACATGGAGAGTGGTTCCAGATGTGTCTTCCCCTACAGAGGAGAGAATCTGAGGTCAGAAGCAAATGTAACTTCAATGAAAAGAAATTTAAGATGTAAAAAAACATTTCATGACAATAAATGATTTTTTTTTATGTAAAAGGCAACACTTCTATGTTTTATGTGGAGATGTTATGAAAATTATATTTTGAAGGGCCTTTTAAATGTATAGTAAGCAGCATTTTTCCTGGGTGAGTTGGTTATGAGGGGCTATATTGGTTATTCTTTTGAAAGCCCACAATTCTGTTATATAAAATTATATTTCTCCCTGCCAGCAGCACATTAAGTTCCGCAGAGCTTCTGTATGGTAAGCCCTGGGTGTATAATGAGATTCACAGATCTAAACCTTGCGGGGTTCATTTAGAACAGACTCCTGCTCCCCAGATCGCAACAACCTACATGACAAACAAAAGTTTTATTTTTTGCTTGTTTCTATTTTTTTTTTTTTTTACTTTAACTAGAAATTGTGGCAATGCCAATACAGCTGTGGAAACACAGGCTGTGTCCTATTTTGCCTTATGCATCATCAAGAAAATTGCTAGTTCAATTCTGATTCCAAAGCCTTTATTGTGATGATGACGGGAACAAAAGACACAGAGACACAGCTTGGTTTGCAAAGGCTGGGCAGGGCAAGCAGTGGGGCCAAGTGGGGGAAATAGACATTGTTTTGAGCCACTGTATTGTCTTCATTGTCACTGAAGGAATATATCCATGCCCTGTCAGGCAGATGCAACATCCCAATATGTGTCCACTCCCTTTTCAGATACTCTGAGCCTCTATGCTTCTTCCAATGTTCAGAGAACTTGCTACTTCTAAACTAGGAATTCCACTAAATAAAAAGGTAGACTTCTATTAGATTTATCTTACACTGGGACAAAGTATGCATCCTTAGACATTGTTCCCATTGGTCCCAGTTTAGTCCCAAGATTTAGCAATTAAAAACCCAAAGTAACAAGTGTGTGTGACAGGTTATATATGCAAAATGGATGGCTAAAAAATGAAAACATAAACCAATTAATTAGTTGAGTAAAGCACTAACTGAATGTGTATAGTTAAACTTTTGAGATTTGATGTCCACATCTGATGTGGCTAATCTGACAAAGAACAGCAGGCTGATCGGAATGTGAGTAAGTAGCTAAAGAAGGACAGCCACTCCGTTAGCTTAATAATGTTGAGCTGGGACTTCCTTCTGCTTGGAAGGGTGCAGGCTGGTGTGAAACTGCAGGAAAAGAACAGACCCCTGAGTCAAGGATTTGAGAAGAAGCCGTTTATTTATTTAGAGGTGATTCCAGGAAGCCTCAGGCGGAAGGTGAGGAAGAGAGAAAGCGAGGAAGCAGCTAATAAAGGACATGTCATTACACAGATGACCACTGTGGACAGCTGGGATTGAACTCCATGGAGGAGCCCTGCAAACAGCACAAAACTCATGTCTCACAGTTGTCCTAGCTGAAGGTGAGGGACTGGTTGTTTACACGCCACCTCCTAGCGGTCGTGTATGAATGATGTCACACTGGTGGGAAAAGACTAGAACAGCAGTGTCTTAGTGTGGGTTTCCTGGGAAGCAGAGTGGAGTCAAGAAGTCCAGTCTGACCAGCTCTGTGGGCGCTGGCAGGGAAACGGCAGCAGGGGGCGCGACGTGAGATGGAAACAGTCTGCTCCTGGCATGCTCAATGCTGGCACTCGGGCCTGTGCAGGCACAGCAGGGTGGCCAGCCACAGTCCCGCAAATCCTGCAGATGCAGCGGTGACATCCCAACAGATAGAATTTGTTCAGAGCACACATGCACACACACGCACACACACATGCATGTGCGTGTGTAGTGTTGCAGCAGGATACAAAGACGTCAGGGAAACTCCGAGGAGGTTGGAAGGGACATGACAGGTACCAGAGCCGCTAGGTCCTCATCAGAGCCCCACCCGCCCTTGGCTCCATCAAAGAAAAACAGTTTATGGATGGAAACCCCTGCAATGGTCGCAGAAGTCAACAACAAGAATTAGCTAAAGCCAAATCATTCCAAGGTGGAGAGAAAAGTGACCCCCAAGCTCATTATACAATCATTATCATGAAAACTGACACCACAAGTAAAAGGGGGGCCATGACACTTTCAGAAAAAGGGACCATATTAGGAACAAGACATCCTTCTCTTGACCCTAAGGCAGAGACAGAATCTGGCTCCACAAAGTTCTAAAACTGGATCATATAAAATCTCAGGAACTGACCGATCAACCAGCACACAACTTACCTGGGAGGTGGCGCCGGCCACTTGGACATGGACTCGCTTCTTTCACAATGGCCAGTGCCCTGGAGTCTCTCTTTCTCTCCCTGAATAAAACTTGACACCTTCCCGCCTGACATGTGAAAGGTCGCAGACCATGCCCGGGGCACGTCAGCTCCCAGCACAGACCCAGTCCGGTGACAGTCTCAAGGGGGACATGGACGTGTCACCAAGAACTGGTCATGCATCTGATTGTAGCAGAACCCCCGCAGGAGCTTTCCATCAAAGCCGTCCTGCACACAGTCACCTTGCCAAGCAGGGAGGGTGGGGTCTGGTGCAGGGTTAGCCCCCGAGGAGCTTTAAAACCTTTCATGAACTTGGGCAGGTATAAGAAAGAGGCAATGTCATCTATCCTAGCTCTAGCTCTCCTTCATCAAGTTATGGGAACAAAATAAGATGATAACTATGAAAATCCTTTGAAAAGTAAAATGCACTAAACAAAGTACAAGGTATAAGGCACAGTGGTATATGCCCATCTGAAACAAGAATTATAGTTCGTATTGTAGAGAAATTATTTTTCCTTTAACTTGAGACTTTCATCAGAAAAAGATGAACTGTAGATCATAGCACATTTAGAATTTTCTCTGGAGTCTCATTCTTTGTTGTTGATAGAAGATGACAGTAAAATGTGCTGGTGACTCTTTACTTCAATATAATGAGCTGCTGATTATTTGTGAGTCCATCCCAGAGTCGTTGGGAGTCTACAATAGTGCTCCCTGGTGAAAATTTCATAATCATCTTTGTATCAATGAACATAAAGCTGGATTTTCAAAAATAAACAAAGCAAAGAAGATAACACAAGTTTTCCTATTTCCTTTACTTACCATCCTGAGAACAACTAATTTTAAGTAAAAATATTAAAGGGCGTAGAAAGAAATAGGACTTCTTTTAGCTTCCATATCTCCGGGAGCTTTTGCGAAACAGAGATGTACTAGATCATGTCTGTTTTTAAGTCTAAATTTTAAATTTTGTTTTCCCCATAAAGTTTTTAAATAAGAAAATTTCCATTCGTTCTGTATATGAAACATCAGTAGTCTCAGAGCCACTCAAGAACACACTGGAAAAAATGATATCTTTTCAACTTGTCCTTATTTTTTCTTCTCCTCCTCCTCCTCCTCCTCCTCCTTCTTCTTCTTCTTTTTTATTAAGTGAGAAGTGGGGAGGCAGAGAGACAGACTCTCACATGCTCCCCGACTGGGATCCACTCAGCAAGCCTTCTACCACAGCAATGCTCTGCCCTTTTGGAGGTTGCTGCTCTGTTGCTTGGCAACTGAGCTATTTTGGCGCCTGAAGTGAGGCCATGGAGCCATCCTCAGTGCCTGGGGCCAACTATTTGAGCCATAGCTGCAGGAGGGGAAGAGAATAAGAAAGAGAGAAGGGAAAGGGGTGGAGAAGCAGATAGTCACTTCTCCTGTGTGCCCTGACTGGTAATCGAACCTGGGACATCCACACGAAGGGCCAACGCTCTACCACTGAGCCAACAGGCCAGGGCCTTCAATTTTTTTTTTGTTTTGGGGTGGTTTTTTTTTACAGAGACAGAGAGAGAGTCAGAGAGAGGAACAAACAGGGACAGACAGACAGGAAGGGAGAGAAATGAGAAGCATCAATTCCTCATTGTGGCACCTTAGTTGTTCATCGATTGCTTTCTCGTATGTGTCTTGATGGAGGGGTCTACAGCACAGCAAGTGACCCTTGCTCAAGCCAGTGACAGTCTCAAGTTAGCGACCATGGGGTCATGTCTGTGATCACACACTCAAGCCGGTGAACCCCGTGCTCAAGCTGGTGAGCCCATGCACAAGCCGGCGACTTGGGGTTTTGAACCTGGGTCCTCTGCATCCCAGTCCAATCCTCTATCAACTACGCCATCATCTGGTCAGGCCAACTTGTTTTTAATAACAATCACGAAGAAAAAAAAACAACAAAATTTTTCAGGACTTACTCCGTGCTTGGCACGAAGCTAAGCACATCATGTAGATTCTAACATTTAATCTTCCCAACAATTTTGGGTTAGATGCTATTTTTTGTCTCCATTTTATATATGAGAAAACTGAGTCATAAACCTATTTAATGCCACCTTCAATAAGAATGTACACATTTGCAAAAGACACTGATAACTTATGACTGACGATTGCCTCATGCTGAAAAGTTCCTTCAGTACACTCCAATACCTCTTTCTAAGAAGCATGGGTGAGTCAGCCTCCACTATTAAAAAATGACCTCAAATCTCTCTTTTGGGTGGAGTATTGTTATCAGTACAAAAAAGGAAACACCTCTCCGTCTATGATTCTGCAAGTTCTCTGTAACGAGTGAACACTCAGATGAGTTCTGTATATCCATGCACTTGGTTTCCCATCGGGGAGATAAGGGCATTCGCCATTGTTTAGATAAATAAGAAATTTGCCACCGCCCAATGTGTTCTTTTTTCTATTTTTGAACAACCTTGATATATAATGTTGCAGACACAAAAAAGCAGAACAATTCAAAATGCCACGATTTTAACCTGGGAAGACTCAAGTAGGTGAAAGGCCAATCAAAGAAATAACAATTGCTAACAACGATGACCAACATTTGTTGAGCACTAGAGGAAAGCCCTTGACGTGGGTAATCTCAGTGAAACTCCACAACTTCCCTATGTGGGAGGTGTTACTATTATTTCTATTTCACAAATAAAGAAACTCAGGTATAGAGAAGTGAATTAACACACCTTGCCTGCATCTGTCTGGTTTAAGAAGAAAACATTAATTACAAAGACACCCAGGGATGCAATAAGACCTTATTAAATTAAAATACCAAAGTTTGAGATTATCTAAATGTACTTGGTGAAAATCCTGATACAGGCACTGTTTTAAAATCAATCTTGTTATTTTATACAGTTAGAAATAAGTTAAGCAAGTTAAAAATGACTAATTGTAATAGACCTGCACTACATAATAATTTGTTAAAAACACAAAAGAACTGGTAGGATTAAAAATTAAAGATATATAGACCTTCTTGAGTTACTGACTTGAAAAATTCACTTATTATAATTACACTTGCATGTGTGTGTTTGTGTGTGTGTAATCTTGAAATACTACCAATTATTTCACCGTGAACATTCTGAAGGCAGTTATTTTTAATTTAGGAAATCCTTAGGCTGCAAAGCCACCAAGCTAAAATTTAAAAGTTAGACTATCTGAGCTCATAGACATGTGAAGAAGGATTTAATTAACCATAGAAATTATACCTTAGCCCTGGCTGGTTGGCTCAGTGGATAGAGCGTTGGTCTGGCGTGCAGGTGTGCCGGGTTCAATCCCCAGTCAGGGCACACAGGAGAAGTGACCATCTGTTCCTCCACCCTTCCCTCTCCCCTCCGCTCTCTCTTCCTCTCTCATAGCCAGTGGCTCGAGTGGTTTGAGTGTCAGCTCGGGCACTGAGGATAGCTCGGTTGATTTGAGCATTGGCTCCAGACAGGGGTTGCTGAGTGGATCCTGGTTGGGGTGCATGCAGGAGTCTGTCTCACTGTCTCCCCTCCTCTCATATTAAAAAAAGAAAGAAAGAAACTACACCTTAAAGAGAATTTGAAAAGGAGATATAAAATTAGTCCTTTCACTTAGTATAAAACACAGTTGTGTATACAGCGTGGATTTAATTCCTGACGTGCTCCCGTGCGCTCCCCTGTACCTTGACTTCCTTGAACGGTTAGCTCCTGTGGACGTTGCAGAACATCGTCAGGATGTGGGAAGCAGAGTCCGTGGAAGGGCCCCAAGTCAAAGCACTGATGCAGGAGCTGCAGGTTCACTCTCGAGCACACGCTCATGAACCCAACAGCGACACCCTCCACCTGAAACAGCCAAGGTGTCTCATTACTCTAAGACCTGAAATGAATTCTCATCATGCTGTTTCCATGAGCACAGAGCACGTGGGTGGGGGCAGTTTGGGGGGCACTCTGAGATGGTAACGGGAGGGGGCAGTGCTCTTCTTTTAGTAGCTCTAGTGTCCAGCACAATGCAGGGCACATGTAACATGTTCAAAACAATGCTCAATAAATGACCATTGTGGACAGTCCTAGAAGTGGATACATAACTTAGGGAAGCTGCCAGAGAGTTCTTGAGGGAAAACTGTTTGGAACTTAACATGTGCCCTCTTTGCCCAGGTGATGTCCTGACTGCCCCATATCCTTTTATTGTCCCCCAGCCTTCTCTACACTCTCTTCCCCTCCCCCCACACAGTTCCCAGTGAGACCAGCCACTGTTCCAGTGTCCATCTGACTGACCCCTGACTCAGAGAAAGTTCATGACCTCTTACTCCTTATCAGGTAGGAACTCTGAGTTTCTTGAATTCGTTTATTTGATTAGATGTTCTCATGGGGAGAAGTGAGGAAAGAGGTTTGGTGGAAATGTTCGAGTGAAGTACACTCGTGGGTCTAATCGGCAAACGCACCCACCTCCTCCCAGCAACAAAACAGATACCTGGTTTGAACCTCTTGCAATGGGCCCCATATATTTTCAGCCTTTGATGAGGAAAACACAGGTAAGAATAGGAATGTGATAGTGTTATCTAATAAGAAATATACATTTGATATTCATCGTAGTCCAAGCACAAGCTTTTAAAACACTTGTATTTCCTGAAAGGAGCATCTTTTGTTGTTCCTAACAGCCCCTTTCAAGGAAACCTGAGTTTATGCTAATACAGTGACTCTTTAAAAATGGGGGCTAGTTGTCAGAGGAACCAAACATGTGATTTCAGGGTTCAAACTTTCAGTTCCACCTCTGACCTCAAGGGAGGGGAGAGGGCGAGAGACTGCGTTCAATCACCAGTGGCCAATAATATACAGTAATCAGTCACTCATGGAACCACCTTAAATACCCCTGAACAAGTGGATTAGGAGTTTGGGGGTTTGGTGCACACACTGAGGTGCTGGGTGGTGGCACTCCCAGAGAGGGCATGAAAGCCTCTACCCCTTCCCCACACCTTGGTCTATATATCTTTTTCATTTGACTGTTCTTGAGTTATATTTTCTATAGTAAACCGGTAATAGTGAAGCATTTCACTGAGTTCTATGAGCCATTCTAGTAGTCTAGTGAACCCAGGGAGGTGGTTGTGGGGACCCCTGATTAATAGCCTGTCAGTCAGAGTACAGGTGACAATCTGGGGTGTGTGACTGGTGTCTGAAGTGGGAGCAGTCTTGCGGGCATGAGCCCTAAATGTGTGGGGTCTGTGCTAACTCCAGGAAGTGTCAGAACAGAATTGCAGGATACCCAGTTGGTGTTTAGAGAGATGATGAACTGGTTGATGTAGAAAAAACCCTACACTACACATTTGGTGTCAGAAGTGCTGTGATTAGAGAAAATAAGTTATCTTTTAGTGAGTAGTAGCTAATCTGCACCTATTATTGGTACTAAAATATAAATTAACAAAATTTAATTCTATCATATTCCACATTAAGAAATGACTGTGACTGAAATTCTTTATTCTGTCCTCTCAATAATTCAGTATTTCATTCTTTTCTGCAAGACAAGCGTTTAAAATTTTAAAAGAGAGTGAAAGAAAATGTAGTTTTCTAATTAACTAACCTTATTGTGGTAATTATTTTTCAATAAACAAATATCAAATCATTGTTGTAAAACTTAAGCTTACACAATGTTATATGTCAATTATATCAGTAAAACTGGACAAAAAAAGTAAATTTCACATAAATAATTCCTGTTGATTATTACATGAGTTTTAAGCAAATTCTGACTAATTTGACTAATTTGACTCTGCCAGCTCTTATTAGAAACTAGCATTTATCCTTCAAGCGTATTTTTTGAGACCACCATTCCACTCAAAAAGTAGAACTCCCCTGGCCAGTTGGCTCAATGGTAGAGTGTCAGCCCAGAGTGTGGATGTCCTGGGTTCAATTCCCGATCAAGGCACACAGAAGAAGTATCCATCTGCTTCTCCACCCCTCCCCCTCTCGCTTCTCTCTTTTTCTCTCTCTCCCTCTCTCTCTCTTTCTCCATTCCCCTCCTACAGCCGTGGCTCAATTCAATCAAGTTGGCCTCGGGCACTGAAGATGGCTCTGTGGCCTCAGGTGCTAAGAAGAGCTCGGTTGCCAAGCAACAAAGCAACACCCCAGACGGGCAGAACATTACCCCCTATTGGGCTTGCCGGGTGGATCCCGTTTGGGGCACACGAGGGAGTCTATCTCTCTGCCTCCCTTCCTCTCACTGAAAAATAAATAAATAAATAAATAAATAAATAAATAAATAAATAGTAGAACACAGTATTCCTTAGTCCCAAGAATGTAGCATCATCCCATAAATGTCCATTTGGAGAAAATGGTTAATATCTTAACCGAGTAATTTTCAAATGGTGTGCTGCAAAAAATTTTAAAACATTCAGTACCTGACTATTTAGTCAGTGGCACTAGCTTCTTTACCCTGAGATTGTCAAATTAAAAACTGACCTAAAAATAAAAGAACTTGAGCAAAGGGTCACCAGCTTGAGCACAAGACCATAGACATGATCCCAACGTGACTGGCCTGAGCTCAAAGGTTACTGGCTTGAGCCCAAGGTTGCTGACATGAGCAAGAGGTTACTGGCTCAGCTTGAGTCCCGCCTCCCCTCAAGGCACATATGAGAAACAATCAATGAACAACTAAAGTGATGCACCTCTGAGTTGATGCTTCTCATCTCTCTTCCTTACTGTCTCGCTCTTAAGAAAAACATTACAACAGCTAACACAACAATAGCTGTCTGGCATGAATGCCCTGTCTTGAACCATAAGTATATAGGTCACATAATAGAGCTGCATCTTATTGGTCATGCCACATACAAATAATAAGGTTGCATCTGATTGGTTACTTTTTGGTACCAGAAATCCTTATGTACAAATATAGGCACCTGATTTTTTTAAGTCACTTTAGAGCAAAAAGAGTAGGTAATTATCATACTATTATCATTTTTTTATAAATCAATCAAAATTATACCTATTTTTTTGTTCAATCGGCAAAAAATACATTATTTTGGTGTGCCGCAGAATTTTAGTAATTAGTTTATGTGCGCCATGAGGTGAAATAGGTTGAAAATCGCTGCTTTAACCTACTAAAGTGGAGAATTAAGCTAAGCTACAATAATGCTCAATCTTTTAAATGACACAGAAAAATTAGGTATTAAACTATTTGTCCTTGAATGTGTCTTTTCGTATAAAACCATTTGTTTTCAAACATGTGTTTGAAGAATATATGTGAGATTCCCTTTATTTTCCCCTTAATGCTAACAAACAAGAGGAATATTTTTTAAATCCACACATATTCTTTTCTTCACAGGCCCCCCAAAATGATACTAGCTAGCTGTAAAAGGCTGAATTTACACAGCTGTTTTATATAGCCATTGACACTTTAATAAAAGTCCAAAATAAACATTTTAATTTTTTTCCCAAATAACAAGTGATTGTTTGTCTTGTTTGTACTCATGAACAAAGGCTGCGTAGCTGCGGTTGTCTGGCTTCTCTGTAATTCTAGGCCCAAGACTCAGCAGACGCTGATTAACCAATCCATCTACCATATGTGCAGAAAGAGACTGCCAGCTCACTCTCGGCAGGGAAAATTGGCATCCATCTTGGTTCACATGGAGATGTCCTTCTAATCTACAGCCACACTGGCGCAAATAAACTTCCATGGCCTGAAATACCTTTTGCTGGCTTCACGGCGAGCTGCATGCGCATGATAAGAATGTATTATTTATAAGACTGCTGTTAGTAATGAGCTATTACACTAATGGCTCATTGTGTTTGGAATTTGATTTCAAATGGCATGGATCACACATTCTGATGAAAATGAGAAAAACATGTTTTGCCATTAGGAACAAAGATTTAACATTCTCCAATTCTACAACCTGTTATATTCCCATCATTCATCTGGGGTTGTGACAATTCACAAAAGTTCACAATTATGGACTGCTACAGAGCAAGGACATATTGTGGAAGTGTCTGCTTTTTTCCTTTGGGTTTCTTTCAAATAACTATTCTGATTTGAGAAACACTGTTTTGAATTATGAATGTGTGGAAGTGTTCAAATGCATCTTTTTCTGTGTATGTTTTATGAAAAAAATAAATTGATTTAATGGACTTATTTTTTACTTATACAATAAAAAGATATTGGTTGCTGGCTGCTACCTATCCTCCAGGCACAGAGATACTTGCTACCACAAAGGGGTCTTCAATTATTTTATACTGAAGAGCAAAACTATAAACTTAGTTGTTGCTGTTTTTCCTGTGATATTACATGATGGTACACAGGCTCAGGTTACTAGAAAATCGTATATACAGCGGCCTTGCATTCACAAGCAAGTCCATTTATAGATATCCATTTATAGATAGCACCATATCATACATGCTTCCATCTAAAAGGCTCTATGGTCACCTATCCCTTTTAGGTGGCCTTCATTGGGATCATTGCCAACTTTGATCCCCTCTTCCTGATGCCAAGGGCACAGCTGAGCTGGCAGGCTCTGCCCACACACAGGTCAGTGGTGCCTATTTGACTACTGTTGCCCACACTGCACATGATGCCAAAGCAGATACCCTGCTCATCTGTCTGTAGGAGCCGCCCTTGGCCTCCAACTTTCCTTCCCTGAAACCTCGGTCTGGAGTAAACACCAGATGTCAAGGTAAGTCAGGACTAAGTTAGGAGAAGCAACTTTCAGCAAAGTAATGGCAGTTATCAAGCCATATGATATCCTCACAGTTAAAAAGCCCTTTAATTAAGGGCTTCCCACAGGCACAGGCACAGCTCTCATAGACATTCTACATGCATGGCCTGACGCTACTGTGGGCTGGTCGGATAAGGAACAGACTTGAAGTTCTTTGTTCCATCATCTCTGGTCAACAGGAGTCACCTAAAATCATGGTAAGCCAGTAAATGGCTAATTGGCATTGTGTGGGGAAATTCCTGATTTTCAGCAATTGCCAATTTCTGTGATGCAAACACTTCCATTGTGGCCAATTTTAAGCTATCAATGTGATGTCACTGAACAGGGAGCTGGAAAGGAATGCCCAATATCCACCAATATATTATATATTATTCCTACTGTACAGAGACTATTGACATAAATAACCTCCAAAGCATCTATAATAGTAAAATACTAAGGAAGATGGGTGTTGAGCATTTATTAACTGTTTTTATTTTTTAAATTATTTTTATTTATTCATTTTAGAGGAGACAGAGACAGAGAGAGAAAGAGAGAAGCAGGGGTGGAGCAGGAAGCATCAACTCCCATATGTGCCTTTGACCTGGCAAGCCCAGGGTTTTGAACCAGCGACCTCAGCATTCCAGGTCGACGCTTGATCCACTGCGCCACCACAGGTCAGGCCTATTAACTGTTTTTAATACAACTTATTACACTGTAAGTTTATATAATTTAATTTTTAATAAATGCATTTAACAACCAGCCTGCATAATTACTAAAGACTGAATAATTGGCTCCTGTAAGCCAGAGAAAGGTAACTGTTGCACACTACTGCCTAAAGGGCCAGCCTGAGGGTGTCCAGGTAGTTGGGAGAATGGCACAGGGAGACAGGAGGGAGGGTGGTGACAGCACTGATCTTGAACCCAAGAAGGCTTAACTCACTGCATACAGTGTGGTACAGACCAAAGTTCCACTCTTAGATCCTGAACTGGCCTCCTCCCTGTTGAGGGGTCCTGCTTCTGCCCTTCCACTTCAGACTGGCTATGGTCTCGGCTCCACAGAACACAAAGCTTCCGATGTCGGAGGCAGCACAACTTGGAGACTGGCTCTCTGGAGACACCACAGGATCCTTGCAGGGTTGGGATTGCAATTTTCAGCCTGCAACTTTCCTCTCATGTTCATGCACAACAAAAATGTGTAACATATGACAAGAGAAATAAAGTGAGGGAAGAAGCCATTGCAGCTGCTCTTCACAAGCATTAACTCAAGTGATTTGGGTTGAAACTAGCACCTGGAAACCAAAAAACCAAAAGCCTTCTCCAAAGTGACGTCAGCATCATAGCAGTATGAAGATGTTCACCATTTTTGTCCCCCCACTCAACAACAAATATTCAGCATCTACCCATGAACAAAGTGCCTTTGAAAGAGCTATGAAACCCAGCACCACATACCAGAGGACCCAGGAGGAGTCTTGTCTACCTGTGCATCAGGAGATAGGCAGACAGACATCGATCCTGGCTGTGGATCCTGCAGTAGCCTCTGAACTAACTCCAATACCTCTTGGTGTGGTCCTGGGGCCACTAGAGTCATGATGGTGAACCTTTTGGTGAGCCTTTATGGTGGGCCAATCGCGGCACCCTTTGGTTGCTCCGCTACCGCCCACCACGAAAGCTAGAATGCCCACTAGTGGGCGAGAGGGACCAGGTTGACCAGCACTGCAAAAGTGGGCGGTTTTTATAAAAAGGTTCACCATCACGGCTCTAGAGAGTACTGACTTAAATAATTACCCACAGAGCAGAGAGCTTTTGTGAAAGCACAGGTTTCTAGAGAAGTTCCAGGACTTCACTAAAGCAAAAAAAAAAAAAAAAAGAGTATGAGTTTGGACACACTAGAGTGGATAAGACTCTACCCATGTAAACAATCTCCCAAGGAGGCACAGATTTAGTACCAAGACATATCCTCCTTGGCCCATGATTTATCCTGGGGGAAGGGTGAGCGGGGAGTAGCATGTGAGTAACAGCCTCTCCAGCTGTATGAAATACTTCCAAAGGGACTGTGGGGAAAATGGCATGTTAGGCCGCTTGCTTGTGGGTTTACCGGCTGCAAGCACTTTGCCTGACTGGTGTGTGAGTGTGTGGCAGTGCCATGTGGATGTGTGTGCTCTATATAAGACTGCGGGTGCTTTCCGTGGGCGGGTATTCTCCCTGATTGCTCTTCTGCCACGTGAAGTGCAGTTTTCCTTGCTCCCTAACTTCTCACTGCAAAAGGCAGATCTTCCTTTGCTTATTAGCTATTTTCCTTTAGTTGTTTATTTGCTCGCCTATCTTTGTGAGCCTCCAATAAACGGGTATGGTCCAACGCTTTCCAGCTCTGCAGTTCCTCTACCGTCTGCCAAATTCAATGGGAACCTGCCTGGCCTCAACCACCAGCATTACAGGGACTCATTCCTCTTTCACTCCATTCAGCACACTACAGCAGGAGCTCCACAAATGGGGAGGTGAAGTGGGTGAAAGAAGTCTGGGAAAGCAATAGATAGAACTCTTAAAGGAAATTTAACAAACACAGATCCTCAATGTGTTGCAAATCCCATCAAGAAGTCGACCCACCACCTGCTGAGAATGCTTCACACGTAAATCCCCCCAACTGGCCCATAAGCACTCCTAGCTCTGTGTGTCTCACCCACATACCACCCTCTCCCCTTGACAGCCTCCCTTGCATGTTCCAGACAGCAGCATGACCAGGATCTGGCAGACAGCTAGTAAGCACATACAGAAAATCAACTGAATCTGTGGGCCAGAGAGACTACAAACTTTAGCTGTAGTGCCACCTTTAGGAAGAGAGAGGCTGTCAGCACTCAGCTTGCTGCTTTGCAAGATTCAAGGACTGCATACAACCTTAAAAAGTATGCCATAAGAGAGAAACAAGAAGCATGGAGCAGATGTATTCACAGGATACCCAAGAAAGCCTCAGAATCCCTAGCAGGGCTAATGGAGGTACTTTACCAATGCAAATAGTAAATACTGAAGGAGGTGACTGATACTTCAAATATGCAGCAACAGAAAACTCCAAGGAACATTTAAAAATCAAAGAAATAAAAAAAATCAAAGAAATACAACACCACAATTTATCACAATTATCTTACAATAGTCAAACTCAAAGACATGGAGATCTCTCATTTTCCAGAAAAGGAATTTAAAATAGCTGTTTTTAATTTTTTTTATTTATTTATTCATTTTATAGAGGAGAGGGAGAGACAGAGAGAGAGAAGGGGAGGAGGAGCTGGAAGCATCAACTCCCATATGTGCCTTGACCAGGCAAGCCCAGGGTTTCGAACCAGCGACCTCAGCATTTCCAGGTCGACTCTTTATCCACTGCACCACCACAGGTCAGGCCAAAATAGCTGTTTTTAAAGAAACCCAATGAGCTACATGAAAACACAGAAAGGCAATTCAGGAAACCAACACTCAAACAAATGGAGAAGCTTAATAAAGAGACAGAAATAATAAAAAATTGAACATAAATTCTAGAGCTGAAGAATACAATGAAACAAAAATAAAATGCAATACAGAGCATCAATGCAAGACTTGATCAATCAGATGAAAGAATCAGTGAGATCAAATACAGGATCTCTGAAATTATCCAGTCAGAGGAAAACAAAGAAGAATAAAAAAAGAGAACGTCTTATGATCTATGGAATATCATCAAAAGGAACAGTTTGCAAAGCACTGGATTTCCAGAGGAGAAGAAGGAAGAAGGGAATAGAAAGCTTATTTAGGAATAGCTAAGAACATCACAAATCTGTGGAGAGATTTGTGTATCCAAGTTCATGAAACTCATAAGTCACTAAAGTCAACTTTAAAAGACCCTCTCAAAGACACACTATAAGAAAACTACCAAGAATCAAAGACAAATAGAAAACCTTAAAAGTAGTAAGAGACAAAAAGCTGTAACTTGTTACAAGAGAACCCCCATAAGGCTATCAGTGGATTTCTTAACAGAAACCTTACAGGCCAGGAGAACATGGAATGCTATATTAGAGCTGGGGGTGGGGGAGAACCTGCCAACCAAGAATACTTTATCTAGCAAAGCTATCCTTCCAAAATGAAGGATAGATAAAAACCTTACCAGATAAAGAAAATCTAAAAGAGTTCATCATCACCATTAGACCTACCTTACAAGGAATACTGAAAGGAGTTCTTTAAACTGAAATGAAAGGACACTAATTATGAAAATATACAATACACTGATATAGATAAGTATATAATCAAATTCAGAATACTCTAATACTATAATTCACTAGACCATTAAATACTTAGCTCTAGTATAAATATTAAAGTACAAAAGTATTAAAATTTATTGATCAATATCACCCTGTTAAATTAAATTTTTAAAATAAATAAAAATTAACTATAGCTATGTTATTAATAAATTATTAATAAATATTTTAAAAGGTAAATAATAACATTGAAAATATAAAAGGGTAAAATTTTTGTATATGATCAAGTTATTCTCAGCATAAAATAGACTGTTACATGTATAGGATGTTTCAGTAAGCCTCATTGTAACCACAAAGCAAAAACCTGCAATGGGCCTGACCTGTGGTGGCACAGTGGATAAAGCGTCGACCTGGAATGCTGAGGTCACCAGTTCAAATCCTTCAGCTTGCCTTGTCAAAGCACATATGGGAGTTGATGCTTCCTGCTCCTCCCCCTTCTCTCTGTCTTTCTCTCTCTAAAATGAATAAAGTCTAAAAAAATATATTTTTAAAAAACCCTGCAATAGATCCCCAAAATAAATAAGAATCTAAACAAAAAAGAATCTAAGTAATCACTACATAAAATCATCAATAACAAAAGAAGACAGCAAGACAGGATGAAAGGAACAAGGGTACTACAAAATAAAAACAACTAATAAGATGGCATTAATAAGTCCTTACCTATCAATAATTACTCTAAATGTAAATGGATTACATTTTTCAATCAGAAGACATAGAGTGGCTGGATAAATAGGAAAGCAAGACCCAACTTTGTGCTGCCTACAAGATACTCACTTCAGCTCTAATTCTCAAAATAGAGAGAGAAAAAGAAAATATATTCATGCAAGTGGAAACCAAAAGAAAGCAGGGGTAAGTATACTCATATCAGAAAAAATAGACTTTAAGACAAAAATGGTAACAAGAGACAAAGAAGGTCATTATATAATAATAAAGGAGCCAACTCATCAAGAAGATATAACATTCACAAATATAAACATTATATATAATCTTTATATATATGCACACACACACACACATATATATGTATATACAGACAGACAGACACACACACATACATTTATATCCAACACCAGACCATCTAAATATATTAAATAGAGAAACAGACAATAGTACAATAATAGTAGGGGACTTCAATACCCCTTCTTTCAACATTGAACAGAACATTCAGATAGAAAATCAACAAGAAAATGTTGGACTTGACTAATACTTTAGATCAAATGGAGCTAACAGAAGTATAATATATACAGAACATTCCATCCAAGAACATCAGAATATGCATTCTCCTCAAGCACACATGAGACGTTTTCCAGGACAGATGATATATTAAGTGACAAAACAAGTCTTAGCAAATTTGAGATGATGAGATTACACCAAGTATCTTTTCTAACCACATGTTATGAAACTAAAACACAGTAACATTAGGAAAACTGGAAATTTCACAAATATGTGGAAATTTAAAAATACTCCTAAACAACTGAGAAGTCAAATAAGAAGTCAAAAGGGAAATAAAAAAATATCTTAAACAAAAAATAAAAAACAACATACCAAAATTTATGGGATGCTGAAAAAGCAGTTCTAAAAAGTAAGTATATAGTGACAAATGTCAGAGCAAGAAAATAAAAAGTGGTATCTCAAATAAACAACTTAACTTTACACCTCAAGGAATAAGGAAAAGATTCATTTAAGCCCAAAGTTAGCAGAAGGAAGGGAATAACAAAGTTCAGAGGAGTAACAAATGAAATAGAGACTAGAGAAACAACAGCAATAAACTTAGAGCTAGTTTTTCGAAAAGATAAAATTGGCAAACGTTTAGCTAGAATGAGGAAAATAGAGAAGACTCAAAATTTGAAATGAAAGAGGAGATAATAACTACTAAGACAAAAATACAAAGGATCATAACAGACTACTAGGAATTATATGGCAACATTGGACAATCTAAAACAAATAGATAAATTCCTAAAAACAAACCTACCAAGACTAATTCATGAAAAAATAGAAACTATGAACAGACCAATAACAAATGAGGAGATTGAGTCAGTAATAAAAAAGCTCCCAAAAAAGTAAAGCCCAGACAGATAGATTCATTGGTAAATTCTACCAAATATTTAAAGAAGAATTAACATCAATACTTCTCGAACTCTTCCAAAAACTTGAAGAGGAGAATATACTCCCAAACTCATTGTATGAGGCTAGCAATATTCTGATACCAAAACCAGATAAGTACACTACCAGAAAACTATAGACTGATATCCACATTGAATACAGTTGCAAAAATTCTCAACAATACGATAGCAAACCAAATACAATAGCACATTAAAAGGATCATACAACCCGGGTTCGATTCCCAGCCAGGACACACAGGAGAAGCGCCCATTTGCTTCTCCACCCCTCCGCCGCGCTTTCCTCTCTGTCTCTCTCTTCCCCTCCCGCAGCCGAGGCTCCATTGGAGCAAAGATGGCCCGGGCGCTGGGGATGGCTCTGTGGCCTCTGCCTCAGGCGCTAGAGTGGCTCTGGTCGCAACATGGCGACGCCCAGGATGGGCAGAGCATCGCCCCCTGGTGGGCAGAGCGTCGCCCCATGGTGGGCGTGCCGGGTGGATCCCGGTCGGGCGCATGCGGGAGTCTGTCTGACTGTCTCTCCCTGTTTCCAGCTTCAAAAAAATGCAAAAAATTTAAAAAAAAAAAAAAAAAAAAAAAAAAAAAAAGGATCATACACCATGACCAGCCAGAATTTTCCCTGAGATACAAGGCTGGTTCAAATAACACAAATCAATAAATGTGATATGCCACCTTAATTAATAGCTACTAAAGACAAAAATCATACGATCATCTCAATAGATGTATATAAATTCATTTAACAAAATATAACATCAAGGCCCTGGCTGGTTGGCTCAGTGGTAGAGCGTCGGCCTGGCGTGCAGGAGTCCCAGGTTCGATTCCCAGCCAGGGCACACAGGAGAAGCGCCCATCTGCTTCTCCACCCCTCCCCCCCTCTCCTTCCTCTCTGTGTCGCTCTTCTCCTTCTGCAGCCAAGGCTCCATTGGAGCAAAGTTGGCCCGGGTGCTGAGGATGGCTCTGTCACCTCTGCCTCAGGCGCTAGAATGGCTCTAGTTGCAACAGAGCGAAGCCCCAGATGGACAGAGCATCGCCCCCTGGTGGGCATGCCGGGTGGATCGCGATCGGGCACATGCGGGAGTCTGACTGCCTCCTGGTTTCCAAGTTCAGATAAAAAAAAAAAAAAAAAAAAAAATATATATATATATATATATATATATATATATATATATATATATATATATATATATATATATAAACATCATTTCATGATAAAAATCTTCAATAAATTGGGCATAGAAAAAACACCTGTCAATACAATCAAGGCTATATATGATAAACTCGCAAGGAACATCATACTCAACACTGAATGGTTAAAAGATTTTCTTTTAAGATCACAAACAGGACAAGGGTACCCACTCTCACCACTTCTATTCAACATAGGACCAGAAGTCTTAGCCAGAGAAATCAGGCAAGAAAAAGTAATAATAGACATTCAAATCAGGGACGAAGAAGTAAAATTGTCTTTTACTTGAAGATATGATATAATATAAAGAAAATTCTAAAGACTCCACCCAAAAAACTGTTAGAACTAACTAATGAACAAATTCAGTAAAGTTGCAGAATAGAAAATCAACATACAGAAGTCAGTTGCATTTCTATACACTAAAAGTAAAATATTCCCCAAAAGAAATAAAGAAAGCAATCCTATTCACAATAGTATAAAAAAAAAACTAAAAATTTTTAGAAATAAATTTAACCAAGGAAGCAAAAGATCTACACACTGAAAACACAAGACTTTGATGAAAGAAAATGAAGATACAATCAAACAGAAATATAGCCCCTGTTCACAGATTAGAACAGTGGTTCTCAACCTTTCTAATGCCGTGACCCCACAATACAGTTCCTCATGTTGCGGTGACCCCAAACCAAAAAATAATTTTGGTGGCTACTTCATAACTGTAATTTTGCTACAGTTATGATTCAGAATGTAAATACCTGATATGCATTATGTATTTTCCAATGGCTTTAGGGGACCCTGCCAGGGTCGCAACCCACAGGTTGAGAACCGCTGGATTGGAAGAATTAGCATTGTTAAAATTCATAATTCATAATACCCTATAAATTCTACCCTGTAACTTCAATGTAATCCCCATCAAAAGTTCACAGTAATAGAAAAAGCAATCCTAAAATTTGTGTGGAATCACAAAAGAACCCAAATAGCCAAAGCACTCATGAGAAAAAAGTACAAAACTTGAAGCATCACACGTCCTTATTTCAAACTATATGACAAAGCTATAGTAATCAGAACAATATGGTACTGAACAAAAAACAGACACATAGACCAATGGAACAGAATCGAGAACCGAAAAATAAAACCATGCATATATGATCACCAACTAATAATTGATAAGGAAGCTAAGAATACTTAATGAGGGAAGGATTCAATAAATGGTAATGAGAAAATTGGGCATCTACATGTTGAAGAATGAAACTGAACCCTATCTTACACCATTCACAAGAATTAACTCATAAGAGATTAAAGACTCAAACATAAAACCTGAAACTGCAAAACTTGTAGAATAAATATAGGAAATCAGTTCCCTGACATTGGTCTTGGGAGCAAGTTTTTGGATGTGACACCAAAAGTACAAACAACAAAAGCAAAAACTAATATGAGGGGCTACACTAAACTAAAAAACTTCTATACAGCAAAAGAAACTATCAATAGAATGAAAAAGCAACCAATGGAATGGGAAAAAAATATTTTCAAACCATATATTGAATAAGAGCTCAATGTCCAAAATATGTACAGACCTCATACAACTCAACAGAAAAAAAAAAATCTAATTTTAAAACGGGCAGAAGACCTGAATAGACATTACTCCAAAGAACACATACAAATGGTCAACAGGTAAATGAAAAGATGTTCAACTTCACTTATCATCAGGGAAATACAAATTAAAAACAGTGAGGTATCACCTCACACCTATTAGAATATCAGTCATAAAAAAGATAAGAGATAATAAGGTTGGCAAGAATATGGAGAAAAGAGAACCCTTGTGTACTGTTGGTGGGAATGTAAATTGGTACAGCCACTACAGAAAACAGTATGGAAGTTTCTCAAAAAGTAAAAGTAGAGCTACCATATGATCTAACAATCCCACTTCTGGGTGTATATACAAAGAAAATGAAAACGGAATCTTGAAGAGATATCTGCAACTCTCATGTTCATTGTAGCATTATTTACAGTAGTTAAGATATGGAAACTTAAGTGTCCATCAGCAGATAAACGGAGAAATTGTATACACACACACATACTTACACACACAAATATTAATCAGCCATGAGAAAGAAGGAATACCTGCCATTTGTGACAACCTGGATGGACATTTATGGCATTATACTAAGAGAAATAAGTCAGACACAGAAAGACAATGGCTGTATGGTCTCACTAAAGAAGCTGAACTCATAAAAACAGAGTAGAATTGTGATTAACAGGGGCAGGGTGGTGGTGAGAGAAATGGGGAGATATTGGTCAAAGGGCACACACTTTTGGTTATAAGACAAATAAGTTCTGCGGATTTAATGTAAAGTGTGGTCATTATAATTAATAATACTCTATTATGATATATACTTGAAAGTTGCTTAGAATATAGATCTTAAATGTTCTCACCATAAAAAGGAATTGGTAATTATGTAACTTTTTTTTTTGTATTTTTCTGAAGCTGGAAACGGGGAGAGACAGTCAGACAGACTCCCTCATGCGCCCGACCGGGATCCACCTGGCATGCCCACCAGAGGTGAGGCTCTGCCCACCAGGGGGCGATGCTCTGCCCCTCTGGGGAGTCGCTCTGCCGCGACCAGAGTCACTCTAGAGCCTGGGGCAGAGGCCAAGGAGCCATCCCCAGCGCCCGGGCCATCTTTGCTCCAATGGAGCCTTGGCTGCAGGAGGGGAAGAGAGAGACAGAGAGGAAGGGGGGGGGTGGAGAAGCAAATGGGCACTTCTCCTATGTGCCCTGGCCGGGAAATCGAACCCAGGTCCCCCGCACGCCAGGCCGACGCTCTACCGCTGAGCCAACCGGCCAGGGCGTAATTGGTAATTATGTGACGTGATGAAGGTGTTATTACCTAACACTATGGTGTTAATCATTTTGCAACATATAAATGTATCAAATCAGCACATTGCACACCTTAAATTTACAGTGTTAGCCCGACCAGGCAGTGCACAGTGGATAGAGCGTCGGACTGGGATGCAGAGGACCCAGGTTCAAGACCCCGAGCTTGCCAGTTTGAGCGCGGGCTCATCTAGTTTGAGCAAAAGCTCACCAACTTGGACCCAAAGTCGCTGGCTCAAGCAAGGGGTTACTCAGTCTGCTGTAGCCCTATGGTCAAGGAACATATGAGAAAGCAATCAATGAACAACTAAGGTGTCGCAACGAAAAACTAATAATTGATGCTTCTCATCTCTCTCTGTTCCTGTCTGTCTGTCCCTATCTATCTCTCTCTGTCTCTGCAAAAAAAAAATGTCTGTGTAAAAAAAAAATTTACACAGTGTAATATGTCAATTATATCTCAATAAAACAAAATATATATATATATAAATAAAAGCCTTCTCCACAAAACAAAGGCCAGACTAAACTGGAGTCACACAATTTAGTAAGGTCATTAAAAGTTCTTACTGGTGTCTGAATGAATCATATTACTCAGCAGTTTTTGTTTCATTTTGTAAAGACATAGTTTTTCAAAAATGGTGCTGCTGGACCCAACTTCAGTGGGTCTGTAAAGTCATGGTGCACTTTTGACCGGTCACAGGAAAGCAACAAAAGATGATAGAAATGTAAAATCTGCACCAAATAAAAGGAAAACCTTCCCAGTTTCTGTAGGATGATGTGGCAGCATGTGTGCATGCGCAGATGATGACGTAACACCGTGTATACAGCAGAGCAGCCCATGGCCATGCCAGTTGAGATGTGGACGGTACAGAGGACAGTTCAGTGTGTTCTGTGGCTCGCTAAATTCGAATCTGTGACCAAAGTGCAACATGAAAATCGGCGCATTTATAACGAAGCGCCACCACATAGGAATAACATGACTCGGTGGGATAAGCAGTTGAAGGAAACCAGCAGTTTGGTGGAGAAACCCCGTTCTGGTAGGCCATCAGTCAGTGACGAGTCTGTAGAAGCTATACGGGATAGCTATCTAAGGAGCCCTAAAAAAATCTGTGTATGAGCCCACATCAAACTGCACTGAATAGGTATGAAACTGGGAGAGTTTTCCTTTTATTTGGTGCAGATTTCACATTTCTATCATCTTTTGTTGCTTTCCTGTGACCAGTCAAAAGTGCACCATGACTTTATGGACACACTGTACCTCTTGACCCTTCCTTTTCTCATTAGCCTGAAGCTATAAATTGAATGAGAATAGGTGAAAGCTTAAAGAAAAATGTAAAAACCTTAATGTGAAAAATAAAAACCCTTTCAATGTAGAATAAGTTCTATGAACAAGTACAGAAAATAGTTTCAGGGCCAGTTCTCCCCTTAAGAAACCAATGCCCGTATCTCTCTAAATTTATCCTGTTCTTCATCAAATGTGTTTTCCATCATGTAGACAAAATTTTCCCCACCTGAACTACACACTGGAATCATTTGGGGAGATTTTTTAAAATAGTGCTTATATCCTACTCTAAAAGATGGATTTAACTGGTCTGAGTACATCCTAGCATTTTTAAACATTGAGATATAACAGATACCATAAAAATCAACCTTTAAAAAGTATACCATTCAATCCCTGGCCAGTTGGCTCAGTGGTAGAGCATCGGCCTGGCGTGCAGGAGTCCCGGGTTCGATTACCGGCCAGGGCACACAGGAGAAGCGCCCATCTGCTTCTCCACCCCTCCCCCTCTCCTTCCTCTCTGTCTCTCTCTTCCCCTCCCGCAGCCAAGGCTCCATTGGAGCAAAGTTGGCCTGGGCACTGAGGATGGCTCCATGGCCTCTGCCTCAGGCGCTAGAATGGCTCTGGTTGCAACACAGCAATGCCCCAGATGGGCAGAGCATCGCTCCCTGTTGGGCATGCCGGGTGGATCCCGGTCGGGCACATGCGGGAGTCTGTCTGACTGCCTCCCCGATTCCAACTTCAGAAAATACAAAAAAAAAAAAAAGTATACCATTCAGTGGTTTTTAGTATATTCACAATGTATCTGATTCCAGAACATTTTCCACCCCCCAAGAAAAACCTATACCCATTATTAGTCACTCCCACTCCTCTTTCTCTAGCCATTTTTTTTTTTTTTTTTTTTTGCCCCTATGGACTTGCCTATTCTGGGCTCTCATGTAAATGGCATTATATAGTACTAAGAGAAATAAGTCAGACACAGAAAGACAATTGCTGTATGGTCTCACTAAAGAAGCTGAACTCATAAAACAGAGTAGAATTACCAAATGTAAACATGTGGTCTTTATGACTGGTTGCTCTCACTTAACATAATCTTTTCAAAGTTCAAACATGTTGTACCATGTCAGTACTTAATTCCTTATTATTTCCTAATAATATTCCATTGTATAGATATACCACATTTTCTTTATCCATTCATCCACAGATGAAAATTTTTGGCTATTATAGATAATGCTGCTATGAATGTTTGTGTGCATGTTTTTGTGAATGCATGTGTTTTCAATTCTAGGGGTCAAACTGCTAGGTCAAATAGTACTTCTATATTTCACTTTTGAGAAAATGCCAGAATGTTTCCCAGAGTGGCTACACCATTTTATAATCCCACCAATGTTTCAGAGTTCCCATTTCTCCACACCCTTACCAATACTTGTTATATCCTCTTTTATTATAACCATCCTAACAGGTTAAAAGTAGTATCTCATTGTGTGGGGTTTTTTTAATTTGTTTAGTGAGAGGAGGGGAGGCAGAGACAGACACTCTCATGTGCCTGGACTGGGATCCACTGGCAAGCCTACTAGGGGGCGATGCTCTGCCCATTGGCAGCCCTTGCTCTGTTGCAACCAGAGCCATTGTAGCACCTGAGGCAGAAGCCATGGAGCCATCCTCAGCACCCGGGACCAACTCACTTCAATCAAGCCATGGCTGAAGGAGGGGAGGAGAAGAGAGAGAGAGAGAGAGAGAGAGAGAGAGAGAGAGAAGCCAAGGGGGGGATGGAGAAGCAGATGGGTGCTTCTCCTGTGTGCCCTGACTGGGAATCAAACCCGGGACATCCACATGCCGGGCCGACGCTCTACCACTGAGCCAACCAGCCAGGGCCTCATTGTGGTTTTGATTTGCATTTTCCTAACGATTAATGATGTTGAACATTTCACAGACTTATTGGCCATTTGTATATCTTTTTTGGAGAAATATCTATTCAATTTTTTTGCCCATATATTTATCTACATTATTTTTCTCTTTATTTATTTTTGAGTTCTTTCTATTATCTGGATACAAGCTCCTTGGCCTGATATTTTGAATAGCCTCCCAGGTGATTCCTACACACAGCAAATTTGAGACTCACTGATCATATTATCAAAAGCCTCAAACTGATTATTATTATAAAAATAAGAGAACTTTTTATTCTACATTTTTCAAGAAATGTAATATTCTTTAAATAGTTTTTACAGTTTTGTCAAGTAATGCAAAGTAAGTGTTTGAAGAATAATGAGTCACTAAGCAGATACCCTAAAAGTAAAACTGCTACATTTCTACCTTTTAATGCTTTTCAATAGACTGGCACAAAGTCCTTCCTTTTAAAATAAAAGTCAAATATCCACTTGAAAAAAAATGTAATTTATGGTCATCTTTGCCTGGACCTTGGGATCCTATGAATGAAATATTCGGGTACAGGGCTGGGCTCCCAATGGTTCTACCCATGTTTGTTCATTATGATATGCAAAAGACAAGCACAAAAATTCATTCAAAATAAGATCATCTCATGGTCAAATACATTCTTCAGTCCAAGCTTAGATAAACCTCTTTCAAAGGCCTTTACAAAAACAAACAAACAAAAATGCCCTCTATATTTCTCATGTGATGTCAAAGACCATCTTAGCTCACATTTTAATTGTTTTCTTTTCTTCATTCCTAAAACTATCAACAAAAGGTTGACCTTGCCTGACCTGTGGTGGCGCAGTGGATAAAGCGTCGACCTGGAAATGCTGAGGTTGCTGGTTCAAAACCCTGGGCTTGCCTGGTCAAGGCACATATGGGAGTTGATGCTTCCAGCTCCTCCCCCCTGTCTCTCTCTCCTCTCTCTGTCTCTCTCTCTCCCTCTCTCTCTCCTCTCTAAAATGAATAATAAAAATAAATAAATAAATAAATAAATAAATAAATAAAAAGGTTGACCTTGTGAGGGCCCTGTACACAACAAGTCAGCAACTAGCCACATGGAGGGAAGGCTTATCCCTTCAGACCAGAGTTCTCAAAAGTGGTGCCTGCAGGAACTAGCAGCTCCCAGGAACCGGTGAGAGATGCGAATTCTCTGGTCCCCACTGGGGGTGGGTCCTGTAATCTGTGATTTCAATGTATGCCCAGGTTTGACTACCATTACTCTAAAACTTTTCTTCACAGTTCTTACATACACATAAAGCAGATGCTGTTAGTCACAGCCCTAATTCTTCCTAAAGCTGAACAGTCCCTATAAATTGCCTATTGACCCTAAAGTCCTAAGAGCCTCAGTTTTCTTCAGACAGTTTCTTCATGCCCCCGGGCAGACCCCTGAATATCCCCAAAACCAGCACTGTTAGCTCTAAGGAGGCCTCGTCCAAAGGAGTGGAGGAGGGAGAACACTATCGTACTCTCTTTCAGGAAGGCCTGTGTCAGCAGGCAAATCAACAAAGGCCCAACGACATCTCGGGACACTTGTGGTTAGCATCAGAAGTAGGATCTTCTCTATCAAACCCTGTGCAAAGTAGGAACCCCTGCAAGCTGAAATTCTGTAAGGGAGGAGGGTCCCTCCGAATGCTCCCGGGTGGAAGGGATGAGAGATGGGCTCAGGAGGTGCAGAGGTGCTCACACCGGCCACCTGGGCTCCTGGTGGGCTGCTCGCTGCTCTGGTTGGAACACAGTAAGCTGGCGAGCTCGCCGGTCCTCTTTTTCGTCCTTCTCACCTCTCCCTTGGGTGTGGACCCCTGGGCCTGCAGCCGGCACACCAGAGGGTAGGGGTTTTATCTTCCTTAATCCCCATCTCTACCTTTGGTCTCAGGAAAAAAACCCTTCTGGATGAACACCACAGGATCAGGATAATTGTAAGGCAAGTCCTGAGTCAGTGGTCACAACCTGATGGAATCACAGGGCCAGACTGGTACAAAAGGGGAAGGTAGTCCATGGGTCATGAAGCTCCAGGCCATGGTGGGGACAGCACTCGGCTGGAGGCCTCTGGACTGCCCGCAGTCACAGTGCTCTGGCGCCCTGCAGAAAAGCAGACCCAGCAGGCAGGCCTTCTGCTTTCTCCACAAAGGCTAGAAATTCCCATCACTATAGACACTTTGCTAATTTTTAAATGGTGGCCATTAATACAACAAAATTGAATCATAATGGCCTAAGTCAAATCATAAGAAAACGTTGGACAAATCCAAATTGAGGGACAGTCTACAAAGTAACCGTCTTGTGCTTTTCAAAACCGTTATCGTCATGAAAGACAAAGGCAGATGGGAAACTGTCCCAGATCACAAGAGACCGAAGACACGGGACACCTGAGGTCAGTGAGGGATGTGGATTCACATCTGTTATAAGGACACTGAAGACTGTCAGCAAAACCTGGATAAGGTCTGCAGATGACATCACAGGACTGAAGGGCTCATGCTGCCTGACTCAGCCACCTCGCTGCGCTCACGGAAGAGAACAGCCTCGCTTTTAGGAAACATGCTAAGGTGTTTAATGATGAAGGGCATTCCAGCTGCATCTTACTCTTAAATGGTTCATAAAAAAATACACAAATGTATATGTAATATATACTTACCTGTGTCAAGCTCTCTCTAGATAGAGAGCAAATAAAGAAAATAATACAGATGTGTTAAAATGTTAACATTTAGGGAATTGGAGTGCTTATAAGTTTTCTTTAAGTGTGGATTTTTATAACATTAAAACAAAAAGTTAAAAATTACTTTTGGAGTCAAATAAACTCTATCTGCTAGCGGGATGCTGGTTTTTAACTTCTGGCCTCTGGGATTTTGGGGGGCTCAGAAACTGCCCCTAGACAATCCCTTGCCCTAATTCTAACCCCCACCTCTAAAGATAGGGCAAAAAATCCACAGCAGCCTGGGCATCCGGAAGGACCACACAACAACCGAAAAACCTACCGCCATAAACCCTGGGAAGGGGTGTGACGCCACCCGGAAGGCCTGGGGAGGGAGGGGGGGCGTGGCAGCTCCAGGGGGCTGGGCAAAAACAGGAGCGGCATCGCTGACGGTTTCCATTTCTCTCACTAAGCGCATCCCTGGGTGGGTCCATCACCAACCTCGCACACGACAGCGTGGTTCTCTTGGTCTTGGGCCTCTATTAGTTCAGCCAGAAAGTATTCACCATACACTTCTTTCAGGATCGTGTCATGGCGCATAAATATTGGCATGAGATCATCGTGATCCTCCACCCTGTTCAACAGAAAGGCTTAAGTTCAGTGTTCTTTCTTTCAAAGGAGCACCTACTATGTGCCAGAGCCTATGCTAAATGCCAAGAATACAACAACATGCACACGAAATGAACTTAGACTCTAACAGGATAGCAGACGATAAAAATAACAAATTTCAAATAGTGATAAGTGCTTTGGATAGACAGTGATGGGGTCAAGCGGTCAGGGAAGATCTCTCTCTGAGGAGGGTCATCAGAGATGAGACACAAGTGAGGAGAAGGGAAGGGAGCGGAATATTCTAAGCAGAGGATACACTCAGCATGTTTGGGTGTGAAATGTAGAGCAGCTTGTCATGAGCCCAAAGGACAAGATGCTGGGGACAGCATTACCCAAATGTGTTCCAAAGAACACTTCTATGACATTGTCCTCAGAATCCTCTTCCTCCCCTAAAAGAATTCCACAGTTATAGCAAAGACTCTGAGAAGGACTACAATAAAGAATTTGTACATTGTTTACGCATTTCTCCAACACTGGCCCAGGGTGTACTTTATTCCTGAGATAGCACAACACTTCCCACAGAGGGGAAATGCTGCTCACCATGCTGGAGAAAGCCATGTCAACCCCCTACAGCGACCTGCAGCGACCCTGACACAGTGTGTGTGTGTGTGTGTGTATGTGGTAGAGAGATGAGCCAAGTACCAGATTTACGGCAGCAGGTGATGCTGGCCCTTGGACACATTTTGCTGCCCTTTTAACATTTTTTTCTTTTTTTTTTTAGATATTATTTATTCATTTTTATTTTTTCTTTATTTTTATTTTTTCTTTCATTTTTCTGAAGCTGGAAACAGGGAGAGACAGTCAGACAGACTCCCGCATGCGCCCGACCGGGATCCACCCAGCACGCCCACCAGGGGCGACGCTCTGCCCACCAGGGGGCGATGCTCTGCCCATCCTGGGCATCGCCATGTTGCGACCAGAGCCACTCTAGCGCCTGAGGCAGAGGCCACAGAGCCATCCCCAGCGCCCGGGCCATCTTTGCTCCAATGGAGCCTTGGCTGCGGGAGGGGAAGAGACAGAGAGGAAAGCGCGGTGGAGGGGTGGAGAAGCAAATGGGCGCTTCTCCTGTGTGCCCTGGCCGGGAATCGAACCCGGGTCCTCCGCACGCTAGGCCGATGCTCTCTACCGCTGAGCCAACCGGCCAGGGCCTATTTATTCATTTTTATAGAGAGAAAATGAGAGAAAGAAAATGAGAAAGAGAAGGGGGTAGGAGCAGGAAGCATCAACCCCCATATGTGCCTTGACCAGGCAAGCTCAGGGTTTTGAACCAGCTACCTCAGCGTTCCAGGTCAAAGCTTTATCCACTGTGTTATCACAGGACAGGCTAACATTTTTTTCTTTTTAGTTCATTTTTGGTTATATTTATGTTCTATTTTACCTCTCTAGGATGCACTTATACTTTTATCCTGTTACTTTTCGTATCAAAAATATACACATTTGTATTATTTCTTTGTAGTATGTCTTATTTGGCCACTAACCTCTTCTTCTTTATTTCATTATTATGCCGTCTTCATTATCCCACTTTCTCTTCTAACATGTTCTCTTTGATATTAATAGTAGCTTCACCTATTGAGTGATTAGTATGTGTATAAAACTCAGGGCTTTATCCAGATTCTCATAGCAACCCCCGGAGGTAGGCACCATAGTCACTTTGCAGATGGAGGAGAGAAAGGCTCACGGAGGTGAGGAAAAACTTTGCCTGAGATGATACAAACAGTTGGCAAGAGAGCCGTGAAAGCCGTGCTGAGAACTCAGGTCAGCTGACTGAGACCCAATCCTCACATGCAACACTCAGCCCACAGTGCACTTCAAAACTCTTCCTTTAAACTGACATTCCGTTTGAAAACTGGTAGCAGGAAGTAAAAGCATAAGCCAAACAGTTGAGAGAGGAGAGACTTTGGCTCAAGGGCAAGAGATCGACCCTGTGGACTGTCCAGCCAGCCCAGCCCCAGCTCCTCCAGCCCTTGCTGAGAAAGACCCTCCCTCCTGCCACAGCTCCACCGCCCACATCTACACGCTGTAGACTGGACCATCCTGCGCGCTCTGGAGGACAGTCTCCACCCTTCTCTCAGGATGTCGTCTCTGGTGACAGCCTTGTCTGTGGAATAATATTGTTTTTTTCATCAATAATAAGCATCTTGATGAAAGAAATATATAAATTTGAAAAACTAGGTCTCTGCCTTATAAAAGCGGAGTTAAGGAAAGAGCTAGTCCACAGACCATGCCTCATTAGGAAAAGAAACACAGATGATGACAACTGGGGAGCGGGGTTTAAACATAACTGCCCAGGTGGAACCTCATTCTTAACCTCTTGTCCACACTCGCTGGAAGGAGAGACCACAGGGGGCCCTAATCCGGACAACCAGGATATGTGCTTGTTATTCTATCAACCTGGGTTTGAGGCACCCAAGTCTCACCCACATGCCAGGGCATCAGGATTCTCTAGTGGGGAGTCAAAAACATGGAAGCAGAGACAAACACCAAACCTGATTTTATGACAGACACGACCATTTCACAGACCATTTTATCTCTGCACTAACTTCTTCAAAGTCGTCCTTGACCACCTGGCATCTACTGGAGTGTGTTTGTGTGTAATCTGTGGCTAGTTGCCCTGAGGCTCTAAAATACATACATCAAAGGTTCTTGGCACGCTTTTGGAAAGATTGGAGAACAAACCTTACAGTGTAGTGGTCACAGCCTGGGCTGGGAAGCTAGAAATCCTAGGTTGGATTTAAGAGCTGCAGCCTTGGGCAAGTCACTTACCCTCTCTATGCCAGTGTTTTCATCTGTCCTAAAGACAGTCAATGTTAAGATAATAATATGTGATGTTATTGACATTATTACTACTTAGGTAGGAAGGGTCATGAAGAAAAACTGAAGAACATTTATAATCAATGCATGGAAGAGGTTTGACTACAAAAGCTTGACTTATTGCACTGGCAGCCCCAGGGCCACTATAGGTATAAACTCTCCCATCCCATCCGCTGTCACTAACCTGTTTAAAACCCGCTTTCTTCACTGCACTCCCTTACTCAAAAGTTTTTTGCTAGCCCCTACAGTTTCTGGGATGAGTCAGAGTCCTTAGCCTCATTTTTTTTTTTTTTTTGTATTTTTCCGAAGCTGGAAACGGGGAGGCAGTCAGACAGACTCCTGCATGCGCCCGACTGGGATCCACCCGGCATGCCCACCAGGGGGCGATGCTTTGCCCATCCAGGGCATCGCTCTGTAGAGACCAGAGCCACTCTAGTGCCTGGGGCAGAGGCCAAGGAGCCATCCCCAGCGCCCGGGCCATCTTTTGCTCCAATGGAGACTCGGATGCAGGAGGGGAAGAGAGCGACAGAGAGGAAGGGGGGGGGTGGAGAAGCAGATGGGCGCTTCTCCTGTGTGCCCTGGCCGGGAATCGAACCCAGGACTTCCGCACGCCAGGCTGACGCTCTACCACTGAGCCAACCGGCCAGGGCCTTTAGCCTCATTTTTAAGGGCTCTGTCTTTCCATCCTCATCACCTCCAATGACACAGGTTGATCTACTCATTGTTCTTAAGAGGGGACCTCACCATCCTCCCTCCTCTGCCTCTCCTTATCCAGCCCTTTGACCCCCTCACTCATTCCAAATTCCAGCCTCTGTCAAGGCTTGTGCATCTCACACCCTCCAGCCTCCTTTCCCAGAAACCCAGTGACAGGGTCACCACGGGCCACTCACTGGCCACTTCTGGTGTTAATGTCAATGCAGGGCATGTTTCCAACCAAGGAACACGCTCTCTGGGGACAGAAAGGAAGTTCTGTGCGTCTCTGTGACAAAGGACTCTCTCCTTGACCAACTCCAGTAGGATACTCTGAGCCCTCCCCTGTACTAGTTCTCAACCTCGGCCTAGGAAGACCTAAACAAATACTCATGTCTTTTCTAATAGTTTAAGGCCACATCCCTACGATGACTCTAGGTCCCCTTAAAGTGTCTCCCTGAGAAAAGTCAAGGCTGCCAGAAGAATTTCCTGTTTGTTCCAGCCCACACCTGAGGAGAGGAGCCCTGTCTCCCAGTCCCTGGGGGAAGGTGGGGGCCTGAGTCCCACAGGTGTCAGTCAGCAAACCCACGGACCCATGTGGGCTTCCCATGGACCAATACGCCCAGTCTAGCTTTTTCATTTTTCACTTTCCTGACTCTACTGGGCCCCTCCTCACTGCCCCCCTGTTTCTTCAGTCTCCCTTTAAAACTCCTACTCGCCTCCATACAAATTGAAATTGAGTTCAGTTCATGTTGAACCTTTTACCCTATTGCAAAAGTTCCCACTGATTAAAACCTGTCCTCCCCACTTCAAGCAGTGTCTGGCTCTGCTGATGTCTGACATCTGCACACTCCGTGGCCTGCAGAGCAGGTCCAACAGGGATGCCGGCATGGACAGGCCCTCACCACCTGCCAGGGCCTCGTCCAGTGTTCCACACAGAAGCGCTCAGGGTGCCACTGTGAGACCTGTTCTCCAGGCGAAGGGCATGTGCCGGAGAAGGTGTATCTGGGGAGTGAGCTCACAGCCCTTCTACTTAGCCTGACTCCACTTCCGGGGAAACTTGCCCAGTCACCCTGACAGTATGCCTTCGTTCTTTTTTCATCTACAAAAGGGGCAGGACAAGGGCAGGGGGGAGGGTACAATGTGCTGATATGAGGAACTCCTCAAGCTCACTCTTTGACAGGCAGGAAGCTCTCAGTAGCATTTGCACTGGGGAGACGTCACAAGCCCTGTCACGGGCCACACCACCTGGAACCCCTGTCAGCTGACTCGACCTGCACACCTAGGACCTCGTTGAAGCCCCGCTGTATTCCAGAACCCACTCATTCCCACCCTTCGCAACCTGCCAGAGGGTGCTGACAGAGGTGGCTTCATTCTGTAGAGTCCCGGATATATTTGCTTACATTAATGTTAAAAAAAAAAAAGGTGCTAACAGAGAATAGCCAACAAATCCATTTTCAAACATTATAAAAGCCTGCATCAATATTTAGTAAAGAGATAATTGTTTTAAATAATGGGAAAATAATCCAATATCCTAATCATTTTAAGTGGATCAAGACTGCTACCACCCAGGGAACTCCAAAATAAACCATGCGCAAGGGCTTATCTATATGATGGAACAAAATTACAACCCCACGGATATAAAAGTCAGGAACAAAGGTTCAGAGAGACCCAGGGCTGTACGACTAATCATGAGCCCTCAGCAGCCCAATAACAAAATTATCTATATCCATACCTCAGTACTAATTCCTCTTGAGAGGATTAGAGGAACCACACAAATTATAGAGTTCTAAAGAGCCTCTCCCTCAGCCTTAACCTTTTCCCAAAACGAATAAAGAGAAACTTGTTCTGCTAAATGCATTCCTTGGGGTAATTGATAATTTATGATCTTGCATCAGCCCCCAGTGCTAATGATAAAGTATGACATCAGCCTTGCAGAGTCTCAAATGGCATATGACAAAGTGTAGCCCCACAGAAACAAAACGCCCTGGCTACCAAAAACAGTTCACCATCCCAGTGTTTAATCCAAGCACTCTGAAGCCAAAGCAGTGAGCACCACCTGCCTCTCAGGCAGCGAAGAGCCATGACATCCTGTGAATTCATTCTGCACAGGAAAGCCGCATGCCCGTCACCTCTGTGACTACAGCATGTCAGTAGCAATGACCATGGAAGGTTATAGTTCAGCAACATGAAGTACAATTGGAACGACCCCTTCTCTGAGAAGCAGCATTCCTTTATTTCTCCCACTTAGCACATGGCTTGTAGGAGGCAGCCCTGTGCGGGTTAATGTAATCAAATGGAGAATATTTTGTTTTAACTTTTGGAAGAAACAGAAGGTCCATCCCATATTAAAGACTGATTGATTGCTCAGACACCTAAATGTCCACCAGACTCCAGATGAAAATGTAGTAAAGCCAAAGCTTAAGAAAATCAACAGCCTCTCAAGGACAGCTCCCTCAGGGGGGATAGATGTCCTGTAAACCCAGCAGAAGGCAAGGTGAAAAATGACAGGGACCTGACGGCTCTCACTGGCTTCCTGGGAGGGGAGGACAAGAAAAAACAACTCATGTCCGCTATGCCAGTTAGCTGGGCTCTCAAGGAGCACTGTCAGGCCTGGACTCCCCTGCCTTCTGCCTCTCTCCTCTTTCTAAAGTCAATTTTTAAAAATCCCAAGGCAGACAGATCACCTCTACTCTTTTCTCATCTGCAGAAAAGCTGCTTTGCTGGCTGGCCAGAGATGGTGCTGACTCAATTCTAGGTGTTCCTCAGGAAGAGAACTAGGGCCAAGGGCTGGTGTGGTCTCTTAGAGACGGGCAGACCCTCAGATGCGTCAGCGCCTCAGCATCCTGACCACTCTGCTGTGTAACTACTGTCCTAGAGGAAGAATCGATGGGCCACCTTCCCTCGCGTGCAAGAGGTGCACGTTTTCTTGCCAGCAATGAAACACTGAAAGTTCACAGATGGAGCGTTCCCGCTTCAGGATGACAGCAACAGCAGTGGCGATGGCAGGCCACCTTTGCATTCAGAATATTGGCAGGCCCCCTCTCTCCTATCTGATGGTATTTTCCACACCCACAGAGGATTTGCATTTCATTGGCTAGACTTAAAAGTGTAGCATTGAAAAAATACTTCTGATATCACTTTAAATGCCATAAATATTGTGTTTCTTCAAGCCCGAGAGTGTGTGTGCATACATATTTTAAGAAATCAATGAATGAAGAAAAAATTCATTGAGGATCCAATTTAGTGGTAGTGCTAAAGAATGCAGTGTATTTTGGCTAAACCAACCTTGTACCATGAATACTTTTAACATGGGGAAGGACAACCTACAGCTGACACATTTCTCTTTTTCTTCAGACTTGTAAAACAAAGCACCTTTTTCTTTCCAAGATCTCTTATGACCTCTAGTGGTCTTCTTTAAGAAAATCAAGTCAATCATTCCCAAACATACTCCATTTTAGACTTTTAAAATGAATGTTAACCAGTTTAATAAAATAAAATGTATAACTTATATTTAGCTTCTATTCCTTGGAAAATGTCATGGTTTTAAAAGTTACAAAGGATTCAAAACCCTAAACAACTTCAAAGGATAAGCAAGGCCAATTAGAGACGCCTGCCATTTACGCAGCCAGGATCTGATCCAAAGCTCTGTCTTGGCACAGCATCACTCCAGTTGGATTGCTAACCAAATTCTATTTGCTGGGTGCAAGGACTCAGGAAGATTCGTGGTGAAATTCCTAATTGCTCTATCCCTTCTTTTTGAAGGTCTGAGTATATTCATAACCTAGACATCAGAATGTTCATTTATATGAAATTGCTCCGATAGTCAACCTTAAGTAGATTCCTAAAAAGCATGAGACTATCAAATACTTTATAAAAAATAGTTTCTTTAAGAGGGGAAACATTAGTATTTAAAAACCACCAATCTTATGTTTTAAAGTCCTAATTTTTCTTTCATCTGTTTTAAATAGCAATGATGTTGACCCAGTTTGGTTAACCACTGTCAGCAGAAAAGCAGTACACCGTTTTAGCTACAGTAGTTCCTCCCAGTCTACGGTTGTTCTTTCTGTGATTTTTGTTAACCTGCAGTCAACTGGGGCCCAAAATTACTAAATGAAAAATTCCAGAAATAAACAATTCATAAGTTTTAAATTGTGCACCATTCTGAATAACGCAATGAGACCATGCACTGTCCCACTCGCTTCCCCTGGACGTGAGCCATCCTTTGTCCAGCGTCTCCACATTGCACACACTAACCTGCCCGCTGGTCACTTAGTCTCTGTTATCAGACTGGTTATCAGAGAAAGACCACACTCACAGAACTTTTATTATAGTATACTGTTATAGCTATTCATTTTACTATTAGTTACTGTTGTTATCTCTAACTGTGCTTAATTTATAAATTACACTTCACAATAGGTATGTACGTATGTATAGGAAAACACATAGAACAGAGCTTGGTACTATCACAGTTTTGGGTATATGGGGGGTCTAGGACCATATACCCCAGGGATAAGCCTGGGGGCAGGGGGAAATACTGTACTTTACAACACTGACTGACAGCATATGATCCTTTCCTGGCAAGTCCTTCCCCATCCCCCTGAGGACTTGAGAAAGACAGCCTTTTCCCCAGAAAGACTGTTTCAATAGTTTCCAAGTCTCAAATTCACCACCGATGATTAATCAAACTCTCTATAGATTATAAAGATGTGTCCAGAAGCATCTATGCTTTATTTCAAATATTATGCAAACTACAGAACAGTAAATTCAATAATGAGTGTCTAAGTAGAGGGGTAGATTACAGTACAATTTTCCACATGGGTAAATCAAAGAAATGGGACTGGGGATTACAGCATTAATTTGCTGGTCTGAATGTGTTGCTAGGTAAACGGTGGAAGGATAATTACATCCCTAAACCCTACACTGGCTCAGTGTCTTAAGAACTGTGTTCCTCACCATTAATTAACTGTGCTAGTAACTGAGGAACAGATGTCAAAAAATGAATGTGGGGAAAATAAGAGAAACGAGCCAGAGTAAGAGGATGCGTGGCCACTCCCGTCTCATGTTCTGAAATGTCTTCTGTCTCCTACATCATTAAGGAGGAAGGTGGTCCACATAATTGCATTTTCCAGGTACCTGAAATTCTACACCTGCAGGTATCACAACTCAAATTTGAACATTTTGAACAGAGGGCTTCTTAAAGTGCGTCACACTTCACCTTCTTCAAGAAAAAGTAATGTCGTAATTTCCTCATGAATTCACTACTGTACACTAAAATTTCTTTTTACAAAAGTCCCTTCCTCGTTACAAACTACCCACTGTCATCTCTTTGCCACCAAGACTGTTCCTCTTGTGATCACAGGACATTTCACCGTGAGAGGCTGAATAAGCAGGACCTCAGGGTGAGGAGCAGGGCAGTTCGTCGGTTCAGGCTGCGTGCGCCTTGTCCACTTGAAGGTCACAGCCCATAACACTCAAGTTGTCAAGAACAGAAGGAAGAAGAGGGGATGAAATAAAGGAAAGGAGGGAGATCAGTTCCTAACTAGCCGCTGCCACAGGCCACCTAGGAGCCCGCACTAGGCTGGGTTGACTCCACCTTTTCCTGAACAATCTCCATCCTGAGTGACAAGTGGGGTCTCTGTGAGGAGATTAGCAAAAATGTCACCTTACTAGAAAGGGAAAAAAATGCTCATTTTTAAGTAGTCTGCCTCTGTACGTCTCAGGTTCAGTTTGGGGTTTATATAATATATAATTTTCTATTACAATTATGTCTTGCTGCATATCTATGTGCAGAATACTTAAGCCTTAAAACTCCTCAAGGAAACAAGAATTCCCAAGACCCAAATCTGGCACACTGCCACACTTTAGGAAGATAGGGCACCAGGCTGGGGAACGAGGAGAGATTCGGGCAGAGAAGCACACCCAGAGAGGGCCCGGAAGCTGCCCTTCCCCCACGCCTTGCCATGCACAGCTTTCTTTCTGACTGTTCCCAAGTTACATCTTTTTATATATATAATAACTGTTGATCTAGTAAAGAAAAGAAAAAAGTACTTTGGGAAATGTGCCTCCGTCACCTGTAACCCATTCCCCTCTGCTTTCCCCCAAAGAATTGTCTGTTTTGCACACACACGTTTAATCATCCATCTGAGTAATTTCTGAACTGGAAATTATTTTAGATTCAACGATTTTATTCATTCAAAATGAGACCTGTAAAATGGTACTCAAACACACAAATATTTAGATGAATGCAAATTAAAACAAAATACTGTTTTGTCCTAACAGATTGAAAACAGTTTTAATAACTGAATATCCGGCACTGGTGAGGGTATAAGAAAACAAGGCTCTATTGATCAGAATATAAATTGGCACAATTATTTTGGTTCAATAATTTGGTATCATCTATTTTTAAAATCTTAATTATTTAATGCAATCTTACCCAGAAATTTCACTTTTAGGTATCAATACTATGGAAGAATTAGCATGAGTGTTTGAAGATATATGTACAGGGCTGTTTACCACAGTATTATCTGTTATAGAAAAAAAATGAGGACAACTCTGTATAAATAAGGAACAATTAAATAAATTATATTAGAGCCACATAATAAAATACCATACAGCTATTAAAAAGAATAAAATTAATCTGGAAAGATGAGCTGCTACATTAATTGAAAAATACAATTTAAAGAACACGTGATCATGACTACACATGTGAGGAGGGAGAAGGAAAGGATACACATATATACTTGCATGTGTGTGTAGATATACACTTACACAGGAGAATGAAACAATGAATAATTTTTACTTCAAAATTTTTTGTTGAAAATATAATTCATTTTATTAAACGAACCCATATTCCAAATTAACGTGCAAATGACAGAAAAACTGAGAGATTTTTCTTTTTTTTCTTTTTTTTTTCTTTTATTTTTTTTCCATTTTTCCGAAGCTGGAAACAGGGAGGCAGTCAGACAGACTACCGCATGCGCCCGACCAGGATCCACCCGGCATGCCCACCAGGGGGCGATGCTCTGCCCATCTGGGGCATCACTCTGTTGCGTCCAGAGCCATTCTAGCACCTGAGGCAGAGGCCACAGAGCCATCCCCAGCGCCTGGGCCATCTTTGGTCCAATGGAGCCCTGGCTGAGGGAGGGGAAGAGAGAGACAGAAAGGAAGGAGAGGGGAAGGGGTGGAGAAACAAATGGGCATCTCTGAGAGATTTTTCAATGAAATGAAGACAGAAGTACAACTGTAAGAATTTACAAGATCCTAAGAAATTCATTTATGGAAATTTCTCATAACATAATTTTTAAAAATGCCTTGCAAATATTTTTACAATAAAACTTTAAAGACGGTACTTTCTGAAGGCAGGAAGGCCTCATTTACCTGTGCTGATACTAATGACAGAACTTTATAAATCAGGAAGGATTTGAAATGTGTGAGTGAATCAGTTAGAATCTTATTTCACTCACAAAATTCCTTTTCTTCAGAATGTGCTTGGCCTCTATTAGCATTTATAGCCTAATCAAGAGCATTTTATAAAGAGAGAATTATAATGTATTTATCTATGAATAAGAAAAAAGTAAAGAAAAATAATTTTTATGAGGTATTTTCTTCTTGTTCTAAATTAAATGGACAATTTGTATCTGATCTTAGTCTACTCCTTGGCAATCTCTCTTTAGACACCTGCTGTCGGATCTCAGAATGCAAAGTCAATGCTCTCCATGAAGAGTAAAAGTGAAATCACTTTACATGGTTTGCACAATGTTCAACGCCTGCCTTCCTCTTTCTGTTCCCCTTCGCCACTAGACTTCTCTAAAGAGCAGCGAGTCTCACCTTGCCTTAACTTCCTTACCTCTCTTTAATTCAGCTCACTGCAATTTGATTACCAGTATCGACCTCTGCCCTTCAAGGATGAACAAGACTAGACCCCAAACCAAGTGGTCAGAAGTAAGACACGAGTGACTACTGAGAGCCAACCTTGGCACAGGAGGGCCAAAGGGATGACCTTTACCCTCTTCCAAGCTAACAGATCCTGGGAAAGGCAGAGTTCAGAGCCATGAGAATAAGAGGAAAAGAGAAGCGAATTAGGACGAGCTGGGAGTGGGGCTGGAGTCTGGGGGAGAGGCTGGTGTCAGGGCAGGCAGCCACCTCCTTCTCACCCAGAGTTCACTGGGCTTCTCTTTAATAGACATAGAATTAGTATTCAAGTTATTAATTTATCTTAAACGAGTTTAGGTAGTTTGTGTTTTTCAAGGATTTGGCCCACTTTATCTAAACCATTGAATGTATACAGTTGTAGCATTCATTCCCTTAGCCTTTTAATGTCTGTAGACTCTGTAGTGATTTCAGCTTTTGTTCCTGGTATTGGTGACTTGTCTTCTTTTTTTTTCTTGGTCAGTTTGGCCAGATGTTCATGAATTGTATTCACCTCACCTGTGTCTTTTTAAATTTTCAAATCCAATGGCCTCTTTTTCTGTTACTTGGTTTTCCTGCACTGTTTGCCACTTTAAGAGTCTGACTCCTGCAACACTCCTTTCCCTCTCTTCCAGTTTTCAGTGGCAACTTATGGCTATCTTTCAATATCTGCCCTTTTCACTTTAGAATCTCTCCTTTAACTACACAGCCTCCTTTACTCTCATAATACCCTCATTCATGAGAGAACCTGTGTTTCCAACTCTCTCCCTTCCATTGTATGCTACTTCTTTCCGCTAATGAATCCATTGACTTCCTGAGACCGAGTCATCGTTAACTCATTTTCACCCTTGAATTTCTCCATCCAAATTGCACTTCCCCTGACCCATCCCTCAACCTGGATCTCTTTGACTTGTCCCTGCCTACATGCCAGCAGGTACCATTTCTTGGCCAGACTGTTCCGTGCCCTCCCCTTTAAGCCACTGTCCGCATGAAAACCAGTTACCTTTTTCCTACAGTGCGAATCATGCCCTTCATCTGCAGTGCTCCCCGCTGGCTCCAAGTTCAAAGCCTCCTCATTCCGGTTCTCCCTGTGCTGTGCAGGATCTGCTCTTCCTCCCCATGCCTGAACAACAGCGGCACCTGCCTACCTGCCTGGTAGCGGACCAGCTGCTTTCCTGTCTCCACGCATTTGCTCAATCTGTTCCTCTGACTCATCCTTCCTGTCCGAATTCAGAGGCTACTTCCTCTGGGAAGCCTTCCTTTCTTTTTTTTTCCTCTTTCTTTTCTTTTTTTTTTTTTTTTTTTTTTCCTTTTTGAGAGGCAGAAAGAGAGACAGGAGCATTGAGCTATTCCTGTATGTGCCCTGACTGGGGATCGAACTGGCAACCTCTGCACTTCTGGACAAAGCTCTAAGCAACCGAGCTATCCCACCAGGGCTACTTTCTTTTCTTTCAAATTATTTTTTATTGAGGTATAATGCCATATACTAAAATGCACAGATATTAAGAATGCAGTTTGATGAGTTTTGACAACTGCCAAACCACAATCAATACACAGAACGCTGCCATCTGCCCAGGGTTTCATCCAGCCCAGGATTTCACTCGTCCTTGCACCAGAGGCAAAGTGACCTGATTCCCATCTCTACAGCTTAGTCTTGCCTGCTCTGCACATCATAAAAGTGGAATCAATCGCTGACTAACACCTACAGTATGGATGTGCCACAGTTTGTAAGTGTGTTTAATCGTGGGTGGACACTTAGACTTTTTTTTGGGGGGGGAGTTATATGAAACTGCCTTCTTCCCTCTCTGTTTTACCCTCTTCCAAGCTAACAGCATTACAGTTTATTGCACATAGTTCTGTCTCCCCCACAAAATAATTACAACAATGATAATAATAATAGTAATAATGGTTAATTTCCTTAAACATTTACATGTTACCAGAAGTGTGCTAAGTACCTGGCTTTCATCAGCTCATCTAGTCACTGCAACAAGCCCACACTGTCGACGATATGCTTATCCCCACTGAGAGAGGGGAAACTGAGGCTGCAGAGGCCAATTCCTTTTTTTTTTTTTTTTTTTTTTGTATTTTTCTGAAGCTGGAAACGGGGAGAGACAGTCAGACAGACTCTTGCATGCGCCCGACCGGGATCCACCCAGCACGCCCACCAGGGGCGAAGCTCTGCCCACCAGGGGGCGATGCTCTGCCCCTCCGGGGCGTCGCTCTGCCGCGACCAGAGCCACTCTAGCGCCTGGGGCAGAGGCCAAGGAGCCATCCCCAGCGCCCGGGCCATCTTTGCTCCAATGGAGCCTTGGCTGCGGGAGGGGAAGAGAGAGACAGAGAGGAAGGAGGGAGGGGGGTGGAGAAGCAAATGGGCGCTTCTCCTATGTGCCCTGGCCGGGAATCGAACCTGGGTCCCACGCACACCAGGCTGACGCTCTACCGCTGAGCCAACCGGCCAGGGCCGAGGCCAATTCTTTTAAGTGAACCTATCTGATTAGTAGCAGAATCAAGATCAGAATCTATATCGACCTCATATTATTATTACAAATTCTTAACAATCATGCTATAAGACTATAATGCCTGGTAAAGAGTAGGCTCTCGGGTTTTTAAATATTTAATTTGATACTTTCTAAAGAAATTCAGCACTTCTAGAATATGGCAACATTTGACCCAAGAAGACACAACTTATTCTTCACTGATGAAGCCAAGCAACTACTCTTGTGAAATGGCTTCACATGCAATGCACTCTTACTTCAAAATAGCCATTCTGTTTTGTTCACAACTTTGTAAGTCAAAAATCTGGGCTCCACTGGGAATGCTGAGGTCTCTCAGGTGGCTGCAGTCGGATGCTGGCCGGGCTGCAGTGAGGGGAGCTCTCCTTGCTGGATGTCTTTGCAGGCTTACTCACAGGGTTGCTAGTGAATGTTATTAGCAGGAGCGACCCTGCTGGTGCCACCAAGCCCCGTACCAACATGTGACCTCTCCAGCAGGGTGGTCTCAGGACAGACTTCTTCCCCTCATTTCTTCCAGAGCGGGAGTTCCAAGAGAACTAGTCTCAGAAATCAGAGAGCATCCCTGCCACCATGCTGAATGGATTAAAAAAGTAACAACCTGCTCAGATCAAGAGGGACACAGACGCTGCCTCCTGATGAGAGGAGTGGAAGGCCACATTGTAGGAGAGCTTGCAGAATGGAAGATGGTATTGCAGCCATCTTTGGAAAATAGGTTCTGGCATAGCCATATCCTTAAGATAGCCAAACTTGGGCAGGTCACTTGGGCCACTGATGATAAAGACCTTCAACTTGGGTTGAACAGAATCTTCACCCACTGAATGTCAGAAAAGAAGTGGGCTTTACAAGGAAAACTAAGTTGGCTGATTTTTTTCTAAAGATTTTATTTATTGATTAGAGGCGCGAGGGGGACCAAGAATCATCTTTTCCTATGTGCCCTGACGGGGTAAGCCCATGGTTTCGAACCAGCGATCTTGGTGTTCCAGGTTGTTGCTCTATCCACTGCCCCACCACAGGTCAGGCTAGGTAGATTCATTTTTAAGTTTGTTTTATTTTAAGATTATTGGCCCTAGCCAGTTACCTCAGTCAGTTAGAGCATCATCCCAACCCACCAAGGTTGTAGGTTTGACCCCCAGACACGGCACATACGGGAAGCAACTGATGAACGCACAACTAAGTGGAAAAATAAAGGAATGCTTTTCAACCCCCCTCTCTCTCTTTCTCTTCCTTCCTCTCTCTGTCTCTCTAAAGTCAATCAATAAAAAAAAAATTAAAATTATTTCACTAAGTGTGAGACCAAGGATTGTGTGTTTTCAGAAACACACAACTACAACTTTGCTGGCCACGTACGTAGTAAATCTACAGCTCTGCCGGACACATAGCACCAAATGAGCCTCACTCAATGTTCAGTCCTGCAGATGATCTCAAGAAGAACTGTAAACACCTTCAAATGCAGTAATGCAATTGGTATTACATAAAAAAAAAATTTAATTCAAACTATAACCAGTTTATAGCACTACTGGCAATTTAAAAACTTCTCGTAAAGTAACTGGCAGGGTAAAGCTGAACTCCCACTCACCTGGCCCTGCGAACGTGCAGCTGAGGGTAATGGCTGTGCCGGTGGCAGATGTGCACCGCAAAGTCCTCGTCATACGTCAGACTCGGTACATTCCCCACTTGGTCAAACACCGTTATAAGAGTTGAGCCTAAATCACAGAAACAAAGAAACGTGGCCTTGTTTTACCAAGGAGTGACGTTAGAAATTCAGAACAAAATGTAGTTTCCATTCTAAATAGTGGGTTTTTATATATATATATATTTTTTTCTTTTCTTTTCTTTTTTTCAGAGACAGAGAGAGAATCAGAGAGAGGGATAGATAGGGACAGACAAACAGGAACAGAGAGAGATGAGAAGCATCAATCAATTTTTCGTTGCGACACCTTAGTTGTTCATTGATTGCTTTCTCATATGTGCCTTGACCGTGGACCTTCAGCAGACCAAGTGACCCCTTGCTCAAGCCAGGTACCTTGGGTCCAAGCTGGCAAGCTCTGCTCAAATCAGATGAGCCTGTGCTCAAGCTGGCAACCTCGGGATCTCGAACCTGGGTCCTCCGCATCCCAGTCCAATGCTCTATCCACTGCCCCACCGCCTGGTCAGGCTAAATAGTGTTTTAATTGCTACAATAAAATAGCCACATATACATTCTGGACCTGGCAACCATTCTCATTTCCCACTCACCAAAGCACCACTTTACACCTGACTTTCCTATAGGACGGCCTAGGGACAGAGGCAGCGGGGCAGGCCTTACCAAGGCTCATGTAGGATGGCACGACGAGGAAGATGAAGTGCAGTTCTGGCACGGCCTTGAACACGGTCCTGGCAAGGCAAAGAGGGTGGGGTGAGCATTAGTAACAAGCCAGCACATGAGCTGGCACTGGAGACAAATGCCTTCACTAAAGAAACAAGGTGCTCACACATCCACACCCTCCTCTGCCCCCTGCCTGCCGAGGCAGGGACAACTTCAGACCATTTCTTTCTTTTCTACTTTTCCCTGGATTCCAAAGAGCCCTTTCCTATCTGTCCCATGGAGGTGGGAAGAATAAAGGGTGCCATGTTCACGCAGCACACCAGATTTCTGCTAATATTAACCTTTGACCTGGCATCTGGATGCTCTGGTGTGACATTTCAAGTGTGACTTGAAAGCTGAGGCCACCCCAATGTCTGTGCAGGCTGTCGGCGCTGCATGGCCAGTACCCAGCAGCCCCACGGTCCAGATTTCAGAGTGTCATAGCCAGGACGCTTCTGCACTTTGTCATGTCTATATGTACTTTTAAAGATAAGGCCAAGGAAAACTATTTTTACAAACATCCAAACCTATGACTCTCTACTTCTCCCCTACTTCCCCTAAAATCCACGTTTTTAAGTGACTGAGCTACCGCTTGCTGCAAACAGTGGCAGTGAAAGAAGTGTGCAGAAGGAAGCACCGACCCAACACAATGGGCTGCTTCCATCCTGCGTACCCCTGCCATTCCTTAAGTGCTTTCATACAGCCTTAAATTACAGGACGATTTCACACCTCAAAGAATTCCATGTCCTTTCAAAGTATTTTAAAACTACAAGCCCTCCATATCCACAGGTTCTACATCTGTGGATTCAATCAACCATATATTGAACTTTTTTTTTTTTTATTTATCAAGAGAGACAGATAGGGACAGAATGACAGGAAGGGAGAGAGATGAGAAGCATCAATTCTTTGTTCCAGCACCTTAGTTGTTCATTAATTCTTTCTTATATGTGCCTTGACTGGGGGAGGGGGGGGAGAATCCAGCTGAGCCAGTGACCTCTTGCTCAAGCCAGTGACCTTTGGGCTCAAGCCAGCAACCCTTGGGCTCAAGCCAGCGACCATGGGGTCATGTCTATGATCCCACACTCAAACTAGTGACCCTGCTCTCAAGCTGGTGAGCCTGTGCTCAAGCCAGTGACCTCAGTGTTTCAAACCTGGGTCCTCAGCATCCCAGGTTGATGCTCTATCCACTCGCACTGCCTGGTCAGGCTGAACATACATTGCTGCTGACATGCACTATGTAGTTAGGCCTATGATGGCTGTGTCTATACTGAACACGTACAGACTTCTTTTCTTGTCATTATTCCCTAAACAATACAGTATAACCACAATTCACACAGCATTTCCATTGTATTAGGTATTATAAGTAGTCTAGGGAGATGATTTAAAGCACACAGGAGAATGTGTGTAGATTATATGCAAATACTATGCCAGTTTATATAAGGGCCTTGAGCACAGCAGATTTTGGTATCCACAGGGATTCTAGAATCGATTCCCCTCCCACACTGAGGGATGACTATATCCACATGGTCTCTTTCACGTCTTTTGGGCATTAATATGTCTTGTCCACAGTGCTGCTGCCAGCTCCCCAAGTCACCGTCTACAAGGCCCTGACCACTTACCGGATAATCTCTTTGCAGCAGCCCACAGAATACTCATCCACAGCCACAAAGAGGTGCATGAACAATGTGTTCAGAGGCTGCAGAAGAAAAGAGAATGTAACTAAAGGCTGAGGGGGCATTCGGGCTACTTTAGAGTGGGTGGGAGGGGCCAGGAGGGCTGGGGCAGTCACAGACATGGAGCTGCGCTGTATTTGTAAATGATATTTTACATCTAAGGGGATGAGACACCCAGGCAGTGTTAGAGCTCTCTCCTGGGCTCTGCTCACTGCCTTCTGTCCTCCTAGCCCAGAATTATTCAAGGTAATAGGGATTGTAAATGTGTCCAGTGCAACTGGCTCTTTTTTCTGCTTCACAAACGGGCTGCAGACAGGGAAGCGCCTGCAGGGGAGTGGAATCGATTATTAACTCAGTGGTCTTGTCCTCGGGGGTGTCTCTGCTGAGTGAAAGACAATCACTCTCCCCCCTGGGCCCCAGAGTAAGCAGCTGCCGCTCTATTCAAGGGACGGGGGAAAGTCTCCTAGGAATGTGAAGGATGGAGGCAGATGCCACGTGTGACCGCGGCTTGTTTTGTTCAGCATCCCAGAGTCAGAATCAAATATTACTCTTGGGATCCACAAAACCTGGGAACTGAAAACTCAAAGTGGCAAGATTCTAACATGACTCTCAGGATAAATCTTTCAGTCGTTACAGAGCTTTGTCTTGTAACTTCTGAAGTCTTCTTACGTGACCTACAGAATGAGTAGCAGTTCTATACGTGCACACAGCAGTCTGCTCAACTCAGTGCCCCGTGTTTATGGGCAAATCTTCACATCACAGAGATGCCGTGAGTGGCTGACTGGTGACCTAGAGCAGGATAGCAGAAGGGTTATCTGTTTCTTGTTTTCTGAGCAATTTCATAGATGGCTTTGAGGTACCACCTGCACATCCACGTGCCTTGGTCTCCCCTCCTGTTGGATGGTGTGTGCCTTAGGAACACTCAGAAGGAGCATTTACCAGGCATAAAAATGGCTTGAGAAGTATCCTGAATTTAGTCCATGAGCTTGAACACTCCCCAGAGGTAAACAACACAAACCCCAAAGTCCAGATAACAACAGCAGCAACAATAATGACACCAATGTAAGCACTCTCTGTGTATTAAGTCAAATAAATCCCACAAGAATCTCACTTAACATCTGCTGCACATTCCAAACAGGACTAGCCTTGAGAGTACCTGGTTTATTACTTGTCTGTTTATCTCCCAAATTCTCTCTTCCATCAAAAATATTATAACTCAAAATTTAGTATTTAGCTTTAAGATAAAAATTATTACTTCAGTTGCAAATACCCCTGGGATAGGAACTAATACATCAAACCTTAAGGCTCTATACCAATGCTCTCCAACAGAAAAACAATTCGAGCCACAAATGCACTCTGCAGGTATAACTTTCAATTTTCTAGTAGACATATTTTTAAAAGGAAAAGATAAACAGGTGAAATTGATTTTTAATATTTTCAACTAACCTAATATATTCAAGTTATTTCAACAAGAAATCAATATAAAAAATTGTGGCTAGCCACATTTCCAGTGCTCAATAGTTACCTATGGCTAAACAGCTGAGCTCTATCCTATTGTAAGAAGTAGTTTTAAAAGAACCAATCTTAAGAGTACAAGAAAAAGAACAAAGGAGAAAGAATTTATGAATAATTATATACACCTCAAATGGATAAACATGAATAAGGTGGTAATTTATAATATTCAAAAAGGTAAAATCATGATCCTAATGGAAATATAAAATGAACACAGGTCAGAGATTCATTCAACCCAACCATTAATGAGGTGACCAATGAGACAATAAAAATGATTCATGGCACTTGAGATTCTGGCTACTGTAGGCAATTTAATAAAGGAATATTAAAATTTTTTGCTGGATATGATAGAAAATAGTTCATCTCCTACTGGGCCATAGCCCAAACCTTTAAAGTTATCTCTTCCACCGATAGAAATTATTTACACTTCAAATGGATAAACATCTACAAGTTAATCGCTGTTCTTACAGAACTGTGAAATAGCCCAGTCGACAGAAAGTCGATCGAAGGTGCAAGCACTGATAGTGAATCTTTCTGCACTATTTCCAGCTTTGAGATAATGTTTCTGACAATGATAATAGGGTGTACAGGGTGGTGAGGTAGAAAAGAGCCGAGTGGAAAGGGGGAAGGCACCAGCCACGTGCATACGTGCTGGAGAATGTGCCGGATGTGCATGTGTGTGTGTGTGTGTGTGTGTGTGTGTGTGCGTGTGTGTGCGCAAGCACACGCACAGGCATGCAAGCACATGTTGGGGATGAACTCACTGATGCACTCAGCTGACATCCCCAGGGCTCTGGGGACACACTGTTGAATTCCCTGACAGGCTGGCTCGTGTGCTGCCTGCAGTCGCAGCTCTGGCTCTCCACAGAAACTGGGGCCACACGCTGGCCTGGCACTGGCAGGCCAAGGGCAGGAAGAGCGCAGATATGGCACCAGCTACCAAGGCCCAACTCCCTAAGGACTGCTGACCTGGCCCTATTAGCCAACGTGTTGTCAGGTGCCAGCAGCTGGAAGACATCAAATGAGCCAGTCCACAGAGACACTGAAAATTATGGAGTGTGACATGAATCTGAGGCTGTTGTCATCATTGCAGAGGCAAATATGTAGATGGCAGGTGCTCCCCCCCAACATATCCCAGACTTTGGATACTGATGCTCAAAGCATAGTGTGGAGACCAAGAAAGCAGATGTTCTGACACTCCCACTAATTCCTTGTGCCCAGTGCTCACCAGCAGAGCCTGACCTGGGCCTCGCCAGCAGCTGTCTGCTCTGGCTCTTGCCTACCCTCTCCTAGCCCCACAGAGCCACTTTTCCTCCCCACCGGCTAACTTCATGTCTACCTGTCATAATGTCCTATACTTTCTGCTGTGAGTTTTGAACTGCTCAGTCCAAAACTGAAAAGACATATATGTCAGTGCTGGACATCCCTCACAATTATGGCTGTGCTAATAGGCACTGTGCATGACTGCTTACTGTGCATGGCATTTCACTGTCGAGCTCCCGGAACACGGACACCCAGTCATCCTGCTTGGCCACATTCCAGTTGGGATAGTCCAGGAAGGTGGCCTGGGCCATGATCTCCTCCTTGTCATTGGAGAGAGTAATGGCAAGGTTGGCCTTCTCCCTGTGGAAATGATTAAAGTTTCACTCATCAGTAAGGTTATTGGAAGTGAGATGAGGACGTCACTGTCCCGTCTGGCAACTGGAGCTCAGCAGCCAGTGCAGAAGGTATGAGGGAAAGGGATGGAACAATGTGACAGCCAACTTTGGGAACAGATCTTTCAGGACAACTAAATTTTTATTGAAAATCATATTTCATTAGAAAGGCATTACATTTATGATACAAACCATCCAATGCCTTTCCCCTGGAAATTGGCTGGGAAAATTGGTTGACTAGAAAGTCTTCCTTGGCCTCTCTATGCTGCCAATACCACTGTGTTAGACTAAACGTGTATAGTTAGGGTGGCCAACTGTCCCAGTGTGACCAGGACTGACATGACTAGGACATGGGACTGTCAATGTTAAAACCAGAGAGCCCTGGGCAAACTGGGATGAGGTGATCACCTGTATGCAGCCGCAAACCCTAAGTGTTTAGTCCCACCTCCCTCAGCATCCTTAGCAATTTCTCCAAACCCTGAGCTAACGACTTCTTATGGAACCTGAGCACTAGCCATATCGCCTGAGGTAGCTGCAGAAATGGAAACCCTTGAAGGAGGGAAACCCCGCAAGTTAACAAAGACAAAGGAGGAGCAGGTCTTCCAATTCTTCTGGAAGACATCCCCCAAAGGGACGTCTTGATGGTTCCTTCCAACAGCTACCCTGTCATATGGCCTGTCATGACAGCAGAACGATGACTTAAAGACAGTATACAGTTTACTACATGGAGAATCATTTGTATAATAAGTTGAAATACAATGTTCACTTTCTTAGCTGAGTGAAATCTACTGGTATCTTGAGTTAGAAGGAAAACATTTTAATGTTCCTTCAAAAAATAAAGGAGGCAGAATTTATCCATTCCTTATTAAGGGGACTAGATGAAGTGACAGCATGTACTTGAAGGAGGAGAAGAGACAATGAGGAGAATAGAGAGAACATTACAGATACTTCCTGCTACATCTGTATCACCCGAGTATTGTACTGTCAGTGCAATCAAAAGTTAGAAAGTACTCACAAGCAAGAAGAGAAAAATAATTTGAAAAATCACCCTTAATCCCACCTCCCATCTTTAACCAACTTCCATCAACAATTTGGAATCTCTCTCCAGATTTACCTTGTTGTTGTTTTTTTTGTTTTGTTTTGTTTTTTTGTATTTTTCCGAAGCCAGAAACGGAGAGGCAGTCAGACAGACTCCCGCATGCACCCGACCGGGATCAACCCAGCACGCCCATCAGGGGGCGATGCTCTGCCCATCTGGGGCTAGCGCCTGAGGCAGAGGCCACAGAGCCATCCTCAGTGCCCAGGCCAACTTTGCTCCAATGGAGCCTCAGCTGCAGGAGGGGAAGAGAGAGATAGAGAGGAAGGAGAGGGGAGGGGTGGAAAAGCAGATGGGCGCTTCTCCTGTGTACCCTGGCTGGGAATCGAACCCGGGACTCCTGCACGCCAGGCCGATGCTCTACCACTGAGCCAACCAGCTAGGGCCAGATTTATCTTGTTTTGAGGGAAGCTATTCACTGAAATGTACTTTGTGTGTTTTTTTAAATGAATTGGCACAACCCATACTCTTGGTAGCCTGCTTTTATTCCCACTTGATGACAAATTACTTCCCTAGAGCTGTTCACCAAAGAGCAGCCTTTCACACATGTACTTCTTGTTCTAAGTTTTTTAAATCTTTAAACCAGCTAACGTTGGCTTAAATAAGAATACTTAATAGGAAATTTACATCACTATCATAAAAGGAAAACCAGTATCCCTTGCTAGAAATAGAGAATAACTGTAAAAATAAAGATATAACAATTAAAACAAAAATGTCTTGTATATGTATCAAGTCAAGTCACCAGAGATGCCATCAGCAGTGTGGACATCTTTGGGAAGCATTACGTTTGGAGTGTTTATCACAGTCACCAGCCTACAGTCACCATCCCTCACAGGGGGTCAACCATAGGCACATGTAGCCCAAGGGCCCCACCAAAGCACTGGCTATCACAGAAAAGGGGCAGCAGAATAGTCTCAGGTCCCAAGAACACAGTGACCACATAAAGGACTTAGCAGCAGGGCTGCCCCCAGCCTCTCCAGTCGATTCGCTGACGCCTGCAGCGGCTCCCGGCACCTCCTGAGCCTTGAGGCTCCCTGCCCCAGGCTCCCAGAGCCATGACCTACAACTTCATACTGAGAGCCCTTACTCTAATTTAGATGAGAAAACGCTCAGGGCACAGGGCCCCTCGCCTGTCAGCGATGACAATGGTGGTGGTAGAGGAGGAGGAAGTGGGCAAGAGCTGGGACAGGGCAACTGCCATCCCCTCGGGGAAGCAAGGGGCATGTGTTCCTAGACTGCCAATATGAACTTGAAATGCATTTATCCGGGGGAACGGAGGGTAGTGGTTGGTTCTACAGTACAGTACATTAGCACAGTACTGCACCACACAGACATTACAAATAGTTTTTTGTGGGTTGGCCTGGGAAGCCATCCACGAATAACTCTGTTTCAATGGGGAAATGCACTGCAGTTTCCCAGTGACTGAGTGCAAAAAGTCACTTCTGCAGAATTACCCTGCTGTACGCATAATTTCTACTTCTTATCACCTCTTAGCCGTTTGGTCTGCTATAGGATTGGTAAAAACAAACGTGGGAGTGAAGAAGGGAGAGGAGGAAAAACGTAGAGGAAGAAGGTGTTTTAAAGCTGGTTTAAAATTATTTTTTATATTAAGCCAAATATAACCAAAGGAGCCCTATTAAAACACACACTCATCCATATTTCACACAAATATGTTAAAGCTCAAAGATGTTATGTACAATAGAAATCAGAGTTCTTCTCACAGAGTGATGTCTCACTTACTCAATTGGTTGAGAGAATTTTCCAATGTCAGCCAGAACTCACTTTAGTAAGCTACACCTGATGGAAACCTTGGGAAGAGCGCCCAGCTTTCTGCTCTGTAAGCAGCACCAGGACAGGACTCGGTGGTCGCCACCCAGCACACACTGACCTGCAGCCATCGGGTACCACCTCCCCCAGGCACAGTGACATCTGCATTCAAGGTGGCCAATTCTTTTGGCCCCTTCCCCATTCATCTACTATGCCCAATCTGCTCACTTTCTCCCCTAAAATTTAGCAGGGTTTTTAGGTGAGGTAAATTTTAGCCCGGCAGTCAATAAAATGAAACTGACTAAACTAGAAAAGGAACCACCAGTTTTAGAAATGCCTGTTAAACAGGTCGGTAAGCCTCAAGATTGGCCCGGCACAGGGACAGGAAGTTACCTAAAATAAAAAACAAAAGACTCCGTGAGCTGGATACAGCTGTTTGGGGAGTTCTGGGACATTAATGAAAATGTAAATTTGTTTTCACTTCTGAAAATATGCTGGTTTCTAAGGTGGCCACAATCTTTTGTTATAAGAATCCCATTTTAACATTAAAAAAATTCACTACTGCCTGACCTGTGGTGGCGCAGTAGATAAAGCGTTGACCTGGAAATGTTGAGGTCGCCGGTTCGAAACCCTGGGCTTGCCTGGTCAAGGCACATATGGGAGTTGATGCTTCCAGCTCCTCCCCCCTGTCTCTCTCTCCTCTCTCTCTCTCTCTCTCTCTCTCTCTCTCTCTCTCTGTCTCTCTCCCTCTCTCTCTCTCCTCTCTAAAATGAATAAATAAAATTTAAAAAAAATTCACTACTTCCTTCCCACATGACGTTATATTTTTCATATCTGCTAATTCAGAAAACACATATACACTAAACACATCCATTCAAGGTACCCTGATGGCCACTCCAGGACCCAGCAGGGGTATGAAGCTCACCCTCAGAAACAACCAGCTGTCAGTAATTTTCAGGTATTTAGTATGTGGCCTCACAGAGAATTTGAGAAAATACAGTTGTGGAAGCTTTTGAAAGAAACAATCTATAGAAAGGTCCTGGGAATAAAGCAGGGCACAGGCAAAAATCCCTGCCCTCATAGAGATGACATTCTACTGAGTGGAGGCAGGCAATTAAAAATAAAAAGCTGACCCTGGCTGGTTGGCTTAGCAGTAGAGCATCAACCTGGCATGTGGAAGTTCGATTCCTAGTCAGGGCACGCAGAAGAAGCAAACACCTGTTTCTCTACCCCTCCCATTTCTCTCTCTTTCTCTTCTCCTTCTCTCTCTTTCTCTTCCCCTCCCACAGCCATGGCTCAAACGATTTGAGCAAGTTGGCCCTGGGTGCTGAGGATGGCCCCATGGCCTCACCTCAGGCACTAAAATAGCTCAGTTGCCAAGCAATAGAGCAGCAGCCCCAGATGGGCAGGGTATTGCCTGGCAGGGTGTTTGCCAGGTGGATCCCTGTTGGGGCGCATGCAGGAATCACTCTGCCTCCCTACTTCTCATTTAAAATAAAAAAAAAGGGCCCTGGCCAGCTAGCTCAGTGGTAGAGTGTCAGCCCAGCATGTGGATGTCTTGGGTTTGATTCCCATTCAGGACACACAGGAGAATCACTCACTGCTTCTTACCCTGCCCCCTCTCACTTCTCTCTTTCTTTCTCTCTTTTTCTTTTCCTCCGCTCCTGCAGCCATGGCTCGATTGGAGTGAGTTGGCCCCAGATGCTGAGGATGGCTCTGTGGCCTTCGCTTGAGGTGCTAAGAAGAGCTTGGTTGCCAAGCAACAGAGCAATGCCCCAGATGGGCAGAGCATGCCCCCCTAGTGGGCTTTCCAGGTGGATCCCAGGTGGGGCGCATGCAGGAGTCTGTCTCTACCTCCCCATCCTCTCACTGAATAAAAGAAAAGAAAAAGATAAAACTAAAATACATAGAATATCAGGTGGGCAAGTGCTATGGAAAAAAATAATGGGGAGAAGAAGTGTGTGTTTGCAGTCCAGCCAGGAGAAGGTAGCATTGAGTGGCAACCAAGAGCCACAAATGTGCCTGGGGTGTTCCAGAAAAAATAAAGAAAATCAGTGTAGATTGAGGGAGAAGGGCCATGAGGAAAAGGGTGGGTTCTGCACCAGATCATGGCAGGGAGAGGCAAACTGTCCGGGGTTGTGAGCAGAACCATGACAGGATCCAAAAGGCTGGGATAGTGACACTCTGGCTGTTGTGGGAGGGGGCTGAGAAGGGTTGACATCATGGTGGAAGCAGAGAACCCAGGGGCTGTTGCCATGCTCAAGCAGAATGCCGGTGTCCTGGACCTGGGCGGCAGCAGTGAGGTGGGAGGAGCTGGGAGGCCCTGGATGTGTTCTGAAGGTGGAGCTGACAGCCCACATCCCCAGTGTGGGATGTGACAGTGAGGGCAAAGACGACACCAAGGTTTTGGTCCAAGTAAGTGCAAGGAGGAAGCTGCTGGAGTTACTGAGATGAGGGGAGTGTGGCAGAGGTGTTTGGGGGCAGGTGAGGACGTGCTGGGTGTGGAGTACCTACTACATATCCAAGGGGCCACACCTGTCAGGAAGCCGGGAAATTAACTTGGACGCTAAGAGATTCTGTCATAAGCGTTAAATATTATTTCACATTTATATCCTAAATTCGCCCAGAATCAATTTGTGTGTGTGACATGAGTCTGGTATCTACCTTTATTTTTTCCATATTGTATATGATTGTACCAGCACCACTTTGAACAGTACATCCTTTCCCCTACTGGCTTTGTCATCATGGTGGCTTTGTCGTCACCATATTTTCGGGGATGTGTGGCTCTGTATCTGGGGTCTCCATCACGGCCCATTAGTCTTTTGTCAATTCTTTGGCCATCACTACCCTATTCTAACACTACACCTACAATCAGGCTTCAGCTGGACAAGTCTCCTCTCTTACTTTTCTTCTTTTAGGTCGTTCTGGCCCTTTGCCCTCTCATATAAATTTACTATTATTTTATCAACTTCAACAAATAATCCTGCTAGAGTTTTAATTAGGGGACAATTGACTTCTTTATCATGTCCAAGATTGTGGTATAACTCTTCATTTATTTAGGTATTCCTTAATGTCTATCAATAAAGTTTGATAGTTTACCCCATAATGGGATTAAAGCTATTCTAACATTTACCCTTAGATATTTTATATTCTTTGGCATGAGTGTAAATAGCATCTTCTCCTTAAATGATTTCTAAGCACCCAATGCTAGTCTATAAACTGTCTTTTGTTTAACAACTTAGTAGCCAACAACTTTAAACTTAGTGTTAATTCTAATGATCTGTTCACATCTTCACTCTGATTTTCTATATAGAGAATATATCATCTGCAAAAAGTAAGTTTTGTTTCTTTGTTTTGAATCCTAACAATTTTTCTTTCATTCTTTTTCGGTTTTGTTTTGTTTTTTATTTTTTCTTTATTACTGTAATAGCTAGACTCTCCAGTTCAATGTTAAACAATAGTCATGACTACTGGCATCGTCACCCTGTTCCTTAAAGTAAAAGAAAATTTTAATGTTTTATCATTATGTATGATGTTTGTTAAAGATTTTTATAGATGTCTTTAGCAGATTATGGGGAGCTGTCTTATATTTTTCTTTTGTTAAAATATTTCATATACATTGGCCCACTGCTCTGCACAAAATTGTGCCAATTTACACTATATTCATCAGGGTGCTGATCAGAAACTACAAATTTTAATGTCTTATGCTGGCCTTAGTTTAATCATTTCAATTGCATTTAATATAAAGTTTTATGAAATCCAAAATACTGAGCTATCTCTTATCTTCTTCAATAAAAATAGTAAGGTTAAGATTGTAAGATATTGATATTCTGGTACCCAAAAAAGGAAAACAGGGAAAAAAAGTATTTTAAAAAAGAAAAAAATAATTGTGAATGTTTTGAAATTTAGAAGAACATTTTAACAACAGTTGAATAAGAGCATAACCAGGCTTTGTCAATTACTGACTGCTTGACCTTGGCAGACCTCCATTTTCTCACCTTTAAGATGGATGTGATAGTGGCTATCTCAGAGGAGTATTAAGGTATAGGGGTCCTCAGGTTATGACACAGTTCCATTTCTACGACAGTGACATAACCCGAATTTTGGTATAAGTCGAAACACACCCTAGCCTAACTCACCTACCTATCCTAACACAGTTGTGAAATCATAATCTAGAACATAAAAACACGCCAAAATGGCAGAGGTAAGCATACTGGGGGACACCAACTCCCTCACTCATAATACGGCATTACTGCGTATTCTGCTGCACAACCAAACCAGTTCGCCCACACTGTAAGTATGACGCTAACAGCATAAACCAAAACACGTCTCAATTTTTTAAAGTTCTTATGGGAGTGAGTGTCGTAAACTCGAAACATCATATGTCGAGACTATTGTAATCCAAGGACCACTGTATTAAATAAGATGATGTTGGTAAAGTACAGAGCCTGAGAGAAAATAAACTCTCAAAACTGGTAGCTAATATTAGTAACTTTCCCCAAGTGACTCTACTAGTGGATGGTGTGGCTGAGATTTGACCCCAAATTTACCTGAATCCAAAACCCAGGAGAAACCCTTCCAAGTTGCATGTTGTTACAGGACTTAGAGCTTGTTGTTCCCGGAGATCTCCTGCTCAGTAGAGCAGATTTTCTTGCTGCCTGTTTCCTCACCTGAGCCCTGCGAGGACAAAGGAGTGGGGTCCCTTCCTGATGTGTCATAAAACTGATAAAGTTAAGCTCACTCAGCTACATACTTACAGAAGATAGATGACATTAATTCTTCCAAACAGCTTATTGGTAAAATTTCTAATGAGGTTTTTGATACAGTAAATATCCTGTGACTCTGTTCTTCGGCAATGAACGACTTCGACCCTTCCTCTTGGAGAAGTGAGTATTGACATTTTTTTATCCTGTCCTAAAAAGAGAGAAAGCAGCCCACTGTTAATCTGAGATGACAAGGCAGTCCAGTTACAGTACTAACAAAACTGGACATTAACTCAATTTTCATACGTTCAGCGTGAACGTGGTGTTAGAATGCTGGTGCAACACATTCTCCCCTGGGGATAGGCAGTGAAAACCGCCACCACAAACACTTGACATGTTTCTCTCCAGGAGAACGATGTTTCTGAGACCTGGCCTGTCCAGACATTTCTGCAACTGTAGTCTTTGTTTCCAAAACCAAGTGGCTTTAATTTTTTTTTAGATTTTATTTTATTCATTTTTAGAGAGAAAAGAGAGAGAGAGAAAGAGGGGAGGAGCAGGAAGATTCAACTCCCATATGTGCCTGAACCAGACAAGCCCAGGGTTTTGAACTGGTGACCTTAGTGTTCCAGGTTGACACTTTATCCACTGCGCCACCACAGGTCAGGCAAATCAAGTGGCTTTAAACTATTCTAACAATCGGCTTGAAAAATACTGGAAGAAAGTATTAACTGACTCAGAGTCTTCATATATTTAATTAGCCACCAATGGATATGGTCAAGAGTTACAGGGGAAATACTGGCAGCTGCTGCCCATGTTCCAGAGTCCCCAAACTGGAGTCCTGAAGGCTGACAGTACTGAGAGAGAGTTTGAGACAAAGTGTGCTGTGGTCAACTGAGTAAGTGTAGGAAATGCAGCTCATGATAACGTTGCTGAGGGGCTGTCATAGCCCATCAAAGACTCTAAGGCAGTGGATCTCAACTTTTCCAATGCCGTGACCCCGCAATACAGTTCCTCATGTTGTGGTGACCCCAAACCAAAAATAATTTTGGTGGCTACTTCATAACTGTAATTTTGCTACAGTTATGATTCGGAATGTAAATACCTGATATGCATTATGTATTTTCCGATGGCTTTAGGCGACCCCGCCGGGGTTGCAACCCACAGGTTGAGAACCGCTGCTCTAGGGATTTCCTCAAGGAAATTCCTGCTTCCTCTGTGTATCCAAGCCTTTCCTATGGCCTTTCTGAGGAGAATCTCTAATGGCAACAACAGTGGAGAGCCTCATGTTTCCAAAAGGCACTTCGGGGAATGCTCCTGACAGGAACATATGCCACAAAATGATTTCAACCTCTCTCCCTCTCCCTTTCCTTTCCTTCTTCCTCCATCCATCTATCCCTCCCTTTCTTTCTTTTCCTCCTTTCTCTTTTCCAGGGAAAAACACTGTGTTATGTACTAGCCAGTGAGCTCAAAAACAGGCAGATTAGATATCGACGATATCTAAGCGAGAAGAGGCGGCAAGATGGTGCTGGAGTAGGCAGACGTACCAACTTCCACCTCCCAGAACCAAAGAGGATTACAACTTAATTTTAAGAACAATCATCTTGAAAAACCAACTTTGGACTAAACAAAGGAGGACTCTTTAACCAAGGATCACTGAAGAAGCCACACTGAGACTGGCAGGAAAAGCGGAAACACGGAGAGGGCTGCCCAGCTCCCGGGAGTGAGTGGCAGCCGGAGGGACTTGCATGACTGAAGGGGAGCTTAGCAGAGAGGGGAGGGTCCTGGGCCCCAGGAACAAAGTCCCAGCCTGCAGCCCCAGAGCCTAGAAGAGGCGCATGGACAGTATTTAGCTGCAAAACAAGCCAGGACACTGTTTGCGAGAAAGAGACAGATTTCTCAGACCCAGGATTCATCTTAAAGGGTCTGCGCAGAAAACCTCTTACACAACCACTCACCTGGGACTCTGGGGAAAGGGGAGAGCTGAGAGGACCAGAGTAGCAGGAAGAGAGTATAATCTAGGAGGCAAAAGCAAAAACACTTTGAGGGACAGCCACCCTAACCTCTGGGCTGAGTCACTTCCCAAATCTAAACTGAATATTTTTCCTGGAACCAGCAATACCAGCAAAGGGAAGCAGGACACCAGACAAACAGAAGCTCTCCTGCTGCATTCAGAGCACAGTCCCTTAGAAGCAGGGAGACATCAGGGATACAGTATTGAGTGCTAAGGTTTAAGCTGCATCAACACCCCCACACTGCTGAGTGCTAACCAGAGGGCAGGCGGCAGCAGGATGTGGGAGCACATCCCATGGGGGGGGGCAGAAGCCAGGGGCTAGCCACAGCTGCGGCTGCAGCTGCAGCCCGCCCGGATGCACACAGTCCTACCCTGCAGGGGTGGAGGTGGGGGGCCGGTTGCGGCCCTGAAAGGGGCACACAAAGCGATCCAACCCATGGCCATGGGTCAGGAACGAGAGTGGTCCTGCCTATATTCCTGCCCGCAGTGGCAAAGCAAAAGCCAGGGAACCAAGTGAGATTTGCAGCTGGGTACAGGAGCGCAGCCCCACCCGCTGGGGTGGGGTGGAGGCAGGGGCTCGGCCAGGGATTGCAGTCCAGGCACATGAACACAGTTCTGCCTGCAGAGGCAAGGCAGAAGCCGCAGTGACCACCAAAGCACGTTGGCACTAGCAATGCCCATGCCCCAACGCCTGAGGTGGCAGCAGAGGGGGTGGCGGGCCTGCAGAAAGACCACACCTAGGGAACTCCTGTGGCCACATCCTTCTTATACACAGACAAAATGGGAAGGCAGAGAAATGCAACTCAAATGAATCAACAAGAGAAATACCCAGGAAAAAATCTGAATGACATGGAAATAACCAAATAACCAGATGCAGAGTTTAAAATAATGATTGTTAGGATGCTCAAAGATCTTAGAGCAATAATGGATGGACATAACGAGCACCTAAATCAGGGGTCAGGAACCTTTTTGGCTGAGAGAGCCATGAACACCACATATTTTAAAATGTAATTCCATGAGAGCCATACAACGATCCATGTACATTACTCATTATCCAATAAAAATTTGGTGTTGTCCCGGAGGACAGCTGTGATTGGCTCCAGCCACCTGCAACCAAGAACATGAGTGGTAGGAAATGAATGGATTGTAATACATGAGAATGTTTTATATTTTTAACGTTATTTTTTTATTAAAGATTTGTCTGTGAGCCAGATGCAGCCATAAAAAGAGCCACATCTGGCTCATGAGCCATAGGTTCCCAACCCCTGACCTAAATAAAGAGATAGCAAGTATAAAAAAGGACATTGAAATAATAAAAATAATCAGTCAGAAATGACAAATACAATATCAGAAATTAAGACCACATTAGAAGGAATTAAAAGCAGAGTGGATGAAGCTGAGGATCGAATCAGTGAGTTAAAGGACAAGATAAATGAAAGCATGGAAGAAGAGCAGAAAAAGAAAAGAGGCTCAAAAAGTCTGAGGAAACTCTAAGAGAACTCTGTGATAACATGAAGAGAAATAACATCTGTATCATAGAGGTTCCAGAAGGAGAAGAGAAAGAACAAAGGATAAAGAATCTGATTGAAGAAATCATAGCTGAAAACTTCCCTATTGATAAAGAAAAAAGTCACACAAGTCCAAGAAGTACAGAGAGTTCATTAAGGATGAACCCAAAGAGGCCTACACCAAGAAATATCATAATTAAAATACAAAAATTTAAAGATAAAGAAAGAATACTAAAACCTGTAAGAGAATAGCAGTCTATTACCTACAGAGGAGCCCCCATAAGGATGACATCTGACTTCTCAACAGAAACATCAGAGACCAGAAGAAAATGGCAAGAAATAGTCAAAGTAATACAAAACAAGAGCCTACAATCAAGACTTCTTTATCCAGCAAGGCTATCATTTAAAATTGAAGGAGAAATAAAAAGTTTCTCAGACCAAAAAACAAAAAAAAAACTCAAGGAATTCATTACAACCAAACCAATGCTATAAGAAATGTTAAGGGGCCTGCTGTAAACAGAACAAAGGAGGGGGTAACTAGTAAAAGAGGAATGTAAATTTAAAGAATAAAAATACATTAAACAACTACATATCAATAATAACTTTAAATGTAAATGGATTAAATACTACAATCAGAAAACATAGGGTAGCTGCATGAATAAGAAAACAGGACCCGTACATATGCTGTCTACAAGAGACCCACATCAGAACAAAAGATACACATAGACTGAAAGTAAAGGGATGGAAAAAAATATTTCATGCAAATAGAATTGAAAAAAAAGCTGGGTTAGCAATACTTATATCAGACAAAATAGACTTTAAAACAAAGGCTATAGTAAGGGATAAAGAAGGTCACTACATAACGGTAAAGGGAGCAATTCAACAGGAAGATATAACTATTATAAATATCGATGCACCTAGTATAGGAGCATCTAAGTATATAAAGCAGATTTTGATGGGCATAAAGGGCGAGATCAACAGAAATACTATAATAGTAGGGAAATTTAATACTCCACTAACATCACTGGATAGATCCTCAAGAAAGAAAATTAACAAAGATACAGCAGACTTAAAGGATAGACTAGACCAACTAGATTTAATAGATATCTTCAGAACCTTTCACCCTAAAGAGGCAGAATATACATTCTTTTCAAGTGCTCATGGTACATTCTCTAGGATAGACCACATATTAGGGCACAAAAGTGGTCTCAACAAATTTAAGAAGATTGAAATGATATCAAGCACTTTCTCTGATCACAATGGCATGAAACTAGAAATCAACTACAATAGAAAAACTGAAAAACACTCAAACACTTAGAAACTAAATAGCATGTTATTAAATAACAAATGAGTTAACAATGAGATCAAGGAAGAAATAAAAAATTTCCTTGAAATAAATGAAAATGAACATACAACAACTCAAAATTTATGAGACATAGCAAAATCAGTCCAGAGAGGGAAGTTCATAGCACCACAGGCATACTTTAAGAAGCTAGAAAAAGCTCAAATAAACAATTTAACCCTGCATCTAAAAGAACTAGAAAAAGAACAGCAAGTAAAACCCAGAGGAAGTAGAAGGAAGGAAATAATAAAGATCAGAGCAGAAATAAATGACATAGAGGCTAAAAAAACAATACAGAGGATCAATGAAACCAAGAGCTGGTTCTTTGGAAAGGAAAACAAGATAGATGAACCATTAACCAGATTCACCAAGAAAAAAGAGAGAGGACTCAAATAAATAAAATTAGAAATGAGAGAGGAGAAGTAACAACTCACACAGCAGAAATACAAAGGATTGCAAGAAAATACTATGAAGAACAGTATGCCATAAAATTAGACAACCTAGAAGCCCTGGCCGGTTGGCTCAGTGGTAGAGCATCAGCCTGGCATGCAGGAGTCCTAGATTTGATTCTCGGCCAGGGCACACAGGAGAAGCGTCCATCTGCTTCTCCACCCCTCCCCCTCTCCTTCCTGTCTCTCTCTCTCTTCCCCTCCCACAGCTAAGGCTCCACTGTAGCAAAGTTGGCCCGGGCACTGAGGATGGCTCCATGGCCTCTGCCTCAGGCACTAGAATGGCCCTGGTTGCAACAGAGCAACACCCTAGATGGGCAGAGCATCGCCCCCAGGTGGGCATGCCGGGTGGATCCCGGTCAGGTGCATGCAGGAGTCTGTCTGACTGCCTCCCCGTTTCCAACTTCTGAAAACTACAAAAAAAAAAATTAGACAACCTAGATGAAATGGACAAATTCCTCGAAACATATAATCGTTCAAAAAACAATCTGGAAGAATCAGAAAACCTAAACAGACTAATTTCATGAAATGAGATTGAAACAGTTATAAAACACTCCTAACAAACAAAAGTCCTGGGCCAGATGGCTTCACAGGAAAATTTACCAAATATTCAAAGAAAAACTAACTCCTATCTTTCTCAAGCTATTTCAAAAAATTTAAGAGGAGGGAAGAATTCCAAACTCCTTTTATGAGATGAGCATAATACTGATTTCAAAACCAGGCAAAGACACTAAAAAGAAAGAAAACTATAGTCCAATATCCCTGATGAACTTAGATGCTAAAATTCTCTACAAAATATTAACAAACCGGATCCATCAATACATGAAAAAAATCATACATCATGATCAGGTGGGATTTATTCTAGGGAGACAAGGCTGGTACAATATCTGCAAATCAATCAATGTGATTCAACATATAAACAGAAGAAAGGATAAAAATCACATGATAATATCAATAGATGCAGAAAAAGCATTTGATAAAATCCAGCACCCATTTATGATCAAAACTCTCAGCAAAGGAGAGAAACAGGGATCATACCTCAACATGATAAAGGACATCTATGACAAAGCCAAAGACAACATCATAATCAATGGGCAAAAATGAAAAGAAATCCCCTTAAGATCAGGAACAAGATAGGGGTGCCCCCAATCACCACTCTTATTCAACATATTTCTGGAAGTCCTAGCCACAGCAATCAGACAAGAAGAAGGATAAAAGGCATTCAAATTGGAAAAAAAGAAGTAAAACTATCATTATTTGCTGATGATACAAGACTATACAGAAAACGTTGAAGTCTCAGTCAAAAAACTACTGGACCTGATAAATGAATTCAGCAAGGTGGCAGGATATAAAATCAATATTCAGTAATCAGTGGCATTTATATGAACCAACAATGAACTGTCTGAAAGAGAAATTAAAGAAACAATCCCTTTCACTATTGCAATAAAAAAAAATAAAGTACTTAGTAGTAAATTTAACCAAAGAGGTTAAAGATTTGTACTCGGAAAATTATAAAGCATTGATAAAGGAAATCATGGAAGATACAAAGAAGTGGAAGCATACACCGTGTTCATGGATAAGAAGAATAAACATCATTAAAATGTCTATATTACCCAAAGCAATCTATAAATTCAATGCAATTTCTATTAAAATACCAATGGCATACTTCAAAGATATAGAACAAATATTCAAAAAATGTATATGGAACCAAAAAAGAACACAAATAGCCTCAGCAATTCTGAAGAACAATAAAGTGGGAGGTATCACACTTCCTGATATCAAGTTATACCAAAGGTCAACGTACTCAAAACAGCTTGTTACTGGCATAAGAACAGGCATATAGATCAATGGAACAGAACAGAGAACCCAGAAATAAACCCACACCTCTATGGACAATTGATACTTGACAAAGCAGTTAAGAGCATACAATGAAGTAAAGACAGTCTCTTTAACAAATGGTGTTGGGAAAATTGGACAGGTACTTGCAAAAAAAAATGAAACTGGATCACCAACTTACACCATTCACAAAAATAAACTCAAAATGGATAAAAGACTTAAATGTAAGTCATGAAACCATAAACATCCTGGAAGAAAACATAGGCAGTAAACTCTCCGATATATCTCGTAGCAATATTTTTGCTGATTTGTCTCCACGGGCAAGTGAAATAAAGGAAAGGATGAACAAATGGGACTATATCAAACTAAAAAGCTTTTGCACAGCTAAAGACAATAAGAACAGCCTGGCCTGTGGTGGCGCAGTGGATAAAGCGTCAACCTGGAAACACTGAGGTTGCCGGTTCAAAACCCTGGCTTGCCTGGTCAAGGCACATATGGGAGTTGATGTTTCCTGCTCTTCCCCTTTCTCTCTCTCTCTCTCTTTCTCTCTCTCCCCCTTAAAATGAATAAATAAATAAATAAAAATTTAAAAAATAAATACCTTTATATTAACTCAAAAAATATTTTTTTTAAAAAAAGACAATAAGAACAGAATAAAATGACAAACCACATAATAGGAGAATATATTCGCCAATATGTCTGATAAGGGGTTAATAACCAAAATTTATAAAGAACTTGTAAAGCTCAACACCGGGAAGGTAAACAATCCAATCAAAAAATGGGCAAAAGAAATGAATAGACACTTCTCCAAAGAGAACATACAAATGGCCAATAGACATATGAAAAAATGCTCAATATCACTAATCATTAGAGAAATGCAAATTAAAACCACAGTGAGATACCACCTCACACCTGTCAGAATGGTGCTCATTAACAAAACAACACAGAATAAGTGCTGGCGAGGGTGTGGAGAAAAGGGAACCCTCCTGCACTGCTGGTGGGAATGCAGACTGGTGCAGCCACTGTGGAAAACAGTATGGAGATTCCTCAAAAAATTAAAAATGAAACTGCCCTTTGACCCACTTTTAGGAATATATCCTATGAATACCAAATCACTGATTCAAAAGAAGAAATGCACCCCATGTTTACTGCAGCATTGTTTACAATAGCTAAGATCTGGAAACAGCCCAAGTGTCCATCAGTGGACGAGTGGATTAAAAAGCAGTGGTACATATACACAATGGAATACTATGTGACCTTGAGGAAGAAGGAAATCTTACCTTTTGCGACAACATGGATGGACCTGGAAACTACATATTATGCTAAGTGAAATAAGCCAGGTAGGGAAAGAAAAATACCATATGACCTCACTCATTTGAGGAATCCAATGACCAATGTGAACTGAGCAACGGAACAGATGCAGAGGCAGGATCAAAGAGACCAGAGGGAAAGTGGTCAGAGGGAAAGTAGAAGATGGGATCAGAGAAGGGAAAGAGATTAATGAAATTATATATACATAACACAGCATTATAGAGAACAGGACAGCAAATCCTGGAGGAAAGGGGGGAAGGCAGTGGGGGGAGGAAATGGGGGGGGCGAGGGTAATAAGGGTGTGGAGGAAGATATATTCAGGGGGACACTTGAATCTATGTAAACACAAATTAAAATCATAAATAAAAAAATAAAAAAACAGGCAGAATAATTTTTCACCGTGGGATTGAGTGTAAGAACAATATGGAACATTTCTAGCACCCTGGAAGGTGCTGCCTACCACCCCCGTCACCCTGCCCCTCCAAAGGTATCTACTACTCTGACATCGGTCTCACAGATGATGTTTGCCAATTTTTAAAGATCATATAAATTAAGTAATACGGTGTGTATAGTTTTCTTTCAAAACACAATATATTTTTGGCTTGTTGTTGTTTATAGATATACATACTCTTGCACAGTTTTTATTTTGTGAAACTACCAAAAACCTTGAGCATCACAGGGGTCTGAGACAGCACTGGACTGAGCTCCTCCAGTCAAAGGAGGAAACTGAGGCCCAAGAGGTGAAGTGGTTTGTTTCAGGACACACATGTTTGGTCAGAGATATAACCTTGGGCATCTCCTTCCAGCCCAGACCCCTGTCCCTGCCACCTGTTCAAGTGATTTGTAGGACGTCTCTGTGGATAGGAAGTCCCCCGTCCTCACGGTCTACTGGTATTCAGATTTACTGCAGCTCGATTGTTCTTAACCATAAAGCTTCAGATGTTAGGGTGTGAGGAGCAGGTTATGCAGGGGGACTTGCGAAGGTGGCAGATGGCAGACAGAATTCTCATCCTATGGACTTCGTCTCAGTGAAGTCCTGCCACTCTCAACTTTGCAGGCTTACAAAAGGGTTTCATCAGCACACTAAAGCTAACCCAGCCCTGGGGAATGGCCATACATTGCTCAGCCTCATAGAAAATGAGAGGACAAGTACAAAATACCAGTGTATTCATTTACAAAGAGAAAGTCAACAGCAATGCAGTCCAGATGTTTCTGTAGCCCAGACAGTTAACAAATAAGTCACACGGGCTAAGTACAAGTCTGATTTATTCTCCTTACCAGGGTGGAAGGGACCCATTTCTCCACTTCCCATGTGCTATGTGGCCACTATCCTGCAGCCTTGGTGTCAGGGTGACTGCAGAGGAATGGGAACCTCAAGCCAGACTAGCTCCAGCCTGAGGTTGCCTGGGGAAATGTCGGCTCAGAATGGCAGATCTTCACATTTTGCATGGGAAGAAAAACTTGGTATTTATATAACATCAAAGTTTTAAATATTGCCTCAGAATTCTTTTCACACTCTGTAGATTAAATAAGCATTTCTTTAAGTTGGTTTAATTTCCACTCCTGCCGTGGTAGAGTCACCACACACTCTCTCTTTGTAGACCAACAACACGGAAAGTCCAGCTATCAGAGCGTGGTCAAGACGCAGGATGTGGAATTAGAGTACCAGGGAGGTGAACCAGCTTCTATCCCTTATAGCTGTGACCTGGAACAAATTATCTAACTCTCTGTTCCTTGTCTGTAAATTAGAGAAAGTATGCATACCTCAAAGAGTTTTATTAATGAGTTATATGTACAAAACACTGTCTTACATAGTTAAGTGCTTAGTACATATCAGCAATCATTAATATTATTATTATTGAGCAGGACATTCTCAGGGTTCAAAATAGTCAACCTCAAGAAGTTTCTCACCAGTCCTGAAGCCTGAGGTATCTTCATCCACTGTAGAGACGTCAAGGCAAGAAAATCAGAGATGGCCAAGCTTGGGTGACACCACAGTTTTCCTAGACATCTCCATGGTGTTGATGACCACAGAGCCAATCGATCCCCTTCGTGATAGACACTTACTTTCCTAGATAAACAAACATACCTTCAATCAAGTTCCAATCAACTTATTTTTATTTATTAATTTCAGCAAGAGAGGATGTGAGAGAGAGAGAAAGAGAGACAGGAACATCAAGCTGTTCCTGTATGTGCCCAAACTGGGAATCAAACAGGCAACCTCTGTGCTTCAGGACGATGCTCTAACCCAGGGGTCCCCAAACTTTTTACACGGGGCCAGTTCACTGTCCCTCAGACCGCTGGAGGGCCGGACTATAAAAAAAACTATGAACAAATCCCTATGCACACTGCACATATCTTATTTTAAAGTAAAAAAACAAAACAGGAACAAATACAATATTTAAAATAAAAAAAATAATAAATTTAAATCAAGAAACTGACCAGTATTTCAATGGGAACTATGGGCCTGCTTTTGGCTAATGAGATGGTCAATGTGCTCCTTTCATTGACCACCAATAAAAGAGGTGCCCCTTCCGGAAGTGCAGCGGGGGCCGGATAAATGGCCTCAGGGGGCCACATGTGGCCCGCGGGCCGTAGTTTGGGGACCCCTGCTCTAACCAATCGAGTTATCTGGCCAGGGCTCTTGACATTTCATTTTTTGAATTACTTTTAATTACACAGTAATGCATTATAATGCACTTCATTATATGTTCTCATTGCAAAAAAACTTAAAACTTTACAAATAATAGTGAAATCTGGTCCTTTTATTGTGGTCAAATATACACAACATAAAACTGCCCATTTTAACCACTTTTCAGTGTACACTGGAATTAAGTACATTCACAATGTTACCCATTCATTACCACTGTCCACATCTAGAACTTTTCATCTGAAATCCTGTTTTGAAACTCTTGGTCCCAATCCTAGTCCTCTCTTTTTTGGGTTTGGCATGTGTGTAATTTCAGACAATATTTTCTCTTTTTTTTTTTCTTTGTGTTTTTCTGAAGCTGGAAACGGGGAGGCAGTCAGACAGACTCCTGCATGCGCCCGACCGGGATCCACCCAGCATACCCACCAGGGGGCGATGCTCTGCCCATTTGGGGCATCGCTCTGTTGCGACCAGAGCCACTCTAGCACCTGGGGTAGAGGACATGGAGCCATCCCCAGCGCCCAGGCCATCTTTTGCTCCAGTGGAGCCTCGGCTGCGGGAGGGGAAGAGAGAGACAGAGAGGAAGGAGAGGGGGAGGGGTGGAGAAGCAGATGGGTGCTTCTCCTATGTGCCCTGCCGGGAATCGAACCTGGGACTTCCACACACCAGGCCAACGCTCTACCACTGAGCAAACTGGCCAGGGCCTTCTTTTATAGAGGATCAACCACATATCCTACATGCTGGATGGGCACAGTAACCCAGCATGGAAAGAATCACTGAAGGGTATTTTACTTACTCCTAATCTTTCAAAATCATTAACAAGCAATACAATGACAGTATTGTTTCAAAGGAGGCAATCAGCACATGGGAGACTATCATCTGAGCAATTAAATACTCAACTATGTATTCTACATCCTCTGTGAATGGGAAATTAGGTGCTTTCTGCAAAGACATGGTATTAATAGAGACAATAAAATTTCACATTTGTAAATATCTTTACTTTCTTTGAGTAGAAATAAATTTTAACAATGTCTATTCAAGCTAGCCACAAATATTGTCATTTATGGTTTTGGTTTTAACTTAAAATAAAAAATAGAAAGAGACGCCTGACCAGGCAGTGGCACAGTGGATAGAGAGTCGGACTGGGATGTGGAAGACCCAGGTTCGAGACCCCGAGGTCACCAGCTTGAGCACGGGCTCATCTGGTTTGAGCAAAAGCTCACGAGCTTGAGCCCAAGGTCACTGACTCGAGCAAGGGGTTACTCGGTCTGCTGAAGGCCCACGGTCAAGGCACATATGAGAAAGCAATCAATGAATAACTAAGGTGTTGCAACGCGCAATGAAAAACTAATGATTGATGCTTCTCATCTCTCCGTTCCTATCTGTCTGTCCCTGTCTATCCCTCTCTCTGACTCTCTCTCTCTCTCTGTCTGAAAAAAAAAAATTAGAGACATCCTCTTTGTAATACATTATATAATAAACAAATGCTACAACTATATAAAAATTCTAAATAAAATAAAATATGAGAGTATAGTTAGAGATCTGACTTAGAAAAAAGAAAATAAGAAGGAAGAGGACAAGCAAGGGGCATTCCCCACCTAGATGGCAGTGACTTTGTGTCCAATGACTCAGGAAGTGATCATATCTGATCCCATCTTGCCGGACAGAGTTTGAACAGTCCATGGGAATAGAATGGGCCTCATTGAAACAGAGAACTGAAACTAAAACCATACATATAACCTGGCCTTTGGAGGAGTGGACCTCTCAGTGAATGAGGGGACTAGAAAAATTAAACCCAGTAGCCCATGGAAGTGACAGGAAACTCTCTCTCCCCCACAGCTTTAGGTAGAAAACAAAACAAAAGTACTTGTAAGGAGTCCAAATTCTAGACCAAAGTGGGTGGCATCCCAGTTCATACTACCAGTTCAGATAAAAGACTCTAAATGTGACTACAAAACAAGTATGTTTATAATCATTAGAAATATAGAAAGAGAAATAAAAGCCATGAAAGGTAATTATTAAAAAAAGATACTTTATAGCTACTATTAACAAGACAGGTAATAACAAGTGTTGGAGAGGCTGTGGAGAAAAAGGAACCCTCATACACTGTTGGTGGGAATGTAAAGTAGTACAACCATTATGGAAGAAAGTATGGTGGTTCCTCAAAAAACTGAAAATAGAATTACCTTATGACCCAGCAATCCCTCTACTGGGTATATACCCCAAAAACTCAGAAACATTGATACGTAAAGACACATGCAGCCCCATGTTCATTGCAGCATTGTTCACAGTGGCCAGGACATGGAAACAACCAAAAAGCCCATCGATAGATGACTGGATAAAGAAGATGTGGCACATATACACTATGGAATACTACTCAGCCATAAGAAATGATGACATCGGATCATTTACAGCAAAAGGGTGGGATCTTGATAACATTATACAAAGTGAAATAAGTAAATCAGAAAAAAACAGGAACTGCATTATTCCATACGTAGGTGGGACTTAAAAGTGAGACTAAGAGACATTGATAAGAGTGTGGTGGTTACGGGGGGAGGGGGGAGAGGGAGAGGGAAAGGGGGAGGGGGAGGGGCACAAAGAAAACTAGATAGAAGGTGACAGAGGACAATCTGATTTGAGGTGATGGGTATGCAACATAAGTGAATGACAAGATAACCTGGAGTTGTTATCTTTGAATATATGTATCCTGATTTATTGATGTCGCCCCATTAAAAATAAAATTATTTAAAAAAAAAGATACTTTAAAAATGGAAAATGTGGTCTGGTAGTGGTGCAGTGTTGACTTAGGACGTTGAAGTTGCAGGGTTTTTGTGTGTGTGTGTTTTTAAGTGAAAAGAGGGGAGACAGACACAATCCTGCATGTGCTCCAACAGGAATCCACCTGGCAACCTCTTTCTGGGGCCGATACTCAAATCAACTGAGCTATCCTCAGCACCTGAGGCCAATGGTCAGATCAACCAACCTATCCTCAGCACCCAGGCTGAGGGTCAAACCAAAATCAAGCCACAGGCTGCAAGAGGGAAAGAGAGAGGGAAGGGGAAGAGGGAGGGGAAGAGAAGCAGATGGTCACATCTGTGTGCCCTGACCAGGAATTGAACCCAGGATGCCCATGTCAGGTCAATGCTGCATCCTCTGAGCCAGTCCACCGCCACTGAGGTCCCAGGTTTGAAACCCCAAGGTTTCCAGCTTGAATATGGGCTCATCCGGCTTGAGAATGGTGTCACCAGCTTGCGTGTGGGATCACTGACATGATCCCAAGGTCACTGGCTTGAGCAAGGAGTCACTGGCTCAGCTGGAGCCCCTGGTCAAGGCACATATGAGAAGCAATCAATGAACAACTAAAGTGCTGCAAGATGCTTCTCATCTCTCTCCCTTCCTGTCTGTCTGTCGCTTACTCTCTCTTGCTTTCTCTCACACATTCACATGCAAAAAATTAAAAAGAAAAATATGGTAATTAAAATTTAAGCTAAGTATTTGGATTAATATTAGACAAGAATGAAGATAATTAATGAACTGGAAGACAATTATAAAGTATATAGAAATAGGAAAATAGAATGCAGTTAAGAGATACGTAAAATGGAATGGAAAGTATCTTTGCCTTATAGGAATTTTTTTTAAAAAGTGAAATGATCTTTGAATATAATGGCTAATGATATTTTAGAATTGGTAAAAAACACACAGTACTGAACAGGAAAATAAAAATAAATTCCAAATACATAATAATGAAAGTATAAAACCCAAAGACAAAGAGAAAACCTGAAAGCAAGCAGATAAAAGACAGACTGCATATGAAAGAATATTAATTACTTTAGTGGCATATTTAGTCATAAGCAACAATAGAAGCCAGTAGTAAAGAGGCCGGCATACCTCTTCTGTGAAGAGCCAGATGATAAATATTTTTAGGCTTTTTGAGCCACAAGTTCTTTGAGCAGCTACTCACCTCTGCAACTATACCACAATAACAACCAAAGACAATATGAACACAAATGAGCATGACTGTATTGCAATAAAATTTTACTTATGGACACTGAAATTTGAGTATACAAAAATAAACAATGGGCTGAATTTGGCCTATGTGCTATAGTTTCCCAACCCCCAGAATAGTATTTTTTAAATGCAAAAGGGAAAATAACTATTAATCTAGAATTTTATACCTAGCTAAACAATCATTTAAAAAGAAGGTGAAATAAACACAATTTCACACAAAAAAATGAAAGCAATTTCCAAAAAACCTGGTTGAAAGAACTAATAAAACGTATATATGAAGAAGAATAAAATTAAAATCAGGAAGGAGTAGAATACAAGAGGAAATGTTGAGGGGAGAAAAGTAAACATGCAGGTATAACTAAATAAGAATCGATGGCAAAAAAAAAAAGTGATGACAAAGAAAACCAAATAGAACAGTGGTAGTCAACCTGGCCCTACCGCCCACTAGTGGACGTTCCATCTTTCAAGGTGGACGGTAGCGGAGCAACCAAAGTATAAATAAAAAGATAGATTTAACTATAGTAAGTTGTTTTATAAAGATTTATTCTGCCAAACTTAGCGAAAATCCAACATAAAGTACTTGGTAAGTAATTATTATGATATGCTTTAACTTGCTGTAACTCTGCTTTATAAATTTTTTAAAGTAAAGTTACTTCCCTACTTTATAAATCACCATTACTATGGAACCGGTGGGCAGTTAGAAAATTTTACTACTAACAGAGATACAAGAGTGGGCGGTAGATATAAAAAGGTGGACTACCCCTGAAATAGAAGGTGACGGAAGACAATCTGACTTTGGGTGATGGGTATACAACATAATTAAATGTCAAAATAACCAGGAAATGTTTTCTCTGAATCTATGTACCCTAATTAATCAGTCACCCCATTAAAATTAATTAAAAAATAAAATAAAAAAAAAGTGATGATAAAGTTTGCCTAAAAAACAAAAGCTGAATTGAATTACCAGACAATCAAAACTTGTGAGGTAGACGTAAAGTCTTATGGATGCTTATATCTTTGAGAGAAGGCTAGAGACAATTAATTTTAAACTTTGTTAAATCAATTATGTATAGTTATAAATGTAAAAAATTATTTAAAAGAAATCTTTTTATTTTAGTAGCTATTTGTTTATTTTGTTAGGTAATTTCTCTTTATAGTGATAAAAAATCTGATTCAATTTATTTCACATTTGAAAAGTGCGATAAGCCTGACCAGGTGGTGGCTCAGTGGATAGAGCGTTGGACTGGGATGTGGAGGATCCAGGTTCGAGACCCCGAGGTCACCAGCTTGAGCGTGGGCTCATTGGGTTTGAGCAAGGTTCACTAGCTTGAGCCCAAGGTCATTGGCTCAAGCAAGGGGTCACTCAGTTTGCTGTAGCCCCCCAGTCAAGGCACATATGAGAAATCAATCAATAAACAACTAAGGGACCGCAACAAAGAACTGATGTTTCTCATCTCTCTCCCTTCCTGTCTGTCTGTCCCTATCTGTCCCTCTCTCTGACTCTCTGTCTCTGCCACACAAAAAAAGTAAGATAAAAATATTTAAATAATATTGGTGGCACAGAGCTATGGCAAATATTTTTATATGTTACAAATGACTTCAGTTTGAGAAATCAGCACAAAATTTTTTTCAAAAGCAATATATGCAGATATATATGTGATATTTTTACATCCATACACATATAAATATATATATATTCCAAACACCAAGAGACTGAAGCAGTCAAAATTTTCTTAACCAATGAGCTATCAATACATGGAAAGATGTGGAATAACCTTAAACGCATATTAATAAGTGAGAGAAGACAATCTGAAGAGACTGCTATGTATTATATGACTCCAATGATACGACATTCTTGAAAAGTCAAAACTGGGGAAACAAACAAAAAGTAAATTAAGTGGTTGCAAAGGGAAAAAGAGGAGGAAGGAATGATTAGGTAGATCACAGAATTCCTAGGGCAGTGAAACTATTCTTAACCATATTCTAATGGTAGATCTGTGTCACTATGTTATTTGTCAAATCCCATAGAATGTACAACACCAAGAGTGAAACTTGATGTAGATTCTTTGTGTCAATGTAGCTTTATCAAGTGTAACTAACTTACCACTTTCGTGGGGGATGTTGATAGTGGGGAGGCGGCTGTTGCCCAGGAAATAAGAATTCTCTGCACTTTCCAATCAAGTTTGTTATAAACCTAAAATTGCTCCAAGAAATAAAGTCTTTTTTAAAAATTCTCTTAACCATTTGCTTGCATGTAATTAATTTATCCATGTTTGAAGGCACGTCAAGAATTATATCAGCTAACATTTACTGGGTGCTTTACATAGATTTTTTTTCTTTGATCCTACCGAAATACGTAGATATTATTATCCTCGTCTTATAGGTAAAGGCATTGAGGCCAATAGAATTTATGTAATTTATGTAAGATAATTTAAACATGTTTATTTGATAACAAGTCTAGCTGTTTGCTAGTAGTCTACTGATTTATTTTTATATTTTATTACCTGGCTTTAAAATACCTTCAGTAGTTTTTAATAACCTTGGAATTAATTATTTGGGCACTACTGTCCAGAAACGAAGTGATATGGGTTACAAAAACTACAAAACCAGGTCCGGGCTGCGTAAGAGCGCAGCAGCTTGCCTTTTGGCATGCTGGGAATAGTAGTTTTAGGCCTGCCTCTCCTCCCCCGCCCTCACGCACCAGATCCGAGTTTGGTTCCCACTTGCTGGGTCCCAAACTAGACAAATCCAGACCTCCTCGCGCGGTCATCCCAATCCCGAATACTGACCTGGGTGCGTCCCTGACGCACTGGACCCAATTCTCGCCTGCTGGCCGGAAGGCCCGCTCAATCTACCTAACCCGCACCTCCTGGACGCCGCGCTCCACACTCAGCTCTAAGGAGGACGCGTAATCAGGTTACCACAGAAACGGCGCAACCTTGTTCACAGTGCGTGCGGGAGGTCAAAGGTCAAAGCCAGTTTCGCTTCCGCTTCCGGCATCCGTCCTGTTGTCAGAAAGTTTTGCGGTATTCGCGAGCCCTTGGTCGACTTTTTGGGTTTCAGGTTCACGGGAGGTGTTCTGCTGCAGCCATGGCGGCCTCCACTGCGGCCGGGAAGCAGAGAATTCCCAAAGTGGCCAAGGTAGGTGATAGCGAGTGGGGAAAGGGCTCACGTCAGACCCCCGTGGTACCTGAGACGGGAGAGTGTTGTCCCGGGGACAGGGACACGCCGTGCGGGGCCGAGTGTGATTAGAAGGGGACGGGACAGGCGGTAGTGGGGCGCAGGCTCCTGTCCTCGAGTCGGCGTGGCCTGCGTTCCGGGAAGATGTTCTTGGGCAGGAGAGGGGTCCCTCAGCAGAGATACAACCAGGCCGGGTTGTGTGAGAGGGTCTGCAGGTCGATTCTGCTGAAGAAGTTTCATTTAAGCTGACACTGGAAGGCTGAATAGGATTTAGCCCAGCTGAGAGTGGCAAGATGACAACAGTTGTGGTATAATTTAAGTTAACTTAAACAATAAATTTGAAACGTGATACTCCCAAGGGTGGCCGATAAGTATTAAGTATGTAAGCCTTTACAGGTACTCTCCTACAGACCGTTCCTTCAGCCCAGATGACTCTCGAGTTCATCACATGTCCATAGGTGACTTCCAGAGATAATGCATAGGAAGCATAGAGCACAGTGTCTGGTACTTAATGCTTATTAGGTATCAGCTATTATTATTATCACCATCATTTCAAAGCACTGCATAGTCAGTATTTCTTACCATTCCATTCCATAAACTCTGTGTGTGTGTGTGTGTGTGTGTGTGTGTGTGTGTGTGTGTGTGTGTGGCAGAGACAGAGTCATAGAGAGGGACAGACAGACAGGAAGGGAGAGAGATGAGAAACATCAATTCTTCGTTGTGGATCCTTAGTTGTTCATTGATTGACTTCTCATGTGTGCCCTGACCGTGGGCCTTCAGCAAACCGAGTGACCCCTTGTTCAAGACAGTGACCTGGGGTCCAAGCTGGTGAGCTTTTGCTCAAACCGGATGAGCCCGCGTTCAAGCTGGCGACCTTGGGGTCTCGAACATGGGTCCTCAGTGTCCCAGTCCGACGCTCTATCCACTGCGCCACTGCCTGGTCAGGCCCATTCCATAAACTTTTATCAGGCACCACTGGTCCAGGAGAAATAATGTGAACCACATAGGTAATTTAAGTTTTCTCATTACCACTGTAAAAAGTCAAAACACGTGACCTTAATTTTTTGATGCTTTTTTTATTATTATTGATTTTAGAGAGAAAGGGAGAGAGAGAGAGAGACAGGAGCATCAATCGGTTCCTGTATGTGCCTGACCAGTAACCTCTGCTCTTCTACATGATGCTCTAACCAACCAAGCCAGGGCCATGTGCATTGATTTTAAATGTATATTTTTTTGAATAACTGAGTGTATCCAAGATACTGTCATTTCAGCATGTAATCAATATAAAAAATTAATTAGATAGTTTATTCATTTTTCATACTAAATCTTCAAAGTCCATTGTGTATTTTACACTTCAAGCCCATCTGAATTTGGACTACATGTGGCTCATAGCTACCATGTTGGACTGCACAGCTGTAAGGCCTCAAGAAGCTTAGAGTCTAATGATGGCAACTTACTGAATATTGTCTTTGACTTGAAATGCTGTGAAAAAACAAATGCAGTTACCCTCCTCGGGCATTGTCATCCACCTGGGGCCTAAGTTAAAGAATAATATAAATAGAGATTTTAATGTGGGATTTGCTATTTTTTACTGCCTTTTCGCTTGAGACTTTTACCTATGTTAATAGATATATGCATAAGGGAGAAAACATATTTTGTTGCTGTTTAGTTGCACAGAGAAATGGGAACATGGCATACAAAGAGGGCATCTCGGAATACATATGAAGCTCACATCCTAAAAATGTTTGTTTCTTTTTTTTTTTTTCCTAAAAATGTTTGTTTCTTAAACCTTATGTGAATAGCGTCTACTACAAATAGAAATGTCTTGTCTTAAAAGGTAAAAAACAAAGCCCCGGCTGAGGTACAGATAACTGCTGAACAGCTCCTGAGAGAAGCTAAAGAAAGAGAACTTGAGCTTCTTCCGCCTCCGCCTCAGCAGAAGATTACAGATGAAGAAGAGTTAAATGATTACAAGCTGAGGAAAAGGAAGGTCAGTCTGGGCAGTGTCGTCAGGGTGTCAGTATGGTGCAGGATTTCCAGGTCAGAGTTTGGAAAGTCCTCGTTGTGGATAGACTAGAGGATGAGAAGAGGTTCGTGTTTCTAGTCACATAAATAACACATATAACTTCTGGTTACCAGGTAACTGCATTTTGTTGAACTTGACGAAATATGTTGTTAGTTGTCTATTTTAGAGTATAAAGAAATTAAGTCCACCTGAGATATAATTTTTGGTGCGCAGCCAGAGATAGGTAGAAGTTTAACAGGGGGAACAGCTGACAGCTGGGAGAGGGGTGGACTTAGCGAGACTGTGTTATGTGCATCGTCTGTAGGGACAGTGGCCACCACCGTGGCCATGCAGGTTCTCATTGGATTTGGGCAGATGGTAAAGGAACAGTGGAGCCAGAAAACGGTGGACCATTCCGTTTATTAAAGTCTTGTAACGGCAGACGAGCAAACCGGGAAGACTCGTTTGCTTTCTCTCTCTGGACTCAGAGGCCCCCATCAAAACAGGGCTCCCCAGCCAAACAGGCTGGGCCAAAATCTCAGGGCTCCCACGCCCCTCAGCACTGCCTCTCTCTAGACTCACCAGCAAACAGGCTGGGGGGAAAAACCCTTCTCCAGCAAACAGTCGCCCCTCCCCATGGAGGCAGGCAATCTGCAACCTGCAGTCTGCTGCCCTGAGAGCAAGCACCCATAGCCTTTCACGGACTGCACACACGGTGCTGCGCCGCACCAATGCAACAGTTAGGCAAAATACAGGCGAGCAAACCTGTTACAAATTGTTTACCCAACAGCGTCTGTTGGTACAGCCCCTGTGTGAGAAGTTAATACGTGGGAAGAACCAAGAGAGACCTGTGGATCTGATCTGACAGTCTCACTCTAGAACATGGGATTAATTTAAACTGATTCTGTTGTATCTATTTATCAGTTATCCTCAGTGAGTTATGTATGAAATTCTATGACATTACCAAAAAAGACTTGGTCAAAGAGATGTGTTTCTTGTTAGGAGCAAGTAGAGTATACTACAGTATCAGTTGATATGGGCAATAAGAGAGAATATCAACAATTCTGTTAATAATTCTTTATGTCTAAAGTTTTCCTCTTGTTTGCATGTAAGACTTTCAAGAAACACCTGTGATTGTAACTGTCTTAGTGTTTCTTATTTCTTAAGGATTCCAGGACGTCATATCTCTTAAATAAGAACAAAATGAGTAAGTAAACTTTTTAGCACAGGATTAATAGACAAAGGATGATACCATTTTTAGTTATTTTCTCTCTAATTTGCCCCGTTTTGCCTTCCTAGACTTTTGAAGATAACATCAGGAAAAACAGGACTGTGATTAGTAACTGGATCAAGTACGCACGATGGGAGGAGAGTCTAAAGGAGATTCAAAGGTAAAATTGCTGAGCATGTGAGGTACAAAGATGTCATAAGTTAACATACAAAAATAAAGTTAAAGTACAAGTAAAAGATTGTGTCTTTGTTAATATATATTTTTTTAATTGATTGATTTTTGAGAGAGAGAGAAAGACGGGCAGGGGTGAGGAGTGGGAAGCATCAACTCGCCCGGATGTTGCATTGACCGGGCAAGCCTGGAGCTTTGAACCTGAGACCTCAGCATTCCAGGTCAATGCCTTATTCACTGTGCCACCGCAGGCCAGGCTCTGCTAGTAACTTTCAAAGTGTGTTTCATAGAAGTCTGGGGTTCCTTTCAGGGGCTCTGTGGTAGGCTAGTCCTAGGGAGAGCAGAGCAGGAGGCTGCACAGGTGAGTCTCAGACCCACACACATTCTACAGCCAGAGAAGTGCGGTTTCATCTGCTTTCTCTGTATTAGGAGTTTTAAAATAGGAATTGTTGCACTGAGAACCAGTGGCCAGTAAGATTAAAATTATGTTGTTCGGTTTTTGCACTGTCCCAGCACCCCCCCTGCCCCCACTGTGCCTGCACACTTGCCTCTCCCTGAACCCATCACGTCTCCTTACAGTGACACTGGCTGTTCTCTCTGCCTGGGGTGGACACCACTCCCCATGCACCTTCACCTCTGGAACTTTTCTCAAGTTCCAAATTTTTTCTCAGTTCTGGAGTTAGGCTACTGCTCAACCTTTTCCACCAGACATTTTTCTTTCTTTCATCTGCTTTATTGTATTGTAATTACATGCATGTGTATCTTTCTCTAAGTCCTTGTAAGGTTCCTGAGAATGGTATCCTATCTTTTCACCTTTTTATGCACAGAACTGGGCTCGCAGTGGACACCTGAGAAAATAGCAGGGCACTGTAGATGCTTTGAAATAGTTGCTATGTGTGTTGTATGTACTGCTTTTAATGCTCTCCAAATCTTGCCTCATAAGGGCTCGATCCATATACGAACGTGCCTTAGATGTGGACTATCGAAATATTACCCTCTGGCTGAAGTATGCAGAAATGGAGATGAAGAATCGCCAGGTCAACCATGCCCGGAATATCTGGGACCGGGCCATTACCACGCTGCCTCGGGTCAACCAGTTCTGGTGAGTCTGAGCTAGCGAAGTGGCTTGTCATAGGCCAAAGGGGTTCTACATTTCATTGACAGAGTTGTAATCATGTAGGTGTATACAGTCTTACATATTTATGTATAAGTGCTTTTGAAGGTCCTATAGTCTGTTATATCATAATCAATATATAATAGCTGTGTAATCAGAACTAAAATTGAGATTGAAATCTTTTTTTTTTTTTTTCTTTTACAGAGACAGAGAGAGAGAGTCAGAGAGAGGGATAGACAGGGACAGACAGACAGGAACGGAGAGATGAGAAGCATCAATCATTAGTTTTTCGTTTCGAGTTGCAACACCTTAGTTGTTCATTGATTGCTTTCTCATATGTGCCTTGACCACGGGCCTTCAGCAGACCGAGTAACCCCTTGCTTGAGCCAGCGACCTTGTGCTCAAGCTGGTGAGCTTTTGCTCAAACCAGATGAGCAAAGCTCAAGCTGGCGACCTCGGGGTCTCGAACCTGGGTCTTCCGCATCCCAGTCCGACGCTTTACCCACTGCGCCACCGCCTGGTCAGGAGATTGAAATCTTTTATGCATGAGAAAGTTCATGTTGAAATAAACAATTTTTAAGAAAAATTTATTTTTTTCTAATGTTTCATCACTTTCAGACTTATATTTTAATAAGAAAACATTTGATTTAACTTTTAGGGACAATACAGTCTTAAATCAAAATCAGAACTAGAAATTGTGAAAGGACTTTTTATTTTTTTTAAACGAGAGACAGGAAGGGAGAGAGATGAGAAGCAACAACTCGTAATTGCAGCACCTTAGTTGTTGCTTATTGACTGCTCTCATATGTGCCTTCTCCAGCGGGCTCCAGCCAAGCCAGTGACCCCCTTGCTCAAGCCAGCAACCTTGGGCTCAAGCTAGCAGCCTTGGTGGGCTTTAATCCAGTGACCTTTGGGCTCAAGCCAGCGACCAGGAGATCATGGCTATGATTCCGCACTCAAGCTGGCAACCCTGTGCTCAAGCTGGTGAGCCCAAACTGAAGCTGGATGAGCCCACGCTCAAGCTGGTGATCTCTGGGTTTCAAACTTGGGACCTCAATGGCCCAGGTCGATACTCTATCCACTGTACCACTACTGGTCAAGCTGCCAAAGAACATTTTTGCCCTAAGTCATTTTTTTAAAATAAATTTTTATTTTTAAGTTGCAGTTGACATAAAATATTTTATTAGTTTCAGGTGTACAACATAGTGACTAGACATTTATGTAACTTATGGAGTGATCACCCCTATAAATCTTGTTACTGTCTTATTACAGTGCCATAGTTTATAATAACTACTGTAATGTAGTTGACTATATTCCCTGTGCTGTACTGTACATCTCCATGACTATTCTGTAACTACCACTTTCTACTTCTTAACCCCCTCACCTCTTTCACCCAGCTCTCCGATCTCCCTTTCTTCTGCTAACCCTCAAAATGTTCTCTGTATCTGTGAGTCTGCTTCTGTTTTGTTCATTTATTTTGTTCTTTGCTTCTGCATGTACGTGAAATCACATATTTATCTTTCTCTGTCTAACTTACTTCACTCAGCACAAAATATCCTCTAGGTTATACATAATTGTCGCAAGTGGAAAGATTTCATTGTTTTTTAGGCTGAATTATATTCCATTGTATATATATATGTACCACATCTTCTTTGTCCATTCTTCTGCTGGTGAACACTTAGGTTGCTTCTATATCCTGGCTATTGTAAATATGCTGCAATAAACATGATGCATGTCTTTTCGAATTAGTTTTTGGGGTTTCTTCAGATCAATACCTGGAATTGGAATTGCTGGGTCCTTTATCTCTTGATATAGTCTTTGTTTTAAAGTCTGTTTTGTCTGGTATAGGTATTGCTAACCCAACTTTTCTTTTTTTGTTTTCATTTTTATGAACTATCAGCCTCTGTGTATCTTTCGGTTTGAAGCAAGTCTCCTGTAGACAGACAGCACGTGTACGGGTCTTGTTTCTTTGTTCAGCCACCTAAATCTGACTAAGTGATTTTATTAAAGGTACAAGTACACGTACATGGAGGAGATGCTGGGAAACATTGCTGGTGCCCGGCAGGTGTTTGAGCGCTGGATGGAATGGCAGCCCGAGGAGCAAGCCTGGCACTCCTACATCAACTTTGAGCTGCGGTACAAAGAGGTGGATCGGGCCCGCACCATTTACGAGCGATATATCCTTTGGCTGAGGTCTGAGTGGTGCCATTGTAGTCCTGGGTGTTGCTCCTCCCCTGCAGATGTAGTCATGGTCAGGACAGTCATGGATGTTGGCCCAGAAGTTAAGGATGCAAATTTGATCTGCTTCATATACTTTCTGGGAACATAGGTTGGTCAGGAAAAAAGCTTGTGGTCTGGGTAATTGAGTCTTTTCCAGTGAGATTGGTTTGTTTGTATTTTGGCAATAATGCTATGGTTCCTTGTGGAAAATGACACAATAAGGCCCTGGCTGCTATGGCCAGTCCTGTTTTTCTAGGCTTTAAGTTGGTCATTGGCACCATTACTAGAGTTCATCCAAAGGTTTACTGTTTACTAGTGATGTGATCCCAGTGAGTTAATTCCTTTGAGCCTTGGTGTCCTTGTCTTTAAAACAAGAAAGATTTATCCTGTGGGCTCATGGTAAGGATTAGACAGTAACATATGAAAGCAGTCTTAGCAGCTGAAGTTGTCGATCTCATTATTCACTGTTTCTATATTTGTGAATTCTACTTGCTAAAATTTATAACCCCAAAATCAGTATTTGTGGCACTTTCACAATCACTTGCACATAAGCACAGGGTGATGAAAAATTTGAGTCACTCAAGAAAGGCATATGATCCCCGCGGAGGTGACAGTCTGCCTCGTATCTCTGCTGTGACACAGAAGAGAGGATGGAGACGGGCTGAACGGGACCAGGTGGCACAGTAGTGTGGGAAGCCCTGGCGTGTGTACTGGAACCCCTGCTCTGGCCCTGGCTTTGGGAAACCTGTGGCAAGTCACTTAATATTTCTCAACCTTGTTTTCTCTTAAAAAGTATCAAAAATAAAATCTAAGGATTAGTTGTTTTTAGGGTTTAAGGTTATAAACTATATGAGATCTTCATATACATATTTTCTCTAAGGGTAGTGATTTGGTATTTGCTAATTAAGTGGTCACAGTGACTTCATAGGACATAACTAACACAAGTAGTTAGACTCAACTATTATGCAATTTTAGGATCTTAATGACGTCTACTCATTTTAATAGTATTAGTTTAACAAAGCTTTTATAGCACTTGCTATGTGTCAGTCATTTTTCTAAGCACTTTACAAATATTGTAATTTAATCCTCAAGACAACCCTGTGATACAAGAACTGCTCTGTTCTTTAGGGAAACTGAGGCATGAGAGATTAAATAGCTTGACCAAGGTCTCTCAGGTAGTGATGGAGATTGGATTGGAACCCAGGTGCAGCATTAGAGCCAATGCTCTTACCATCACTGCCATACCTGAATGTTTTACTGATGGAAATAGATTATTTCCTCAAGGAAGAAAGATCGAAAATAGATATATCCTATTAAAAAATAATATGGTAATTCAGAACTTTCTCTTTTCACTCTAGTTATGTTTTCTTTTTGTAACTTATTTTTTCTTAATCACTCACTCAAATACTAATGCTACTAAGCAGATAGAAGAGTAGCTTCAAAGTATTGAGCACCTTCTTTTGACCAGAAACTGCTAAGAGCTTTACACACATTTTTCTCATTTAGAGACAGCAGTCATCCAGTGAGGTCAGTATTATTTTTCTCTGTTTACAGATGATAAAACAGGCTTAGACAAGTTAAATGATTTGTCCAGATCACAGGAGAGTAACCAGGGTTCACCTTTGCATGGCTGCAAACTTTTACTTGTACCACCACTAACGTAGTGAATAAGCACAGGAGAAACAGCTCCCTCACAGTGGTCAGGTTATGATTCTCCACCTTCGTACATGTTTTATTACCCCCATAGTGGTAGCTTGTGTTGTTGTGGGTTTTGGTATCAATTTGGGTTTTTTAAGCCACACTGTCCTGCTGGTATTTCTTTAATTCCCTGGCACTTGTACTGGTGCACCCTGATGTTAAGAACTGGATCAAGTATGCCCGCTTTGAAGAAAAACATGGCTATTTTGCCCACGCACGGAAAGTGTATGAGAGAGCTGTCGAATTCTTTGGAGATGAACATATGGATGAACACCTTTATGTTGCCTTTGCCAAATTTGAAGAAAATCAGAAAGAAGTAAGTAAATTTCACCCAATTACATTGCAGAACAGCTTAGAAAAACATATTTCTTGTGCACATCAAGTTCACTTCCATTTTTTTATTCACTTAGCATTACAGAAAATGTTTTCAAAATACAAAAACATAATCTCTCAAAATAGCATAATTTGTCGCTAAGCTTCACATTGGGAGCTGAGTGATTATAGAGTGTGTCATAACTGTCTTAATTTTTGTGCTTTGCTTGAAAAGGAAGCCTTTAAATCTGGAGTGAGAATATTATTTATAAACTGAGAGTGAGTCACTTGGTATACTGATTAAAGGGTTTTACAGGTAATATACCTGGGAAACAAAAAGCCCAGAGCCCTCAATGCAGAAAATAGAATTTGAAATGAAAACAGATTGTCCTACAAGTAAGTCAGTTCTTTTTTTCCATAGCATATATGGAAAGTAATCCCTTAAGCCTTAAGGTTTAAGGTAGCTCAAATAATGCAGAATTGAGAGAAGTAGGCTGAGGTCCGAATGCAGGGTCTCACACAGTCATAGCAGGGAGTTCAGATTCTAGTCTAAGGGTAGTGGGAAGTAGTCAAGGATTCTAGCAAGTAAAAATGTTGGTAGTATATTGCCGCGAACCAGCACAGCTAGTAATTCCAGGTCCTGAGGGAGAATGATGTGGAATGAAGAAAATAAAGAGAAATAGGATGGGATAGAGAAGCCTCTCCAAACTGATGGCAAGTCAGAGAGAGAGCTCTCCACCCCCAAACCTGCTTTATTTGTAAGGCAAAGTGAATTCATTAGCAAATCAAAGAGATCATTAAAACAAAGTCACATTTCCAAGGCAAACCAAGAATTCTCCTAAGTGCAGAAAAACCCTCCACCCTGCATAACATGGTAATATCACAAAATAAAGAATAAAAAGAAAACTGCCTCCAGTCTTTCCAAGGGACATGGAGGATAGGGCAAGTAGAAACAATCCAGCATGACAGCTAACATGAAGGTGTGGAGAAAAACTTAGCCTTTAGCAACTTAACCCAGCAAGTGAGGTGGGGGGTTGGGATGAGTACAAATACTCAGCTTCATAGCCAATATGGAGGTGTGGGGGTGAGAACTTAGCCTTTTGCTAGGCCTCAAGCTACAAGAGCTTTGCCACTTGTAGTTTCCCACAGTATATAATTTCTATTGTAAGGAAAGCTTCTGGGTAATTTGTGGAGACTGTATTGGGGGAGGGTAACAAAAGTGGAAGAGAGGAGACTTTTGAAATGGTCCAAGGAAGAAATGGGGATAGGTTGGCAGCGGGTCAAGGACAAGTGAATCTGTGTTGAAAGGGTAGAAATGGCAGGACTTGATGAGGCAGCGAATGTAGGGGATGGAAGGACAGAAGTCAGGGAGGGCTCCAGCATGTTTGAGCTTGAGCAAGTGTGTGACAGCAGGTATGTTTCATCAAGATTGGGAAGACTGGGAAAAACTGGGGATGGTAGAAAGAAACAGGAGCTCAGTTTGGGGCCTTTTATTCTGAGATATACAGATAACACCCAGCTGGCAGAGTTAGGTAGACAATGTTAACTGTGGAGCTCAAAAGGGAGTATCTGCCCTTCCTACTGACAAACCTCCTCAAAAAGGAGGCAGAGAACCTCATGTTGGGCATTCTGAGGCCTCAAAATCTGACAAGTAATTTTTTAAGCCATAACTACTTTCCTAGCCATGACTAAAATGAGAACATTATGTTAACGGCAAATAAAATCACCGTGTCTGCTTTTAGTTTGAAAGGGTACGAGTGATCTACAAGTATGCCCTGGATAGAATTTCAAAACAAGAGGCTCAAGAACTCTTTAAAAATTATACCATCTTTGAGAAGAAGTTTGGTGATCGGCGAGGTATTGAAGACATCATTGTGAGCAAACGGAGATTCCAGTATGAAGAAGAAGTGAAGGTGAGTGTTCGTGTGTACACATAAGTAAGGTGCACTGGCCTTACTTATAAAGTGCATAATAGTGAGTTGGGGCTGCCAGAGATCATGCTCTTGATGTGTTTGCAGTAAATGAGCAGCTACTCCAGACAGCTGAGAATAATCGAGACTAACAGGAAAGGCAAGGAAACAACACTTGGACTTGCTCTGCCTCTCATCTGTTGAAAGTCACTTAGATTGCTGATTGGGTGCTGTAGAAATTGAGCAAAATAAATCTGGAATTCATTTGAGCTTATTTTTGAAAGAAGATGGAAGAGACAGGGATTGATCCAAAAAAAACCTCCAAAAAACCCAGTTTTTATATATTACCTTTTAGTTTAACTGCTTGAATGAAAGTTGTATTGTAGATATGGTTCTTTTCTCATTTTTTTTACCTGTAATGTACTATTTTGATTTGAACTTAAAGACAGTAGCATTTTCAAGATATGTACAAAAGGCAAAGTCTAGTGTTAAATGAGGTCAGCAAGATATGTTCAAGATAAACTAATATTGGGGTGAGGAAATAGATTTCAGAGTAACGGTGGCATGAGAGATACCCTTGATCTCTCCTTGAAATTTCAATAACTTGAACAGCTATAACTTAGCGAAGGAACCCAGCCTGGACTCACAGGTTTGCCTGGAAGATCCGCTCAGCAAATGGTATAAAGGTGGGAAGGATTGAGAAAGGGGTTGGAAGATAAGACTCACTCACCCTTGGTTCTGGAGAGTAGAGAAACCCAGACTGTCTGGGTTTTTGTCTGCCAGAACTCTGGAGAGGAGAAAAACACAGAGTGACTGGGGCTCCTTCTGCTGGGATGAGCAGAGAGATTGGGGGGAATTTGAGAAGATACTCACCCTGGCCAGTTGACTCAGTGGATAGAGTGTCGGCTCAGCATGTGGAAGTCTCAGGTTCCAATTCCTGGTCGGGGAACATAGGAGAAGCAACCATCTGCTTCTCCACCCCTCCCCTGTCTCTTTCTCTCTCTGTCCTCCCCCAGTCATGGCTCCAAAGGTTTGAGCAAGTTGGCCCCAGGTGCTGAGGATGCTCCGTGGACTTGCCTTAAGCGCTAAAATAGCTTGGTTGCCAAACACCGGAGTAGTGGCCCCAGATGGGCAGAGCATTGCCCTGTAGGAGGCTTGCTGGGTGGATCCTGGTTGGGGTGCATGTGGAAGTCTTGTCTATCTGCCTCCCTGCCTCTCATTTAATAAAACAACAAAAAAGAAGATACTCAAAGTGGTAGAGCGTGGGGTCCCACCAGTGTTCCCACGGTTTGCCAGCAGTCCACACTTGGCACAGAGACAGAAAATGAAAGTGCGGTCCCCCGGCCTTTGAGATCCTGCCTCCCTCCCCTTGTGCATATGGAGAGTGGTAGAGACATATCCCAGAGCTAGTACTCCATAGCCACTCTGTCTCCTAAGAACAGAGGTGCTGTGTGTCTGGTCCACTGGTCTGTTGAGATGCAGGGAGGAGCACCCAGAGGTGTGCTATTGCTGAAGCTGTAAACATCACTCATCAACTGCAGCCCTGCCTTCATCACTGTGATAGCAGCTTCTCAGAAGAGGCCAGCCTGGGAATTTCAAAGAGCTAGAACTTGTAATCCAGTGTCACCTACTGGAAAAAGTATAGAAAACCTGTTTTTGCTTGGGTGTTTGGGGACAGGTTTCTTCTAATGTTTCCTTTTTATTGGGTTTTTCTTTGTTGTTTTGTTCTTGATTATTTTTGGGGTTTTGTTCTTTGTATTTGTTTTTCTCTTTTATTTTTTATTTTATTTATTTTTATCTTTTTCATTGTTTTGTTTTGCTTGATTTTTTAATACCACTCTCAGATTCCAAAGGCAGGAAAAAAACAAATACCATGGCTGCTCAAGAAAGCGACACAGTTCAGAAAGAATATGAAAAATCTCTGGGAAGCAATCTCAATCATATGGAAACCTTGGAGTTAAACAATAGAAAATTCAAATTGAGGTTCTGAAAATACTCAACAAGATGAAAGGAAACAGTGATAGGCAACATAATGAGTTCATAAAATAAAACTAGTACCTCACCAAGGAGACTGAAACTGAAAACAGAGATGAAGAACTCAATACATGAGTTGAAAAATGAGCTAGCAAGTTTGGCTACTAGAGCAGCCCAGATAGAGTAGAGAATCAATGACATCTGACATCAAAGACAGGCAACTAGAGACGTTACAAGGGAAGAAGAGAGAAACTCAATAATTTTTAAAAATGAGAGCTCTATGAAAATTGACTCTATCAGAAATAGCAATGTAAGAATAATGTATATTTCAAAAGAAGAAGAAGAGAGGGAGAAGGGAATGGAGAGCCTATTCAAACAAATAATTGATGAGTACTTCCCAAGGTAGGGAAAGAGTTAGAACCTCAAATCCAAGAAACAAACAGAACACCAAGTTACCACAACCCAAATAGGCCACCTACAGTATACATTGTAATAAAACTGTCAAAAATCAGTGACAAAAAAAGAATCCTCAAGGTGGCTAGGGTAAAAAACAACATAACATATAAAAGAAGGCCCATTAGGTTATCATCAGACTTCTCAGCAGAAATTCTATAAGCCAGAAAAGAGTGGACCCAAACATTCATAGTACTGAAAGAGAGGAATTACCAGCCTAGAATATTATATCAGAGTTATCGCTCCAGTGTGGAGAAAGAGAAACTTTCCAGATATACAGAAGCTACAGGAATTTATCACCAGGAAATCCCACCTGCAGGAAATACTGAAGGGGGTTATTCAGCTGGATACAAAGAACACAACCACCCAAAACTGTAAGTAAAAGCTCCAACAAGGTTACAGTATAAACAAGGATAATCTGTGACAACTAAAACATTAAAGGAGAGAGCAGCAGCAAAGGAGGCTGGAGTACAGAAACTCATAAGACAGGACTCTTATATATGAAACTTTTTTCCTCAACAACCTGATGGTAACAAACCACGAAAAAAACAACATTAAAGTATATAGTTTAAAAAAGAAGTAAAAGAAATAAGCATAGAATAACATGAAACAAAAACAAGAGATGACCCATAGAAGAGACACAGACTTACCAGAAAACAAAACGTAAAATGGCAATAGGAAATCCTCATGTGTCAGTAATTACCCTAAATGCAAATGGACTGAACTCACCAATAAAGAGGTACAGAGTAGCTGATTGGATGAAAAAACAAAACACCAGCCATATGCTACCTTCAGGAAACATATCTAAGATGCAGGAACCAAAGCAGACTCAAAGTGACAGGTTGGAAAACAATTCTCCAAGCAAATAATACCCAAAGAAAAGCAAATGTAGCCATACTTATATCAAACAATACTGACTTCAAGACAACAAAGGTAACAAAGATGGACATTTCAAAATGATAAAGGTGACACAATATCAAGAAGATATCACACTTCTTTTTTTTTTTTTTTTTTTGGTATTTTTCTGAAGCTGGAAACGGAGAGACAGTCAGACAGACTTCCGCATGCGCCCAACCGGGATCCACCCGGCACGCCCACCAGGGGGCGACGCTCTGCCCCTCCAGAGCATCGCTCTGTTGCGACCAGAGCCACTCTAGCGCCTGGGGCAGAGGCCAAGGGGCCATCCCCAGCGCCCAGGCCATCTTTGCTCCAATGGAGCCTCGCTGTGGGAGAGGAAGAGAGAGATAGAGAGGAAGGAGAGGGGGAGGGGTGGAGAAGCAGATGGGCACTTCTCCTGTGTGCCCTGGCCGGGAATCGAACCTGGGACTTCTGCACGCCAGGCCGATGCTCTACTACTGAGCCAACTGGCCAGGGCTCGACATCACACTTCTTAATATCAATATATATGCTGCAATTCAGAGCACAAAAATGTGTAAGACATCTAATAACATAACAAAAAGAAAAAAATAATATTTGGATCTCTCAACACACCACCAACACCTTTAGCTAGATCATCCAAATAGAAAATCAATAAAAAAAACATTGGCTTTAAAAGATACATTAGACCAGTGGTAGTCAACCTGGTCCCTACCGCCCACTAGTGGGCATTCCAGCTTTCATGGTGGGTGGTAGCGGAGCAACCAAAGTATAAATAAAAATATAGATTTAACTATAGTAAGTTGTTTTATAAAGATTTATTCTGCCAAACTTAGCGAAAATCCAACATAAAGTACTTGGTAAGTAATTATTATTATATGCTTTAACTTGCTGTAACTCTGCTTTATAAATTTTATAAAGAAAAGTTACTTCCCTAATTTATAAATCACCATTACTGTGGAACTGGTGGGCGGTTAGAAAATTTTACTACTAGCGGAGATACAAAAGTGAGTGGTAGGTATAAAAAGGTTGACTACCCCTGCATTAGACCAAATGGACATAATATGCATTTATAGAACATTTCATCCCAGAATGTCAGTTTCCACATTCTTCTCCAGTGTGCATGGAACATTCTCAAGAATAGACCATATTGGCCACAAAACTAACCTCAACAAATTCAAGAAGATTGAAATTACACCAGGCATATTCTTTGACCATAAGGCTTTGAAATTGGAACTTTAAACTGCAAAAAGAAAGTAAAGAAACCCACAAAAATACAGAAATTAAACAACATACTTCTAAAAAATGAAGAATAGAACTACCATAAGACCCAGCATCCCTTTACTAGTTATCTACCAAAAAAACTCAAAAACACTGGTACATAGAGACACATGCAGCCCCATGTTCTCAGCATTATTCAGTGGCCAAGACATGGAAACAACCAAAGTGTCCCTCGATAAAGGATTGGATAGAGAAGATGTGGTACATATATACAGTGGAATACTACTCAGCCATAAGAAATGATGATATATTACCATTTATGACAACAGGGATGGACCCTGAGAACATTATACTGAGTAATAAATCAGAAAAAGCTATGAACTATATGATTTTACACATAGGTGGGATATAAAACTGAAACTCATGGACACAGATAAAAGTGGAGTGGTTCCCAGGAGAGGGGTTTGTAGGAGAGGGGGTGGGAGTAGGGAAGGAATGAGGGACAAATATAGTGATGGAAAATGATTTGACTTTGGGTGATGAGCACACAACACAGTCAATAATTCAAATGCTATGGGGATGTTCACCTGAAATCTATGTCCTCTTACTGATCAATATCACCCCATTAAATTTAATTTCTTTAAAAAAAGATAAATTACTGTTAATTGACAAGTCAGGTTTCACAGTTATGAGCATTGTTTAATTCTATTGTAGTTTTAAATCTAGATAGAATGATATAGTCCCATTTATAAACAAATACATTTGTAAAAATAGACATCTAATTATTGAATAACTATCTTTGGAGTGGTTATGCCAAGGGGCTTTGCTGTGGGACACCTGACTAATAATCTGTCCTCTGTCTTATAGCCCTCCCCCCCCCTTTTTTTGAGGTTTTGCTTTCCACTGTTTTAATTATCCATGATCAGCTGTAAATGTTAAGTGGAAAACTTCAAAAATAAATAATTCACAAGTTTTAAATCATGTACTGTTGTTGATGCACTCTCAAGCCATCCCTTCCTGTTCTGCTTGTACCATGAATAATCCCTTTGTTCAACGTCTCCACGCTGTATCCTACCAACCTGTCAGTCACTTAAGCCCTCTCGGTTATCAGATAAACTGGGGGTGGCAATATCACAGTGCTTGTGTTCAGGTAACCCTTATTATACTTTATAATTGCCCTAAAGCTCAAGCATAGTTTAAGTTTTATCATAAATGTGTATGTATAGGGAATAACATAGTATATAGACAGGACTCAGTAGTACCTGTGGTTTTGGACATTCACGGAGGACTTGCAACGCATTCCATGTAGATAAGAGGGACTACTGTATTCTTATTTTTTTTCTATTTATAAAATTTCAGGAATGCTGTGTGTATGGTTTTTGTTTGCTTTATTTTTAATGAGATAACAGGTAAAATCTAGAGAAAAAGTTGCTTAAATACAGAAAGTCAATCTGGTGCCTTCTTTCAGCTCACATAGTCCAGCAAGTGTGGCTCTTGGTTTTGTTTTTATTTATTAAACCTCCTCTCTTTCTAGGCTAATCCACACAATTATGACGCATGGTTCGATTACTTGCGCTTGGTGGAAAGTGACGCGGAAGCAGAAACTGTACGAGAAGTCTACGAACGAGCAATTGCCAACGTGCCGCCCATTCCCGAGAAGAGACACTGGAAGCGCTACATCTACCTGTGGATCAACTACGCTCTCTACGAGGAGCTGGAGGCAAAGGTCGGGGAGGGCTTACGTGGTCGCTGTGGGTGATTTCCTCACCACTGTGCTCCGGGCCTGCTGCTGGGCAGTAGTGGTATTTACAGGCCTCCGTTTCAGTCGTGTATTGTACTTAACTATTGCACTGTAACATTTAAACTAAAATGTATCTGTTGTGGACACAGGTGAGGGTTTTCTTTTATTTGTTGTATTTTGTTTTTTAAACCTTGAGACACAACAGGATGATCACTTGGAACTTGAAAGGGATCAATGAACCAGCCCTTAGTTTAATTAAATGTAGTTTCCTGGATTTTCTCATAAATGGAAATGTGGCTGGATTACACATCCTTGCTTTCAGTAAAGATTAAGCGGGGTTTCAGAAATTGGTCGTGTTATAAGCTAAGAGACAAATACTTTCTGCAGTTGATCTGAGACCATCAGCGTTTTTGGTTTTTTCTGCTATCAGGCAAAAAGCCTTTCCACAGAGAAGCTCTCAGTGCAAATGCTGTGTTGTTGGTGATGTGTAAACCAGAGTCTGATGGCCAAAGGTAGTTCACACATTTGATCATAATAGGAATCAGAGTTTGAAAATAGTAGCTTGTGAACATTCGGTGCTGGGGGTGTACACCTGTTACTAGTATAGTAAAAATAAGTCTGAAGTCTAGCAACAGACTTCAATATTTTGTGAAAACTTCTTATCCTACTACAGGATCCTGAGAGAACAAGACAAGTGTATCAAGCCTCTCTGGAACTAATTCCTCATAAAAAGGTACATTTGCTCTAAGTATTCTGTTCCAACAGTTAAAACCTTGTTTCTGTTACTTATGAAATAATTCAGTGAAATCATATTGATTGTGATAGGCACCATGAAAAACATAAATAACAATGAGATCAGCTCTTTGCAAATAGCTTAGTCTAGGTAGAGGCCAGCCTGTGAGAAATGAGTAACACTAGAAATTCAGAGGAGGATGGGTAATTGGAATAGATTGAGGGGAAGGAGGGAGGTGCACACCAGAGAGTGCATTGTGCATAGGAAGCAGCGAACAGGTGTGTGTTGAGCGCTGCGTGGATATACGCATGCAAGGGTGAACCCCGGTGTGTTCTGAAAGTGGCTGAGTCGTTATCTCTGCCATATTCCCCAGCACAGGAAGCAAAGGGAGATGCTGGCCTGGTTACCTGCTTAGAGCGGAGGTGGCATGTTCTCCCACTCACAAGCATACCCACAAAACAAAGCGGATCCCAAGTAGAGGCTGCAGGGCTATGCAGTTCTGTACAGTATCTAGATTACTGAGAGTTTTTTGTAATTGGTGAAAGAAATACTGTCACGTTTGCTTATAAACAAGAAAATACATCTGTCCTAGCTGACATTTTAGAGAAATCTAATTGCTTGTGGCCTTTTGTTAATTCAAATTTAATTTTACTCACTTTAATGAGTCTCTTATGCTAGATGTTGTGCTTTTGTTTTCTAGTTCACATTTGCCAAAATGTGGTTACTGTATGCACAATTTGAAATAAGACAGAAAAATCTACCATTTGCCAGAAGAGCTTTGGTAAGTGAAGAAAGGATCAAGATGCCCCAGTAAGTTCTGTGAGGAGGAAATGAAAGTCTTAGTTCTGACAAGCTGTACTCTTCCTACTAAAAAAGCAACAGAAATATTTTCTGCCTTCAAACACTGAGACATATTAAGAAACACATGGTCTTTGAAGAAAAATTAGGTGGCGATGCTTAAATTATTCTATTTCAGGCCCTGGCCGGTTGGCTCAGTGGTAGAGCGTCGGCCTGGCGTGCGGGGGACCCGGGTTCGATTCCCGGCCAGGGCACATAGGAGAAGCGCCCATTTGCTTCTCCACCCCCCCTCCTTCCTCTCTGTCTCTCTCTTTCCCTCCCGCAGCCAAGGCTCCATTGGAGCAAAGATGGCCTGGGCACTGGGGATGGCTCCTTGGCCTCTGCCCCAGGCGCTAGAGTGGCTCTGGTTGTGGCAGAGCGACCCCCGGAGGGACAGAGCATCGCCCCCTGGTGGGCAGAGCATCGCCCCTGGTGGGCAGAGCATCGCCCCCTGGTGGGCGTGCCGGGTGGATCCCGGTCGGGCGCATGCGGGAGTCTGTCTGACTGTCTCTACCCGTTTCCAGCTTCAGAAAAATACAAAAAAAAAATAAAAAAAATTCTATTTCAACATTGGAAACTAGCTTCTAGTTAGCAGATCTTTCCTTGTAGTATAAAGATCTCTTAGATCAGATCTGATCTTTATCTTTAATAGTCTGATTGATCCTGTGTAAAGTTCTTATATTAAATACGCCCCCCTCTTAACAGTTGTTCTAAAATTTCTTAATAGGATCCAATACTGTGTTCAAATGTCCTCTGATAAGCTGCTCTCACCCTGGGTGTGGGCAGCAGAGCAGGGTTCGTTTTACTTCTAGGAGATTTTATACAGCTGACATCCCTGTTCCCTAGGAGATCCTGAGACACTAGTAAAATCCAACGTAGTTGTCTGTAATTCTGGGACACTGTCTCCTGCTGAACAGGGACCTGTGGGCACAAGACCTGACAGCTCAGTGACTCAGAGGGTTTCCTTTCCCTTTGTCAGAGCCATCACGAACAGTGTGGCAGCACGGAAGGAAAGGGGGCCTTCGTGTAGCGCTCCAGGTTCTTGCTCAGCAGAGGACAGTTTCTGGTGGCTGATGTCTGTGCACATGTTGAACGCACTGAGGTGTCACAGCAGTTGGTCATTTTCTTTTCTAGGGAACCTCCATAGGCAAATGCCCCAAGAACAAGTTATTTAAAGGTTACATAGAATTGGAGCTACAGCTTCGAGAATTTGACAGATGCCGGAAGCTTTATGAAAAGTTCTTGGAATTTGGACCTGAAAATTGTACCTCTTGGATTAAATTTGCAGAATTAGAGACAATCCTTGGCGATATTGAGAGAGCCCGTGCCATCTACGAGTTAGCCATCAGCCAGCCACGCTTAGACATGCCAGAGGTAAGGCTCTTGAGCTGAATATAATTTTTAGACACTTCTGCAGTATTGCTTTAAATGACCATTTAAGTGTTCATGTTAGAGCATAAAAAAGATCTAACCTCAGTCTTTTCCACTCAGATGAGAACTGGCTTGTTTGGGCAATAAAAAAGCAGGGCTGGCAGCCCTCTAGTTGGGTACCAGAGCCCAGCATCACCCAGGCTGAATTGGGGTATAATGGGTGGGTGACTGGCTCTCTTCCTCCCTTCTTCAAACAGGAAGCTAAAGGCATGAGGTAGTCAAGGAAACAAGCAGGCATCCCCATCTGGAGATCAGGGAAGATGGAAGTGGAGACTGTACATCCACATCCCAGGATTCTGCTGGCACAGTTGGGTCTGGATTGGGCCAGCCAAAGAGGCTCTAAGTAACCAGAGAATGTTCTGAGGTCACTACTGCTACTGTACTGGTGGATCCCGCCTTCCACTGGACCCAACATCACTCCGCCAGAGTTTAAGCCTGAGCCACAAGGTGGCACCAAACCACAGCCAGGACTAATTTGAATCTAACAGGAACCACGAACTCATTCAGCATTTATGCCTCGCACTAATATGACCTTTCATTTAATAGTTTGCTGGCCCCACTGACTGCGTTAAGGCAGGGCTTTACATATTTCTAGTTCCTTCGCTGGCCTCAGCTCCTCAGACTGCCGGCTCCTGGGAGTCCAGGCCACACCTTGCTCATCCTTGAGCTCTTCACAGGCAGGCAGCTGTTCCCTGAAGGCTTGTTGAGTTGAACTCAGACATCTCAAGAACTTAGAGTGGAGGTAAAACAGTCTGTGCTGCTAATGAAGGCCTGTTTCTTCCCGCAAGTTCACGGTATGTGGCAGGGTCACGACAGTGTCTGGGAGACTTAGCAAGTCTCCTATTTTCTTGGTAAGTTCAGCATTTGAAAACTTCCAAGAGAATCTAAAAGTGAATCCAAGGCCTTTTTTTCTCATAATGTAAAATTCTAGCCAAGTTTGTGGCAGCCTGTAAATGCTAATATTATTTATTTGTTTATTTTTTAATAGAGACAGTCATGAAGAGAGAGAAGTATCAACTTGTAGTTGTATCACCTTAGTCCACTGATTGCGTCTCATAGGTGCCTTGACCAGGGGACTCGGCCTAAGCCAGTGACCCCTTGCTCAAGTCAGACACCTTGGGCTTCAAGCCAGTGACCTTGAGCATCAAACCACAACCTTTGGGCTCAAGCCAGCAACATGGGATTACATGCTCAAGCTGGTGATCCTGCGCTCAGGCCAGCGACCTCATAGTTTCCAGCCTGGGGCCTCAGCAGCCCAGGCCGACACTGTATCTTCTGTGCCACCGCCTGGTCAGATGCTAATATTATTTTATCTACATGCTATCAGTTCTTCAATCATTCATGAAAGTCCCAAGTTCCTGGATGTCCTAGGTTGGTAGTTAAGATGTGCTTTGGATAGGGGCATCTTGCTTTTTAAATCTCAAGGTTGACCTAGGTTATCTTTCTTAGGTGCTGTGGAAATCATACATTGATTTTGAAATTGAGCAGGAAGAAACGGAAAGAACACGTAATCTTTACCGACGATTGCTACAACGGACACAACATGTCAAGGTATCCTGTGCTTTATAGGTTGTCTTTGATTTTGCTTGAATCGGCAATCCTGAAGAAATATACCAAATTTTCTATATTTTAAGTTTCTTTAAAAATATATTTATTTTAAATGATTTCCTTGCTTTTAAAGAAAACCTGTTGTGAGTCTCAGAGGACTTTGAAGTATTAGGCTATACTAGGTCAATATTTATCCTGCCTGTGAAAACTTGGGTATCATAGGGTTATAATAAAAAATTAAATTCTCATGATTTTAAGACTATTTAAAATATCTAACTGGATATAGAAACAGACTGCTTCAACATTAGTATATTGAAGCATATAGTAAATGTTAAGGTCTTTGGAGTACAAGAAATGAGTACATCAGTATGTTCAGATGTTATTAACAAGAAATTAGCTTTATTATTTATTACATTATTGTATTCTGGGTGACGTGGTTAATTTGGTTCGATAATATTTCTTTTAAGGTATGGATCAGTTTTGCTCAATTTGAGCTGTCTTCTGGAAAAGAAGGAAGCTTGGCTAAATGCAGACAGATTTATGAAGAGGCTAACAAAACCATGCGAAACTGTGAAGAAAAGGAAGAGAGACTTATGCTGCTGGAATCTTGGCGACACTTTGAAGAGGAGTTTGGAACTGCGTCTGACAAGGACAGAGTAGACAAGTTGATGCCAGAGAAAGTGAAGAAGAGAAGGAAGGTCCAGGCCGACGACGGGGTAAGAGCTGAGCCCTGGGCCTGGTCATTTCATGTCCAGTGGCCAGAAATCTGTCTTAGAAATTTGCACTTTTTCTTTTTCTTTTTTTTTTTTTTTCCTTTGAGAGGAGTGTAGACAGAGACAGACTCCTGCATGTGCTGTGACGGATCCATCCAGCAAACACCCTATAGGCTGCAATGCTCTTTCCATCTGGGGCCCAAAGAAGCTACTTTTAGCATCTGAGGCGGAGGCTCCCCAAAGCCATCCTCAGCATCCGGGGCCAATTTGCTGGAAACAGCCATGGCTGCAGGAGAAGAGAGTGAGGGGGGAAGGCAGATGGTCGCTTCTCCTGTGTGCCCTGACTGGGAACCAAACCCGACATCTACACGCCGGGATGACGCTCTACCACTGAGCCATCCGGCCGGGGCCAGAAATTTGTACTTCTAAGTGGCATATATAGTCTGAGAATGGGAATAAATAGCCGGGGTAGGAGACAGTTGCAGTCTGGTTAGTGTGGAAACCGAGTGAAGAATGCAACAGGGGTGGTAAAGGCTTCTTGGTTGATTCTAGGAACTACAAAGTGTGATGTTTCTGGAGCATTACGCAGGAAGTCAGGATGGTAGGAAATGAAAATTAACTTTTAGCTAGGACCTAACCCAGAAAGGCTTTGTGGGCTGTAGGAAGTCTCTTCACAAAATGACATGACCCAGTCTTTGGCATCTCTGCAGGTGGACTTGAGGGGCTTAGATTTCAGGAGCCCCTATCAGGAAGCTGTTGTAAGCAAAGCCAGAGGTGGAAGCTGGAACTAGAGCGACTTTCAGAAGTGAAATCAGTGACCATGGGAGATGGGATGTTGAGGCAGGGATTCAGAATAACTACACAGTCATATGGCTATTGCTGCTGGGTAAATATTTAAGCAAACCTTTAAGATTTTTAAATCTTAGACTGCAGGATGGAGTTAGAGACACCAAGTATCTTGGCTGACTAGAGGAGCTGTGCTTAAGTGTGTAGCTCTCACTGGGCTACACGTGCAGCAACACCAATCCAACTGCTTCATAGCCTGGCCCTTGTTCTGTCTCTTGTACACTTTGATGTTCTTTTGTAAAATGAAGATAAACTGAAAATGAACTCTGGGTTTCACAGCAAAAACTCTCCACTTTAAAGTAACTGAAATATATTTCAGCCGTGTTTGCTTATTTTTTAATTGTTTTACTTTTTTCTCCTAGTCCGATGCAGGCTGGGAAGAGTATTATGATTACATCTTTCCAGAGGATGCTGCCAACCAGCCGAACCTCAAGCTCCTGGCCATGGCCAAACTTTGGAAGAAGCAGCAACAGGAAAAGGAGGCTGCTGAGCAAGACCCAGATAAGGACATTGATGAGAGTGAATCCTGATCTTCTTGTTCATATTGATGTTTTATTATTTTTATAAATTAATAGTTTGGAACTCTTGTGATTCCTGAAAGTTTTTGTATGTTTCATCAGTAATGAACTGATTCAAATCTTCGGCAGCTACTTTTTCATTATTTTTTAAATGTCCTTGGGCTAGTTAGGTGTAGGAGGTTGTAAATAATTTTTTTTAACTGCTGGTTTTGACAGAATCCCTTTTTTGTCCCTGTGTTAGGAAATCTAAGGTAATGTTTAGCATCTATTTTAGATGGAACTGCAGGCTTTTGAAAGAATATTTTTCTAGGTGTTTTCAAGTAACATTCTACATTAACTTTTAAGGTGGGTTTTCTCATGCCTGTCTTCCTCATAAGATATTTTATGCATTCATCTGAACCTCTTAACTTTTCCATGTCTTCAGTAACTTGAGTTCCTGGGGTAAGACTTTGCCTACTCATTTTGAAGATTAAATTAGATAAAGACTATACCTAATGCATAGTTAAGTGTTTGATGAAATGTTCATTCCTAACCATAGCCACTTGCTTAAATATGTTCATTCCTTACAGAATTGAATGTGCATGGATTAATTTAACTTCTAAAACCCTTCCTTTTGTGGCCAAACATTAGTTGGAAAATAATTTTCAGTGACTATACTTCTGGACAACGTCTTTTTAACCAAGAACATCATTAGTCAGACTTGTTATGCCCTAGTCCATTTTCCAGACTAGGTGAGCTCTGTAGAACCTTGTTTAAAAAATAGTGGTGCATGTGCCATGAAAAATGTCCCTTGTTCAAGTTTGGGAAACTTTAGACTAAGGGTTAAGCCTTGTTAGTCAAATGTCTCAGAGCCTTTGATACGCTGCTAGATAGTCACAACACTAGCACGTTCCCCAAACCCACTGGACAGGGCGTCATTTCTACCGGAGTGCCAACACGCTTCGCTCAGGATCCTACAGTAGGAGATGTCTACCCGTAGAAAATGACACTAAGTAGCCCTGCTTTTAAAGTAGTATGTGAAAAGCAAGAGATATTTATCCTAATTAACTGATCTGAGATTGTTTCCTTTAACCTGGCCTCTGTCTTTTCAGAACTGTTTTTCACCTATAAGGACAATTAGCAAATTTATTATTAAACTTGCAAATATTCGCCCACGGGAATATAAGCAAGTCAGTTTATTACTAAATTGTCTCTTGAAAATATGGTTTTTGAGAGAATAAAACAGGACTGTTAGGGTAAGAGGCAAACCTGTCTCCAGCCTCACTGGTTACCCCATGGACCAGTATCAGCTGTTGGGGTGTCAGTTTCTGACAGTCGGTAGTGAGGTCTGCTAGTCAGTGAGGAGGAACACCTGTGACTTCAATATCCCTTGGCAGTCAGAATGCCAATAAAAGTGACTAATCAGAGCCTAGCTAAAATTGTTTACGTTGCATGTATACATAAAAAAAAACCCAATAGTGACCATGATTCAGTGCAGACTGAACACTTCCTGGGAGTGCCAGAGGGAATCACCAAAAGGAGATGGTTCTCATGTAGGAAGGATTCATCTGCTGTTCCGCCTCGCTCCACAAAAGTAAGTTCTTTCAGAAGTAAGTTTTTTAATCATTTTCTTTAGCTACTTCTTTTACTTGACATTTTCAGGTATGACAGGTGATAACTACACATGAAAATAAATACATGTGGTTAGCCTATGATCTAGCTACATGGCCTTTAGGAATTAGGTCCTTTTTCTCCTTTAAATAAACCTCAACATCTTTTTATATTCTGAAAGGCAGGACTTTAAGCGAAGCACCTGGGATTAACGGTATGAAAACTAGTAACGGAGGATTTACGTTGCAGGAAGAAGCTTAAGTATGCTGGACAGGGAGCTCAAGTATGCATTTTAAAAATATTTTTTATATAAATCAAAAATTTATGAGAAACAACATATCCTAAATGATGCTTTCTCAATCCTAATTTAGTTGTACAAACTTTCAGAAAACATTTATAGCGTCAACAGTGCACTTTATTCTATAGCTTAGATTTAACATTTTATATATGCTTTTAAAGCTTCCATCAGTAGTTCAGTACAAAATAGAAATATACATATGCAGCAGTGGTTCTCAGGCACTGACTGGGGAGGAGAATGCAGGTCGCCCCTAGCATGTGCCAAACAGCACGAACCATGACCGCAGGGGGTCTCCTGACCTGGCTGCCTTTCCCACTGCCTCCTGTTACAGTGCAGAGGACAGCTTTAGTAGGTGTGATACTGCTAACTGGAAACGAGATTTAAACTATTTTGCTGAAGTCAAGACTTAAATGAGTCCTTTCCTCTGACGGAGCACTAAGTCATCCAATGAAAGTAATCTTGTCCATAGTATCTGGAGCATCAGCTTCAGAACCACTGCCCGTGGCTACTCGATGTCTTCCGGTCTCACTGGGTGGGGCAGTGGTATGATGGACTTCTTCTCAGTGTCCCTGGAAAGGGCTTTCCTCATATCTGTTAGGAAGCAAAGTTTAATGTAATTAAGTACTCAAATTTCAAACCATTTTACAGCAAACTTAAAGCATACAGACAACATTCCCATAAGAGGTTTTGTCGTCTTTATACAAATGAGACTTAATCACAAGTAGCCCAGTGCTAATAACCTAACCCAAACTGGGATTTGGCTCTTCATACAAATGTTCTTGAACAGAATGTTAGTGAAATAAGCCTGTAATGTAATAAGACGGTAATTGGCAGTAATTAGAAATTGATAAAATAAGCTGACTAGTGAAGGGCAGGTTAAAGGAAATTGAAATATATATCATTTAAAATATTAAGTCCAACAAATATGATTCGTTTAAGTTTATTAAAATAAGTGATGATTTCAGTCTGCAGAATGAATGTCAATGTCCAGCATCCTGTGGGGACAGAGAAGGGCGCTCACCGTAGGCATCCTCATCGGGCTCCCCGTTGCTGGCCGAGTAGTACTCGATGACCGTCCTGTACACGCTGTAGCCCAGCTGCTTGTACATGTTCACTGCAACTTGGTTAGACACTCTTACAAAGAGATCGACAAAAAATCCACCTTTTCTTTAATTTTTTTAAAAAAGGAAAATGTTAGAATGTGATAAACCATAGAAAATAATACATATATTTTTAGAAACAATACTTGCTTTTGCTTTGACCATTACTGGTAGAATGGTAGTCATAGGACCTTACAGCCAATTACATCATAAATCAATGTTTAATACTGAAAATTTATAATTATTTCACTGTATAAAAAGACTCTCTGCATGCTAATATTTTAAAACCTGCAATACACATTTTCTTAAAATATAAACTTTTCAAAAAGTAATGTGCCTCTCTTGGTCACTGTTGTGCAAGCTGGCCTCTGTGTAACTGGAGCCTGCTCTTCTGCACTTTGGTTAGCACACAAACTGCCCATGGTCCTACAGGTAAACTTGTGTTGTGTCTCCTAGCACAACAGCTAAAGTCTGCAGCTAAGAGTGTCAATGCTGGCTCGAGGCAGTACGCACATCTTTACTAGATAACGCCTGTTTCTCAACCTGCTTGTACCACCTTACGCTCCCAGTATGGTAAGACTTCATTACCACAGTACCAAGGCTTATTGCATCAGACTTTATTTTTGAACACCTTATGGCATAATGGCATAAAGGGTATTCATTAGCATTCTGGATTATATTTTTGCTGGCCATTTAAATTTCCCGTTCTGGAGTCCTTATTGGTCTCTCACACATTTTTCTTTTTCTTTATATATTCTGGATGTTCAACACTGTGTAAAGGATGTTACAAATCTTTTTTCTAATCTAAATATCTTTTTCCAGTTTGTGGCTTGTCTTGTCATCCTTATGTATTTTTTTTTCTTTATTTATTGCTTTTAGAGAGAGGGGAAGGGAAAGAAAGGCAGACAGGAACACAGATCTGTTCTTGTATGTGCCCTGTCTGGGGACTGAACCAGCAACCTCTGCACCCCTGGACAACACTCGAACCAACCGAGCTGTTACTGGGCCAGAGCTCCTTATGTATCTTTTCATGAACAAAGTTACTTCACTTCAGTAAACTTAAATATATGAAACTCTCCTATACAGTTAGCATTTTCATGGCTTGTTTCAGAAGTTACTTTCTACCCTGAGGTCAGAGACACTCTCCTACAGTAACTTCACAGGGCTTTTAAATTTTGCTCTTCAAATCTGGAACCGAGTTGTGTATAGTAAGATAGTAATCTGGGAAGAACTCTTCCCATATGAATATTCAGTGCCGCCACCTTTATGGAAAAGTGTCCTTTCATCACTCATCTGCAGTTACCTCCTCTGAGGGATGTAAAACTCCCTCAGTCCTGGGTCTGTTTCTCCGATTCTGTTGCACTGCTCTAGACAGCTCCTCTAGCCCTAACAGTCTTACCAGTTACAGCCTGACACGGGCGGGGCAAGCCCTCCCGCTGTGTTGTTTCAGGCATATGTTGTCCCTCTCTGGCCCTTACCATTCCCCTATAAGTTTAAGTCCCACAAAAATTCTTGAGATTTTGATTGCAGTTAACATGGGTTCTGTGAACCAATTACCAGTTTACTACATGCAGTCTTCTGCGCCACAGTGGCCATTTAATCTCTCCATTCACAAAGGTCATCTCAATGTCTCTCAAACTTTTACAAACTTCAGAGGTCTTGTAGCTTTTGTTAATATTTTTCCTAAGGCCTTGATGCATTCCGATGCCACTGGAAACAGCATCTCTTCCTAAATTTTTTATCTTGTGGAGAATGCAGTTGAACTTTATATGGATTTTTATATACAACATCTTTAACTTTGTCTAGTCCAGCATTTTCAACCAGTGTGCCACAAGATTTTTAGAACATGTAATACCAGGGGCACTGACCTCTTTTTCCTTAGATTGTCTTTGTCTAAAAAGATAACCAACACAACAGCTGTCTGGTGTGAATGAATCAAAGTTGTACTTTTTTTTTGTCAGAGCAGCAAAAAACATTATTTTTTGGTGTGCTGCAGAAGTTTAGTAATTAGTTTACATGTGCCTTGAGATGAAAGAAGTTCAAAGTCGCTGATCTGAACATTTACTTGTAGATTCTTCTGGGTTTTCTATTTGCAAAATCTTGATTTGTGCAAAATGACAGCTGATTTATTCTCAACCCACGTCTTTTATTTTCTGGGTTCATTGGCGCTGCCTAGTGTGTCCAGTACATCACTGACGCGGGGCTAACTGCAGGTGTCCCTTTCTTGTCCCAGATTAGAAAAGGAAGGAAGTGCATCACCACCCACATTTACTGCAGACTTTCTGTAGTTATTTTTTCAGTCTAAGGAAGTTCTCCCTTTCCATTTCCTAGTCTGCTAACAGTTTTTAATCAAGCATGAGTATTGAATGTTATCAAAGCATTTTCTGCCTTTACTTAGATAATGTTCTCCTTTAATCTATCACTGTGATGGAACATACTCATATATCTTGTAATGTTAAAATAACCTTCCCCTGATTATCATCTCTTCATGGATTGCTGAAGCCATTTTACTAAGATTTTTCTGGAATTTTTAATCTGTAATGAGATTTTTCTCAAATTGGCCTTCTAATATGTATTTGTCAAATTTTATTATCAAGGATATCCTAGCCTTAAAAAATTAGTTGAAGAATGTTCCCTCTTTTTGTGTAAAATTGAACTTATGGTTATTATTTCTTAAATAGAATGGTAAAATTTTGCCAGAAAAGCCATGGTTTTATTTGTGGAAAGATTTTGGGCTACTGATTGAAATTCTTTAAGTCAGGGGTCAGCTCACAGCCTATTTTTGTACTACTCTCAAGCTAAGAATGGTTTTTTACAATTTTGAAGGGTTATTTTAAAAAATGTCTTTATGTAATAAGAGCCCTTAGGTAGCCTGCAAAGCCTAAATATTTAGGATCTAGTCCAGGAAGTTTGCTGACGCCTACTCTATATAGCCTTAATCAAGCTGTCTCATTTCCTATCAGAAAGATGCACGTGCAGACCTCCCATTATAATGATTTTTCTGTTTCTCCATGTAGTTTTGCCAAGTGTCGTATTTTTACTTCGAATTTATGTCACCTGGTGACATAAATTTCTTATTATTATATCTTCCTGCTGGATTAAGTCTTTTATCAATATACTATGACTCTTTTTATGCTAATTATTGAACTATACTGTGATTATTGTTCATTTAAACACACCACTTATCTTTTGGTTAGAATTTGCATAAAAATTTCCTTTCCTTTCAGTCTTTATCTTTAATCTTTGTACATATTTCCTGTAAACAGAAGATTTCTGACAGTCTCTCCTTTTTTCTTTTCTTTTTTTTCCAAAGCTGGAAACCGGGAGGCAGTCAGACAGACTCCCGCATGTGCCCGACCGGGATCCACCCAGCATACCCACCAGGGGTGATGCTCTGCCCCTCCGGGGCGTCGCTCTGTTGCATTCAGAGCCATTCTAGCACCTGAGGCAGAGGCCACAGAGCCATCCTCAGCGCCCAGGCCACCTTTGCTCCAATGGAGCCTCGGCTGCAGGAGGGGAAGAGAGAGACAGAGAGGAAGGAGAGAGGTAGGGGTGGAGAAGCAAATGGGCGCTTCTCCTGTGTGCCCTGGCCAGGAATCAAACCCGGGATTCCTGCACGCAGGCCGACGCTCTACCACTGAGCCAACTGGCCAGGGCCCCTTTTTTCTATTTTATTTTACTTTTCAATTCAATTTTTTTTCCTAACCACACAACATGAGATCTTAATAACCTGTACGTACAATATGTACTGCTGGCTAAGGGGCAATGTGTCCAACAGACTCTAGAGCAGGCGTCCCCAAACTACGGCCCGCGGGCCGCATGCAGCCCCCTGAGACCATTTATCCGGCCCCACCGCACTTCCGGAAGGGCCACCTCTTTCACTGGTGGTCAGTGAGAGGAGCACTGTATGTGGCGGCCCTCCAACGGTCTGAGGGACAGTGAACTGGCCCTCTGTGTAAAAAGTTTGGGGACCCCTGCTCTAGAGCTTACTCCCTCCGCCTAACTGAAGCTGGATGTCTGTTGTTGAGTAACTCCTCCCTTCCCCTGCACTCCAATCCTCAGCCATTGCCATTCCACTCCCTGATTCTCTGAGTTTAATTATTTTAGATATCTCACGTCAGTGGAATCCTGCAGTACTTATCTTTCTGTAATTGGCTTTACTTAGCATAATGTCCTCAAGTCTTTGTCTTTTAACTGGAGTCATTAGTCCATTAACAGTTACTTTTGTTAAGTGAAGTATGCAGAGAAAGACAAGTAACATATGATTCCATATGTGGAATCTAATGCATAAAACAAACAACAACAGAAATAGACTCATAGATACAGAGAACAGACTAACAGCTGTCAGAGGAGGTGGGGGTTGGGAGGCTGGGTAGAAATGGTAAAGGGATTTAGCAAAGAAAACTTACAACAGTTTTTGGGAATTGCAGGAGGGCAAGGAAAATGGGGGGAAGGGGGGAGGGTAGAGGAGGGATAGATGGTGAGGAGGGAGACTTGACTTGGGGTGGTGAACACACAATGCAGTACATAGTTGATGTATTGTAGAACTATACACCTGAAACCTGTACAATTTCATTATCCAATGTCACCCCAGTAAGTTCAATTTTTCTAAAAAACATTTACTATTGTAATTACCAAAAATATTTAAGGTCACGGCTACCAGCTTATTTCATGGTTATCTGTCACTTGAATGTCATTCTGTCCTTCTATTTTTTTCTGTTTGGAAGTTATATACTGTTTCTGTTTTTAATGTCTACATTTAAAAATACATGGAGATAGATGCATATATATATATGGCTAGATGGATACAGGCATACACACACACCCATACAAATCAAGATCACTTAAATTTTAGGGTATTTCTAAGGACTGGAGTTGATTCTTTTTCAGCTAACACTATTTCCTCTTCTCTGAATGGGCTCCTCTGGGCCACCTGTGCTAGAACCATTTCGAAGCCCTGGTTACTACCTTAAAACTTACCTTTATTAAGTCCATTAAGTAGAAAGCCTACAGTGTTTCCAGGCAAAATGAAGATGTTTTTCTTTCAATTTCTTTATTGTTCTTCTAAATAGCTACTAGACTGTTAAGGCTTAACTGCTTAAGACTAGACTGTCTGCTTTTGGCCACAAGAAGGCACTGTGAAATAACAGAGACCAAGGGCAGTGCTACAGAGAATCTGGGAATACCACAGTGGCAAGAACACTAAAAGAAACCTTGAGGGCTAGTCTTTGATTCCACCAATTACCCAGCTTATAAGCCTATGGCAGGTCACTTACTTTACCTTAATTTTCCTAAAAATAGGGGCAATAATACTATTCTGAATATGAGACAAAATTGCTATAAGGAATACTGGTGGCTAAAAATAAAATTCCTGTAAACTAATGCATATTTATTCAGCCAGAAGGAAAAAGAAGTCTTAAAATGTTCAAAAAAAAAAAGAAAAATCAAATGGTCAAAATTCATAGATTATTATTATTAGGAAAGTAGGATCTCACCTTTCTGAAATCTCCTCTAATAACTCCATGAGTTTAGCAGCCAAACCGAGGCGTCGAAATTCTGGGGCAACAGACAGAGCTGTGACATGCCCATGCCATTCTTCCCTAGCGACTGAGCCTTCTGCTTTACCCATAACTGCCAACAAAAGATTGCACTCATTAATGAACACATGGGCTTACACATAAATATAGAATTACTGTGTGGTATACTTTCAGTATAAAGGAAACAGTTTTAATTTTTAAATCTTAAACTCATCTAACTAATGGTCATTTGTGCTTTTATTTGAATTTCATTTGTAAATGTCATGCAATTATCTAGTTGTAGAATCAGAAGAAATTTTTTAAAAGAATGATATACTAAAAACATAGCTGATTTTGAACGCAGAACCAGAACATGTACTATTAAAAAGATGTACACTTCACATGGGTCGGTATGTGTGTGGGGATGCATTGTGTACATATAACTGAGACAGTCCACAGCTAGGTTTGCTTGTATTACGTAGAAACGTAACATATGCACAGAATGCAAGATCTCAGGAGACTGAGACGCAGTGTGCTGGCTCCCTGCGCCCTGCTGTGTGGCCAGTGCCTAGCACAGTGCCTAAAACAGAAGGCGTAAATGGTTGTCTAATGGTTGAAAAGGAAAATTACAGACATCATGATTATACTTTCAATTCTTTATCAGTGTCAATCAGCTGAAACCTATACTGTTATAAAATCTTGTCTGCTCAGTGGTGGTACAATGGCTAGAGCATCAACCTGAGACACTGAGGTTAAAACCCTGAGGGTGCTAGCTTGAGCACAGGCTCATGTGGCTTGAGTGCGGGCTCGCTGGCTTGAGCGTGGGATTATAGACATGACCCCATGGTCACTGGCTTGAGCCCCCCAGTCAAGGATTGTATGAAAAGGAATCAATGAAAAACTAAAGTGCTGCAACTATAAGTTGATGCTTCTCATCTCTCTCCCTTCTGGCTCTCTCTCTCTCTCTCTCTAAAAAAAAAAAAGAAAAACAAACTATCTAAAATAGTACAAGTGATATTATACTTACTGTAACCCATTAACTCTCCACCAGGCGCCTCTGCAACAATGAAATACTCTGGCCAGTGGGCGAGGTACTGTAAGTAAAAAGGAATCCCATACTAGAGTCTTGTTAAGGAGTGTGCAGTGATGGACAGCAACAAACTTCTTCATAAAAGGGTTATTTTAACTTTAAAATAGTGTCCTTTAAAAAGTGTATTGTTACTTTACCCCAGCTCTATATATGTAATGATATCTATAATCATATCATTGTGTGAAATATTTATGTTAGCACTAATTTTTAACAATTACCTGAACTTATAACCTCAAATGTGAATGGAGACCGCACCATCTAATAGAAAGCAGAGAACCAGGACTCCGAAATTCTTCTGTCATCTGCCTGCCTACTGGTAACAGTAGATCTCTGTATAGCCCTTACCCTCACCTGATATTTACTGGTTTACCATCTGTCTTCCTTACGCTATGTATGAGTAGTGTTCACTCTCTCTCTGGTGCGTGTACTTCTGCAGAACTGCATTAGAAGATTAATGACTGGTTTCTACTTTAGCTTCAGCAATGAGACTGGAAGATGACTTCCTAGTCATCTTTTATTTGGTAAATTATGAACCAGTGTAAATTTGTCCAGTTCATGTATTTTGATTGTGGCAAAGTTGTACAGATTTCTGTTTTTGGATAAGAAATTTTTCTTCTCTCTATAATAAATTGTTTCTTATCTTGAGGAAAAAACCCAAAACAAAACATAAAACTAAGTACTTTCAAAGGCAACCTAACAATTACCATTTTCCCTTCCACGGATTAAAATTCTTTGTGTTTAGTAATGCAAATAAAAGCTAAGAGTGAAGAATGCCTGAATAATTTGTGTATTAATTAACTCTTCAACCCTGTTGTCCTTACTGATATGTACTCATTCCTAGATTTCTTCTATATCAGCAAGCTTGCTGATCCAATTCTATGAAGGGCATCATCAATCAGACATTTGGGGAAAAAAAGCCTGGAAAACCTGTTCAGTAAATTCTTCAAATTCTCTTCAAAAGAACAAGCTTTATTTTCAATACTCTTCAAACACAACCCCTAATGACAGCCAGCCCCCCTTCCTGCCATGCAGCCTCAACACACACCGACACCATCTCCTCCTCCGGCTAATGGAGGCCCAGCTGCCCAGCTATCACCCACTAGGCTCTGGTAGGTCACTTTCAAATAAGGCTTCACTTGGATTGAGACTTTTTAAAGGTAACTGGAAGCACACCATGTAAGTTGATTTGCATCCTAATATTTTCCCTTACAATGTGGTGAAAATTTTTCTGTCATTCAAAATTCTTCAAAATGTCTTGTCATTCAAAATCCTTTTACTTTTCCTTAAACATGGAAATGTCTTTAAAAGGTCATAGTTTTAAAAATATAAATGAAATTTTCATAGGTTTTTTGCTTTTTCCACTCAACTTTTTGTGTGTGTGTGACAGAGAGAGGGGCAGATAGAGACAGGAATGGGAGAGATGAGAAGCATCAATTCTTCATTGTGGCACCCTAGTTGTTCATTGATTGCTTTCTCATATTTCCTTGATCAACGGGCTACAGCAGAGCGAGTGACCCCTTGCTCAAGCCAGCGACCTTGGGGTCATGTCTATGATCCCACACTCAAGCCAGCGACCCTGTGTTCAAGCTGGTGAGCTCGCACTCAAGCCAGATGAACCTGCACTCAAGCAGGCGACCTCGGGGTTTTGAACTTGAGTCCTCTGCATCCCAGCCAACGCTCTATCCACTGTGCCATCACCTGGTCAGGCTCAACTCTGTTTCTGATTTGTGTCCTGTTGATGCCTCTACCTATAGTTAATTTTTACTGCTGTATAGTATTCCATTGTGTGAAAAGACAATTTAAATATACATATCCTGACAGTGGACATTTGACCTGAGTTGTTTACACTTTCTCAAAAACTTTTTAAAATACTTTATGACTATAGAATAATTATTCTAGAGTCTAAGGTCACTTCCTTATTGTGAATGTTATCCCAAATTTTCAATGTTATAATTCTGCAATAAATATTTTTGTAATGACATTGACAAACATTTTCTGTAAAGGGCCACATAGTAAATATTCTAGACAGTGTGGTCCAACTGTCTCTGCTGCAACTACTCAAACTACGAAACCCATGGACGAGAGCCACATATAATAGTAAATTCCTCAGAACAGCTGTGTCCCAGTAAATTGGCTTGCAAAAATAGGCAGTGGGCCACCTTGGCTCACACAACCTTAGTTTGCCATGCCCTGACATAACTGCCTCTGTTGCTTATTATTTTCTGCTTCTAGGAAATGGAAGCACTAAGACTTACATTGCCAAAGTGTCTTCCAGAAAACGACTACCACTTATACCATCACTAGCAACTTAGGAGAATGTTCCTGCAGTCATCGGAACTAAGTTTTATCATCTTTTTAAATTCTTGATTATTTGATAGTGAAACATCACATCTCATTTTGGTTTTAATTCGCATGTCTTTTGACTGGTGAGAATGAACCCCTATAAGTTCACTGGCCTCCTATGTGCCCTCTTTTATTATAATATCAGTTAATATTATGCTTGTACCCTGCAATGGACATAAAAAAGCCAAACATCCAATTCTGTGTTTTAAGCCACTAGTAACTGATAGATACTGCTAATTGTTACCCCAAATCCTTTGTTCACTTTAGTAGCAAGCCCCAATGTAAAGGTAGGCACATCCTCAGACTCCCACAGCTAGATCCGTGCGGCATGAGGCAGGTGCTGGTCACTGAGATACAGAGGGCTGCATGGTACTTCCCAAAGGCACCCCTGAAAGGCAAGGACACGCTCACCTTCCCCCTGTTGATCCTTCTTCCAGGAATATGGATGTTACACCGTTTGCTCTGGCAGCCATGGGATAGGAAGGCCAAGGCCACCCTGGGAATGGTAGAGTAGTTCAAGTGCAGAACCTGGTCACTGGTGACCACATGGAACCACCACCTGCCCTGGACTACTCATCATGCCAGACTTCATTCACAACAGACAGAAATCACGCATCTTGCTGAACTGACCACTCTGTGTGTACAGCCAAACTTCCTACTGAGGGCAAGCTGTGCAGGGAAGCTGTACTGTTCTAGATTCATGAGGTCATCAGGTTAGCAGCTTGTCAGGCAGGTTGCAGATGACTCTTGTTTGTGGTGTTTTTTAATTGCGTACAGTCTTACTTACGCTGTTTCCTGATCTACAAGTTTTAAAGTTTTTTGGTACTTGTCTATTTTCTCCCTTTCTCTATTTTCCTCATGCTTACTAAGCCTTCATGCTGTTTAAACAAAGGATACAGTTTCTGTAAGTGGATCCAAGTTACTGAAAGAAATGAGAAATGTCAGTAATAAGCAGTGTTTACAACACCAGTTTAAATAAGCCCATGCATAGGATACCAAAACATGCTAAACCCACTTTAAAAACAACTTTAGGGCTAAGGAAGATGGTTTAAATTATCTAATGGTCATGCTGCAAAATTTTTTATTGTGATGAGAAGTTTTAAGATCTCTCTTAGCGACTTGTAAGTATATGATACAGTATTAATTAATTATACTCACCATACTATCCATCACATGCTTATGACTTATTTATATTTTAGCTAGACCTTTTAATCCTCTTCACCTATTTCACGAGTTAAGTTTTTAGAAAATTTATGTAACCACAAAAGACTCCAAATAGTCAAAGTAATCCCTGAAAAAAATTAACAAAGCCAACTTCAAACTACAGTACAGAATTATAGTAATCAAAATAGTATGGTATTGGCAAAAAGCAGACATACAGACCAATGGAACAGAATTGAGAACACAGAAATAAACCCATACATATATGGGCAACTAATTTTTGATAGAGGAGCCAAGAATATACACTGAAAAAAGGAAATGGTGTTGGGAAAATTGGATAGCCATACACAAAAGAACAAAACTAGACTATTATCTTATGCCATAACACAAAATGAACTAAAAATGGAGTGAAGAGTTGAATGTAAGTAAGACCTGAAATAACAAAATACATAGAAGAAAACACAGGCGCTGAACTTACGGACATTGGTCCCAGAGTGTTTTTTATGAACTTGATCCGAAATGCAAGTGAAACAAAGCAAAATTAAATTCATGGGACTACATCAAACTAAAAACTTCAAAGCCAAAAGAAACCATCAACAAAACAAAAAGCTAGCTGGATGGGAGAAGATATAAAGAACTCACAAAACTCAACAACAAAAATCCAATTAAAAATGGGCAGAGGACCTGAATAAACACTTTCCCAGGGAAGACAACAAAAAGGTAACATCTCTAGTTATTAGGGAAATGCAAATTAAAACCACACTGAGTTAACACCTCACCTTTTAGAAGTAGCTATTGTAAAAAGACTAAGAAATATGTGTTGGAGGGGATATGGAGAAAAGGAAGGTTGGTAGGAATGTAAATTAGTACAGCTACTACAGAAAACAAGAAACTCAAAAAATTAAGAACAGAACTACCAAATGACCCAGTAATTCCTACTCTGAGTATTTCCCTGAAAAAATATAAAAAATAGTTATGTGTAAAGATATGTGTACCCCTGGCCCTGGCCGGTTGGCTCAGCGGTAGAGCGTCGGCCTGGCGTGCGGGGGACCCGGGTTCGATTCCCGGCCAGGGCACATAGGAGAAGCGCCCATTTGCTTCTCCACCCCCCCCTCCTTCCTCTCTGTCTCTCTCTTCCCCTCCCGCAGCCGAGGCTCCATTGGAGCAAAGATGGCCCAGGCGCTGGGGATGGCTACTTGGCCTCTGCCCCAGGCGCTAGAGTGGCTCTGGTTGTGGCAGAGCGACCCCCCGGAGGAGCAGAGCATTGCCCCCTGGATGGCAGAGCCTCGCCCCTGGTGGGCGTGCCGGGTGGATCCCGGTCCGGCGCATGCGGGAGTCTGTCTGACTGTCTCTCCCCGTTTCCAGCTTCAGAAAAAAAAAAAAAAAAATGTGTACCCCTATTTTCATTGCAGCATTGTTTACATAACTAAAACATGGAAACAACTTAAGTGTCCACTGATGGCTGACTGGACAAGGATGATGTGGTATACATTTAAAATGGAATACTAGGCAGCTTAAAAAAGTGAAATATTCCTATTTCTGACAACAAAGATGAATCTTGAGAGCATTACGCTAAGTGAAACAAGTCAGATGGTCACAGAAACAGAAAACAGAAGGGTGGTTCCAGCGAGAACTGGGGCGGAGGGGTGGAGGGGTGGAGGGTGGAGGGGTGGAGGGGTGGAGGGGTGGAGGGTGGAGGGGTGGAGGGGTGGAGGGGTGGAGGGAGTCAAGCCTACGCTAACAGAAGAAAGCAGACTGCAGGCGAGGAGCACGCCACAGAACACACCAATGTCTAATGCTGTACATCTGGAAGTCTGATTTTACTTTTTCTTAAAAAAATTAGGCCCTGGCCGGTTGGCTCAGCGGTAGAGCGTCGGCCTAGCGTGCGGAGGACCCGGGTTCGATTCCCGGCCAGGGCACATAGGAGAAGCGCCCATTTGCTTCTCCACCCCTCCGCCGCGCTTTCCTCTCTGTCTCTCTCTTCCCCTCCCACAGCCAAGGCTCCATTGGAGCAAAGATGGCCCGGGCGCTGGGGATGGCTCTGTGGCCTCTGCCTATGGCGACGCCCAGGATGGGCAGAGCATCGCCCCCTGGTGGGCAGAGCATCGCCCCTGGTGGGCGTGCCGGGTGGATCCCGGTCAGGCGCATGCGGGAGTCTGTCTGACTGTCTCTCCCTGTTTCCAGCTTCAGAAAAAAAAAAAAAAATGAAAAAAAAAAATAAAAAAAAATAAAAAAATTAAATTTATTGATATAACATTAGTTAATAAACAACTCAACAAGTTTTTTTTAAAAAAAGTAAAATCAGGTTAAAATGAACGTCAAAGCCTCAAATTAGAAAGAGGTCTTTCAGATTGTGGAGACAGGCATGATCAGTCCCTCTCCTGGTGGGAGGGTGAATAAGAAACTGACCACTTTGATTTCACTGCTGTGTAGAAAGACCCTTGTGATAAATCTGAATTCTGCTTAAGGGGGAGGGAGATTAATGCTAAGCGCCTGTTATGCGCTGACACTGTGCTCAGCACTTTCTCTGAAAGATAACAGTTCACCTTTTCATGAAAAACAGCAAACAGAAGACACACATTTATTATCAATGCTTAGACTTAATGATCAAATTACTAGAACAGTAATTTCTTAAATTTTTTTTTAAGCGAGAGAGAGGGACAGACAGGAAAGGAGAGAGATACCTTAGTTCAGAGGTCCCCAAACTTTTAACACAGGGGGCCAGTTCACTGTCCCTCAGACCACTGGAGGGCCGGACTATAAAAAAAACTATGAACAGCCTGACCAGGCGATGGCACAGTGGATAGAGCATCAGACTGGGATGTGGAAGGACCCAGGTTCGAGACCCCGAGGTAACCAGCTTGAGCGCGGGCTCAACTGGCTTGAGCAAAAAAAAAAAAAAAGCTCAACAGCTTGGACCCAAGGTCACTGGCTCAAGCAAGGGTAACTTGGTCTGCTGAAGGCCCGCGGTAAAGGCACATATGAGAAAGCAATCAATGAACAACTAAGGTGTCACAATGAAAAACTAATGATTGATGCTTCTCATCTCTCTCCGTTCTATCTCTCTCTGTCCCTGTAAAAAAAAAAAACTATGAACAAATCCCTATGCATACTGCACATATCTTATTTTAAAGTAAAAAAACAAAATGGGAACAAATATAATATTTAAAATAAAGAACAAATAAATTTAAATCAACAAACTGACCAGTATTTCAATGGGAACTATGGGCCTGCTTTTGGCTAATGAGATGGTCAGTGTCCGGTTCCATATTTGTCACTGCTAGCCATAACAAGAGATGCAAGTGTGCATCAGTTAGTCTAGATCTGGTTGGAGATTTCAATGTTTCATTCTGGAAAAAGTCTGTTCACAGACATAAGTGCTGCCAAAGATGGTTGCCATTTTGAGTGCGTGGTTCCTGAGATTAGGATTTCTCAGAGGGGAGAGATGCATAGAAATTAGGCAAGCTGCTTGACTTGAATGCGTCTTTCAGAGAGTCATAATTCTGCAGTTCAGCCAGTTCCATTTGGTAAATTGTATCCACATTTTCAATGTCAATAGAAAACAGGTTACGGAAAAGCTGTATGTCCTGTTCATGGAGATGAAGCTCTTTAAATCTGAATTGGAACTCCTTTTGTGACTTTTTCAGTGAATCCATATGTTTCTTTTGGGAATGCAATCAAGGGTTTTTCCGCTAACAGATTTTGAGTTAAGGGGAGATGGCAGAAATTTTCCTCCCTCACTTGTATGATAAGGAGGCCTAATTTTACTTCAAATGCTTTCACATGTGATTGCATATCACAGATGAGCTTCCCTTTTCCTTGAAGTTGCACACTGAAACTGTTGAGTAGCTAGCTCTGTTACACCTGTCAGAAAGGCGAGGTGCCATTTCCATTCTGCATCATTGAGCTCTGGTACTTCTTTGTTGTTTGTTGTTTGTTTTTGTTTTTTTACTTTGTTTTTTGAAAGCATAAAAGCTGTACTCTGTGGAAGTAAGTCATAGAAATGTCTCAAAACTCTCCCTCGACTCAGCCAACAGACTTCTGTGTGGTACAGAACATCTTCATAGGCAACATTTAGCTCAGACAGAAATTCCTAAAATTGTCTGTGGTTTAGTGCATTAGCTCTAATGAAGTTAACACAAGATACCACAATTTTCATAACAGAGTCCCACTTCAGTGGTTTACTACATAGCGCTTGGTGGATGAGGCAGTGTATGGCTATTGGATGAGAATGGTTACGTTTGTCCATCTCTTGGTTAATGCAAGCAATTACTCCTTTCTTAGACCCCATCATGCTAGGAGCACCATCAGTTGTCACACTGGCTAGTTTAGCCCAGTCCAGAAATCCTTCACAGTTTGGGAACCTTTTCATAGATATCCTCTCCTGTAGTTGTTCCTTTGATGCTTTGCAGTGCAGCAAACTTTTCTGTGACTTTGAAATTGTCATTCGTCTCACGAATAAAAATTAGAAGTTGTGCAGAATCACGAACATCATTGCTCTTGTCGAGTGCCAAGGAAAAATAGGAAAGTTTTCTTGCGGAGTTTTGCAAATGCTGATGCAAATTGTCTCTCATTTCTTCAATCCTTCGTGTAATTGTAGATCCTGAAAGACTAACTGTACTAAATAAGTCTGCCTTTTCTGGACACATCTCTTTGGCAACAGAAAGAAGGCACTCTTTAACAAATTCTCCCTCCACGAATGGTCTGCCAGTATACGCTATTAGCTTGGCAACTTGAAAACATGCCACTTTGCCCAGCACCGCCTCCAGTGCTGTACTCAGGGATGGCGGTGACCAGCCTGTGACACTGTGTATACAGCGTCCTGGACATCTGCAGCAGCAGCGGTGGGCCTCTTCTGTGGGAAGCCCACTGCTGCATGTTTCCCCTATTATAAGACACCTCCTAAAAATAAGACAGCCCCCCATTTTGGGGGGGTAAAATTAATATAAGACAGGGTCTTACAATAGGGGAAACATGGTGTGTAGTAATGTAGGGGGAGACTTTTGGGCAAAGGGAGGTTATAGGGGCCATTATGTTGTTGTACATTTGGGGGAGTATGGGGGCCACTGTACTGTGTAGTAACGGTTATAGTGCTTTGCCTTCCTTCCTACTTCTGCTGTTATTTCACACTGCTTCTGGTGATGTGGGGTGTCGCAGACACTTCCGGAGCCGTGACATGTGCGTCCCGCGTCACCGGAAGTAGTACTGTACCTGAGCGACAATGGGCAGTACTTCACTGACCACCAATGAAGAGGTGCCCCTTCTGGAAGTGTGGTGGGGGCCGGATAAATGGCCTTAGGGGGCCGCATGCAGCCCGCGGGCTGTAATTTGGGGACCCCTGCCTTAGTTGTTCATTGACTGCTTTCTCATATGTGCCTTGACCAGTCGAGCCAGGGACCCCTTGCTCAACCCAGCAAACTTGGGCCTCCAGCCAGCTACCTTTGGGCTCAAGCTGGATGAGCCCACAACTCAAGCTGGCAACCTCAGGGTTTCAAACCTGGGTCCTCAGCATCCCAGGCTGCCTCTCTCATCCACTATGCTACCACCCTGTCAGGCAAACTCGTTTTTTTCTTGTATTTCTCTGTATGAAACTGTCAATATCATTAACAGAAAGCAAGAATTGAAAAGCAGAAAGAAAGGACTGTTCAGCTATGGTGTTACCTAAATGAGCAGTGGTGTGAGGCAAGTACAATCAGCCACACTTTAGGGACTAGAATGGTGTTGCTTTGGGGGCATCCATACTTACATTCTTCATACATAATCATGTTGCCAAAGACAAATTATTTCATCATGTATAATAAACGTTTCCCCAAACCAACCGTAAAGTTGTGTGACGTATTAAAAAAATACGTTAGCCTGGCCTGCGAGGGCACAGCGGATAAAGCATCAACCTGGTACACTGAAGATGCCGTTTGAAACCCTGGGCTTGCCTGGTCAAGACACATTTGGGAGCTGATACTTCCTGCTCCTCCCCCCTTCTGTCACTCTCTCTCTCTCCCTCTCTAAAATGAATAAATAAAATCCTTTTTTTTAAAGTTTTAAAAAACTTTATTAGAAAAATTTAGTGGGCCCTGGCCAGTTGGCTCAGCGGTAGAGCGTCGGCCTGGCATGCGGGGGACCCGGGTTCGATTCCTGGCCAGGGCACATAGGAGAAGCGCCCATTTGCTTCTCCACCCCCCCCCCTCCTTCCTCTCTGTCTCTCTCTTCCCCGCAGCCGCAGCCAAGGCTCCATTGGAGCAAAGATGGCCCGGGCGCTGGGGATGGCTCCTTGGCCTCTGCCCCAGGCGCTAGAGTGGCTCTGGTCTCGGCAGAGCGACGCCCCAGAGGGGCAGAGCATCACCCCCTGGTGGGCAGAGCATCGCCCCTGGTGGGCGTGCCGGGTGGATCCCAGTCGGGCGCATGCGGGAGTCTGTCTCTCCCCGTTTCCAGCTTCAGAAAAATACAAAAAAAAAAAAAAAAAAAAAAAAAAAAAAGAATGACATTGTTTTAACAATTTTACAGATCTTTTTAATATCTGGCCTAATAGAAGACAGCTGAATTCTCCTATCTGTTCGTTATACTTGCTTTTGGATGATCACACATCTGGAAAACTATGCAATTGTGAGAGAAAGAGTGGAAAAGACAAAAAACCTCCTTAGTATGATCATGAAAATAGCTATGACCTCATAGAGCCCCAAAGCAACCTTGAAGCACCTTGGTGCACACTGGAGGATCACTTGCTCTAACATAGGTGTGGACAACAGTTTTTGCCCCCGGGGCCAGATTAGAAAGAAAACTTTTTTCACGGGTCCGACAAAATATTAAAATTAAAAAATGTTAAATACAAAAACGATTTAAGTAAACAAAATTTTATTATGTAATTTGTTTATGAATAAATGTAAGTAATTTAGTACAAAAAATTAACAAAAAAACTAATGTGACATATTGAGGCTCTCTGCATCACCTATTATTTTTTTAATATCTGGCTCTATACTTGTAGTAGCTATTCTTAACACAGCCTCCAAATGTAAATCATTCGATCTTGATCTTGTACTTTTATTTAGATTTATTAAAGAAAAAGTTTGTTCACAAATATAAGTTGAGCTGAAGATTACTAAATATTCCTTGGCAAGTATTTTTAAATTTCCATATTTTCCATTATTCAATTGCTTACAAAAATTGCACAGATGAGTACAAAAGTTGTAAATCTTTTTTTTTAAAGTTGTAAATCTTTATAATGGAATTTTTTAAAAAAATAAAGTAGTATTGCAAATCCATTAGACCTGTTATTGGAAGTTAACCCTAGACTGGTCATACACGAAATTCTTTTCCACATATCACTATCTTTTTAACTATCTCGATTTCCAATAATCAAAGACGCTTCCGCTTCTGAGCAGCTGAGATTTTAACTTTCATTGTTGTACAATAGTTAGATATCGTAGTTTATGTATAAATATAACGATTTAAAAGTACCACTTATTTCATTTCCAGAGTGCGTCGTGCGGAGGATATTAAAAATTTAATCGCGGGCCACATAAACTCATTATGCAGACCAAATCCGGCCCACGGGCCGTATGTTGGTCATGCCTGCTCTAACCTGTTCTCTCTTGCCTCAACTCTCCACCAGGCCAGCCCCCTGCTCAGTCTCAGCCGCTTCCTAGTTCACAGAGAAAATACAACAGGTAAGAAGAAAGCTTCACCAAGTTCTCACCACCAAAGCCACCACTTACATGCTCTCACTCTAGAGAAAGGGAGGAGAGAAAGAAAGAGAGGGAAGAATCGACTCATAGTAGTTGCTTCTCCTCTGTGACTTGACCAGGCAAGCCTGGGGTTTCAAACCAGTGACCTCAGCGTTCCAGGTGGACACTTTACCCATCATGCCACCACAGGTCACTCTGCACTCACTCTACTTGTTCTCTGGTAACCCTGCCTGGAGCTCTGCCAGTCTCCATCCTTTCTGGAAGAAATGTACAAGTACACTTCACAATCAGCCATCAGCAGCTCTAGACACAGTTCCCCACTCTCTCCACCTGTAATACTCTCCTTGCTCAGCTTCCAAGGCCGCCCAACAGGTCTTCCTCCCATCTCATGGGCCAGTTCACTCTAATTCCTGATGCCCAAGATGCCAACCCAGAGACTCTATCTATATTCACCCCATCAGGTATGTCACTAGCCTCCTGAGTTCAATACCATCTATACAGGGTTGACTCCCAAATTCCTTCCTATCTTTAGGCCAAACCTGAACTTGAGACTTCCATGCCCAGATGTCAACCTGACTTCTCCACCTGCATATATCAGTACACTTGGCAGAGAATCCCAAGTCTGCTGATGGCCTCTCCAAGATTCAGCCCTCTGACTGTGACCTTGTCCCCTCACACTCCCACACTCACTCTGCTCCAGCCACACTGGGCTACTGCTTCTGTCTGAAAGGTATCTGTGCACTTGCTTGGAAGTTCTCCTGACTCCAGTGACTCACGCCCTCAACTTGCCTAGGTATTTCTTCAATGACACCCTCCCTAAACCCCTCCCTAAAGCTGAATTCTCACTAACTTCCTATGTCCCTTTCCTGCTTTCATATCTGCTTGTATTTGTATATTCTTGTTTTCCCCTCTAAAATGTAAATTCCATAAAGATAACTTTCCCGTTTTGTTCACTGGTATAGGTCCATAAATAGATATGCAAATAATTTTCCAAGAATAAAATATGTTATATTAATTATAATGTTTCTACAGCTACTGCTTCTTCAGTTCTTGCTGCAACAGGTTCATCCGACGAATCCCAGGAGTTCTCTAATGAAGTGCCCCAATCAAAGTGAGACAGGAGACGGGGCGGGAGAGAGGAGTTCCTCTGCTGGCGGACTCTGAAAGGCCTTATTAAGCTGGGTGATTCTTTGAAATCTAATGTTGTAATATAATGTACACGTTCATGCTTATTCATCTTCTATTCTTTTCATTTTCACATAAAAGTGTTGTCCCTTCCCAGATCTTCAGTTATAACTAATTCGCCAAGAAGCTTTGTCTTTTCTAATTTTTTTTTCTTTGCCTTTTCTATTCTTGAAGCTTCAAGGGACACTGTCACCTCCCAGATCTATATTCCCAGACCCAAACCTTTGTTAAGTTGTTATATCTAGGCCATTGCCAAGACCCCTAAATGGCTTACCTGCCTGGCGTACCTCGTCTAATCACCTTTCATTCTGTGTTGAAGAGCTTGGGCTTCAGAGATGTAGATCTCAAACAGCTGAAAATTGGCATTTCCAAAATGTTCCCCAATGGTCAGGGGCCACTCTTTCAGAGTCCCTGCTCTACTGCCAATCTCCTTGGATTAGACTCCTTGTTTACTCACTCCCATTGCAGGGGTCTAACACCTGGGACAATGCACTTGTGCTCGCAGCACCTTAGTTTGCTCGTACATAAAATGGGGATGAGTCTACCTACTCCAACAATCGTGAGGATTAAAAGGGTTACCGCAGCACCAGCGCTGCAATCAGAGAGAGCTCAGCACAAATTGCCTTGTTATGCTGCTTCAATTGGGAGGTGACAACAGAAGTTCTTCCAACAGGATCAAGTGTAAACCCCTCAAACAATGGAGCAAAACTGGCTTGATCCTTTTCTTTCTGGCTACTCTGTTACAGAAACCCACCACCACAGTCACACTCATCTCCCAGGGGTCTGGCCACACCTTAAGCTTTCTCACCCTAACACCGCCTTCCCTCTCCAGAACTTCCTTCTTCACCGTCAACATTTTGTCCAACCTTCAAAAGTCGATGTGGAATTCGTTGGTGGGTGGGTGGATGTAGAACTGGTATAAAGATGAGCAGATGGCTAGATGGGTATGTGGTGAAGCCAATGCTGCAAAACTTCAGAATCCAGCTGATGTCTATATAGGTGTTCACGATAAAACTGTCAACTCTTTAAATGTTCATATATTTTCATAGTAAAAGTTTTCTTTAAAAAAAAAAAAAAAAGATGGTACCGTATCCTGACAGCTCGACTGAAAGAAACTGCAACAAACGGGCACCCCCAGCACGTGCTTCGGCCTGGGGTCCGCACGGCAGAACAAGCTGTGCCCACCCGGCGCCGCTCCGCACGAGCTACAAACCCACACCCCGCTGCGGGGCCGCAACCACACGTGAGCTCACTCACAAGCTCGTCGTCACCACCAGGTGGGCTGCAACAAACACTCAGCCACCAGCTACCGACCTCGCAACGACCTCTGCGGCCAGCACTTCTGGGGTGTCCCGAGCAAGGAGAGGAAGCCGAGTCGCGGCCCGCGGCTCCGGCCGCCTCGCCCCCGACCCAGCGCAGTCCGACGCCCGCCGGGAGAGGCGGCCCGCACTGCCCCTGCGCCCACGGGCACGCAGGGCTGCGGGATGAAGTTGGGGCGCCTAGGCCAAGGTCAGCATGGCAGTCCGCCCTGGCCTGGGACCCTGCAGCCCCCGGGAGGCGCCAGTGGCGGCCGGCCGGGCTTCACTCCTAGGACCCCGGACGGGTGAGGGGAAGCCGCACCAGTTCTCGCCCAGTGTGCGTCTTACTCACATGTTGTTGAAGCGGAACAGGTCATCGCACGTGAAAGCTCGGAGCGTGGTCATTGCGCCGCCGCTGCAGCCAAAGCCCGATTGCCTAGACCTCGCTTTCCTACCGGAAGTCATCCAGCTGGCGGCCTCCAGGGCGGGAAACTTCTTCCGGGCCATCAGTTGCTAGGCAACCACGCAGCGATGCACCGCCCTCTGGCGGCAAGTTGGAATTGCCACAATACTTCTGTCAAGTCAAGCAGGGTCTTTTATCCCTTAGAAGAGTGGTTCTCAAAATTTTTGAAGTCAGGGCACATTTAAAATCCTACAAATAATTGTAGGCGCACTATATACAAATTTCTGAGAAATATGTTATAATAATTAAGTCAAATATTAAATATATATATACAAAGTCCAAGCGTGCTTTTATGGTAATTAAATGAAATGAATAAGACAAAATTAAATTTATTCTGACATTAAAAACCATTTTTATGTTACATATTTTGAGTTATGCTTTTTAGAATTTGTAAAAAGGGGATTAAAAAAATTTTTAAAACGACAAAATTTATTTTTTATATATAGAGAGATACATTTTTAGTAAGATTTAGTAAACTCAGCCCTGGCCGGTTAGCGCAGTGGTAGAGCATCGGCCTGGCATGCAGGAGTCCCAGGTTCGATTCCCAGCCAGGGCACACAGGAGAAGCGCCCATCTGCTTCTCCACCCCTCCCCCTCTCCTTCCTCTCTGTCTCTCTCTTCCCCTCCTGCAGCCAAGGCTCCATTGGAGCAAAGTTGGCCCGGGCACTGAAGATGGCTCTATGGCCTCTGCCTCAGGCGCTAGAATGGCTCTGGTTGCAACAGAGCAACATCCCAGATGAGCAGAGCATCGCCCCCTGGTGGGCATGCCACGTGGATTCCGGTCAGGCACATGCAGGAGTCTGACTGCCTCCCCATTTCCAACTTCAAAAAGAAAAATACAAAAAAAAAAAAAAAAAAGATTTAGTAAACTCAGCAGGTTCCGGCACGCATGTGTTAAGTTTTTTCCTTCTTGTGTTTATGGGAAACATGAGCCTGATGTATCCTAGTGATTTCTTCAATGTTTGGGCATATATTTGAAAGGCAAACTCTCATGCCTTGGTAAATACATTGAAGAATTCCTCTCTTTTTACTCTTAATTGTGTTGAGGGTAGAAAATCCTAATTCACATAAATAGGATGTTTAAAATTGTAGTAAAATGTTCAAAGTTTTTTTAGATATTGTCACATATTCTTCTTTTATAGAAATCCAAAAGGCTTCAAGAGACAATGCCTTATGTTTAATCATCAATCCATGATCAGTGGATATAGCTGCCAGTTCTTCTTCTTCTGTTAATGTTAAACCGAAATCACTTGAAGTTTCCATGAATGAGTTTCTAATCCAGTCCTATTGTTCAGTGTTAAGTGATGGAAAATAAGAACCCAATTTTTCCTCTAAACTTATTAAATGTTCAACTATTATTGGAAGTGTTTCATTTATGCAAGTGTTATTTACCAATGGAAACATTTCCAAATTACCTTCAACAGCTTTTCTTTTCCAAATCTGTAGTTTTCTCTGAAATGCTTTTATTTTATCAGTGGATGTGAGAATATTTTCTTCTTTCCCTTGCATGCTAGTATTCAAAATATTGACCTGCTGAAATATATCGGCCAAATACTGTAACCTGGCAATCCAAAGTTCACACCAAAGGAGGTTACAAAAATGTAACTGTTTCATCTCTTCAAAAAACGCAAAAAGTTCTTGTCTCAGCTCGTGTGCACCAGTAAATATTTTTCCCCTTGACAATCACCTCATCTCAGTATGTAAAAGCGGCCGTCTGTGTTGTGAATCCATATCAATACAAAGCTTTTCGAATAAATGTGATTTGACAGGTCTTGTTTTAATAAAGTTTACCATCTGAATGACTTGATCTAAAACTTCTCTTAATTTTTCTCCCAATGTTTTTGCCATCAAGGCCTCCCTACAAAGAAAGCAGTGAGTTATGATAACATTCTCATTTTGTTTTTTTACAAATGATGTAAGACCCTTAACACAGCCTGCCATGGAAGGGGCCATCTGTACAAATGCCTACACACGACTTCCATGTTAGCTGCCATTTATCAAGATAGTTATTCAATATGTCAAAAACGTCTTCACCTTTTGTAGACATACCTAATTCTTTGCAAAAAAGAAACTGATTTACTATTTGATCTTCATTAATAAAACGGATGAATGCTGAGAGTTGCGCCGTGTTGGTAATGAATGTTGACTCATCAACTTGCAATGCAAAATTTGAATACTGAAGCTTATTACAGCATACATTTTTCTCGATTTCAGAAGATATTTCTATAATAAGCCTGTGAGCTGTATTGTTGGACAGAGGAATCTTGCTTATTTTCATTCCTGCTTCATTTGCTAGCATTGTCGTGACCATTTTTTTGCATGCAGGCAAAATAAGTGACTCATCTAAAGTATGAGCTTTCATATTTTTTGCTATCAGTTCTGAGACTTGATAAGAAGCGATTTGAGCTTTATCAGAAACAGTCATTATACTTTTAAAAGAATTTGTCACTTTTGTTTGCTGTTCAGACAATCTCTTGAAAAAACAGATTTATCTTGTAAATTAGATTGTATAGTTTTAAAATGTTTACTCAATTTACTAGGAAGCAATGATTCATTTGCCATTTTACATCCTCATACTAAACATAGCGGTAAAGAATGATCTTCACTTCCAGTCCAAGTGAAACCAAAGCTTAAATAACTTTCATTATATTTACAAGTAGGCCACGATTTTGCTTTCTTACTTGCACTTAACATTTGCTCACTTCCAGAATCGGATTCTTCAATATCACGCTTTTTTTTTTAGAAATGTATCCATTTTATTTGGGTGTATTTATCTAAAAATAATATAATGATATGTTAACAGTAAAAGCGGTATTTCCATAATGAAATGGTATAGTAGAGTAACTGTTATTTATTTTTATATCTCGGCACATGCTGCGAACCAGTGCAGCTAGTAATTCCAGGTCCCGAGTGGGAACGGTGCAGAATTAAGAAAATACAGGGTTGGGAGGCCCTGTAATTGCCGCTGGCAAGAACAGAGTGTGCCCAAAAACCACATCTTGCTTTATTTATAGGGCAAAGTGAGGCCATTAGCAAAGCTTAACTTTCACCAAACAAAGGATAGAAGAAACTTGCCTCCCCAGTCTTTCAGGAGAACATGGGGGGTAGTGTAAACAATCCAGCACTGTAGCTTAACAGCCTTTTGCAACCTAATCAGGCAAGTGAGGTGGGGGGTTGGGCAGACTGTCAGCTTACAGCCAATTCCCCACACCTATGTCCCCCCAAAATCTAAATTCCAAAAACCCTGTTGGTTTTTTGGTCCCCAACAGGCGCAAATTTGTCTGGAATACCATAGGGCACACCTGGATATCTTCTAGGGCACACCAATGCACCCTGGAGCACACTTTGAGAACCATTGCCTTAAAACCTGGAAACTCCTCCTTGCCAGGGTAACTGGAGAAAGGTGGCAATGCCATCATCTAGGAAGGAGACAAAGCCACTGAGATTAGAAAACCAAAGCAGAAAATCGGGGTTAAGGATCACTTGAGTGCCCCTTGGTAAATGAGGAAGGAAGTGGAGAGGACTGGGAGGATTCATGGTCCAGGGAGTCCTGTCCCAATGGTGAGACCTCGGTACAATGGTGTTCCAGTAGGGGACCTCAAACTTTATAATACCGTGTTTAAAAACAATAAGAGAAAGGTGAAATTAATTTTAATAATCTATTTTATTTTACCCTGTATATTCAAAACATTATCATTTCATATATAATCAATAGAAAAGCTATTAATGGAATATTTTACTTTTTTTTGTAGGTCTTTAAAATCATGTATATTTTACATTTTCAACATATTTCAATCCAGGAGTTGAACTGTCATCAGAAATACTTGTTCTGTATTTAGATTTCATAAAATTTATACATAAACTATGTGATTAAGAAAGAGATTTGCTTACAAGCTAAGTTTTCAAATAACTGAATGGATCATCAGTTTTCAAATTTAAATTAAAGTTAAAAATTTCATTCATCAGTGGCATTAGTCACATTTCCAGTCCTCACTCAATAGCCCCATAATAATGGCTGCCACCAGGTTGAATGGCCCCAGTCCAGAGGCAAAGAAATGAGCATGTTCTACCCGTTTTTAGAGATTCTTTCTCCTTATCTCCTTTCTAAGAAAGTACTGAGGTGGTTTTGAGAGACAGGTTTCACAAGTCAAACCAACCCAAAGGACTCTTCAAGAAGAAATCTAAATTCCAAGGCTCTCAAGTTGGTCCCTAGGAATCTCCCCAGCAGGCCCCTGCCCAGATATGTGGCTCAGGCACCCAAGGAAGAGCAAGAGCAAATAGTTTAGAAAGTAGGTAGGCCCATAAGAAGGATCTCCCAAAGTTCAACATCAGCTCCAAACATTGTTTCTAAAAGCCCAACAACATAGGCATGTGAGTATAAACACCTGTGTAAAAGTCCCTGAGACTTACAACTCCGTGTCCACAGGTACTACAAATGCATCAAGAGGGCAGAATGTAACATCATGGGAATCAGCATCTACCCACCAGCTGTTTAAACAGGGAGAAATTTCAGAGGCAATTTCATGTCAGCAAAGGCTAATGTGCCACAATACATGAATGTTAAGGAGAATTTTTAGAAAAGGTAAAATTATTATTCTCATGTAAATGTAAAACAAACATTTGTCAAAGATTTTAACTCTTTAACTAATGACAGGACCAATAAGATGTGACAGCCTGTTTAAAGGAGAATTTAAAACGCACAAGGCTGCCCTGGCTGGTTGGCTCAGTGATAGAGTGTCAGCCTGTAGAGTGTTGGCCTGGCGTGCAGGAGTCCCAGGTTCAATTCCTGGCCAGGGCACACAGGAGAAGTGCCCATCTGCTTCTCCACCCCTCCCCCTCTCCTTCCTCTCTGTCTCTCTTCCCCTCCCGCAGCCAAGGCTCCATTGGAGCAAAGTTGGCCTGGTGCTGAGGATGGCTCTATAGCCTCTATAGCCTCTGCCTCAGGCACTAGAATGGCTCTGGTTGCAACAGAGCAACGCCCCAGAGGGGCAGAGCATCGCCCTGGTGGGCATGCCGGGTGGATCCCAGTCAGGCGCATGCGGGAGTCTGTCTGACTGGCTCCTCGTTTCCAACTTCAGAAAAAATACAAATAATAATAATAATAATAATATGCACAAGGCAATCAGGATTACTGAAATGTATTTAGAAATAGTGTAAAGGTTATCAATATCCACAGAGCAGTAATAAATTGCATCTCCTAAACATGCATGAAACATTTATATTTCTATACACAAGAATTATTTTCATTACATCAATTTCTACAGCTTAGAGTTTTGTAAATTAGGTCAAAACAATAAAAGTCAGAGTTAACCTGGAAGGGTGTATGTACCTTATTAGACACCAGTCTTCTTTTCTTTATGGTCATTTCAAAATGTCTCACAATTTTTTTCTGACATGAACTAATGTTGATTTGACTTTTGTTATTTGTGAAGTTTTGATGGCTTTCATAATTTTTATTTTGATTTACTAGTACTATAAACATAGGAAGTTTATGCCTATTTTATCTTTGTGCCTATTTGAGTAATGGTATAATAAAAGCAATTTTGATTTTTTTTAAATTTTTTTTAATTTATTTTTTTATTTTTTATTCATTTTTTAGAGAGGAGAGGAGAGAGAGAGAGAGAGAGAGAGAGAGAGAGAGAGAGGAGAGACAGAGAGAGAGAAGTGGGGGAGGAGCTGGAAGCATCAACTCCCATATGTGCCTTGACCAGGCAAGCCCAGGGTTTCGAACCGGCGACCTCAGCATTTCCCAATTTTGATTTTTAAAAACTACTGTGGATTTAACACACACAAAAAAAACTCTTGACCCCTGCAGGGGCTGGATGCTGTGGGCTTCGAGTTTGCAACCACTGAAAGAAATTATGACCCAGAATCATCATTTCCAGCCACAGATCAAAACTCCACAGTAGCTACATGACAATGGTGATGCATGCCCAGTCAAGGGAAAGGGGGAGGAAATTAGAGAGAACATCCCAGAGGCATAAGCTAGGTCTCTTGGCATACTTATTATTTTATTTTATTTATTTATTTCTCTATTTATATTTTGAGAGAGGTAGGGAGAGAGAGAGAGATAGGAACACAGAGCTGTTCCTGTATGTGCCCTGATCAGGGAATCAGATCATCAACCACCGTGCTCCGGGCCGATGCTCCAACCAAACAGGCTATCCGGCCAGGGCTTAATTTTTTTTTTTTTTTAATTTTTAAAGAGATAGAGAGAGGAAGGGAGAGTATTTATTTATTTTTGTTCCACTCAGTCATACATTTCTTGGTTGCTTCCCTTGTGTGCCCTGACCAGGGTTCGAACCCAGTGGTGGGATTCAGCTGGTTCACACCGGTTGGGCGAACCGATACCTAATTTTTGGTTGAGTTTGGAGAACTGGTTGTTAAAATGGCACTTGTATTCAGGATTCTCTCTAAGGTGGGTGGGTGCTGGGCAGCTGCCCAATGTGGAAATCACAAATTTACATTCCTTGCTCTTTTTAAAAATTATTATTATTATTATTATTATTATTATTTTGCACTTTTCTGAGGTGAGAAGGGTGGGGAGGCAGACAGACAGACGACAGACTTCTGCATGCACCCAACCGGAATCCACCCGGCATGCCCACCAGGGAGGATGCTCGACACTTCTGGGGCGTTGCTTCGCTGCAATTGGAGCCATTCTAGCACCTAAGGCGGAGGCCATGGAGCCATCCTCAGTGCCTGGGCCAACTTTGCTCCAATGGAACCTTGAGGAAGGGGAAGAGAGAGATAGAGAGGAAGAAGAGGGGGAATGGTGGAGAAGCAGATGGGTGCTTCTCCTCTGTGCCCTGGCTGGGAATCAAACCCAGGACCTCCACATGCCTGGCCGACGCTCTACCACTGAGCCAACCAGCCAGGGCCTCCTTACTCTTTGTTAATGTTTATCTTCACAACAACATATTCTAAGCACCCACAGTAATGTTCCTTCTGTCCCTAGGTGAAGAAAATTGTGAGGATGCCAATCAAGAAGCAATACAGAAATACCTTAAATAACAGTTTTATTGTTTTTGTCAGGTATTATTTAATATTTTTCATTAATATTTTTAAACTCTTATAATCTAGTTTTGTGTACCTCTTTTATTGTTCTGACTTAAGTACTAAATGCATGAAATAATAAACTACCTTTCAGTATATCTTTTTTATACTTAAAACAGTCACTAGGGTAGAGAACCAATTGTTAAATTATTTGAATCCCACCACTGATCGAACCCACAACCTTGTCATTTTGGGACAATGCTAAACCAACTGAATTAACCCGGTCGCCAGGACCCGTGTAAGGTATTTTTCCCACCGAGAAAGAAGGAAGGAGCTGGAGCCACGAAGTGTGGAATAATAAAAGGCTTAATTGAGTACAGAGCGCTTCCCGCCCGACAGGGGGAGTCGCAAGGGGTGACCCGCGTGAGAGATATTTAAAGGGTCCCTAGGGTGGTTGAGTTAATATGACGTGGTGAAATATCACTGGCTGACGGAGGTGTCCAAAGGGATCTTGGGAAGTTTCTCTTGGCACGCTTGGTTGTGGGCTGTCCCAGCCAAAGTTCATGGGTCTGGGCTACCCACATGACCTTCCTCATTATCCACCAACCTTATAACCTGTATACTTATTTTTAGGCCATTATCAGTTTTAATTATTGGACACCTCAACACCTCCAATAAATTAGAATCAAGAAGGCTGCCTGGCAGGTGCTCAGTAAATAATAATTGAATGAATGAATGAAAGATGACAGATAGATTATACAGAAAATTATATCATCCTTAGTAGTTTACAAAAATTATTTCACTTTGCTTCAGTTTCTGAAAAAGGTGCACAATAATAATATTCATCTCATTGGGTTGCTATGCGGATTCAATGAGCTAACATTTGCAAAGCACTTTGTAAGGCCAGTGGCCATGTCCATGCTGGTTCACACTGGATTCGGGCAGATGGCAAAGGAACTGTAGAGCCAGAAAATGGTGGACCATTCCGTTTATTAGAGTTTCTCAACAGCAGGGGTCCCCAAACTACAGCCTGCGGGCCACATGCGGCCCCCTGAGGCCATTTATCCGGCCCCTGCGGCACTTCTGGAAGGGTACCTCTTTCATTGGTGGTCAGTGAGAGGAGCATAGTTCCATTGAAATATTGGTCAGTTTGTTGATTTAAATTTACTTGTTCTTTATTTTAAATATTGTATTTGTTCCCATTTTGTTTTTTTACTTTAAAATAAGATATATGCAGTGTGCATAGGAATTTGTTCATAGTTTTTTTTATAGTCCGGCCCTCCAACAACGGTCTGAGAGACAGTGAACTGGCCCCCTGTGTAAAAAGTTTGGGGACCCCTGCTCAATAGCATATGCGCAAACAGGCATGGCAAAACAGGACTCACAAGCAAAACAGGCTGGGTTAAAAAAAAACAACAACTTTTTCTGGCAAACTATAGCAAACAATGGCCCCTCCCAAGTAGGCAGGCAATTGGCCACGGGAGGGCAAGCACCCACAGCCTTACACAGACTATACACACATCGTCCTACCGCCTGCTCGTGCACCAATCAAGGAAAGTACAAGGTGAGCAAGCCTAACACATTTATTACACACTTGTTTGTCCAACACACTTGTCGTACACATTGCCATTTAAATGTCTGTTAAAGAAAGTACATGAAGTATTTTGTATCTTGAAGAATTGAAATGTTGAAATGTAGAGTGTAAGAGAGACAGACCCCTTCCACCACGGAACCCTTGCCCGGCCAGTGCAGGAGCCTCTCCTGCTGAGCAGCAGGTCACAGCAGGCGGAGCCTCTGACGCCACCTCCCGTCCTCTTGTTGCTCAACCCGGAAAAGCCCACGTGTCAGGATGACTTATTTTATTTTATTTTTTTAAAGACCTCTTAGGGCTCTACTTTTTAAAAAAAATCTGTATTGCCTGACCTGTGGTGGCACAGTGGATAAAGCGTCGACCTGGAAATGCTGAGTTCGCTGATTCGAAACCCTGGGCTTGCCTGGTCAAGGCACATATGGGAGTTGATGCTTCCTGCTCCTCCCCCTTCTCTCTCTCTCGTTCTCTCTTCCTCTTTCCCTCTCTCTGTCTCTGAAAAATTAATAAAGTCCTTAAAAAAAAGTTATAAAAAAATTCTGTATTGCTTAATGAAAGTTATACATCCACATTATTTAGAAAATTGAAGACTTAGAAATGTACAAAGAAGAAAGCAACAAACCACTCAAATCCCCCCCCCCCCCCCCCCCCAGAATAAACCATGTTAACCCTTGAAGAACCTCAGACATCTTTTTACTTTTTATGCAGATTTAGGGCATTGAGAAAATACTCGTACTTAAAGGGAGTTCAGATTACATATGTTAATATTGAATAAAAAGTATTACTTTCCTTTTTAATTTAACAGAATAAAAGAGAACTGACTTAAAACCAAAGAGATTGCTGAACACTAAACAGGTACCTGAAGGTTGCCTTTAAAGCAGCGGTCCCCTGAGGCCATTTATCCGCCCCGCCGCACTTCCAGAAGGGGCACCTCTTTCATTGGTGGTCAGTGAGAGGAGCATAGTTTCCATTAAAATACTGGTCAGTTTGTTGATTTAAATTTACTTGTTATATATATATATATATATATATATATATATATATATATATATATATATATATATATATATATATATTTTTTTTTTTTTTTTTTTTTTTTTTTGTATTTTTCTGAAGTTGGAAACGGGGAGGCAGTCAGACAGACTCCCGCATGCGCCCGACCCAGATCCACCTGGCATGCCCACCAGGGGGCAATGCTCTGCCCATCCAGAGCATTGCTCTGTTGCAACCAGAGCCATTCTAGCACCTGAGGCAGAGGCCACAGAGCCATTTTCAGCGCCTGGGCCAACTTTGCTCCAATGGAGCCTTGGCTGCGGGAGGGGAAGAGAGACAGAGAGGAAGGAGAGAGGGAGGGGTGGAGAAGCAGATGGGCGCTTCTCCTGTGTGCCCTGGCTGGGAATCGAACCCGGGACTCCTGCACGCCAGGCCGACACTCTACCACTGAGCAAACCAGCCAGGGCTTACTTGTTCTTTATTTTAAATATTGTATTTGTTCCCGTTTTGATTTTTACTTTAAAATAAGATATATGCAGTGTGCATAGGGATTTGTTCATAGTTTTTTTTTTATAGTCCGGCTCTCCAACAGTCTGAGGGACAGTGAACTGGCCCCCGGTGTAAAAAGTTTGGGGACCCCTGCTTTAAAGCTTAAGTATTTATTTATTTGTTTATTTATTATTTTTAATTTACTAAATTTATTTTAAAAAACCAAATTAATATGGGTGGAAAATAATATTTAAAACCATCCTTATTTCATTTAAAGTGTAGAGATAAACTATCTAGGCAGGGCTAGCTTTAGGCAAAACTGGGGATTATGTCATTTTTGTCTTCAGTTTCTTTCCAGGGTTTTGCTCAGCCGCGATGGGAGGCTCCTTCTTCCTGCTCCTTCTTTAGTCTCCCAAGGCTCTGGTCCTCCTGCCTCACCAAGGCCTCTGTCCCAGCTCTCTATTTTTGTCCCTATCTAAGCCTTTCTCTTTCCTAACTTTCTGTATATATCTATACTTAGAAAAGTCCTTCCGTTTGATAGCCCAATTGAAAAAATGAAATACAACTTGCAAATAAAAAGGTAATCGCAGCGGCAGGGAGCCTCTTTTTATGTGGTAGCATCATTCCATCATCTCAAGTAGAGACTGAGAAGATAAAGCTTAAGTATTTATTTTATTACATCATAGACATTAAGTATTATTTCAATACCTTAAGAAAAATCCTTAAAAGATTGGAATCATATTTTTATTATAAATTTCAGCCCTGGCCCATTGGCTCAGCGGTAGAGCGTCGGCCTGGCGTGCAGGAGTCCCAGGTTCGATTCCCAGCCAGGGCACACAGGAGAAGCGCCCATTTGCTTCTCCACCCCTCCCTCTCTCCTTCCTCTCTGTCTCTCTCTTCCCCTCCCGCAGCGAGGCTCCATTGGAGCAAAGATGGCCCGGGCGCTGGGGATGGCTCTGTGGCCCCTGCCTCAGGCGCTAGAATGGCTCTGGATGCAACAGAGCGACGCCCCAGAGGGGCAAAGCATCGCCCCCTGGTGGGCGTGCCGGGTGGATCCCGGTTGGGCGCATGCGGGAGTCTGTCTGACTGTCTCCCAGTTTCCAGCTTCGGAAAAAAAAAAATAAATAAATAAATAAAAATAAATTTCAACTTAGGATTCTATCGTTTCTTTGTAATGAAGGTTGAGCTGATTATAATTTTTGTCTCTTCTACCCTCTTCTAATTATGTTGCTTGTATTATTGTTACTGTTCAAAACTTGTGTATACATCTGTGTTGCAACTATGCAACCAGCTATTTGATTTTAAGTCTGTAATTGAGTGGATGCAACTCTTACCACCATTTTTCATTACAGTTTTCTCATTCCAGTCTTCATTTTGATTCATTTATGGATTGCCTGGATTTTATTATAGTGTTTTTTCCTTTGTTTTCCAAGGGCTGGTCCTCTACGTCCCAGCTCCTTGGTCTGTGAGGATGCCTGATTGGAGCACTGGAGGGGTGTCCATGTGCCTCGTGTTCTTTCATCCCTCCTCCCCCGCCTCAGAACTTTGTAAACATCATTACTGCGTTGTTTTTTTTGCAGTTTAACATTGCTGGAGGAAAAGAATTAGGCCAGCATGATTTTTGTTTTCCCTTTTGTGAGTGACTGAGTTTATAATGGAATTTCATAACTTTTCCAGAAATTAAACATTCTTAACAGGGCATACATTTTTTTTTCTTTCTTTTTTTTTTATGTCTCTGTTTCAACATCGTTTACTTGTGGAGGTCTTTCCTTCCCTCTGAGTCCTATCAGAAATAGCTCCTTCATGGCAATGTTTTAAAAAACTTTTTATTTGGAACTAATTCTAAACTTACCAAGTTTTAGAGATAGAACAGATTTTTTTAATACTTCCCATTTACTAAGATTCTCCAAATAATAACATTTTATGGTACATGGCTCATTAACCATGGTACATTAATTAAAATAATAGAGCTATGCTCACTACTAAAATATACTGTGTTTGGATTTCACCACTTTTCCCACTAATGTTTTACTCTGTCCCAGTACCCAATCCAGAACCTCATACTGCATTTAGTTGTCATAACTCTTTAGTTGAACAGGGCATACATTTTAAATGTAATGAATCTCTGACATTTTCAGCAATTTAATGCTGAAATTTACCAAGAAAAATCAAAGTGGGGTCATTCGCATATTCCCAGCAGCAATGCAACATGGCACAACCTCTCTGGAAAACAGTTTTGTGGTTTATTCACAAATTAAATATGCGACTACCATTTAACCTGGCGTTTGCGTTCCTGGGCGTTTAGCCCAGAGGAATGAAAACGTGATCACACAGAAACCTGTACACAGATATTTAAGCCAGAGTCAAAGTCTGTGTACTGCATGATTCCATTTATATATCATTATGGAAAAGTCTGTGTACTGCATGATTCCATTTATATATCATTATGGAAAAGGCAGAATTCTAGGAACAGAGAACAGATCAGAGGTTGACAGGGGTCTGGGGGAAGGGTTTGATGGCAGTGGTCATTATGATGACTCCATGGCTGAATGTTTCTGCCACAATTCATAAAATGGACAGTAAAGCCCTGGCCGGTTGGCTCAGCAGTAGAGCGTCGGCCTAGCATGCGGAGGACCCGGGTTCGATTCCCGGCCAGGGCACACAGGAGAAGCGCCCATTTGCTTCTCCACCCCTCCGCTGCGCTTTCCTCTCTGTCTCTCTCTTCCCCTCCCGCAGCCAAGGCTCCATTGGAGCAAAGATGGCCCGGGCGCTGGGGATGGCTCTGTGGCCTCTGCCTCAGGCGCTAGAGTGGCTCTGGTCGCAATATGGCGACGCCCAGGATGGGCAGAGCATCGCCCCCTGGTGGGCAGAGCATCGCCCCTGGTGGGCGTGCCGGGTGGATCCCGGTCGGGCGCATGCGGGAGTCTGTCTGACTATCTCTCCCTGTTTCCAGCTTCAGAAAAAAGAAAAAGAAAAAGAAAAAAAAAAATGGACACTAAAAAGAGTGGACTCTACTGTGTGCAAGCTATATCTTAATAGAGCTGACTTTTACAAAAGTAGAATCAACATAGCCCTTATATCATTGTCACCAGCATTTCAGGAAATTTATTTGAAAAGCATGAGCTACATTAAACCTCTTAGGGTCCCACAGTTATGTGGGCTTTTGGGACATGCTATTATTGATTTCTATTTCAGGGCATTTGAGTTTATTTTTAACATGCAGAAAAACACTTTCTGTCCTGGTTGCACATTTTCCCTACATAGAGGCTGACTCATAGAACTTTATTTATCATTTTGCATTGTGTAATTCCTTTTCCTGCTTAGTTGGAAAACACAGCAAGCTTTTACCACATTTTATCACAAAACACTTTCCTGCTCATTGAGACAAAATACCACGTGCTCTTCTGTAAATAGTGCTGACCCACAGGTTCGCATCCATCATGGCAAAATTCCACATTTAAGTGAGCAAACAGCTGGCGTTTCATCTGTTGTTGCTGTTTTTTCTTTTTGTTTTTTCTTTCCCTTCAGATCACATGAAAATGACCAAGTACACAGTAAATATATTTTGATAAATTCTAGGCAATGTGGTTAACAGCTTGGATGGGTGGTTGCCTTCAATTAAAAAGTACATATTTTAGCCTGACCAGGCAGTGGCGCAGTGGATAGAGCATCGGACTGGGATGCGGAGGACCCAGGTTCGAGACCCCGAGGTCCCCAGCTTGAATGCGGACTCAGCTGGTTTGAACTAAGCTCACCAGCTTGGACCCAAGGTCACTGGCTTGAGCAAGGGGTTACTCGGTCTGCTGAAGGCCCGTGGTCAAGGCACACATGAGAAAGCAATCAATGAACAACTAAGGAGTCGCAACGAAAAACTAATGATTGATGCTTCTCATCTCTCTCCATTCCTGTCTGTCTGTCCCTCTCTCTGACTCTCTCTCTCTGTCTTTGTAAAAAAAAAAAAAGTACATATTTTAGAAAATAATAACCGGACATGATAGATGCACTGATTCTGACCATCAATATCATCATCTATTTTCAGTTTTTCTAACTAGCTGTACAAATGCACTGAACTGTTCACATTAAGAGGTAACTACAGGCCCTGGCCGGTTGGCTCAGTGGTAGAGCGTCGGCCTGGCGTGCGGGGTACCCCGTCCAGGGCACATAGGAGAAGCGCCCATTTGCTTCTCCACACCCCCCTCCTTCCTTTCTGTCTCTCTCTTCCCCTCCCGCAGCCGAGGCTCCATTGGAGCAAAGATGGCCTGGGCGCTGGGGATGGATCCTTGGCCTCTGCCCCAGGCGCTAGAGCGGCTCTGGTCGCGGCAGAGCAACGCCCCGGGAGGGGCAGAGCATCACCCTCTGGTGGGCAGAGCGTCGCCCCTGGTGGGCGTGCCGGGTGGATCCCGGTCGGGCGCACGTGGGAGTCTGTCTGACTGTCTCTCCCCGTTTCCAGCTTCAGAAGAAAAAAAAAAAAGAGGTAACTACAGCCTGACTTGTGGTGGCGTAGTGGATAAAGGTCGACCTGGAACCCTGAGGTTGTCAGTTCAAAACCCTGGGCTTGCCTGATCAAGGCACATATGGGAGTTGATGATTCCTGCTCCTTCCCCCTTCTCGCTCTCTGTCTCACTCACTTTCTCTTCTCTCTAAAATGGATAAATAAAATCTAAAAAGAAAAAGTTTATATTAAAAAAAAGTTAAGCCTGACCAGGCGGTGGCACAGTAGATAGAGCGTCAGACTGGGATGCAGAGGACCCAGGTTCGAGACCCCGAGGTTGCCAGCTTGTGTGCGGGTTCATCTGGTTTGAGCAAAGCTCACCAGCTTGGACCCAAGGTCACTGGCTTGAGCAAGGGGTTACTAGGTCTGCTGAAGGCCGGTGATCAAGGCACATATGAGAAAGCAATCAATGAACTAAGGTGTTGCAACGAAAAACTGATGATTGATGCTTCTCATCTCTCTGTGTTCCTGTCTGTCTGTCTGACTCTCTGTCTCTGTAAAAAAAAAAAAAAAAAAAAAAAGGTTAAGAGGTAACTACAGGTTTCAATTAAACGAGGCAGGTGGTACACATCTGCTGCCTTCACTAAAATGAGAATAAAAGAAGAATAAAAATTTTTTAATTTAAGGCATAAAACCATAAGAACAAAGAGACTGAAGGAGACAATAGCCAATGAGAACTGGCAACAAAATTATGGGGGCTAGTAAACACATTTAACAGACGGAAGCAAGCGGAAAGTTCAGCTGCTACAGGAGGAAAAGCCAAGAAGGCACTGATTCCTGGTGCAGAGTCTGGAGAGGGCTGGGGACGAGATAAGCCGGGTGTGATAAAGGGAGTAGACAAGAGCTTTTCTCCCTGGAGAGGTACAAGCAGCTGGGTCCCTGAGCTCAGGGCACAGGCAGTGAAGAGTGTGGGGAGACACTGAACTGGACACTGGGACTGAGTAAAATTTGGCCTTCTGAAAGATGACCCACCACAGACCCATTGCCGGTTTGCTCCAGAATGCTGGTAGCTAGACAGAACCCCATTCTGCAACCCTACTAGGATGTTAGAGAACTTTTTTGGGGGAAACAGCGTGATCTAAGAAGAAAGTCCCACAGTTATTCACATTTTTCAGCCCTCCAGTAAAATGAATGGGTTGCCACGTGGTCACCCTCAGGGGAAGCTCATCCATTCACAAACTCTGCCTAGTAAACACAGCTTCCAATAAGCTTTCTGTTTCTGTACATTTAATTTTTAATAGTAAGAAGTTATAAATAGTTAAAAGAACATATGAGTAGAGCCTCTACCCCCCAAAATAGAAATCACAATAATCAAAAAGAAAAACTATCAGGATGAACAGTAAAAAAAAAAAAAAAATCCTACTACAACAAATATCCACAGAAAGATAAGAAAATATCATATCCTGATTCCCGGCCAGGGCACACAGGAGAAGCGCCCATTTGCTTCTCCACCCCTCCGCCGCGCCTTCCTCTCTGTCTCTCTCTTCCCCTCCCGCAGCCAAGGCTCCATTGGAGCAAAGATGGCCTGGGCGCTGGGGATGGCTCTGTGGCCTCTGCCTCAGGCGCTAGAGTGGCTCTGGTCGCAACATGGCGACGCCCAGGATGGGCAGAGCATCGCCCCCTGGTGGGCAGAGCATCGCCCCCTGGTGGGCGTGCCGGGTGGATCCCGGTCGGGCGCATGCGGGAGTCTGTCTGACTGTCTCTCCCTGTTTCCAGCTTCAGAAAAATGCAAAAAAAAGAAAAAAGAAAAAAAAAAAAAAGAAAATACCATATCCATAGGAAAATAGAACAAAAGGTTATTATAATAACATTCAGAGACAAAAATAAATTTTTGAAAATTGCTGTGGGGCAGCTGTGTTAGGCTTGCTTGCTCGCTGGTGTACCAGCTGCAAGCACTTTGCTTGACTAGTGCATAAGCACGTGGCAGTGCCACGTGTGTGCCGCCTACATAAGGCTATGGTTGCTTGCACTCAGGGGGACTGTGGATGACAAATTGCCCACCACTGTGAGGGGCCGTTTTGCTGTTTGTTTGCCTGAGAGGCGGTTTCCCCTGCCTGCGTGCTTGTCTGCCACTGTGAGACTCGATTAAACAGAATGACCCAACTCCTTCTGGCTCTGCAGTTTTTCTACCATCTGCCCAAGTCCAATGTAAACCTGCCTGGCCTCGGCCACTGGCATTACAATTGCAAATATGTTACTATAAATAAAAAATTCAATAATTGAAACAATGCCACCAAAAGTATAAGAAATAAAGAGGAAGTAGAAATTGAACCTCAAAAAAAGGGGGTGCTCAGTCTAGTCCTGTATTCAAATAATAGGGATTTCAGAAAGAGAAAATAAAGAAAATAGAGTGGAAGAAGTGATCATTTAAAAAAATATAAGAAATGCTCACAGAATTAAAGAATATGAGTCTCTTGTCTGATATGTGGTGGTACAGTGAATAAGGCATTGACCCAGAATGCTGAGGTTGCTGGTTCGAAACCTTGAGGTCACCAGCTAGAACACAAGCTCACATGCTCACTGACTTGAGCAGGGATTGTCCACACGACCCCAAAGGTCTCTGGCATGAAAAGCCAAGAACACTGGCTTGAGCCCAAAAGAGGACACAGGGTCAGCTTCACCCCCTCTGATCCCCAGTGTAAGGCCAGTGGCCACTGCCATGGCCATGGCCATACAAGTTCCCATTGGAGTCAGGTGGACGGTAAAGAAACTGTGGAGTCAGAAAATGGTGGGCCATTCTGTTTATTAGAGTCTCGTAAGGGCAGTCGAGCAAACAGGCAGGGAAGACATCTTCCCTCTCATTCCAGACTCTCCTGGACTTCCAGGACCCCACAAGCAAAACAGCCAAACAGGCCAGCCCCAAATCAGGGTTCCCCAGCCCCTCAGCACTCCAGGACTTTCTCTCTTTCTTTCTCTCTCTCTTTGCAGTCTCTTCTCCAGTTCAACAGGACTCCTCCACAGCTCACTCTCCGGACTCTTCATCTACACTCTCCAGCCAAACACAGGCTGGGGGAAAAAACCCTTCTCCAGCAAACATTAGCAACCAATGGCCCCTTCCAAGCGGGAAGGCAATCTAGAATCTACAATCTGCTGCCCTGAGGGCAAGCACCCTCAGCCTTCCATAGACTATACGCACATGGCGCTGCCCTGGTACAAGCAAGCAAATTTAGAAAACATTTGTTTACCCAACACCCCGTCAAGGCACTTATGAGAAGCAATCAATGCACAACTAAAATGAAGCAATGAGTTGATGCTTCTCTTTCTCTCTTTCCTTGTCTTTTTCTCTCTCTCTGTGTGTCCTCTATCTCAAAACAAAAAACGAATATATGTTTCCAGAGTGAGAGAAACCACTTAGTCTTCAATACAATACAATTAATGGGGAAAAAATCCACATTGGGGTATATCACAAAAATTTCAGAACAGTGGTAATAAGGAGAAGATTCTAAAACTTTCTGGAAAATGGAAGGGAGGGGTATTAATTAGTTTATGCTGTGTAACAAATCACCCAAACTTGGTGACTGACAGTAATTTGTGGGTGGTTTGGTAGTTCTGGTCGGAGCTGGATGCATGATGGTTGTGGGGTCTAAGATCGCCTCACTCACATGTCTGAGTCTTACTTGCTGGGATGCTGAGACTTCTCTCCACACAGTCTCTTATCTTCTAGGAAACCTGTTTCCATTTGTTCTCAGGGTGATGGAACCAAGGTTCTCAGCAGAAAGAGAGGGCCAGCCCAATGAACACGCACTCTTCAAACCTCTACTGGCATCATCTTTGCTATTGTCCTTTTTACCAGCAAAGATAAGGCAAAATCAGGTGAACGAACCAATGTCATGCAGAAAAGCATAGGAGGGCTCAGGATTGTTCCATTCCTGCCTGAAGGAGTGGAAGAGTTCTACACGCTCCACACCCTTCCCTTTGCAGTTGCTGGCTGGTGAGCCCAAGGAGCCACTTTTCCAAAATGTTTTTGTCAATTCATTTCTTGGTCACCATATTCCATAAACGTTTAGAACTGGTCACCATTCAAAATGGTTATTTCTTCTTCTCTGTTTTTTTTTTTTTTGTTGTTGTTTTCTCTTTTGGAAATACCGTTATGAGAATGTTGAACCTGCTTGCCTGAGCATCCAACTCCTTTTTTCTGAGCTTTCATTCCTACTCCTTGTCCCTCTGTCTGTACTTCTTATACTTTGGGGGGCATGTAGCATCCACCGGGTACGAGAACAAATGTTGGAGACTTTCAGGAGTTAAGATGTTACTTTATTGGCCAGTTTAACCTGCGCAGGGGCGAACTCCCGAGATGTCCGGAGACACCGTGCCCACAAGGAGCTGCAAATGGGAGCTGCGCCTGGAGCTTACAGCCAGGCCCTTATATATCCTAAGTGAGCAAGCATAGACAGAAGCAGATGTGGCAGTTTAGCTATTGGCTAGGGAGGTCACACGCAGCATAGCAACAGGGGCCGGCATAGCAACAGGGGCGAATTTCAAACCTAAACTTCTCATAAGGGTCTCTGACCTTCTTTGTTCCCAGCCTCACAGGAGCCATATCAGCACTTACTGTTCCTGCAATAGTTACACTCTTTGGCAGCTCTAGTACTCCCTGAATCTAACATTCCTCCATCTCTTTTGGGCATAAATCAAACCCTTGATTCTTTATCATTGGGGAGAATGGTATAAGGCTGGGGCTTATGAGAATTTTCTACTTTAGCTGTAGCTATAAGCTAATTGGGTCTTATACACTGGCTAGTGATTAGCCTACTACGCCTCTCACAATGGTCAGCGATGAGCTCAGGGGGAGAGGGGTATTTATAGGCGAAACCTACAAGGTTACAATGTTTTCAGCACATTTGTACAATATCTTTGCAAAAGTACACAAGCACACACTGTTTTAAGATAATAAACTGCTTTCCTGCAATATCTGCAGGGCTGATACACAAGGAACGTGTCCTGCCTTGTATTTTTCTTTTTTTTTGTACTAACTTCTTATAACTTACACAAACCTTCTGCAATTTACATAAACCTTTAACTTTTATGCACTTTCTTATTTAGAAATAACTGGCCTTCATAACAACTTGCTTTTCCCTTTTCTTTTCAAAAGTACCTTTATATTTTATACTTTTTATTATTAAAACTATACAATTTTTTTTTAGTCAAAACTTTTGATTTAAAAATCTTTAACCTTTAGTAACAATTAAGTTGACTTTCTTTTTATTTTAGTTTTTCTTTTCCTAAAGCCTGATTAAGAGTCCTTAGTTAGTTCCTCTAGGCATTAGCCATGCGTGGACCAGTTAACTTCTGGTTTGTGGCTGAAGCAGGGCATGCTGTCCTTCTCAGGGTCAGCTTACAAGGGTTGGCGGGGTCAGTCTTCGCTGTCCACAAAGGTGTCTCTGCTGGGACTGCAAGCTTCAGCCGGCTGCGGTGGACCCAGGCGGGTATGCCTTCTACCTTGGCAGTAGTGGGGGTGCTCAGGATCATGGTGTGTGGACCCGTCTACGTGGGAGTCAGTCCTTGGGTGGTGTACTGCTAGAAGTGCCTCTTGGACAGTCTTTGAACAGTTTGCTGAGTAACCTGTAAAACCTTCTTATGTCCTATTTTCTACAGTACAGACGTATCTCTTGATGGGGCTGGGAAGCCTGGCAGGCTTCAGTTTAATGACCTTTCTTTTTACTCTGGAGCAGGGCCTGCAAGGACTTGAGGAAATTATGATTAGAAATCTCTAGTTCCCCTCTGGTCAATCGAGGTACAAGGGGCACCGGTTGCCCAAATAAGATTTTATAAGGGGTCTATTTATTGAGATAGGGGGTACATCTGGTTCTAAAAAGGGCGAAAGGGAGGAGCTCAACCTAGTTTTCGCCGGTCTCCCCTCTCAGCTTAATTATAGTTTCCTTCAGAGTCCTGTTCATTCTTTCTACCTGTCCTGAACTTTGGGGCCTATAAATGCAATGCAATTTCCAATTAATGCCTAACTTAGTGGTTAATTCTTGAGATATCCTGGATATGAATGCAGGTCCATTGTCTGATCCTAGGGCTAGGGGAATGCCATGTCTAGGTATGATTTCCCTTAATAAGACTTTGCAGACTGTGGAAGCAGCCTCTCCTCACGTGGGGAATGCTTCCACCTATCCTGAGATGTCTAATAATACTAGTAGATACTTATAACCTGACTTCCTAGGGGTTATATCTGTGAAATCTATTTCCTACAGTTCTCCCGGAGCTTTCCCCCGATACCTCATAAAGGGGGGTAGCTTCTTATTCTGTGCATTTACTCTGGCACAGATGCTGCACCTCGAGACAATGGAGTGGACAATATCTCTGATGTTGGGCCCTACATAATACTTCCTGATAAGTTGTTCTAGCTTGTTTTGTCCTAGATGGGTACTAGTATGAATACTTCCTACTATTTCTCTTACTATTCCCTGGGGTAAATAGGGCCGGGAGTCTGGAAGCTCTATCTCTCCCTGTTGATTTTTCTTCCCTTTCAACTGCATCCCTTCCTGCTCTTCTTCTGGGGAATATCTAGGATCCGGAGGTAGCATTGGCTTAGGCAGCAATGGCAGAAGGCTTTCTTGTGGCCTAGTGGCTGCCCCTCTCTGGTGTCCTTTGCAGTGGATGATTGCAACTTTGGTAGGTAGCCAAATGGCGTTTAGGAGGGCAAGAATTTCATTGCGATTTTTAATGTCTTTCCCCCTGCTGTCTGTAAGCCTCTCTCCTTGTATATGGCTCCATGGACATGGGCAGTGGCGAATGCATACCGGCTGTCAGTATAGATGTTGGCAACTTTTCCCTCTGCTATCTGTAAGGCTCAGGTTAGTCCTATTAGCTCTGCCCTTTGTGCAGATGTTCCTGCGGGCAGTGCTTTCTGCCACAGGACCTTATTTTCCATGGCCACTGCTGCCCCTGCATGTCGCTGTCCATCCTTAATAAAACTGCTCCTGTCAGTAAAGAGGGTCAGGTCTGCCTTCCCATATACTTGATCCTTAATTCCGGGCGGGAGCCAGTTACTGTGTCAAGGATTTGTTTGCAACTGTGGACCAAAGTGGAGTCGCTGGGTTCAGGGCAGCAGTTTTGAGGAACTGAACAGATGGAGGGTTCAGCAGCTGAGCCTGATACTGCATTAGCCGCACATTAGATAGCCACCAGTCAGGAGGTGCTCGCAGCACTTGCTCTACGTAGTGCTCCTCAATGACTTTGATGTCCTGCCCTAAAGTTAATTTACCAGCCTCCTTGACTAGTATGGAGGTGGCAGCAAGTGCCCTCAGACATGTTGGCCATCCCGAGGCTACAGGATCAAGTCTTTTGGACAGATAGGCAACAGGCCTCTTCTACAGCCCAAGTTCCTGGCTCAGTACTCCTAAGGCTACCCCTCCTTTTTCTGCTATAAATAGCTGAAAGGGTTTGGCCAGATCTGGCAGGGCCAAAGCCGGGGCAGCCGCCAGGGCCTCTTTCAGCGCTTGGAACGCTTGCTTCTTCTTATCTGTCCATGTGAACTGCTCTTCCTTACCCCTGGTCAGTTCGTGCAGGGGTTCAGCTAGTTCTGCAAAGCCTAATATCCACAATCGACAGTATCCTACTGCACCCAGGAATTCTCGTACCTGTCTCTTGTTAGTAGCCTCGGGGATCTGCAAGACCATCTGAATTCACTGGCTGGATAATGTCCTTTGCCCTCCCTGTAAGTTATAACCCAAATAACTTACAGTTTGCGTCACAATCTCGGCCTTCTTGGCGGAGCCTCGATACTCTATTCGCCCGAGATCTTGTAGCAGGTCCAAGGTAGCTTCCTCACACTCTCCTTTATCCTTGGCAGCTATGAGGATGTCATCCACATACTGGAGCAGTACAATTGACGGATGGGAGAAGCAGAAAGCCTGCAGATCTTTGCTGAGGGCTTCATTAAAAATGGTGGGGGAATTCTTAAACCCTTGTGGTAGTCTGGTCCAAGTGAACTGCCCTACCAGTCTATTATCTGGGTCATTCTATTCAAAGGCAAAGATCCCTTGGCTCTGAGGTGCCAGGGGAATACAAAAGAAGGCATCCTTTAAATCCAGGGCAGAATAATAGGTATGAGTTGGAGGCAATGAGCTCAGTAAGGTATACGGGTTGGGCACCGTGGGATGAATAGTCTCTACCTGTGCATTCACCTCCCGCAAGTCCTGGACCAGACGATAGTCTTGGCTCCCCGGTTTCTGGACAGGAAGCAGCAATCAGAATTTTGGCAACTTCCTTCGCCCTGCCAACCTCCGGATCATCCCTATTGACATACATCTTCTGGGCTATCTCTAATAGCTTGCTTCTATTCTCTCCCTCGAACCCCTCAATCTTCTGAAGCTTTTTCCTAATATCTGAAGCGGCCTGAGTCACAAAGGCTATATTTACTAGTCTCCTGTTCTCTTCTGCCTCAGGATCTAGAGGGGTATATACTCTATAAGCCCCTATGAGTCTCTCTAGAAAGGCTGCTGGGAATTCCTCTCTTCCCTGGATGACTTCACTTACCTTGCTAAAGTTGATTGACTTTCTAGCTGCTGCCTTGAGCCCCCCCAACAGAGCCCAGCGATACTGGAGGAGCACGTCCCTTCCCCCAGTGGTATTAGGGTCCCAGGTAGGAGGTTGAGACGGGAGAACGTCTTCTATTTCCCTTCGTCCCTCCTAAGTTTCCCTTTCTTCTCCTAATACCGCCTTAGCAGCTTCTCTCATTATTCTGTCCCTTTCTTCAGAAGTGAAGAGGGTTTGTAAAATCTGCTGACAATCGTCCCATGTGGGCTGATGGGTCCAAAAAAATGGTCTCAAGGAGAGATATTAGTCCCTGAGGTTTCTCGGAAAATGGGGGATTCTGATGTTTCTAATTGTATAAATCACTAGTGGAAAAAGGCACATAGATGAGGCGAGGAGGTGCCCGTGGGCCAGCATCTGGTGCCAGCGGTGCCTCCCAGAGAGGCAAAATAGCTGCGCCTCCCGGAGGAGGAGACAAAATGGCTGCCCTCCCGGAGGAGGAGACAAAATGGCTGCCCTCCCGGAGGAGGAGACAAAATGGCTGTATCTACCCACACATCCATATACAGGTATTGATCTGGGTGGGGAGCCCTATAGACCATGGCTCTGACAGCAAACAAAATTGGAAGGTCAAAAGTGCCCTCTGTGGGCCGTCCTACATTAAATGCAGGCTATTCCAGCTGGCTCAAGGTCGGGAGGAAACCTGGACTTGGCTGCGGACCTCCGTACCCCTGAGCCCTCTTCTGGAAATCAGAAAAATTCTTCAACAGGCACTCAAGCAGGGATCCTGGCACAGACTCCTGTTGTCCCATCCTAGATGAATCAGGAATAATGAGAAAGGATAGGATACAGGCAACACACACTATTAACACAAGGAACACACTTGTCTCTCTCACACTCAACTCAAGTCATTTGAGCTCAGACAAAACGCAGCGCAGCGCAGCGCAAAACGGATTCTAATGTGACCGGTCACTCCAAAGTTAACAAATCCAAATATCCAAATTTCAGAGAGCGGCGTCCCGCTTCTGAAAGCCCTGGGTAGGTTACCAGCGGCGTCCCACCTACTACCTCAGGTTTATATGCTCCGGAGCCCAAAACCAAACCAAATGAGGATCCTCCGTGAATACTTACTCAGCTCGAGCTGTCCTTCCGGTCTCCAACCCAAAACTCCGCCAAGGGAGAATCCCAGGCCAGCCCCCAAAATGTAGCATCCACCGGGTACGAGAACAAATGTTGGAGACTTTCAGGAGTTAAGATGTTACTTTATTGGCCAGTTTAACCTGCGCAGGGGCGAACTCCCGAGATGTCCGGAGACACCGTGCCCACAAGGAGCTGCAAATGGGAGCTGCGCCTGGAGCTTACAGCCAGGCCCTTATATATCCTAAGTGAGCAAGCATAGACAGAAGCAGATGTGGCAGTTTAGCTATTGGCTAGGGAGGTCACACGCAGCATAGCAACAGGGGCCGGCATAGCAACAGGGGCGAATTTCAAACCTAAACTTCTCATAAGGGTCTCTGACCTTCTTTGTTCCCAGCCTCATAGGAGCCATATCAGCACTTACTGTTCCTGCAATAGTTACACTCTTTGGCAGCTCTAGTACTCCCTGAATCTAACAGGGCACTGCTTCAATTATTGAATTTTTTCTTTATAATAGTATATTTGCAATTTTCAAGAATTTGTTTTTGTCTTTGAACATAATTCTTATAACATTTTGTTCTTTCTTTCCATACATGCAAGTCACATTTGCAAAGGATGTGGACACAGAGAGGAGTGATTTATTGTAACAATCTGCTACGCCAAGATACTGCTTCCATAAAGACATTTAGTTATTCTCATGGTCTTAACATTCTTGGCTTTAAATGTTGTTAAATGAAGAAGAGTTTTTACAATTAGCTAAACTCAAAGTATGTCTTTGTGGATATTAGTTGTAGTACAACCTGTTTATTTTCTTGTTTCTCCCAGTTCTATTTTTCTGTTTGATTGTTTTTAATCTCTGTCTTTTGGGTTAGAGAGTCAGCTCGAATGTTCAGTGACTTTTAACAACTGATAATTAAATGTAAAGCTTATTGGATGGAAGCTGTGTATACACATTTAATTAAATATATCTTCCCATATTTCTCAACATTGATTAGTAAAATGACCCTGTAACAAATAGCTCCCCTGGGAGTAAAATACCTTTCAAAGGAAGTTAGCTGTCCTTTCAGAAAATAAAATAGCTCATAAACTTCCTATATCACATAAAGACAGTATGACTAATTATGCACACTACGTGATGATGTAGCTGCAGGCATGGACACACATACACGCATGTGCATGCATGCACACATGCACACGCATGCGCACATGCACACGCATAGGCACGCAGAGCAGCCAGCCAAGACAGAAAGAACCTTCTGACTCAGCCTGTTACAACAGAAGCACAACTCTATTTATTTAGTTGTACCAGCTGCACAAACACCATTGACCCCAATATGCCTGAACTTCTCAATCACACTAGAATGTGCATGTGGGTCATCTGAGGATTTTGTTAAAATGAAGATTCGGATTCAGCAGTTCTGGGAGGGGCCTGAGGTCTCAGCAGCCTCCGGGAAATGTGATGTTTGGTCCATGGACTGTATTTTCAGCAGCAAAATTTTAAATGGTGCAAAATGTGAAAAAGGTTTGAAATTTGCCAAGTATTGTATTTCCATGTGCTTATAAAAAAAATAGAAGCTATCCAACATCCTACTTAGTTCAATTCTATAAATCCACTCTCATAATTTGTAGATTTGGCAAGAAATTGGAAGCAAAAACATCAAAGACAAAGAAAATCACATCAAATATCTTATTATGATATTATTATTTATTTTGGCTAAAGCACATTGCCTTACGAGTAACCCTGTTAAATGTTATACATGTATATATAAATATCTAAATAAATAAGTGAATATAATAAAATCAGAAGAGGAAAAGTTGTCAGAATTATCAGTGACTCTAGTTACACTTTTACTCAAGTAATAATTCCTTCCTTGGAAGTGCTACTCTCAAAAAGTCATTGCTGGCTATGGGCCCTGATAATGCTCTTGGTCACTTAGGAATACTGGAAAATACTCCCAGTTTAGACATACACACTGCCGTCACCACCACCTCCCTCATCAACAACACCGAAGTTAATGGATGGCATTCACTTTATTTTTAACCTTCCCACACTGGGCATCCCATCACAACATATTTTTCTTAAACCTTTGATACCCAGTAATGCCTTTCTTCTATTTCACAAAAACAGCTTGCCAGCAGATAAATGAGTGGGGAAGGAGAAATAAACAGCAGTGGAGAAATTTCAAAGAAGTTGATTAATGATAAGAATTACTAATACTTACTGTGCTTGTGGTGTGGTAGGTAGTGTTCTAAGATTGCATGCGGATGAACTCGCGCTGCCCTGTGGCACTGATGAGCCAAGATAAGAAGTACCTCTGTGCCCTGGCCGGTTGGCTCAGTGGTAGAGCGTTGGCATGGTGTGCAGGAGTCCCGGGTTCAATTCCCAGCCAGGGCACACAGGAGAAGCGCCCATCTGCTTCTCCATCCCTCCTCCTCTCCTTCCTCTCTGTCTCTCTCTTCCCCTCCCACAGCCAAGGCTCCATTGGAGCAGTTGGCCCAGGTGCTGAGGATAGCTCTATGGCCTCTGCCTCAGGTGCTAGAATGGCCCTGGATGGGCAGAGCATCACCCCCTGGTGGGCATGCCGGGTGGATCCCGGTCAGGCACATGCGGGAGTCTGTCTGACTGCCTCCCCATTTCCAGCTTCAGAAAAATACAAAAAGGAAAAAAAAATGAAAAAAAGAAGTACCTCTGTGACTGTGTGTGTGTTTTGTGAGGATGTAAGCTGTGGGTGTCATTTTATTTACACATATAGTTATACGTTTTAACTTTTTAAGTCATTTCTAGTTAATATGCTAGAACTGCACTGTCCAATATGGTAGCCACCTGCCACACGTAGCTAATGTGCATGGAAATCAAGCCAGTGTGAAATGAGATGGGCTATAAGTGCAAAATACAGACAAGATTTTGAAGACAATGTTAAAATAGAAAAGAATATAAAATACTTCATTATTATTTTAGATTGATTATTGAAATACTTATGATATCATGGGTTAAATAGAATACTAAATATTACTAAAATAAAATAAATTATAAGTAATATAGTGATATATTATTATTGATTTTATCCTTTTTCCTTTTTTAATGTGGCTACTAGAAAATTTTAAAATGACCCACATAACTAGTTTCATATTCCTAGAGAATGACACCATGCTAGAAGCACATCTCCCAGACTTCTGCCAGCAAGGAAGAAATGAGGTGGAAAACCTACACTTGGTTAGTTCACCGCCCTGGACAGGTCTGTCTTCTCCCCGGTGTGTTTCTGTCTTAAGACCTGTGTGTTTATCTAAACTGGTGGTTCTCAGCCTGGATCGCCAATAGAATGACCTTCGAGGTTTTAGTAAACATGGCAGCCTGTGCCCATCTGCAGAGGTTTTGATGGTTGGGCAGCCGGACATCAGAAGCTTTAAAAGCTTGCAGGTGCCCAGAAGGACTGGCCAAAGCTGAGAACCAGATCCAGATGGGAACACGGGACTCAGTCCTGGTGACCGGCGGGGCGGGAGCGATAAGTGGGCAAGGTTTGCAGCCGTGTCTTGTCTCAAACCTCCTTGTAATCGCTCTTATTGAAATCTACCTACTCATTGATCAATGTCACCTCAATAAATATAATTTTCTAAATAAAAAAATTTTAATTTTATGTTTATACTATAAAAAAGAAAGAAAACTAATGTGCAAGGGAAAACATGCACTCCAGTTTCCAGAGAGAAATGATAGACAGTGAAGGAATGGGTTAAATGAGGGGAAAGGGAAGCCAAAGTCCCAAATGCCTCAGTTTGATGAGGCGGTCTTTCCCCAGGAACCCGAGGGCTGGTTACAGGTGCAGCCCCACTCAGGTCCTCCGCCCGCCCGATGCAGGGGCTGAGAGCGGCGGACCCAGAGGAGAACTGCAGTCCTGAGCAGAGTCTGGGCTCCGCTGCGTGTCCGTGGTCCCCTTCACCCTCCAGGGTGAGCAGAAGGCTGACTGCAGTGGTTCTCACATATTTAGTCAAAGGAAATGCTCAAATTTGCTGATATGATATTCTAAACATCTAGTATGTAGAGAGTCTCAGAATTTAGGTAAATTCCACTTAAGAATGTAGAGTTTATTCGAATTAAGATAAGAAGCTGCTCCTATTCCTCCAACCGTCTCATTTCAGTCAAACCTTCCCCCAAAGATATCCCGCAGCACTGGGATCTCAGGGCAGTACTTGGTTACCACTTTATTAAAACTGTTGGCCCAGACTTTTCTGAATAATAGTACTGTATTTCCCCATGTATAAGATGCTCCCACATATAAGACGCACCTTAATTTTGGGGCCCGAAATTTCAAAAAACAAAAAAGTATTACATAAAGTTATTGAACTCGGCCCTGGCCGGTTGGCTCAGTGGTAGAGCGTCGGCCTGGCATGCAGGAGTCCCGGGTTCGATTCCCAGCCAGGGCACACAGGAGAAGCGCCCATCTGCTTCTCCACTTCTCCCCCTGCTCTTTCCTCTCTGTCTCTCTCTTCCCCTCCCGCAGTCAAGGCTCCATTGGAGCAAAAGTTTGCCCGGGCACTGAGGACGGCTCTGTGGCCTCTGCCTCAGACGCTAGAATGGCTCTGATTGTGGCAGAGGGACACCCCAGAGGGGCAGAGCATCGCCCCCTGGTGGGCATGCTGGGTGGATCCTTGTTGGGCACATGCGGGAGTCTGTCTGACTGCCTCCCCGTTTCCAACTTCAGAAAAATAGCAAAAAAAAGTTATTGAACTCAAGTTTTATTCATCATAAAATTCATGCAACTCCTCATCTGTGCGAACAAGTGGGAAATGCAAGTAAAAAAAATCTACAACCACTGTATAAGAAGTATCCAGTTTTTAGACCCCAAATTTTTTGGTAAAGGTGCGTCTTACACATGGGGAAATATGGTAACTTTCCAGCCCTTTCCTGGCGAAGTCAGTGTTCATGTGGCAGATGTGTGTCAGTTGCCACCCATCCTTTGATATTGGAGAAACATAGGTCTCTCCCAATCGAGCACTTCTCCTGAGACGAACACTAGATGTTTTCCTTCTCCCTCCTTCCAGCTCTTCTTTTCTTATGTTTATAATTTGCAGTGTTATATGATTTTTTTCATATTCCCAACTTGATCAGGGTTAACTAAATACCCAACAGTTTTGGTCTCAAATCCACCAATGTGAAAATAGCCTTAAAGACATTTTTTTTTTAGGCTTTTACTATCAGCTACTGCCAGATGATTAAAATACCTGTGTCCCAGGCACGGTGCCATTTCTCTCAGATATTGGGAGCTGGGACCCAGGCCGTGCTGTCACTAACCAGAGCGCGCTCTCATTTTAACTTTCTTCAAGTAAGTCAAGGGTGAGAGCCACCCACTGAAGGCACATTTATGAATGAAAGCATTCATGGTCGGGCTTCCTGCCTTTTGTGTTTTCTTATAGATCTCAAGTTGTAACTTTCACATGACATAAACTACTTGAACAGTTTCTATTTCTATTCTGTGTCCCCCGGGGGAATATTTGGCAGTGCGTGCAATATTTTATAAAGAATCCTTTCCTCTGGCCGGCATTCAACTTTTATAACATATTTTTAGATCTGGAAATACATTCTCCCCTCCCTCCACCAGCATGTATATTTTTACTTTCCTCTTATTCCTTCTAAACTGAACCAAAATCTGTTTCCTGACAAATTGAGAACTGAGAAATGTCTGCGTGGGGGGAAAAGCGAAGACACATGTTATGTTGTAATTTTAGCAGAAATGTTGCCCAATGACAAAACCAGAAGTTGTCTCGTGATGTTTTCTTTTGCTCGCACTAACTTTTCCTATTTTGCTCTCACTGTCATCTCACTAAAGGCTGCTGAGGCTGCCTCCCATTCAGATGTTGTGACTTGCTTTACATCAGCAGAAAACTGATTTCTAAGGATAACAACAGCACGATGACTTTAATTAGGAGAGTGGGGAGGACAACTGTATGGGTTGACTGTCATTTTGAATTTATTGTAAATACAAAATTAGGCTGCCTGTTAGCCATCTTCCTGATCTTGAAGTATCTGTTACTGGGTTAGAAAGTTTGTTCAGACACAAGGACTTATCAAGCACTTGCTAACTTCCAGGCAGGGCTGCAAGTGCCAGGAATAGAGCACCAGAGCTGACAGAGCCTGTGTCGGCTGGTTTTGAGAGAGCTCTGAAGCCTCAGCCTGGGCACTTGAGAGATTTTGAAAGAATGGGTGGGTGGTCTGCAGGGCCCTTTGATTAACTGTGATTTTCTGTAGGTCCAACTCAGCCAATTACCATCTAGATAATTTCCAGGTAACCCTGGAAATCCTTTCAGGTTAGAACGTTCTTCCTTTGGCTTCTTGATTTTTGTCTATCTGTACATGGGCTACTGAGGAAAAGTAAGCTTTTCTGTTTCCTCTCTATGGATTATCTGACCACAAAAACTGGCCTGGGTCTCAGATTTACATCACATGTGGCGCACAATTGTATTCTGCTTCTCAAAAAAAAAAAAAAGACAACCAGAGAATATTTCAAAAAATTATTTTCACACATGATTATCGTACAGTATTACAATGTTTTATGTGCAAAATTCCATTTAAAAAATCATTTACACAAGGAAGTACAACACAGTATGTGCTGAGGGTTCTGGATGTATCACAAAAGCTAACAAAGGAACAAGGTATGAAGCCAACCACATTGGATGACGACGCATCTTTACACAGCACAATAACACGTTTTTGCAACTACCTGTGTTACATTGATATAAGACCCTCACACTTTGTGCCCCTCCAACCAAGTTTCACAAAACAGAAATTTACTTCACCACACATTCTTAAAATGCAGATGGCCTTTTTGGTGCATTGTGGGACTTTCAGAATTGTTTCCAAAAGCAAATAACATGAAAAAATTTTGCCAAATATCAGCATATTGACAGTATTCTCAGCATAGAGGGTCCCTTCTATCTCCTTTGCCCACTTCCTTCAAGGAGTCTGAACCAGCAGACTAACTCCTTCGTCCTTTGTTAGAGTCTATATTTCTCTCTCGATCTCTCTCTACATTCATTTCTCTCCTGATCCTCAGCATCACTTGGTTAAAACACGGAACAGCACAACATCTCTGAGCGTGAACAGGGTAACAGTACATCAGATTTCCAAAGGCATTCTGTGGCCAGTGTCAGTAATACATCACTTTAAGAAATATAGCAGTCTCTCCCCACAAAGTTGCTGAAGCATCCAGTTAGAGAAGAGAGACTTCTAAAACACAATACTCTCAAATCCAGCAAGAGATTTTTTTTTTGAATATTAAATGTTAAAATCACATGCATAATTATAGAATATTTTAAAATTACAAAAATATTTTAAAAACCAATCCTGACAGTTTACCTGCAACTGCCATAAAAATTTCTATGAAATATATAAAAACACAAAGGCTCTTTGTAAAAAAAAAAAAAAAAAAAAAAAGAGAGACAGAAAGAAAAGACGAAAGTGAAAGGATGAGGCCACCCACAGAACTGAGAACCTGACGCCGGCATCGGCTGGTCTTGTCACACACCTGCTGTTGCATTCAAGAGAACAACCTTGTACCTTAAATGTGGCCAGAGGTGAGCCCACCTGGAACCTGGCTGCGAATGGGTAGCAAACAATCTTAGGACACTTGGCCCATCAAATGCAATTCTCCATCTCTGAGGGGAACCCTACTGTTTCATGAGCCTCAGCTGCCTTGCCGGGGCAATGTGGGTGAAGACGCGCTTGGCCCAGTCAGTCTGTGGATGGCTTAGTCACTGAGCCGAGAGGTCTCCAAGGAGGTGACTGCTTTTCAAGCACAAGTGCGTGGAAGCCAGAGGCTAGGTGCCTCACTCCCCTTCGAATGCACCACTGGATAGTCCTAGGTGTCTTCTAGGAGGTGGTGAGGTCTTCTTCCCCATTCTGGAAAATGACGCCGTAAGGATCGTTCTTGATGCGCTTGTAGACGAAGTGGAAGATGTGGGGTTGCGGGCGGCTGTGCAGCTCAGCCTTGATTTTCTGAGGGTACGTGTCCTCTGCCAGCTGCTGCCACGTCTCGTCAACGAAGAGGAAGAGGCTGTACTCCTCGGGGTCCCCCACCTTAAACTTCTCGGCGCAGAGCTGACACACATCCTCGGTGGTGACGTACGGTCTCACGAGGAGGGTCTTTCCCGTGCAGCCACTGCCAACCTCCTGGAATGCAACTCGAAGGTAATTCTGCAGGTGGAAAGAGACATGTTGGGGGCCCAGTGAGAAGAAGGAACTGAGGCAGAGCAGCAATAAGTGAGCACCTGAGAGGCAAGGAGGAGCCGAACCTGCGTGCCACTCCAGGCTCTGGCTCCTCGGGATGCGTCCTGTCAGGACACAAGGCGCCATGTGCCAGGAAGGAGGCTGAGCTAACTGTGGACAGTGGTGAGAGCAGCTCTATGGACACGGTGGCAGAATTTTAATTCCGAATATAAGGAGCAGGAAGTTCACTCCGCTGTTTGGAAGTGTCCTTCATAAACCCTGGTTAAGAAATCCCTGGTGAAGAGTGTGACCCAGATCCGAGCTGGGTCGATTCCTAGCTTGGAAAACAGATGAAGCAGAAGAGCCGGAAGCGGGAGTCAGCAGGAAGGGACGTGAAATATGCAGAGCACAGACCGGACTCTCTCTGGACTACTCTTCATGAAGCCTGAGCAAGGGCAGGAATGTTAGGCTGGACCAGAAGATACTGACAGTGTGTGACCGTTTTTCACCTCCCTGCATGGCAATTTCATGTGGTTCAACCTAACACAAGTGTCTCTGAGTGCAATATAGAATAAGTCAGCAGGAAGGAAATGTTGATTCTTCTAAAAAGGCTTGGCGATGGAGCTGGTTATGAGCAAAGTGGTACTGCAGGGACGTACCAGGAGACGTTTGCAGGCGTGGCGCTGTGGCTAGCACCAGGTGTGTGCCGTCACGGAATGCCACACAGCCTCGATCCCACGGATGCAAGCCCGGATGAGGCATAAAGATCCTATGCTCACACCAGGCTTTCTGAGATTTTGTGACCCTCAGTAACATCAATTTCCTCCTCTTTGGGAGAGGGGTTAGCAGACAAAACAGAGAATACCCAGTTACATTTGATTTTTCAGACAGAACATTTTCCTCTTTTAAGTCTGGCAGCCCCACTCAGGAGTGAAGTGAAGTGGTGATCCCTATCCAGGGCCCCACGGGGTCACTGTGAGGGTTTCCTGGGATGCTGGAAGGGCAAGCTTGGCAGAGGGGAGGCCAGTGTGCTCTGCATGGCTAAGGTAGCTCTGCCGTGCTTGATTAGAGCACCTCAGCAAGCTCACATGTTCCACTTTACCCGCCCTCCTCTCCCATCTCAACCCCCCAACACTTGATGTCCATTTACTCATCGACTTCTGAAGAGAACTCTGTGAAAGAAGTCTACATTTTTTACATTTGACCAGTGAAGAACTTGAGGCACAGAGAGACTGAGCAACTTGTCCAAGGTCACACAGCGAGGAGTGGCAGAGCCAGCACTCCAGCATCTTCACCACTGCGGGTGCTGCCTCTCCAATGTGCGGAGACTTGTGTGTGCAGCTGTGACCCATGAGTTAGAAGTTCCAAGTGGAGTTTTGGGTCTGAGTGTTTTTACACCCAAACTGAGTGCTGAAAATTCCCTTCTTGGGTTACATTCTGAGGTGTGCATCTCCTGGGTGAGAGGGGCCAGTGGGGAGGAGTGTGAGGAAGGAAGGGGACACTGTGGCCTCTGGAGGTCTCTAGGTTAGCAGCTCCACGTGGAGAGGGCACAAGAGGAAGGGGCTGGTGTCAGGCAGGGAGATGGAAGAATGAATGTTTCTCATTTCTTCTGTTCCTATCCTCCAGAGGGCACACAACCTAAAGAGTCCCCTCCACAGAACCCCAAGGACCTGTGTGTGCAAAATCACTTAACACGTGGACAGCCTTTCAACAGCCCAAGGGGGCAGGCAAGCACACAGTAGGCAAGCTTGCTTTTCTGATCTATGTACCGGGAAGGAATCTGTGAAAATACTGCCCACTTAGAGAAGAAGCTGATCATCTTGCCTTTCCATGAAGGGCTGACGGAACCGCATGTACCTTTGAGTATGTTCAGAGGATCGAGAGGCAGAAAGGCAAGGAAAGTGAATCTGAGGATGGACGTGGACAAATCTGTCTTGCTTCAATATTCACCACACGACGCAGAGGACAAAACGCCATCAGGCATTAGAATTTGATTTCAAGTTTTCAAAATACGATTCAAAGACATTTGCAGACTTACTCATAATTTCACAGACTATGAGCAAATCCAGGGTTGTGCTGGCTACGGATTTCTATAGCCCTAACCTGTCTCTCCTCTCTAAGAAACAAGCTCTTTGGGAATTTCACATTCTTGGCACCAGCTTGTCGTCATGGAAAATTACAGATGGGGACCCAGGCAGGACCTGTCCGCTGCTAGTGAGATTCTGGGGTCTTCTGTTTTGAGGGGATGGGTAGAGAAGAAGGAAGGGGAGAAGGGAAAATGCGAGTGCACCTTTCCCTCTTGTCAGACAGACCAGGCAACTGCAGAGTCTAACACTGCTATTTCCACCTGGTCTTCTGATGCAAAAAAAACCCCACCCACCATCTCTGCCAGGAACGTCCTCCTTGGCTTCCTGTCTGCCTAGTGCTCAGCATCCATGCTGAACATTCTGGGAGAAATCCTGCCTTAATTTGACTTTGCTTTATTAAGAGCAAGAAGACTTGGGCTAAACCCATATATCTCTTTTTCAGTATAAGCGAAACAGAGAAGTGAAACATCAAGGTCAGAGGGTGGCTGAAAATATCTCTTCCGCCCGATGATGTGACATAGGGGGGACCCCGAGCCCTGAGCTGTGTGCGCCCTGTGAGCCAGCCTTCATGAGGGACAGAGGAAGCAGCGCGCCTGCCCCCCCACCCTCCTCACCACCGCCGGCCACGCACCTGAAAGTCATCCACGGAGGGGATGGTTCGGTTGGTGGTTCTCCTTTTGTGCCACTGCCTCAGGGTGTCTCTGGTCTCGGAGCTGAGCAGTCTTGCAGCTTGTTCTTCTTGGAAATTCTTTATCAGAGACAGTGCCCCATAGGCGCTTGTCAAGTAATAGCCTCCTAGAAAGGACAGAGAGATGAGTCCCCATGGGCTTCAGGGTCTGGTGGTGAGAGAGGGGACGTACAGAGGCTGTGCCTGTATTCCCCCCACCTCGTCCACTCGCCTCTCCTGAGGGACCACAGGAGCACACCCCCAGGAGCACACCCTAACGCCCCGCTCTGACCACTTATGCACTCCCTCCCATGGACGTAGGCAACCGAGGCCTGTGCGGGGACAGGGACACCGACGGCCCTGCCTGGCAGCGCCCCGTTTTCACTGATGGGGTTCTCACTCCAAGGGGCGAGACATCCAAGAATTTCTAAATTAAGTGCGATTGTGAAAATGTTTTGCCAAAAAGGTCAGGCCTTTTCACTGAGGCTCGTCAGAGGTGGGGAGGCACGTGAGGGAGGCGAGGTCACAGCTCCGAGCCCAGACTCAGTTATTTTAGAACAGGAGCCTGCTTATCTCCTGCCAATTCTTTCTTTGGGGTCTCTTTCTTTCTTTCTTTCTTTTTTTTTTTTTAGAGTTAATATTTTTTAAATTTTAAGTAAAGGATAGGCTTTGAAAGAACTGCACACAGTATAAGTGTATTTGCAATAACATCTTCCTCCTGATTCCCTTCCCTGTCCAAACCTGGGCGCTAAGGTGACACCTGTAGGAAAAAGTAATTTACAAGGAAAAGCAAGGAATGTCCCTTTGATGGCGCATTTAGGAATGATTTCTTATGCTTGGGGAGTGTTAAGAAACTACAATGCCCTGAGATACAAAGAAATGTGTTCGTAGTTTTGTCCTCAACGAAAATTTGGAGCCTTCTGAGGAACTTGCAAGCATTGTGATGTAGAATCGCTAAGAGGCACCCCAAATGTTTATCACAGATTTCCTAATCGGACACCCACATTTTACAGTGAGAGACCTTCTTTGTCAAAGTACTATTGCATCTCTACCATGAGCCCAAGACAGGCACAGAGCGGGGTAGGTTTGTAAGAAGCAGAGTCTGATTCCCTCCTCTACAGAAGGTTATATATGTATTGAAGAAAACAGACACTGGTTGTTTACTGGTGCAGGGACCAGAATTAGTTGTGGTTAAATCAGTTTTGTGCAGAAGTACCATTTTCATGGCCAAAGTATTTAGCTGCTAATACAAGGCCTCCAACAACTCTGTGTTCAACAAGTGACAACAGTCAAAATGGCAATTGGCCCGCCACCTGGGAAGTGAGCAGAGCCCCTGTGACTCACAGTGGGCATGTACCTGGAGGAAGAAATACCTCCGTGCTTTTTGGGTTACTGACAGAGCTCTGGGGGCTATTTTTATGGCAGCATCCTCCAGGCCGCTTCCCATGCCCATGCCACATGTCAGGCTTCTGATTTAGTTATTTGAATAGTTTAGGCCCCACCAGCTGGGGGTAAGTTCCTTAGGGCAGCGCCACACGCTAGCACAGAGCTGTGAGTAGCTGAATTCTACTAAATATTTGCCCCAGTGAACAAATCAGCACATGATTGAATGTGAAATGCTACACAGAATTTCTTTTCTTTTTTTAAATTAAATGAGAGGAGAGGAGGGCGGGGGTACAGAGAGATAGACTCCCACATGTGCCTTGACGAGGATCCCCCCAGCAAGCCCCTTACAGAGGCAAAGCTCTGTCCATCTGGGGCCACTTCTCCATTGCTCAATAACCAAGTTATTTTAGTGCCTGAGGTGAAGCCATGGAGCCATACTCAGCGCCTGCGGCCAACTTGCTCGAATCATTCAAGCCATGGCTGCAGGAGAAGAAGAGAGAGAGAAAAAGAGTGAAGGGGGGATAGGAGGGGTGGAGAAGCAGATGGTCACTTCTCCTATGTGCCCTGACCAGGAATTGAACCTGGGACATCCAGACGCCAGGCCAATGCTCTACCGCTAAGCCAACCGGCCAGGGCTACAGAATTTCAGGAGAAATCAATATCGACTTAAATATTCAATTAGAATTAGAGTTGAGACTTGAAGGGACTGCTAGAGTCGACATGGGAAGGGAGGAGGTTTCCTTTGGACCTTACATGTCAGACTGCATGGCTCTGATCTGTTCAGGTCGCTGAGGAGAAAACTCACAATGCTGGAAGTGCAGAACTGATGCACTTAGGGCCCTGGCTGGTTGGCTCAGTGGTAGAGCATCAGTCTGGCATGCGGGAGTCCCGGGTTCGATCCCCGGCCAGGGCACACAGGAGAAGCACCCATCTGCTTCTCCACCCTTCCCCCTCTTCTTCCTTTCTGTCTCTCTCTTCCCCTCCCGCAGCCAAGGCTCCATTGGAGCAAAGTTGGCCCGGGCTCTGGGGATGGCTCTGTGGCCTCTGCCTCAGGCGCTAGAATGGCTCTGGTTGCAACAGAGCAACGCCCCAGATGGGCAGAGCAGAGCCCCCTGGTGGGCGTGCCGGGTGGATCCCGGTTGGGCTCATGCGGGAGTCTATCTGACTGCCTCCCCCGTTTCCAACTTCAGAAAAATACAAAAAAAAGAAGAAAAGAAAAGAAAAGAAAAAAAAGAACTGATGCACTTAGGAACATGTGGATGCAGTTAGAGGAAGGCTCATTTTTCAGCAGAACTATAACCCTACCACAAGAGCTGTGCACTTAAAAGGGGTTCGTGATGCCTTTTCCATAAATGAAATTACCTGCTTAAATAGCAGAAAAAGATGTGGGCTGCTGCCCTGCAGACAGCGGGTCGTGGGCAGGCCGCAGAGGCTGAGTCGGGCGCGGCTCCCTGCTCAGCAAGCTTCAGTTCACTGAAGCGCAGGCCTGGCCTGGAGCCCCGGCCAATGCGGCCGGGCCACCCTGCTCTCCGGGGGAAGGTGGCCAGGAAGCTCGAGACACAGTTAAGTGGAAGCAGGCTCTAGTTGAAGCATGAGCCCACAGGCTGCCCTATATGTTCACTAGCTGGGTCTCTGTGTTGCTCTCATGTGTGATTCCTAGAGGCAAGGACAGCAACACAGAGTACAGGACAGCTTCCTCCTCTGGGAAAACGCTGGGAATGGTGGCAGGAAGTGGCTGTCTAGATCCTCGGCTACAAGATGTATGCATATGTTTGTCCTAAGTACACATCGTCAGCAACAGAATGGTAATTTTCTGAGTGACACTGGCATGCCCTTTCCCTTAAGTGCCAAGAATTGGATATACTTTTCACTAAAATAAACATGATTGAAACTTAAAAAAAAAAAAAAAAAGACAGAAAACCCACCCAACCTGGACACATACAAAACTATAAAAATGATGCAATTTGTAATGATGGCCTGTATGCTTCTCTTGGTCGCTGGACAAAGCCACATGCCTTGCCCTCCTGTCAAATCCAGGGCAGAGCCCGTAGGGAGAGCTCCAGGCAGGGCCTTGGCGGCTGAGGGTGTAAATAACATGGGGGATGGTGAACAGGCAAGAGGGTAAAGGAATAAAGAGGCCCGTTCACATCTGTCTGGGGTAGGGTGGCAAGGTGACAGGATATTCATCACTAACCCTCAGTCAGCAGTAACCCTAGAGAGGTGGGAAGATGTACCTATGGGCTCTGAGGAGGAGGACAGACCTGATAAGGAACTCAAGCACTAGGGGACCAAGGAACAGGTTGTGGGTAACAATCCACAGAAGGCCCCCTTCAGGGAAACTCCAAGTATGATGCATTCCTTGGGGAATCCTAAAACACTCCTGGATCTGATGCATTCCTCGGGGAATCCAAAAACACTCCTGGATCTTTTTACTGAAGCCCAGAGCTCAACCTCCCTGGAGAAAAGAAAAAGGAAAGTCTACGCAACAACTCAGCAGCCAGGGTCTGTCCAGGCTCCTCCAGGGATGCACAGAAATGGACTAAGAGGACCCACAATGCACAGGCCGAGCTCGTTCTCCTTTGAAGAGACCAGCTCACGGGGGAGTCCCAGTTATTTCTGCTTTTCAAGGCTGCGATCACGACGACAAACACCCCAATTATTTCCAGGATAGAACACCTAACCAATGTGTCAGGAGGAGGGATTTCTGCTAAGACACGGGGTCAGGCAGACACGAGGAGGAAACTGAGCTGCCACGGTTAATTGAAAACAAATCGCCCAGATCTTACTCTGCGGTATTTTCAGTTGAGCAAGGAACAGATACTGTTTTGTTTTGTTGTTTTAATAAAAAAAGGAAATGAGTGCAGTTTCGATCTTGAAAACAAAATCTTTTTTAAATGATGAAAACAAAAGACGGGCCTTCGTCTGTTTTGCTGGTATAACAACAGGACATTTTTTTTGACAGTGGGGATATTCAATAACAGAAGTTTCACAACTTCCTCTTAAAAATTTTTTTTCTTTTTCAAAATAACATTTATTCTATTGAACAATATTTTCACTGAAATTAACTAATCTCAGTGAAGTATAATTATGGTAGGGTTACATTTCCAAATTTCCTAAAAATAATATGTATTACTTTTGTAGTTAGAAAAAAATATCAGCAAATTCTTTTAAATTAAAACTTGACTTAACCTTTAGGATTTCCAAAAAGGCTCCTATGTAACTGCTTAACTAATAGGTTTTTCTGTTTGTTTGTTTTTAATCGAGACGGGTTTTTATTTCAGGGTATATTTTTGGAGCTAGTCACAGTTGGTGGATTGCGTAACGCTGAGTTGTACTAAATGTCACTGAGTCAGGCACTTCAAAATGGTGGATTTTGTTGTATGAGCTTCATCTCAACAACAAAGAACACAACCTCCCCGGAGCAGCCGCCCTCCCACCTCTCCGAAGGCACGTTACCTTCTCCATGCAGCAGCGAAGGGTCTAGGAGCTCCATCATGTACTCGATCTCCGTGTCCAGCTCCAGCATGTCACACTGCGCGAGGACATAGGTCAGGACTGGGAGAAAGTCGTCAGCGCCATACATCCTCCCTGGGGTTAGGAGCAAAGGGGAAGACAGGAGTATTTTTACCAACGTATCTTTCATATCCTACTTGCTGCTTTTATTAGATGATGAGGAGTCATCCTGGGGAAATTGTGCTATTTATAAGTAGAGGTGGGTGTTTCTGGAATCCGGTGCAGCCTACCGCCTTCCCAGCTGCTCATGGCTCAGACCAGCCCTAACTCAATTTCAAAACGAGCATCTAGGAGTCAATGAACACAGGAACCATTTTTCTCCCTATTGACATGAGTTGCATGTTATGCAATAGGACACAGTACTTTTAAAAAGTTTAGCTTTAGCAAGCAATATTACAAACCAATTTATAAAGTATCTACTTATTATGTTAACCCTTTGTGTCTTGTTTTCTACTGCTGTCTGTTCAAGTCAATCACAAACATAATAACAAGACCAAACCCAAGCCAGGAATGAAGGTTGCTCTCTGCTCTCTGCACAATTTATTAAAATCTGGTAATTCAGCATATGTTGAATAGATAAACGTGATTAATGTATGGCAAAAATATTTTAGTCTTTATTGCTATTTTTCATTACAGTGGTGATTCTCAGTGAGGGTGATTTTGTTCCCAGGAGAAATTGGCATTGTTTAGAGGTGTTGTTATTGTTGGGACTGGAAGGTGGGGGTGCAGCGGCATCCAGGATGCTGGTGAACTTCCTACAGGAAGTGGACAGCCCTCACCACGAAGAATCGTCTGGTGAGGATGTCATTAGTGCTGAGGTCGAGAAACTGTGCTTTGGAAGAATATAATCCTGTGCAGATGTTTTCTGGGATCTTTTATATAAAAGATTTCAGGAACTATAACCATATATTTTCTTTTTATTTATTTATTTATTTTTTTTGTATTTTTCTGAAGCTGGAAACGGGGAGAGACAGTCAGACAGACTCCCGCATGCGCCCGACCGGGATCCACCTGGCACGCCCACCAGGGGCGATGCTCTGCCCACCAGGGGGCGATGCTCTGCCCCTCCGGGGCGTCGCTCTGCCGCGACCAGAGCCACTCTAGCGCCTGGGGCAGAGGCCAAGGAGCCATCCCCAGCGCCCGGGCCATCTTTGCTCCAATGGAGCCTCGGCTGCGGGAGGGGAAGAGAGAGACAGAGAGGAAGAGGGGGGGTGGAGAAGCAAATGAGCGTTTCTCCTATGTGCCCTGGCCGGGAATCGAACCCGGGTCCCCCGCACGCCAGGCCGACGCTCTACCGCTGAGCCAACCAGCCAGGGCCACCATATATTTTCTATAAGTAAAATATGCTGGCAAATTTAAGAGGTGATGTTCATATGCTATCACTGCTAGCCTAAGAGCTCATGCATTGTCTGACCTGTGGTGCCACAGTGGATAAAGCATTGACCTGGAATGCTGAGGTCGCCAGGTTGAAGCCCTGAGCTTGCCTGGTCAAGGCACATACGACAAGCAATCCAGGAAGCAGCTATGAGTTGGTACTTTTCACTCCCTGCCCCTCTCATTCCTCTCTTTGTAAAATCAATAAATAAAAATCTTAAAAAAAAAAAAGACCTCATGCATTAATGTCTTTCCTCAACAATTTAAATGCACACACATTTCTACTTGAGTGGTTAATAGGGCTTGTGTTTTCTCTCTGTTCCTCCTCCATGAAGCAGTTTCACTCAGAAGAAAGGTGGCGGCCATCCACGGAATTACAACAGGCTCCCTGCAGACCCGGAACAACGCAGGACTTATGGTTACCCATGAGACAGGGTTATGATCTAGAAACAGCAGCACAGGGGAAATCCTGGGTTTACTTCCCAACTTTGTAACTCTTTTGTGACTTCCAGTTACATTGCTTCAGCTTATGGAAAAGGAGGAAGAGCCCATGAAATGGCTATAATGAAACTGCATTGTTTACTGAATGCTCCAAGTGACTGACAAATGCTATAGATCACTGACACAAGCCCTCACTGGCCAAAATGTAGCAATGGTTATAATCAACATTTCCATTATGCTTGGGCTAGGCCAGCCTCATCCCATCTCATGCCCATCTCATGAAGAGAAGGGTCATATCCAACAAGAGGCGCAGACACTGCCTCTTAGAAGGTAAAGTAAGGTGGCCAAAGTCCCACAGTTAATGAATGAATCCATTTGCAGAGCTAGGATTTAAACTCAGCCTGCAGAGACTGGACATGTATTCACTGCTCTGTACTAAAATCTTCAATAAACTGGTGTCGCAAAAATCCTGTTGCACTCATCTGATTACTTTGTTGATGCTACTAATCTGTTGCTTGCGACTAATTTGCCAGACACTAACGTAACACTTGCATTTTTGTGAGCAGCTTGGTGAAAACAAGAGATTGAAAGGAAGAGAAACTGGGAATCAGAAGGCCTGCCTCATGACTGGTCTGGCCACTGGCCACTGGCCACATCCCTGCTCTGGTGGGAGTGGCAGCTCACCTGAGTTGTTCTCCATGACAGTATAAATAAGCTTGCAGACCCTCAACAGCAGCATGACTTTCTTTTCTGGTGAGTACATCTTCTGCATAGTGATGAATTTGACTTTAATTTTCTCCACATCCACAAAATCAGGGGTGGGGGCAAAGACCCCCAGCTCCTGTGGATTCCTCTGCCGCACAAGCTGCAGGTTCTCCTTGAGTTGTTTCCATGAGCCGTCGGCCATGTGGAAGTCCTTCAGCATGGCCTCCACGTGCTTCTTCAGGGGCTTCAAGATGCACTTATGCATGGCTTTTTCCAACACCACATCTGCCAAAGAAAGTGCAGCTACTGTGACCATTGTCTGAAGAAAGAAGAAACGCAGGTCTGCTTTCTCACAATGGACATCTGCAACTCTACGCACTGGTTAGAAGATGAACAAGTTATGACTTCACCCCACTCACCAAAAAACTTAGCAGCACTGTCACTCTCCAACCTCTTAAGGGCGGGACAAAAAAAAAATCTTCTTAATTTTGCTTGCATAGAATTAGTGCAACTAAATATATTCGTTTTAACTACTTTTATGCCCCCTCCTCCATAAGCACAGGCAAATATTTTAAGAAGCCATTCTTCTTACCTAGTTCTTCCACTGATCATCAGGTTGACAGGTAAACAAATGTTATTTTACAGAAGGATTTTCTAATAAGCAAGAGTTCAAGATCCCTTAAAATATTTTCTGAGGAAATAAATTCAACTAGATATATGTTATCTTAGATTAGAGACTGGACCAAAAATATAATTCTTCATTTCATTTGCTATGAAGGACATCTTTGGGACATTAGATGAGATTTGAATTAAGTCTGCAGATTGGGTAATAGTGTTAACACTGAATGAGTGTTAATTTCACTGTGGTTCTGCAACAATATTTCTATTTTTAGGAAATACACACTTAGGGTAAGGACACAATGTCTGCAGCAATTCTCAAAGGTTCAGTAAAGAGGAGGATATGTGTGTGTGTGCTTGGGTGTGTGTGTGTGTGGGATGTGTGTTGGGAATGGTGTGTGTGGGGTGCATGTGTGTGTCTGTGCTTGGGTGCCTGTGTGTGGGGGGTGTGTTGGGAATGGTGTGGGGGGGGTGCATATGTGTGTGTGTGTACGTGCGCTTAGGTGCATGTGTGTGCGGTACGTGCTGGGGATGGTGTGTGTGGGGTGCATGTGTGTGTGTGTGCTTGGGTGCCTGTGTGTGGGGTGTGTGTTGGGAATGGTGTGTGGGGGGGTGCATGTGTGTGGGGGTGTGAGGTACATGCGGTGGGTTATATAAACAGAAAGAGGAAGGGGACTGGTACAAATATGACGAAGTTCTAACATTTGGGGAATCTGGGCAAAGGGCAGACATGATTTCTTAGTACTATTTTTGCAACTTTTCGGTAAGTCTGAAATGATTTCAAAATAAAAAGTAACATTTTTGAATGTTCTTTTGGTGTGGGAGGCATTGTTTCTCCCTCTTTCTGTGAGTGGTCGCCCAGTGGGGTGGCTTTCTTGGCTGATAGAAAATGAGCCAAGACCATTTCTTGGGGACCCAGACGGAAGACCATTTCTACAATGATAAGCTATCTGCTCTTTCAACATCAGCTCTTCCATCTCCAATGTTTGCATGTTCTCATCAAAGCCGCTTGGGTAGTAACCTCACCGAGTATCTGACACTGTAATGCGATTTCATTTTGGAAGTACATGAATCCGTATACTTATAAGACTGGGAATAGCTGAGTTACCTCTCTGGGCTTTGGAATTTCTGACCCTGGGTCAGATCACACTGAATCAAAATTACCACCTATTATTAGAAGGTTGGGGATCAAAAGAACTCTAAGCTAGACACACAAACACTGAAAATAATTTTTCTCACAACCCAAAGTTAAAAGGATTTCGAGTTATGTCGACCACACAATGACATGCTTCCCCTTCCCATTTCCCCCTCCATATCCTAACCAGGAGATCTCTTTGTTTAAATGGAGAGCTTTATTTAACTATAGAAATTCAGACTGAAGCAAAAGAAGTTATGAAGTAAGAAGAAAAACATTTTTACTTGACATCTGGCATTAAAACAAATTATTTGTTTACACTGGTTACGTTTTGTTAATAATCTTACGCAACTTTTTAGCAGCTTTGACTTTACTTTTTTATTACAATGAAAAGTCAGTAATAGCAATTAACAATGATTGTTCAGAGGGCTAGGGTCTAAGTGCTTTATTTCATTATGTCATCTAATTCCTACAATTCTGTTATTTTTGCATGCTACTGATATTATAGCCATTTTATAGATGGGGGAACTGAGTCTTAGAGATATCTAATGGCTTGTTTGAGGCTGCACAATTACTTTAAACCACCAATCCCACCACTTTTCAAAGTAAATAATCTCAATTCTAAAGTTCAAGGTGCTTTATAAACAAATATTCCCCAGTTTATTCCTCTCTATCCAAAGGTTCCAAAGCTACATTCCTGACTATAAATGACCACTCTCTTAGAATTAGGTTACTAAGGGGGAAGGGAAATCATGTCCATCATTAACCAGGAGTGTACATGAGTGTTGATAGCAACATTATTTATAATAGCCCCAAACAGGAAACAACCACAGACCCACCCCAGTGGGATGGATACTAGGATATATATGCACAATGGAATTCGGACAATGAAAGATGCATTCCATGGAAAACAGCACACGGCTGCTCCAGAGGCAACGGGGTGGAGCTCACAGATACAACGCCGTGTGGAAGCAGACATAAAAGAGGATCTCTGTCAGCATTTCATGTACATGAAGTTCAACTGTAGGCAAACAATCTACGAAGACAAAGGTCAGGACGGCAGTCACCTTTAGGGATAAATGAGGCTGTGAGAGACACCTCCAGGGGAGAAGATGTTCTATATCTGGATCTGAGTGCTGGCTACATGGGTGCACACATGAAAATTGACCGAGCTGAGCACTTAAGATAATGCACAGTCTACGGAGATAGTGAAACCTTAATAACCATGTATAAATCAAACAGAAACAATTAGAGATCAGCCTGGGATGTTCTCCTTGAACCCCAAGGGCAACTTCTAGTCCTGCCTGGGCCAGAGCATCGCCACAGATGTCTCTAGCAGGAAGCTCGTCCACGTGAGCCAGCGGTGCCCTCAGGCAGCCTTTGAGCTGTGAACAGCACCCTTCCCCACCAGCGGGACTGTGGAAATGCTAGGAAGGCTGAACCCAAGGACCCATTGCCAAATGCCCGTTCTTTTGAAACCTAGAATGAAAAAAAAAATTAGCAGTGTTGGATTTTTTAGGCAATTTTTAAAGAAATAAGACTGCTCCCTACATTGTGTTTCAGCACTTCACTCTTAGCCTCTCTCCAAATCCTTAGTAAGTATAAGGAATATTGATTCCTAAGGACCTGGGACCCAGCTGGGTTTCTCCAGTAAAAAAAAGCAGGCTTTGTTCATGAAGGAACAGGAATAATGATTTCAGTAAACAAAAGGAACAGAAAATCTTTCAGAATGAGGGATAGCTCAGAAAAAAACCCAGAAAGAAAACAAAACCTGAATGCTTACAATTTCTTATAAATTCCTATCTGTTGTTTTCCATTATCTGATTGCTTTAAATCCAAGAAAATAAAATATATAGTTTAAACTGTAAGAACACTGACACTGTTCTAGGCACTCCACATGCACCGAGTCTCCGAATCTCAAACCCCCTGGGGTTTCATTTTCTAGATAGGAAACTGAAACCCACAGAGGTCAATGCCACACAGCTAGCAGGACGAGGAGCCAGGATTCGAACCCAAGAAATCTTTGTATTTATCCACAAACAATACCAGAGAATTGTTTGAGCTACAATATTGTGAATTTTATTTTATTTTTTTTTAATTTTTATTTATTCATTTTAGAGAGGAGAGAGAAAGGGAGAGAGAGAGAGATAGAGAGGGAGAGAGAGACAGAGAGAGAAGGTGGGGAGGAGCTGGAAGCATCAACTCCCATATGTGCCTTGACCAGGCAAGCCCAGGGTTTCGAACCGGTGACCTCAACATTTCCAGGTCGACGCTTTATCCACTGCGCCACCACAGGTCAGGCTAGATATTGTGAATTTTAGAAACAAAGGGTTAGCTGAATGATTAAAACTGGAAACCAATGTCTGAAAATATTTATACAGATCCTATCAACTGTTCCGAAAGCTTAAGGGGGGGGGGGGGATGGTGAACAGCACAGCAGTTACTTGACTGCTTCCAGCCTTAAGGAGACCGGTGCAGTTATGTGTGAGGAACGTGAGACGTGCTTCCCTGTTGGCTGTGGGGGGTCACTGCCCTGCTAGGGACAGAAGGCTGGACACTTCTCCCTGTTGCTTCACTCTGACTGACAGCATCGATTCCAGAGAAGGCCAAAGATCAGACAGGGACCCATCACGAGCCTCGGTCCTGCTTACCCAATGCTGTCTAGGGGGAAGTGAGAGCCTGAGAGGTGAAGGTGAAGTCCAGGGAGGATGTGTGTCTTCGAAAGCATTTGGAGCATGAGGCCTGGCAGCCGGCCCAGCTCTCAGAGACCCTGGCCAAGCCACTTCACCTCTGTCACTGTCATTGCCTAGAATTTCTAAACTGCCATCAGACTCCTTGTCCGCGAAGGCAAGGCAGCACAAGCAGTCTGAACCCGACTGATTGCTTGAACAAAACAAAATAATCATGAATACTCTTCAGGGGATTCTAGCAGAACCCAGAGTCTAAACAACATAATATTCAAAATGTACAGGTTGTGGGGCAAGGATAAATGATGAGGTTAGGTCATGTGGCCTCCTGCTTTATTAGAGTTCTTGCACTCTGGTAATTTTTAAAAAGTAAAGTAGTACAAAGAAAGGCTCATGACAAGAGATGGGTCTTTTTTTTGAAGGGAATTCAAATTGTGAAATTTAAACGTTTGTAATTACTAACATGCACTGGGCATTTAATTTGTGCAGTTCCTATTCTAAGGGGGCTCTACGTATGACGTCACTCTATGCTAACCCTCCCTTCAGCCGCTGTAGTAGGAACTAGTGTCATCCTTATTGTGCACATGGGCATGAGGAGCAGAAGTCAAATGACTTCCTGGGCATTGCAGACGAGGTGCAGGCGTGGTTGTTCCTCCTGCAAACAAATCAGGAGACAGTATGATGGGTCTCCTCTTGTGCAGGGGCAAAATGAGCTGATTTTTGTGTGAGTGCAAATGTATTTCCCATTGGCTGTATAACTGGATTAAGGATTAGAATTAACACTGGGTGGTGCTCGGTGAGTCCCAAGCACTATTACATATTCCCAACCCTTTGACTGAGATGAGTACATCATCCCTACCTGTCTTAGCTCAGGTTCTCCCAGTAGCTGAGCCAAGACAAAGAGTAGAGTGTGAGTAGTTCACTTGGGAGGTGAGCCCAGGAAGCACTAGCAGAGGATGATAGAAGTCAGACAAGAGGGAAGGTGGCCAGCCAATGTAGCGGGCTTTATTAAACCAGTTATCACAGGGCATTATACTCCTGCTCCCTTCAGGGCCTGACCAGGGCGGCTCCCGAGCACTGGGGAGGGCATGTCCATCCGTCCCGGACAAGGGCTCCGGTGGCACAAGAAAGTGTCAGGCAAAATTTCGCAGCTGCTGCCAGTTGGAAATCAAGCGGCAAGTGAGCGTCGGTGGGCAGACACAGCAGTGTCCAGCACAGCACGCTCCGTGTGAAGACACTGGGGCACAGATGCATGAAGACACAGGAGCAAGCACACACAGCTCAGCAGCAGCAGGGCTGGGACTTCCAACCCAGCGGTCCAGCCTGAGTCCAGCCTGCCCTATCACTCGTCCCTGCCTTTCTGCCGAGACACTGACCCTGCCCACCTCAGCACAGCTGCGCCAGGACACCCAGGCAGCCACCACAGCACCTGGTGTCCCAGGGGCACTCGGGTGATCTGAAGTCCAAATGAGCAGTTTCCTACTTTGTGACCTTGAGGGAAGAAGATGACCTTTCCAGGCCTCAGATTCCTCATCTGTAAAATGCGGCCACGCAGAGGTTTCCAAAGGGATTGGAGGGAGGGCTAGATGACAGCACACAGCGAGCACCTAGTACGCACCTGACGCCTAGTCAGTGGATAAAAGTGTGGATCCCTCTGCTCCTCTTGAATGTGTGGTACACGCCTTTGAAAAGGGAGCAGGTGAAATGATTCAGGCCGCTTTGTCTTTTTTTTTTTTTCTGTGTTAACTGTGGTTTTCTTGGTTTGAAATGGGACCTGAAAGTGCTTTGATAAATTAATTGAAAGCCACCTATTTTCCTGTACACCTTATTCTCACGCAGCCCCTCCCATCCACAGGTGCAAAGACAGAAGGTCCGCAGAGGGGCCCTCTGGGTTTTCCTGCCCTGGAACCCCAGGGTGCTGTCACAGCCCCACCCTGACCCTGTCTAACGGCTCAGACCTGGAGGAGCCGCACCCCCTGGGCTGCTCGGTCTCCTCCGACAGATGGGACTTGAGAGAGCCCAGATCCACTTTAGACGAGAAAGTGTGGGGGGTGAAGGGTGGGTCTGGTTCACCACTGACTGCTTTTGCTCTACTAACTGGGGAGGGCTCAGGCCACACTGGTGTCTCTGCTATGTCTGCCCACTCCAGGTCCCTGGCACCCTGGCTTGTCACACTGGTCTGCAGCTGTTTATGGCTGACGTCTGATTTGATGGGTTGGTGACTGAGCTGGAGAGATTTGTTAGAGGTCCTCCACTGTGATCTTTCTACAATGCTTCCCACTACCTTAAAGATTGAGACGTTACCCAGGCCGTGCCCCAACCTCGCCTTCCATTCCTTCTTCCAGGCACATCCCACAAACAGTTCATGTTCTGGCCGAAAGCAACAGTGTTGCAGCCCGCTGTGCCTCTGTGCCTTTGCACATGTTGTTCCTTCCCTGTGTTGGGCCCCTTGCCTTCCCCCACACGGATTCCCATGAGGCCTTGCTTTCCCTGCCCCTCTACATGCTCCTCCACCCTTTCTGTGAACTCAGCATTCTTTGCTGCCTTTGCCATGGCACAGACTTTCAGACAACTAGACTCCTCTCCTCAAAGGGAAGCCCTCTGAACACCAAACTGGGGGTCATGACGTGAGCCACCAGCTGTCCCTACCTAGCACATGCTCCCAAAGTGACTGTTGAATTGAACTGCCAATCTTCCCTTTGGGAAGCTACGTGAAAATTGTTTCTTCTTACTGCTGCAGAATACAGTGACGCAGCAGACGGCGATGAAGCTACGCCCAGGTGCCCCAGTCCTGCAGAGTCCCTTGTTGCCTGCAGGGATACCCTGTGCCTGGCCTTGCTTTAAGTATTTCCAGCAATGCGTGCTTCAGCCCGTAAATAAGAAATGATAATTAAAGGAAGATCCCACCAGCCCAGCAGAGATGGCAGCAAAATAAAGATAGTAAGTACTGGGTGGTGCTTCGCTGGCATTAGTGTTGGTTTTGGTAGGTTTCAGGGACGGGCATTATGCAAAAGTTTAGGCTATCTTCATGTAGTGTTTCATGTATGAAATCCATCATACTAATTTCAGTGTCTTCTAGTAAAAGGCCAGTAAAAACAGGGAGGAGAGACCAACCCTCCTCACAGAAAAATTCCAAGTAGTTTATGTCGCTCTCCTGGCCTCAGGAGGTGGCGCTTAGGTCTACCCTTATCCCGTGAGTACGGACAGGACTCGGTTGTTTGCTTCTGAAGAGCAGAGTAGGGGAATGGGAGGACATTTAATTTGACAGAGCAGAGACCTGGCAGACTTGACCTCGGGTTGGTGACCCAGGGTGACAACATTAATGTTAGGTCATGTGGGTCAGGCAGCCTTTGCTATGGTGTGATGTCACCTCTACGGTGTCCTCCCTCTTCACAAAACATAAAAAAGGCAGTGTAGCCATGACTTGAGATGTAGGGAAAGCCTGTCGCATGAGTGGCTCTCCGTCTTACTTGCATCCTGGCGGCCCCTTGCTAAGTAAGCTTTTGTTTCCTCATCGAGAAAAATGGGGGTAATAAATAGGGCCTCCCAAAGCATTAAGGAGATTTAAGGGGATCCTACAGATAAAACTGCTTCTTAAACCATCAAGAACCACATATCAGTAAGAAGATTACAGGGGGCTTTCACTTGGTTCTTTTAAAAACAGAGTATGCATGTAATGTATACTCTGACTCCACAAGAAGCAGGCCATGAATTTTGGCTTCTAAAAGCAGCCCCTGGGCCTGGACAGTAGGCAAGAACCTCCAAGGGACACGGTGTCTGAGGTGAGAGGGCGGGGCTGTGCCTGCAGGACCTGGTCCCAGCTGAGAGGCTGGACAAGGGAGGCGAGGCAATGGGTGTGACCCTGGACAGTGAGGGCTCCTCCACACAGAGCCGGCCTCACCAAGACAGCCAATCAGAGCCGCCGTTTCAGCAGGGGCAGGCTGCTGGGAAATGGGTTAAGTTGTAAAGATTCTCATGCTTCCATTTCAACCAATGTAGCATTTTAGTGTCCCTTGGCTCATGCTCTCAATTCCTGTATCAATCCCAAGTTATGGTGCTACTTCCTGCCTAGGAGGTACTTATGTGGATGCTCCTACAGTCAGAAAGCACAGCTATCTCCCTTGTGATGCCATTCCCAGCCCCACTGTGGTAGCAGGTGCTCTCTGAGTTACTGGGCTAACAGTTCCTTGTCCCATGCAGCCAGGCACTCCTGGGCAGAGACTCATAACTCCAGGGCTGTGAGTTTCTTTCAGTCGATATAATTAACCCAATTTTGATTTTCTAAAGTAGAAACTATATATGCCCCATAGGAAAGAGAGGTGGTCTTCCTGCTGTGTTCTTCTATCTATTTAAACAAATTTTCCAAAATAATATAGGCATTTGTTGTGTGTGTGTGTGTGACAGACAGAGAGAGATTCTGAATTCTGAGAGAGGGACAGATAGGGACAGACAGACAGGAAGGGAGAGAGATGAGAAGCATCAATTCTTCGTTGTGGCTCCTTTAGTTGTTCATTGATTGCTTTCTCATATGTGCCTTGATGGGGGGGCTACAGCAGAGTGAGTGACCCCTTGCTCAAGCCAGCAACTCTGGGCTGAAACTAGTGACCTTGGGCTTCAAGCCAGCAACCTTTGGGCTCAAGTCAACGACCATGGGGTCGTGTCTATGATCCTGCGCTCAAGCCAGTGACCTCAGGGTTTTGAACCTGGGTCCTTTGCATCCCAGTCTGATGCTCTATTCACTGCGCCACTGCCTAATCAGGCTATACACATTCTTTTTATATGTTGCAAGATCAGTCTTTCTTCTTTCTCTCTACCCCTTGTCAACTGTATAATGATGTTCAATCCCTCTTAGTGATATGGTCTCATGGACTAGGTCAGAAGTCAGATCCCAGGTTTTAATTGCAACTGGGCATTAATATGCCTGTCTGGTTGCATATCTCAAAATGACTATGTTTAAAAAAGGCAGATAATAACTCAAGGGCTTAAACCAAATTGTGAGTTAAAATTTATAAACAAGTCACAGTAGATAATAAAGCTTGAACCAGACTTATAGAATCACTTTTTAAAAAGTGATCTGAGGCAAAATAGGTGTAATTGTATAACTCCTAGGGAATTTCTTCAAAGCCCCTTTCTTATTCATGCTATGGTCTCTGGTGTCTATCCACATTTCAGTATTTCTCTATTTAAAAACAAACAAACAAGAAAAAACACATATATAGCCCTGGCCAGTTAGCTCAGTTGGTTGGAGTGTTGTCCTGAGTCAGGGCACATACAAGACTCAACCGATGAATGCATAAATAAGTGGAACAACAAGTCGATGTTTCTCTCTCTCCCATCTTCTCTCTCTAAAAACCAATAAATAAAAATTTAAAAAAGAAACCAATGTATGTTTTCTTTCTTTCTTTTTTTTTTTTTTGTATTTTTCTGAAGCTGGAAACGGGGAGAGACAGTCAGACAGACTCCCGCATGCACTCAACCGGGATCCACCCGGCACGCCCACCAGGGGCAATGCTCTGCCCACCAGGGGGCGATGCTCTGCCCCTCCGGGGCGTTGCTCTGCCGCGACCAGAGCCACTCTAGCGCCTGGGGCAGAGGCCAAGGAGCCATCCCCAGCGCCCGGGCCATCTTTGCTCCAATGGAGCCTCGGCTGCGGGAGGGGAGGAGAGAGACAGAGAGGAAGGAAGGAGGGGGGGTGGAGAAGCAAATGGGCGCTTCTCCTATGTGCCCTGGCCGGGAACCGAACCCGGGTCCCCTGCACGCCAGGCCGACGCTCTACCGCTGAGCCAACTGGCCAGGGCCAATGTATGTTTTCTTAAACACACACACACACATATGTATGTAAATTGACATTCTTTTTGAAATATATGAAGATTCAGTTCAAGGATACATTTCTTCAAATAATTACACATTTTAGAAGACACCAATTAAAGAAAGTCAGGCAGTACTGTCCTGTTTTTTCACTACTGATTTATGAATACAACAGTTGTTTTTCTGCATCATTGCTGATAGTCAGTGGTAGACAGCTGGAGTGAAACAGAACATCTGGAACTAGTAACACCTTTGGAGTTGCAGAAACTGTGTTTTTTATGAAATAAGACTTGAAAACAGAGGGATTTCCAAATAAAAAATAAAAATTATTTTGCTAGAGTAAAATCAAAACACTAATCACAAAAATGCAACTAGTTTTGCAAAGGGGAGATTTTACTACCAGAGATTTGGACTCATTCCCCATTGGTTGAAAAAGACTGAAGTAACAGTGGTGTGATGTAAAAATCTCACCAATGAGAAACACATGTGACAGCAACGAGCATTGTCACACCCTGTTCCTACCTCACTGAACGGGACACACCAGTGATATAAGTAAACCTCACTCTGCCAATAAAGTCACTGATCCCAGGCTTTGAGTGGGACCCGAGGTGGTGTATACTTTTTGTTAAAGCATCTGTTTGATCTTCCAAGTACCACTTTGGAGAGGGGAGTAGTGAGTGGAGTGGATACGTGTTCCAAGGGGAAACATAATTCACAGTGGGCAAAAGTTGGTTTACAGTCATTTGTATGGAAAATAATACAAAAAGTTAATAAACACTATTACAAGAATAAACACTGTTTCACGTACTCACAAGTGTAAACCTACTTTTAGGTAAGACTATACCCTGCATGTGGCGCTGGAATGAGTAGAGAGCTGGCTCACATGGGAACTCATTATATCTTATCCTCACTGGCTCCATGATGTCAACCAACTAATATTTATTCAAGAACCTCTGAGTGACTGGGCTTTCGGGTGGAAATGCGTATTGCAAATTCTTCCTGATATGACACAACCATTTAGAGTGGCAGTTTTTCCTTTCCTTTTTTAAATTTTTCCCTTTTTTGCTTAATGGAACTTATTAGGGATTTTTGTTTTCTTCTCTACATTTCTCTGTATTTTAAAAATAATTTTAAGATGAACATTTGTTATTTTTTTAAGTCAGCAAGAAGCTATTTCAAAATAAATATCTTTTTTTTTTTTTTTTTTTTGGTATTTTTCTGAAATTAGAAGCGGGGAGGCAGAGAGACAGACTCCTGCATGTGCCTGACCAGGATCCACCCAGCATGCCCTCCAGAGGGTGATACTTTGCCCATCTGGGGCATTGCTCTGTTGCAACGGGAGCCATTCCAGTGCCTGAGGCAGAGGCCATGGAGCCGTTCTCAGTGCCAGCCGTTCAACTTTGCTCCAATGGAGCCTTGGCTGCGGGAGGGGAAGAGAGAGATAAAGAGAAGGGAGAGGGGGAAGGGTGGAGAAGCAGATGGGCGCTTCTCCTGTGTTCCCTGGCTGGGAATCGAACCTGGGACATCCACATGCCGGGCCGATGCTCTACCTCTGTGCTAGCCAGCCAAGGCTCAAAATAAATATCTTTTTATGATAGTATGTTAACTGAATTTTGGCTAATATGATTCTCAGTCATATTTTCTTTTCTTTTTTTTAATTTAATTTATCAGGGTGACATTGGTTAATAAAATTACATAGGTTTCAGGTGTACAATTCTGTAACACATCATCTGTGTAGTGTATTGTGTATTCACCACTCCAAATCAAGTCTCCTTTCCTCACCATTTATCCTCTTTTACCTCCCTCTCCTTCCCTTTAGTAATCAACATACTGTGGCCTGTGTCTATGACAGGGGTCGGGAACCTTTTTGGCTGAGAGAGCCATGAACGCCACATATTTTAAAATGTAAGTCCGTGAGAGCCACACAATGACCTGTGTACATTATGCATTATCCAATAAAAATTTGGTGTTGTCCCAGAGGACAGCTGTGATTGGCTCCAGCCACACGCAACCATGAACATGAGCGGTAGGAAATGAATGGATTGTAATATATGAGAATGTTTTATATTTTTAACGTTATTATTTTTTTTATTAAACATTTGTCTGCAAGCCAGATGCAGCCATCAAAAGAGCCACATCTGGCTCATGAACCATTGGTTCCCGACCCCTGGTCTATGAGGTTTGTTTTGTTTTGTTTTTGCCTTTGTTTAATCTCTTCACCTTTTCCGCCCAGCTCCCCAAACCCCTTCCTTCTGACAGTTGTCAGTCTATTCTCTGTATCTGTGAGTCTGTTTCTATTTTGTTTGTTAGTTTATTTTGTTCATTAGATCCTACATATAAGTGAAATCATATGGTACTTGCCTGACTGGCTTATTTCACTTAGTATAAAGCTCTCCAGGTCCATCCATGCAGTAGCAAAGCGTAAAATTTCCTTCTTTTTTAAGGCCGAGTAGTATTCTATTGTGTAAATGTACCATTGTGTTCTTTTTTTAATTGAGAGGCAGAGAGACGGATTCCTGCATGAGCCCCAACGGGGATCCACCCAGCAAGCCCCCTACCTAGCAATGCTCTGTGCATCTGGGCTGCTACTCTCTTGCTCAGCAACTGAGCTATTTTAGCACCTGAGGCAAGGCCATGGAGCCATCCTCAGTGCGTGGGACCAACTTTGCTAAAACCATTCAAGCCATGGCTGTGGGAGGGGTAGAGAGAGAGAGATAGAGAGAGAGAGAGAGAGAGAGATAGAGAGAGAGGGAGAGAGAAGGGGCGGAGAAGCAGATGGTTGCCTCTCTTGCATGCCTTGACTGGGAATTGAACCCGGGACTTCCACACACCAGGCTGATGCTCTACCACTGAGCCAACTGGCCAGGGCCTACCATTGCTTTTTTATCCATTTATCTACTGATGGCTACTTGGGCTGTTTCCAAATCTTGGCTATTGTAAATAACACTGCAGTGAATACAGGGGTGCATATAGTCTTTCAAATCAGCGTTTCTGGTTGCTTCAGATATGTGCCCAGAAGTGGAATCACTGGGTCATAAGGTAGTCCCATTTTTAATTTCATGAGGTAACTCCATACTCCCTTCCACAGTGGCTGAACCAGTCTACATTCCCAGCAGCAGTGCACCAGAGTTCCCTTTTCTCTGCATCCTTGCAAACACTTGCTATCTGCTGCCAGTTCTTTCATGTTTTTAGACTGGCTATCATTTTATATTGATACTTACCTAGAAAGTGCTGACCTATAGGGCAGTCACAGGAACACACAGGAAAAGTGGCAGTGAGTGAGAGATACTCAGTTTTTCCCATTGGCTTTCCTCTTTGTAATTGAAGAACCACTCTGAAGGAGAGAGATTACGCTATCTTTGTTTACCAAATGTGTACACAATTGCATTCATACGGTCATTTTCCACATATGAATGATGACTCTAATTTTACATGGGTAGTTAATTGCTTCCTTCAACTTCCTTAATTTCAGGATGGAGAGTGTATATCTGGGATTTAAATTTAGATTCCCACTTCCTAGTTCTGAGCTACCTCCTTTTTAAGTTGTGGGAGAGGAGGACAGGACTTGGTTTTCTAAAAGCAGAGAACCCCAACTGGCATTCTTGAAAAGCCTTAAGAGCACTAGTAGACACCTGCTCAGAACAAATTTGAGGCTTGGGATTCTGGGTATGGCATTCAAAGTGAATCTATTCAAACAGAATGACTTCTACCCAGGAAGTGGATACAGTGAGAATGAGCAGACAAGAGAGAGAAGGAAGGCCTGGTTTGAACCAAGGCTCCTTTACTTACCAGCAGCATAACCCTCTGCAAGTCACGCCTTATGTCTCCATTCATTAATTTGCAAACCATGAACAATATCTACACAAATGTGCCAAAACAAATGAACGAACAAACAAACAAACAAAAACAAATGTGCCAACACTGACTTGGTTACAAGGCTTAAAGGAGTCGTTGTAGCAAGCCTATTATTTAAAAATATGTGAAAATAGACAACTAGATTAAGTCCATTTTCTTGTCAGTCCTAATCTAGTAACTTGTACATTTCAGGGGATTGGGTTTCCAATAATTAAGGTCACCTCTTTCCCTCCAAATGAGCTTGGTGATTAGTTTCAAAAGTTAACCTCTGCTTTGGTACACCTTCCTCTTAATTTCAAAAGCCCAGCACATTCACTGTACTTTCAAAACAGAATAATGGTTTCATGACGGACCAACAGATATGAAGTGCCTGTTTTAATGCGAAACTTTAAAAAACAAAGCTCACAAACCAATAAAAGAGCATGGCCACGCTTAGGTTGGTCACACCCACATTTCCATAGAGCTTTAATCTAAACTGCCTCAACAAAGGGTTAGCCTTCTCTTCCAGTCCCCCTTAATTTCTTTCTCAATTTAAAAATTCTCTTAAGTTAATTTTTAATTGGGATGTAATTGACATACAACAATGTACTAGTCTCAGGTGTACAATAAAATTTAAAAATATTTTACAATTCTTCTTAATTTCTGATGAGGAAATATGAATGTAGGCAGTAGCAAAAAAAAAGTGAGGTTCAAAAATCACAGACTTTTGTGCCTCACCAGTGGTGGCCCAGTGGATAGAGTGTCAACCTGGAACACTGGAGGACCCAGGTTTGAAACTCTGAGGTTGCCGACTTGAGAGCAGGCTCATCTGGCTTGAGTACAGGGTTGCCAAAACCTTGAGCATTGGATCACTGACATGACCCCATGGTCACTGACTTAAGCCAATGTTGCTGGCTTGAACAAGGGGTCACTGGCTTTCCTGGAGCCACCCACTGTCCTATCAAGGCACATCAATGAACAACTAAGGTGCCACAACTATGAGTTGATGCTTCTCATCTCTCTCCCTTCCCGTGTGTCTATCTCTCTCTCACTAAAATTTAAAAAAAAAGAAAAAAAAAATGAAAGAAAAACAGGCTTTGAATTCGACAGAAGTAAGTCAAATGCTGCACCTGCCGGTTACCACTACCTGTTGTGGCCTTGGGACAAACTACTCCATCTGGCAAAACCCTGCCTTCTCTAGTCCACAGGGGTGATGCCCATGCCTGCTGGACAGGGGTGAGGCCAGGACTCACTGAAATCACTTGAACAGGCCACCTGGCTCAAATTGGGGGCTCCACAGATATCATCCTCCCTTCTTGTTAAGACCTTAGATTTTAAATTAAAAGCTACATTTTTTCTGCAACAGCAATGTGTATATTTATTTTTGGAGAAAATGAGGCCTTGTATTCTAAGAACAAGTAACATATCTAAACTTTGCTTCAAGAGAAGCTGGCAGAAAAGTTTCTTGGGACCAATACTTGGGTTGGTGCTTAAAACATCAGCAGGGAAGGAAGGAAGGCCCTTGTCCTTTGGGAGCCTTGTCTCTGTAGGCTGGTTGGGATGTCTGCCACATACCTCAGGGCTGACATCAGCACCTCTGCTCTCCCTCTGGGCCTCCCCAGAGGAAGCTGCTTGGGTAGGTTCTGGGTCCCTGTTAATATTACATTTGAGCTGGTCTCCCCTGAAAAGCAGGATCAGTGGGATGGGGGGAGGGAGGTCCGTGTAGTTATTTTGATTCTCCTTGAACCCTTTTTCAAGTCTCAGGCCATCATAAGGATGCATTCCTTCCAGCCTCTCTCATTAGCAACAGCTCCACTCTAACCACGCCTCATGGACCGGGCTCAAACCACAGAAAAACAAACAAGGCTTTGATTCCCCTGTGAGAAAATCAAAGAGCTGCTGAAAGTCACTGAGAAAGGGGGAGAGAAAGAGTTAGGGAGGGAGGGAGAAAGAGAGAGAGAGAGAGAGAGACACTACTTACTCTCTACCACATACTGTTTACTACTTTTGACAAACAGACCCAATCAGAAAGAAGAAATCTGTGTTTAGTTTTATGAACTGTCTGCAAATTTTTGATAGCTATTTTGGCTGTTGTTGCCCAGTGAATGAGGTCTCTGAAATTAGTCCTTTAGGGTTAACCTTCTGGAAAAAAAAAAATCCCTTCAACACTCTTGCCCTGGAAAAAAAGACTGCTTGCCAAATTCAAATTTTCCTTGGCCAAAGTAACTACAAACGTAGACTTTCAATGAGGTTATAAAGAAAGTATTTCCCCTTGACTTCAGAGAAAACACCTTTCATGTGACTTCCAAACAATGGTACTTATTTTAAAGGTACACAAAATAAACTTTCCTTCTTTTTTTCTCTTACTCCAAAACGGGGCTTTGTCGCTGACTTCTGTGAGATCAGAAGCCAGCAGGCGGTTACCCTCTGTGAGGAGCATGTCGGGGTCTTCCAGATACTGGTCACGTCTGCTTACTGAGCAGCCCATTGTCTCCCCTGCACTTTCTGAACCTGAGCTACACCTCAATAAAAGGTCCTTCCCAAACAGCAGAACAGAACACCACTGCCCCCCGGAAGACAGCAAAACCACCTTTCTGTGCTGTCTCCCCTGCAGAGAGCCACTTTTAGCAAACACTCAATAGTCGTGTCACACTATCGGCACAAAATCAGATGGCGGCCAAACCCTCAGAAAGCAAACTCGATCCCTGAACAGAACTATTCTGCAGTTCCCGTCCCTCGCTTCCCCCATTTCCCAGCCTGGCATTCCGCAGCCCTGTCAGGTATGAGTGAGGTCCACTTTAAGAAGCCAAGTTTCCATTCACATTGGGGACAGGAGGAGTGTGCTGCTGGTTGGAACTCCAGAGGAATCTTCACTCAAGCTAACACAGAACACACTGTCCTGGGAGGTTACTGTATCACACATATGTACGTATATAAAGGTGGGGTGGGTACTTACCTATTTGGTCTTCGGGAATCAGCGACTCGATGGGGGGGTCCAGCTCTGAGCTCTGAGACAAATAGTTCTTCACCTGGGTCATGAACTGACGGATGGTCTGCAGCATGTCCGTGCTGGACACGTGGCACTCCTTGTTCTCCTGCAGAAAGCTCACGTAATCCTGCACTAGACAGCCAAAATAGGTGCACTTGTCCCGGGACAGCTCCGCGATCCGGCGGATCATGCGTTTCTCCGGGGTCATGAAGGAGCTGAACACCCCGCTCATCTTGCGCAGCTGGGACTTGACGAGCTTGGGCAGCACGAAGGAGCTGTTCCTCTTCTTTTTGGACTTGATGGGGGGGGCCATGGTCTCCTGGTCGCTCTCCTCTTCGTAGTCCTCCAGGCTGCTGTTGGTGTCAGCCTCGTAGCCAAACAGGGGCATGCTGCGGTCGAACTCGAGCGAGTCGGAGGAGGAAGTGGAAATGCTCATGTCGCTGAGCCTCTGTCTGCCTCCATGCCACGGGGGCCGTGATTCAGAGCAGGCGGGCTGGGCGCTTGTGCAATCCCCCGGGGCCTGTGCAGGCGGGGCGCCACCTGGGCTGCCAGCTGTGCGGGACTCCGGCTCCCGCGCCCGCGCAGGCTCCCGCTCCCGGCCCCCGCCTGGCCAGCTGCCGGTCAAGGTCTTTGCGCCGCCTTCTGCCTGGAGAAAAGAAGCCTGCTTCTTCAGCCGGGGTGGAGGGATGGGGGTTGGTTTCGTTCCAAGCAGAGCTACGTTCCCATGTTTGTTATGGTTGACTGTTTCTGGCATGCTCGCCCGGGTTCCAGTCCTGGACAGCTGAGGGCTTGTGTGAAGACTATTAATAGCGGGTGGCGGGGGTCTGGGTGGGGGTGACCGAGGCCTCTCGGTGCCATTCGCGCTGGGAGTCCTGGTGCAGGGCCGCTTCAGGCCCCCACTGAGGTCCTGGCTGTGCACTTTCAAGAAAAGAGGATTAATAAAACACAGGGCTCCGTTGGTCTGGCTGCACTCCAGCTCTGAAGGCGTCCTGGTTTTTATAGAATGCACTCCATTTATAAGGCAGAGCTGACGGGAGGCAGGACCGGCACCGTCTGCGCAGGGAGGCCTATGGGGAGGTGGAGGGTTTGGGGGGTTGTTGTCAGCTGGAGAGCTCCAAAAATCTGAAAGTCATTATCAGTGAACACAAGAATGTAAATATAGCACACTTGGGTCATTCCTTCACAAATTAAAAAAAGCACATTTCATGACAATGCTTGTCTTTGAAGGGGGAGGACTTCATTTGGGGGGGGTGTGTGCGTGTGTGTGTGTGTGCGTGTGTGTGTGTGTGTGTGTGTGTGTGTTTCTGCTTGAACGGAGTCCCTTACTGGAAAGGGTGGAAAAGCTGCCAGGCCCAGCTGCAGCTCACGGGAAGGATCCCGGACTTTCACCTTCAGAGCCCTTGAGAAATGGATTGGCCCACATATAAAGCCAGCCCAGTCTTTCCACAGGTGAGGGAGAAAGAACTAGGGACCATTCTTTTTTTTTTTTTACAGCATAAACCTGGAAATGGCCAGGGCGCTCTCCGACTTTACAAAAAACAAGTCCTCTCCCAAAGCAACAGCACCCTTCACAATCCCTTCTCCTGGGGCACCCTCCAGAGCGCCTGGCAGTTTCCCTTGAATGGGCGGGACCAGCAGCTGGGCCTGAGGGATGTTACACAATCTGCCTGGGGTTTTACGTGTTCAGCATTAAAACCCCAAAAGGAGAAAAAAATATACTCGGGTCCCATCAGCAAAACCAAGGACAGCAAACTTATGCAAATGTTAAGTCCCAGTTCAACCATTTATCTTTGTGGTTTGCTGCCTCCCCTCCACCCCCTCAAGCCCTGTCACCTCCTCTTCATGGCTGTACATATTCAACACTCTGTGGCCAGTGTCCCCATTTACAGATGGGTCTCATTTTTCCATGCCACTAGACGGAGGCCGTGGTGGTGATAAATGCTGTCTGTTGTAATTTCCATTTGGAATAATAATTTCGCCTTGCTGTGTTTGCTTAAAACGTGTTTCTTTCCTATGGGCCCAGAATGGCCGGTCGTGAGGGAGCAGGGAGAGACTGATTTGGGGAGCACCTGCCCTGCCTTGTCTGTGTTGGGAACACGCCTGATACTAGGGCTCCCATCTTTTCTCCCTCCCTCCCCCCTCGTTCCGTGCTGTCGAACGAGGGCCACCCGTCAGCTCCCTGCCCCTCTGGAGCCCTTGCCATGCAACAGAGAAACTCAGTCTTAAGTGTGACTTAATGTTATTTAATTCAAGTTTTAAAACTGATGCTCAATTTAGTTACTGGAAAACTTTTAAGTAGGTTTGGAATTTGGGTATGTGAATCTACTTTTTCTACTGTAAATTTAATAAAATCTAAATACAGATCATGTATTTCTGATGAAAATTTAGTGCCTTCACAGAGATGTGCTGTAAGGATAAAATACAGGCTGAAATGCAAACAGTATGAAAAAAAGAATGTAAAATATTTCATTAATATCTTAAGATTGATTATGTGTTGAAATGAGATTTCAGATTTATTTCATTAAATAAATTATAACAATTAATTTCAACTGTGTCTTTTTAATTTTCTTTAATGTGGCTACTCTAAAATTAAAAATTACACCCTGGCTGGCCTTATATATATTTCTATTGGCCAGTGTGGGTCTTGGTGGAACTGCTCCCACCGTTGCAGGGTCCTCCTTACACTACTGCCACCACTGAAAGACTTGCGGGGCTTATACGCTTAGCTCACAGGCATGTGTTTCTCTCATATAGACTATAAACCTGGGTGCTGGGGGAGGAGAAGATGGGTACTATTAACCTTTGAACGCTTAGTGTGGGGCCTAGTGCTCGCCACATAGCAAACCCTACAGAAATATTTGTTGGATGAACAAATAAGGTATAGAATTTTAAAAAGTGCTGTCTCTTCACAAAATAGATAATGTGCGCATTGACAATTCCTGAGTTGAATAGATAGGAATTAATGATAACCTCATTTGCTTCTGCTTAGTGGCCATGAGAACAAGCTATTTTTGCCCTTATCTTTGCAGGGTATGGGCACTGCTCATGACACTTCAGTCCTTCAGCCCCAGCACGGCGCATACACTGTGTGCTGGACCCCAAATCAGGAGTTATAGGGACAGGGGTCACAGGGAAAACTGAGGCATGATGCATGTCTTCAAGGGGCCTGTGATCTAGCGGATTATATTAAGTTCCAGAACTGTTTAAAACTCTCTCCAGAGGTGTGTTGAACTCAGATGGCATAACTTTTCAGCAGGACAGTTACAACTGCCCCAATGTGTTTTTTTTGTTTTGTTTTTTGGGTATTTTTCTGAAGTTGGAAACAGGGAGGCAGACAGACTCCCACATGCGCCCGACCAGGATCCACCCGGCACACCCACCAGGGGGCAATGCTCTGCCCATCTGGGGTGTTGCTCTGTTTCAACCAGAGCCATTCCAGTGCCTGAGGCAGAGGCCACAGAGCCATCCTCAGCGCCCGGGCCAACTTTGCTCCAATGGAGCCTCGGCTGCGGGAGGGGAAGAGAGAGACAGAGAGGAAGGAGAGGGGGAGGGGTGGAGAAGCAGATGGGCGCTTTTCCTGTGTGCCCCAGCCGGGAATCGAACCCGGGACTCCTATATGCCAGGCCAACGCTCTAACACTGAGCTAACCGGCCAGGGCAGCCCCAATATTTTTACCAGGACACTGTTTCCCAGTCCTACCACCCAACTGCCCATCAGACAGGCCTTGGACACACGTGGCAATTCCTTTGAAGCAGTCCAAGTTTCAGAACAGAATTTGACTCTACCTCCAGGTTCCCTTGGCAATGACAACTGCTTCAAAACAAGTTTATATTAACAGAGATATATGCCAAAGGGGGAACATATATATATTCATTTGCTGGGAAAAATATCATAATTTCTTAGGTCTTAGAAATCCTGGTACTTGTACTTCAGAGTCACAGACTTCTGTTCAGACACTATGGCCTGGTGTTCATTTGAAGACTGAAGCCCTATGATCTTAAGAGGACTTCCCTTCTCGTCCAGGAGAAAAGATATTTTTATAAAAGTTAAACCCACACAAATTCCCTGGGGCAGTGGGACAAAGAAGTGAAACTAGGTGAAGTGTGTGCCCTAACCCACCGCCAGCCATTGCCCAGCAGCATGGTGTCAGGGTTACGGGCACAGGCAAAGAGGCAGTAGGAGGAGCAAGAGCCCAGCCTCAGAGCCAGGATGCAGGGCAGTATGCAAGGATGCTTGGCCCGGAGCACCAGGGTCGGAACTGACCTCGAGAGGAAGTGCGGCAGACGGTGCTCTAGAGGCTTGCACTGTCAGACTCCTGAGAGCACAGAGGTGCCGTCAGTGCCGTGTGTACCTCCAGAGCCACACCCATGCTCGTGACTCCCCTCTGTCAGGCACGGCCTGTCCCCAGCAAGATGTCACAGCAGGAAAACAAGACATATCACAGAAGTTTGTGTTACAGCAGGAGATTTTGGATAGCTCCAACTCAAAGCCTCTGGAGGAATATGGAGGTGATGCAGACAAACTCAACACCTGCCTCTGAGGATTGGTCCCACATCTGACTTGGAAAAAGACTGCCAGGATGTATGATTCAGGGACCTCTTGGACCTGAAGCTTTGCCATGGAGATGGGAGTTATTTTCTTATTGATTTTTTTTGGAGAGAGAGAAAGAAGAGAGGGAGAGTGAGAAAGGGTAGAGAAGCAGGAAGCATCTACTCATAGTAGTTGCTTCCTGTATGTGCCTTGACCCAGCAAGCCCTGGCAAGCCAGGGATTTAAACCGACGACCCCAGCCTTCCAGGTCAATGTTTTATCCACTGCGCCACCACAGGACAGGCGGATGGGAGTTATTTTTTGATGTAACGACATATCATCAGCCAGCCCAACAATGACTCTGCTCCATGGATTCACTTCAAAAGAGACCTGGGAAGGGGCCCCCACTTACTTAGTCCCAGCTGGGCTAGTTCTTCAAGCTGAGCCTCGGTCTTGGCTGTTGAAATGGCGTAAGGCAACTTCAAGGGAAATGGCAGAACATCCCTAGTTATTAAAAAAAGAGAATATTTATAATTACATATCATGTTTCATCTCCTACTTTTATTTCCATCCTAGAGATGTTTTAATTTAAACTATTTTAAATGTTCTAAGTAGATATCAAATCTGCTAACTGGAACTTATCTTTACTGGTGATAGGACTATTGGATTACAGTTCCTGCCTATGTTAACACACACAGGACAGGCTGAGAGAGAAGCCGGCATGGTGTTAGTAGCTGTAGTGAGGGCCAGATTTCCTCCCTGGCTAGCTAAAATGTACCTAGAGTTAATATTGGAACTGTGGAATGTGTTGGTGGATCTCCCATAGACATAAAACATTATTGCTAATTTGCTAGATGCTCTGAATGTTGGACCCCAACTCCCGGGGCAGAAATGTGCAATCCTAAACCAGCATTATCCCATTGCCTGACACCTGGCGGCTTCTCACTGCGTATTGAGATAAGACTTCGTCTTGTGTTTTGAGGCAGTGCCCATGAACCCCAGAGGGTCTTGTTATACTCAGGAGGTGTGGATGGGGTCAGAGATTTGGCATTTCTGCCAAGCTCCAGGCGAAACTGCTGTCCTGTGATCACACGTGGGGTAGGAAGACAAATCCACAGGGCCTCCTTCAACAACCTGGGCCCCAAGCAGCATGGCGCCTGTGTAGACTGGCAATCACATGCATGCAGTGTTGCAGACCAACAGGCTCAACAGGCAAATGCTGAGCTGGCACCAGGTGTTTCCATGTCCAGGGCATAGCATTGCCCCAGGGAATGCCTGGATCCTTGAGCTCCTGCTTCTCAGGGTTAGGACCATCTTCATGGTGGGCTGGTGGGCTGTAGCGGAGCAACCAAACGGCGCTGCGATTGGCCCACCATGAAAGCTGGAACGCCCACTAGTGTGCGGGAGGGACCAGGTTGACCAGCACTGCAAAAGTGGCAGGTTTTTATAAAAAGGTTCGCCATCACGGCTCTAGGCTCTAGGCACTGGCAAGTTCTCTGTAGGGCTCAGCACAATGCCTCACCTGATAAAGACGAGGAGAAAGTGTGTTTTGAATAAATGAATGAATATTCAATAACAATGGTGTATCTTTTTCAGTGGTAGTATTGGTCTTACAATAAATTTATTCATTCCACAAATGTTTATAGTCATATGTCAGACACTGTTTCAAGCGCCAGGGGAAAAAACCAGACAAAAGTCTCTACCTGCATGAAGCTCCATCCACATGGACACCAACAGACAATAAGTAAGTATGCCATTTATAGAACATATGAGACGGGATGTGTGCTAGGGATAAAAATAAAGCGCAAAGGGGAATAATAAAGGCCGTTCAGGTGTGAAAGTTGGCCAGGGAAGGCCCTATAAGCATGTAGCATTTGACTGATATTCTAAAGGCGGCCAGGGAGTAAAGCATGAGGAAAAGAACTTTCCAGGCAGAGGGAGCAGCAGGTGCAAAGGTCCTAGGGTAGAGGAGGGTCAGGCATGTATGAGGAATAGCCAGGGGCCATCGTGGCTGTGGTTAAGTAAGGGACAAAAGTTGGAGCTTCTGCCGGTGTTTTGTCTACATAAGACGCCCTAAAAATGACCATTGAAGAGAATAACTACACCAGATAAATGTGTTTACAATAAGATGAGGCAACCCTCTAAACTTCATCAGATTAAATCTGAATAATTGAGAATTTTGGAACCCTTGAAGCTGTTGACAATGGATAACAAATTAGAAAGGTCAGTGAATGAAAAGAAAACCATGAATAAAATGAAACAGTGTCGCAAGGGCTGTATCACACTACTGACAAAAGAGTGAGGAGTTGCAGTTAGGAGGCTCCTCTTTCCTGGGGTGTCAAGCCTGGGGGTTACCTCCTGCTTCCAGAAGACCCTTTCACCTGCCCCCAAACGTTGTGGGCCCCTCCCTCCTTCTCTTTGTTCTCGTGCACCTGATCCAGATGAAGCAGGTGAAGCCTCAGGGGATGGCAGTGCCTGTAATAGCTGCTTCCTGACCCGGGGAGACACAGTGGCCCTGATTATAAACTTAAACGAAGATCAGTGGGGACCAGAACATTGCAACGCTGAAGTATCACACAAATACATATATTTATGGCTGCATCGACTTAATATCTACTTTTATTATACAATTTGGGGGAAAAGCCACATACAACAAAACCAACCTGTGTTTATTTTAAGCTTTTATCTTGCCCAGTGCAGTACTTGGACTCTAAATGTCATATGACTCTTTTCTGTTTTTTCTTAATGACATATATGACAGGAAACCACACCCGCCATTTGCTAATGGGTGGTTTAAGGCTTTGATCTCATAGAAAATTAGATGTTGTACATCTACCATTGTGATCAGTCCTCTCCCACTGTGCTAGCTAGGCACAACAACACAGTGTCTCCTCCGTGCATACGAGCATGCACACGCGCATGCGTACACACACAAAAGAGGTACTTCCTTCTCACCTACAGCCTGTTACGTAAAGGGACCCTGATTCTAAAACTTGCATAAAAGACAAAATAAAGCCATCTTCAACATAGACATTTTCCCCAAAGTTTTAGCACATGCATAATCTAAATTTAGTTTTTACTTTAACTTTCCTCTGTATGTCGTATCTGTAAAGGGAAGGAGACTAACTTTATCGAACACCTACTGTTGCATTGCACCAAGCACTTTACCTCGTGGGGGGCCCACATACACCTGGGAGGAAACCCACACAGGTCAGGAGCACAGGATGACAAGGTGGAGAAGTCCCTGCACCCATTCACAGGGCTGATGTGGGATAAAGTGGTGTGCAGATGTGTTGGACCCCACATCTGTGCGTCTGTGCTGTGTAATGGGGGAAGGATGGGATTTGGCATTGAGGCAGGTCCAGATTCAGACCCAGTATATGTATATACTTATTAATTGAATGTGGGCCAGCCTTGCTCTCTCTCCAAGACACAGTGTCTTCATGATTCTAATTTCAGACTAACCATGAGGATTAGAAATAATATATGTTTGGTGCGTAGCACACACACAGAAACCCCCTGAAATTAAAATTATATTTAATCATTAATAACGATAATCAGGGCCCTGGCCGGTTGGCTCAGCGGTAGAGCTTCGGCCTGGCGTGCAGGGGACCCGGGTTCGATTCCCGGCCAGGGCACATAGGAGAAGCGCCCATTTGCTTCTCCACCCCTCCCCCCCTCCTTCCTCTCTGTCTCTCTCTTCCCCTCCCGCAGCCAAGGCTCCATTGGAGCAAAGATGGCCCAGGCGCTGGGGATGGCTCCTTGGCCTCTGCCCCAGGCGCTAGAGTGGCTCTGGTCTCAGCAGAGTGACGCCCCGGAGGGGCAGAGCATCGCCCCCTGGTGGGCAGAGCGTAGCCCCTGGTGGGCGTGCCGGGTGGATCCCGGTCGGGCGCATGCAGGAGTCCGTCTGACTGTCTCTCCCCGTTTCCAGCTTCAGAAAAATACAAAAAAAAGAAAAAAAAAAGAAAAAAACCAATAACGATAATCATCCCCTCTGCCCCTACCCAAAGCACAGTCCAAGACCAGCAGCACTGGCCGCACCATCCAGGCGCTTGTTGAAAACAGACCCTCAGGTGCTGCCCAGACCCTTCAGTCGGAATCTGCATCCCCAACAAGATTCCAGGTGATTCGGGAAACGTTTGCGAGGCAGCACTCTACACTACACTGAGTACACCAAACTGGTGACAGAGAGCCACCAGACACTGGTGACCAAGGTGTGCATCACTATTTGTGTTTTCAACTACACTTTCAATGGGCCTTCCTGACGTGGCAAGTCACGTGCTTACTGATCCGTGAATTCTCTTGTCTACTGCACACGCGCACGTGTGCTTCATGTGAGCACCACAGCTGACAGGCCAGCCACCTTCGCTATTTGAATACATCTGTGTACCAACAACCCACTAGAACATTTCAAAGATATTTGGGTAAGACTGGATCAAGTCAATTGAGAACACAGCTTTAAGTAAATGACTAACATATGATGTAAAGGAGAAACAAAAATATCAAGAACCTTTGCCTTTTGAAAAATAAAATAGGAAAATGAATCTCAGGTCTCTCTAGCCACAAAATGTCAATGCTGGGTTTCTCTGTAAGCACCTGACAGCAACATCATGCTTTATGGTATGTTAAAGGCTTCTCCTTCAGTCCCTGAGCAGCCCTGGACGGCAGGCATCCCGCCTGCTGTGAACACTGAGGGCAGAGGCGGCATCTCGTGTGCTGCTCCCAAATGCGGTTTTACAGGTGGAGCAATCTTTCACAACAGCACAGTCAAAACTGCACTAGCAAACTGAGTGGATAGAGTTTGGGTCCTTTTTAAAAAAAATTATTTTTATTTCTTCATTTTAGATAAGAGAAACAGAGAGAGAGAAAGAGAGAAGGGGGGCAGGAGCAGGAAGCATCAACTCCCATATGTGCCTTGACCGGGCAAGCCCAGGGTTTTGAACCGGTGACCTCAGCATTCCAGGTGGACACTTGATCCACTGCGCCACCACAGGTCAGGCAGAGTTTGGGTTCTTAATCACTGAAAATACCCATGATTTTTAAAAGTTGTTATGGCTAGAAAGAAAAGAAAAGAAAAAAGAAGAACATCTCCCACAACACCACCCTCCTGACACTTGTTAATCTCGTGATTTTCAGCTTAACTTCAGGTCAACTGAAAGAGTTGCTTTAATGATGAAAAGGAGCACCCAGTGGCCCTAAAGGACAGTGATGCACAATTGATGGGCTGGTTTAAGGAACCCATGTTTCTAGAATGAACTGCACCCCTTGAACTGTTTTCAGGAAAACTATCAAGGATGTTTAAATGTCACAGATGTGTGTCACTGGTCCCTTTCTCTGTGTGTGCATGTGTGTTCTCTGCTTGATGGGTCCTGATCTAAGGAGCCAAGGAGGCAGCTGGAGAACATAATCCTATAAATTAATGAGAGTTTATATTTAAAGGGGGCGGGGTAATTATTTTTATCTTAGGCCTGGCACAGGGGGCTTGGTGACCATTTTATTGCAGTAGCCAATCCTTTCAGTGACATCTAATAGGCGTAAGCTTCCTAGATCCCTCTGCCCTGTTTTAATCAAGAAGCCTTGGCCCAATCATATTGCATATCAAGCGGGTGTTGAAAATCACAAGCAAAGAAGAGGCCTTACCTGCTGATGCAGTAGAAAGCAATGAGCCGGAACAAATCCGCAAAGCTGATTCCTGAGCCTTCCAGTGAAAAGGCTGGAAAAGAGAGGTTGTGGAAATGAGCTGAGTGTCCCTGAGCCCGTTCTGGGAAAGCAAAGCCCCTCTACTGTTGCTTGCTGGTGGGACCACCCCAGGCTATCAGACAACTACCGTGGGCTCATCAGAAGCAGCTGTGAGGAAGACACGTCAGCCAGACGAGGCCAGTGGGAGCGGATGGCCTGGGGCCTCAGCCCTGACTCACTCAGCACACATGCTCCCATGCTTCGTAAACACACCGGCACAGATTCAAATTGCACAACTATCTTTATTATTTTATTTTAAAGTTTCGAACATGGAGTTGGGCAGCAGTCAAGGGTCCCATCTGGCTGGAGTGAGAAGCCACTAGCATGTGACAGGGCTTGGGGAACACCAAGGCCCTCACTGCCCTTGACCCTCCTGAGACAGACCTTCTGGGTCACATTTCTCTTTGCCACAAGGGGCCAGCTCTGGGACAGAAGGAGCACCAAGCATGGAGAATAATATTAGCAAGATCTCCATAAGTCAGCTTTTCTGTAAATTCAGTAGGAAAGATTCTAAAACCCACTTACATAGCGTGCCCCCTACCTATGACCACTGCCACCACCAAGTGCATAAGCTTCCTCATGGAGAAGAGGTGTTCTAGTCCTAGCAAGATGGCGGGACAGTGTGTGGTCGGACTTCAAACATTCACCTGTTGTCAGCACGTCTCGTGCCACTATTTTTCCAAAAACAATCCAAATAGCCTTGGCTTTGGGAAGAGTCCCTCCTTTCACCAATCCAATGAGTTTCTGTCCCTTTGATAACACTCCAGTCCTCTTTTGTTTTGCTTATTATTTGCTTACGTTGTATGATTGCACTTATTTCCTATTTCCGTAGCACCTAAAACACACCTGTACCTCTACATGCCTACCATGCCAGAAAGACAAACAGCAACACACATGCGTGCATCACAATTTAGTCAGTTCAGTAGGAGGGAACCGCTTGAGGTAGGTTAGCACCTCTGAGCAAGTTTTTCCTGGGTCAGTGATCTTGTGAGACCTGGAGGACAAACATGGCAGGACTTGAGGCTGAACTTGAGGTTGGGAGGTTTCACTTCTGCTGGAAATGTCTCCTTCAGACTCAGTTCAAGTCTTTGTGAGACTATATGAAGGAAGGTCGGTCTCAGTATAATCCTTTATCTGCCTCTAAATTGACCTCAATACCTTCAGTTCTTCAAATGCAGGGACTGAGGCTCCCTTAGGTCAAAACTGAGAAGTCAGAATCCTGGCCTCAGGCTTGCTATTGAAACAGTCAACAGGCCTGCAAATTCGCTTCTCCTGGCCTTCACACTCTGGATTGCTAACCTGTGGCTTCAATGAAACCTGTTTCTTTGGGGTGTAGGCCTCTCTTCCAATCCTCAGGGGCTGGCAGCACCTCAGAAGTCTGTGTTCCCTTTTTAACTTAGAACTTGGCCCCCTGACACTTCACATTTCCAGTGCCCATAGAATGACAGGAAGAAAACCAATGCTGTGGAACAATGCTCTCCCTCAAAACTTTTGTTAGTACAGTATTTCCAAAGGGCTGGATCCTGCCTCAGATTAGCTGCATTTCATAGCAAACTGAACAGGGATCGCCTGGAGGGGACACGCCTGCTCAAGGATTATTCACGAAGATGTGCAGACACATGTTTCAGGATATGAGCCCATAAAAAGGCAGCCTACCCCACAGCTTAGTCATCAGCAAACCTGAGCACCAAATCCACGCTCTGCTTAACTGGGAAGTTCGGTGAGGAAGCCAAACTCTGTTCAGCCCCTGCCATATGCAGAGCAGCAGGCTGCACACTTTGCACGTAGATGGTTTACCTGAGCTGTGAACAATTCTCTGAGGTTATTATCACCTCACTACACAGATAAGAACACAGATTCTCGGAGTAGGTTACCTGCCTAGTCATTCAGTGAACGAACGAAGACGCCAGCACTCAGACCCATGTCTGTCTGTCTTTCCACTTGCCTGATAGGTCTGGGCCCTCACATCACCCAGGATCTAACCGCCAGTGACCACTTACTGTAGGCGCTTTCCTTTATGGCAAACTCCTTGAGTGGGGCCCCAAATTCACAGGGCAGGCGAAGCGAGAGGACTTTCTTCTGCATTTTGGTGGATTTACGAACCAGGAAGATCTAGGAGGGAAAGAAATTCCAGATTAGGGGACATCTAGGAGGTTAGAAACAGGGCATATGATTTTCGGCACACCCACCATCTACAAATGGAGCCCCCCTCGCTAGCCGAACTGCCAGGCTCGGCACAGGACACTGTGCTCCCTGAGAAAAGGGCGGTCGGTGAGAGGATGTTGCAGACACCTGCCCTTGGTAAGTGGCTTCCACAGGCTTCCACCTTCCCTTCCACAGAGCCTTCTCCAGAAGGTATGGGCTCCCTTAGTCTGCAGAAGCACCTTCAGTTTGGTGCTTGTTTTTGTATAATGCGTTCTCTAGCCTGGTCTTACGTGGGGATCTTGGTTGATGAAACCTTCTAAACAAAGGCAACATGGCAAAACTATGAGTGACAAACTGGGGGTTTATTGGCTAATTTGGCTCACGGACATATTTACAACAGACATTTGAACTTGTCAACAGTTAAAGGACAGGAGGGTTTTATTTGGTTGTTTTTCAAATTAAAATCTGAATTTCTAGCTTCTTTTAGAAAATGAGATGACATGGCAAGACAAGGCATGCCACCGATCCCCTAGAGCCAAAATCTGACCGCTGCATTTGGAAAGTGGGGAGGCGTGCTCCGAACTTCATCCCAGCCAGCGCCACAGCTCGCTGTCCACTTGTTCCCGACCCACTTTGCTTTCCACAGCTCCCTCCAGGTCCCAGCGCCTTCAGATACATGCTTTAAAGCAGCCCAGTCCCCGCCGATGGCTCAGGACGTCACTGCAGAGGCAAGCACACCACCCTCTGCTCTTCAGGCTGCGCACTGCGTGATGGACAATCGAGGTGATGTGTACCCGGCTACACATGAAGCAGCGGTCCCCGGATGTGCCGTGGCAGCCTCGCCGGGCCCTGGCTCCCCTCTGTTGTATGTGATCCCTGTCCAAGGGTCCTAACTATCCTGTTTCTTTAACCTCTTCTCTTCTTTTCTCTGCATTTCCACCTAATCTTCATTCAGTCTGTATGCCCAGTCAGTAGCTCATAAGAAACATTTTGGGGGGGCTAAGGGGGAGGTGAAGGGAATGGGGTGTTTGGTAAGGAGTGAAACAGGAAGACTTTTGAGTTCTTTCTTCCTAGCACCCATGAGGAGGCAGCAATGGAGTTGACCTAGTAGACAGCTCTGGGGGTCAGTGTCTTTGGGACATTCTAAAATTGACGCAGATGTTTCCTAAATACTATCCTGATGGGTAAAAGCCCCAAGCACCGCCGAGTTGAAAAGAAGGACGATTCCCCTGCGCGGGTGGAGATCTCTGAGCCTTGGGGCTCAGGGAGAAAGCAAGCTCTAAGCCTTATTTCCTGAACCTCTGCAGCCTTAGATCAGCAGTCAGGAAGTGTGGCCTGCAGACCAAATCCAGCCTGCTGCTTGTTCTTGTAAGTAAAGTTTTACCGAGATACAGACATGTTCATTCGCTTACATATTGTCTGTGGCTGCGTCAGCACCATAGGTAGAGTTGAGTGGTGGTGACCGACTGTATGGCCCACAAAGCCCAAAATATTTACCCTCTGGCCTTTCATAGAAGCAGTTGGCCAATCCCTGCTGTAGGTCATACATGATCAAGGGTGGCAGGCACTCCAAGGACCCATGACACCATGACGAGTCTCTCAAATGCCCCTCTGACACCTGCTTTTCCTGCTCTCCAGCATTCTCGCTTCTGTGCGCGTGGCCTCTCCTGATCCACGTGGCTCCTGTCCTCACCCTGCCCCTCTCATCCCCTCCGCCTGCCTCTCTCATCAGGGCCTGGCTCAGCACCAAGCAGGTGGCTCGAGAGGACACCCCGCCTGACTTGTCCCCCCCCAGATCTCAGCAGGAATGGGCGTGCCCAACACCAGAAGGGAGCTGCTGCCTAGCAACAGGGCCACCTCTTTCTTCAGAACTCTTGGCAGAGAGACAGGAGCAGACAACTCAACCTCCAAAAAGTGGGGGCCTCACAGAAGGGAGTCTTGATCATACAGACTAAAACCAGAGGCAACAGCCCAGTGCGTTGGCCAAGAATTCTCTGCAAAGATGATCGAATACGGCGCCTGTCACCCTAGGCATGTTCCAACAGAGTTCTTAGTCCTGTCTGTTTCTGTCAGATGAGAAACAAAGATTCACTTCTAAAGTAGAAAGTGTAACAGACAGGCTCTGGTTGAAAGGAAACTCAAAAGCTCACTTTCCTGCCCAAGTGTTACAACATCCCTCAGCCAGCTACCCACGGAATTTTCTGCTTGCCTTTCCATCAACGTCTTAGTTTCTATTTTTTGCCCTGTGTTGTTTCAAGTCTTATTCTATCTAAGATTTTGTGTAGTTATCCTGTGCCTTTTTGTAAGTAGACACTGTATACAAGCACTTTCTGCGATGATAAAAGTGTTCTGTATTCTGCACCATCCTGTATGGTAGCTTCCTGTGGCTAGTGAGTGCCTAGAGTGTGGGTAGGGGAACTGAGGAACTGAATTTTAATTTAACTTTATGTCGTAAGTGTACATTTAAATAGCCCCAGGGGGCAGGTGGCTACCATACTGGACCGCGATCCCTGAGGAACTTTCCCGAGGAGCTTCTAGAGCACTGTGGCCTGGTCTGGATTACCACGAGACTGGCCCTGAGCAGGTGGCAGCTGAAGAAACTGCACTGGACTTTGATCCGTGTAGAAAGCCACTGAGAAACCAGGGAAACCACCATCCTCAGCCAGAGCAGATGGTCCACGCGCACAGAGCTTCTGCAAGTCGGGTCCCACACTGGATAGCTGGGTCCTGGCAGGGTTCCCACGCTCAGAACGAAAGTAAAACAGCAGGGGTGACCCAAACCCCACAACCAGGCTCTTCCTCCAATGCTGGCTCTCAGACGGCAGGCCCCGGGCCTCTGGCCAGCAGCCCCTCCTCATTACTGAGGTGCCCTGTTACCCTGCTGTGTCCTGCACTTCCCATGGTAACTGAGCAGATGAGCAGAGGGAGACAGAAAGACAAACCGTGAGGGGCTCTGCTCCTGGGAGCTGCCTCCAGGATGTTCCTGCTTGGCAACCCAGGTACATGCTGGGAACCATGTCCCCTACAGGCTGTAAAGAACTTTCTAGAACTCCAAGTCTTTCTCTTTCAGGACGCAGCAGTGCGGCCTGCCTCAACCTGTTTCCTTGCGGTCTGAGTCTTACCCCTGGCGGCTGGGACTGCAGGACGTCGGTCGCCTCCTCCTCGCTGAGGCTCAGCTGTAGCCATATAGGGTGGGTGTGCAGGAGCCGGTCCAAAATGCTGAGTCTGTTGGAGAGGCTGTCATAGCCAGAGTCCCGGGGACAGGTCTTCACGTCCTTCTCCTTCGAACAGCCATCATCCTTGTGTCTTACCATGCTAGGGGAAAGAGAATTGGCAGGGGTCACATAGCTGAGCCACGACTTCCCCGAACATGGAGCCTGTGCCACAATCACAGGCCAGGCCTGTCAGAGCACATACCTGTCTTGTCATTGCCACCACGCCCGTCCTTGTCCAGACTAAAAGCCCTGAGGGCAGACACCATGTTCTAGTTCACTCAACATGCCCAACCTTCTATTTCTAACCCAGCTTGGTGAAGGTTCGAAACATCCTAAATGCTGTTTCTTTAGTCTGTCTCCGGGCATAAAACATTTCTTCCTTTCAGCACAGAACCTAAGTGTTAAAGTCCATGTGGGAACCACGAAGTCAACAGACTGTGTCATAAGAACGACCGTGGCATTCTAACAACAAAAACACCACCGTCAGAGGCACACACTCATTCTGTGTCAAAGTGAATTGGATTTCATTTCTTTTCACACATGTAGGTATTTTTTTATTATGGATATTATTTATAATATAATCTCAGAGTAGTATGTCGCTATGCTATTCATAAAATCATAATGACATTACTCATAATCACCATAAAGTGGAAATAGCCCAAATTTCTGTCAATTAATAAATGGATAACTAAAATGTGGTATATCCACACTATTATTCAGCCATAATATACATTCATCCTTTTTATGAAGTACTGATCCATGCTGTAATGTGGATGAATCTTGAAGACACCACGCTAAGCGATAAATCCCAGATACAAAAGGACAACTATTCTGTAATCCTGTGTATATGAAAAATCTAGATAGACAGACAGATAGCAGCAGAAAGATCAGTGGTTTCCTAGGACTGGGACTTGGGGGCAGGATGGGTAGTGACTGCAAATGAGCACGGAGTTTCTTTTTGACATAATGACAATGTTCAGGAACAAGATGTGTTGATGGCTGTGTAACTTTGTGAATATAGGCCCTGGCCGGTTGGCTCAGCGGTAGAGCGTCAGCCTAGCGTGCGGAGGACCCAGGTTCGATTCCCGTCCAGGGCACACAGGAGAAGCGCCCATTTGCTTCTCCACCCCTCCACCGCACTTTCCTCTCTGTCTCTCTCTTCCCCTCCTGCAGCCAAGGCTCTATTGGAGCAAAGATGGCCCGGGCGCTGGGGATGGCTCTGTGGCCTCTGCCTCAGGCGCTAGAGTGGCTCTGGTCGCAACATGGCGACGCCCAAGATGGACAGAGCATCGCCCCCTGGTGGGCAGAGCGTCGCCCCTGGAGGGTGTGCCGAGTGGATCCCGGCCGGGCGCATGCGGGAGTCTGTCTGACTGTCTCTCCCTGTTTCCAGCTTCAGAAAAATAAATTAAATAAATAAATAAATAAATAACTTTGTGAATATAACAAAAACCTCTGAATTGTACACACTTCATTTTGAGTTGTACATTATATGAGTAAAATCTTAATAAAAAATATCACATTGACTTCCATCATTTTCTTTGAGCCCAACATTGATCCTGTTATAGAGTACTCAGTCCCCATTTTACAAATGAGGAAACTGAGGCCCAAGAAGTTATCAAGCTATCCAGTCTTTTAAATAGCCATGCGATGGCAGAACTAGAATTTAAGTGGCCTGGTGTCCGCCCAACTCTGCAGGTAACAAGTAAGATCATGAACGCAGGACAGCTCATTTCTATGTGGTGCCTACCTGGCCAGGCCCTCTGCAAACATTTTCTCATTTATTCCTCTCAACTGCCCTGAAGGGAAGGTCCTAGGACCCCCGTTTTAAAAGAGAGAGCTGGGAGGCTCAGACCAATTGAGTAACTTGCTCGAGGCCATGCCTCTGTTCAGAGAGGGTGGAAATGCCAGTCCAAGGCTGCTTCAGCCCTGAGGTCTCTTTCCCTCCAATAGACTGAGAAGTCTCACTTCCTTTCCTGTCAGTGAGCTGGTCACCAGCACCAGGCCCGGAGCAGCCAGCAGGAACACTGAACTTGACCGTTCATGTCGGAAGGGCCAAGTTCAGGTTGAGGTACACATGATCTTCAAGTATCTAAACCCTCCAAGTCCCCAGTGTGTGGTCTGGATGAAGTCTTCAACACTGAGAAAGATGGGTGATGGTTCCTAAGGTAAGGTGAGCGGGGGACAGAGGTGTGCTGTTTCCATGTGGACCACTCCGCCCCGAGGAAGCTGGACTGAATGTGAATAAAGCCCATCCAAGGTGCTCATTTTTGGGTGCCCAGTCTCAATAACAACACCCACATTGGATAGCCCGTGGGCGGGCCAGGGACCCCCTCCTAACTTCTCCCCTACACCTTCTTGACTTTCTACATATCTAAAGATTCTCATGCTTCCATTCAAGAGTTCCATCTGGTTTTCTCTCAAATATGTGAATTTTTCCTTTACCTCTGCTACATGTTTCCAGATGGGAGAATCTGCCCCCCCCCCCCCCCAAAGCAGTTTCTCATTGTGTAGATGACATTCCAGGGCCTCCGGGTATTTTGAAGTGAATCTTTGCAGCTAACAAGAACAAACCCTTCAAAATGAAGTTGGTGTTAGCATTCCTTTCACATAAGGTAAGAAGAGACTTCAGGTCAGTGAGTCTCAACCTGGAAGCCCATTAAAATCACCTGTAGAGCTTAAAGATGTTTTGATGGCCAGACTGCCCCCAGATCAGATAAATCAGATACATGGGGTGGGATGCGGGCATCAAAAATTTTTAAAGTTCCCCAGGCGATCCTGTCATGGAGCCAAGTTCATAACCTCTAGCCTCGCTAAGAATCACCTGGCGCTATTCTACCAAGACTAAAGTCTATGATCTCTCAGACAGCAATCCTGACAATCACGTGTGCTGACAGTAAACTTGTTGACAGTCTTCCTTCTTCAGGATGGTACATCCTGTGACACCTCACTTGTTTCAAGAAGCCAAATAGCCTTTGTCCTGACAACTAACCTCAGCCTAAAAAGCCAGGGCCTCAACAGGCAGTTGGTAAATAAGATTCATGGGGCCTCTCAAAGGAGCAATCATAAATTAGACCTTGTCTTTGCAAATGACTAAGCCAATGCCTTTATTCAGCTAGCCATTTGAGGTGGATGGCCTATTATTACAGAACAAATCAGCTTTTGTCTGCCAACTTGAAGGACAACCTTCAGGAAAGTACTAATGAAGTGTAAGGCCGGTGGCCGAGGCCAGGCAGGTCTGCCTTGGATTTAGGTAGACAGGAGAGAAATTGTGGAGCCGGAAAATGTGCCATTCCTGTTAAATAGAGTCTTGCAATGGCAGACAATCAAACCTGCAGGGGAAACCTGCTTCTCAGGGCGAATGAATAGCAAAACGGCCCCTCACAGTGGCGGGCAGGCAAGCTGCTATCCGCCATCCACGCTGAGGGCAAGCACCTGTAGCTGTATGTAGTAGATTGTACACATGTGGCGCTGCCACGTGCTCACATACTAATCAAGCAAAGTACGAGTGAGCAAGCTAACAAAGCTGTTTCCCAACATGAAGGAAATGCTGAAGCTGTTGTGAATGCTGCTGGTGCCCTGCACAGACCCCCTGCTCAGATCAGGCACCCACGCCCCTGCTGCCCCCTTCTCCTGAACACCGCTGGGAAGTTACGCCCTCCCTGGGAGCGCCTGTGTGCTAATGACTCAGGCTGTAGAGGACTGGTCTCCCTGACTAAAGGTGGACGACTCTGGGGTGCTAGCCACACTTTGAAGCTTCCTGTAGGACCAGGCTGAGGCTGGACTTCAGCTGGCCCCGTAGCTTTGCCTGGTTTCCTCCCGACCCCATCCTCTGCCCCTCACTTCAGACACTGCCCATGAGAGCCTCTCAACAAAACAGGGCACAAGAATCCATCCCCGGCTCTGCTGTTAGGGAACTCCACCTAAAACAGAAGTTGATGAGATGAATAGAAATTAGTGATGCCGAAAACAGATATCTGCATGCAAATATAAAGGAGGGCAAAGAATGAGCAGTTTAGAAAAGATAAACCACAGTGAAGCGAGCGCACGGGGTCAGCGGCGAGGGGTGGACTGTCCCCAGTGTGCCCTGGGTGGGTCGCGCCATTGGGCCCGGGGGGGTCTTCCAGGAGCCACGCCGTGTGAACCAAAGCACAGCGAAAAGATAAACCACCGTGATGTAATCCAAGAGACTGTAAGATGACACGGTCACAGTGGGACAGCCGTGCGAGGGACCCATCTCTTTTGAGCTGCTTCTTTCGAACCTGAATGTGGCATCTCCACCAACAAGTAGAACTGGTGCCAGCACGAATCCTGAGTGGGTGCTAACACAGGTAGGTGAAAGACGTTAGGGAACAGAACACTGACCGTCTTAAAATATCACCCCATAGATTGCTTACCATAAAGAGGAAAAGGAACACTGGCAATGGAGAAGCCAAGCAGACACCTTCTTAACCAAGCGATCAGCCTTAACACCTCCAAAGAGAAGACACTCGATACCAGGTGCCTCCAATGCGATGCTCTGAGGTGTACCCTAACCCAGACACGTAGTCTAGCAGGCAGCCTAGCATAGATTAACCTTTGTTTACAGTTTATGACCTTGCCTCAATTAACCTGTAACCCCACTTAGATCATCTAAAATTTAAAAGGTTTGTGTAATGCTATCTTGTAATTTGCCGAAAGGCTTACAGAAAGACTTAGTCAGATGTTTATCCATATCTATGCAATCCCGGTCACCGGCTGCCAGAACTGTTTTTCAGCAACAAGCCCAGGATGTTTTGCAGGGCCAGGGGGTGAACCAGCTGAAATCGCCTGAGACCAGCTGGGAGCAGCTTGAAGGACCCGGCTGTGACCTCCTCATGAACTTTCCTCCTTGTAATAAATACTAAGATCTCCAGCCAGGGACAGAGATTTTCTGCCATTTTTGAACATGCGATGTATGTGTAACCATGTTTCTGACTGTGAGTGTGTTGGAACGTTCCCACCTATCCACGCAATGGTGAAGTCTACCTTGGTGTTTATGCATGATTTCCCTAATAAAGATGAGCTGAATGCTTTGTTCGAGGACACACTGCTGTAGGAACAATCCCTGGGGTACCCTTGCTTGCTGGCTTGCATTATAAAGTTAATCCTTATAACCTCATCTCAAAGTTGTGTTTAGTCTGTCAACTACCAACCATTTGGACCTGGTCAGGTCTGATAACAAAGGCTATAATATCACGTGGGTAGATTTCCAGCCCCCAAATGTGTTTAACCTGGCCTTACCACGTGGTGGCACAGTAGATAGAGCTATGACCCGGGTCGCTTGAGCACAGGCTCACCAGGTTGAGTAGCGGGGTCGCCAGCTTGACCGTAGGATCATAAACATGATGCCATGGTTGCTGGCTTGAGCACAAAGGTCATTGCCTTGACTAAAGGGTCATTGTGTTGTCAGGAGCCCCTGGTCAAGGCACATATCAGAAAGCAATCAATGAACCGCTAAAGTGCCACAACTATGAGTCGATGCTTCTCATCTCTCTCCCTTCCTGTCTCTCACTTGCTTAAAAAAAAAAAAAGCGTTTCCCTGACCAGGCAGTGGCGCAGTAGATAGAGCATCGGTCTGAGACATGGAGGATCCAGGTTCAAAAACCCTGAGGTCGCTGGCTTCAGTGCGAGCTCACAGCTTGAGTGCATGGTTGCTGGCCTGAGCGTGGGATCACAGACATGACCCCATGGTCACTGGCTTTAGCCCATGGTCGCTGGCTTGAGCAAGGGGTCACTCGCCCCCCAGTCAAGGCACATATGAGAAAGCAATCAATGAACAACTAAAGGAGCCACAACAAAGAATTGATGCTTCTCATCTCTCTCCCTTCCTGTCTGTCTGTCTGTCTCTAGCTGATCCTCTCTCTAACTTGCTCTCTGTCACACACACAAAAGTGTTTAGTTTAAACTGAATCTATACAAGAAAAAACAATCAAGACAAATCCAACTTCAAAGGCTTTCTGCAAAACCACTGGCCTAAACTCTTCAAAATGTCAGTATCATTAAAAAAAAAGCCACCCTGAAGATTACTATAGATAAAAGGAGAATTAAGAGATGTGATAATGCCTGACCAGATGGTGGCACAGTAGACAGAGCTTTGGCATGGGACACAGAGGACCCAGGTTTGAAACCCCAACGTCACTGGCTTTGTGCCCAAGGTTGCTGGCTTTGTGCAAGGGGTCAATGGCTCAGCTGGAGCCCCTAGTCAAGGCTCATATATGCAATCAATGAAAAACCAAGGTGCCGCAATGAAGAATTGATACTTCTCATCTCTTTCCCTCCCTGTCTGCCTTTCTATTGTGCACACACTAAAATAAATAAATAAATAAATAAATAAATAAATTTAAAAAAAGACATCACTACTATATGCACGGAATTTATCACATATGGCATCAGAATTAACAGTGATAAAGCACAATTAGGGATATTTAAATAAGGGTGTATTAGATAATATTACATTGATGCTTATTCTCCTGAGTGTTATAGTTTTAATATGGTTATGTAGGAAAATATTCTTTTTTTTTTGTATTTTTCTGAAGCTGGAAACAGGGAGGCAGTCAGACCGCCTGCGCCCGACCGGGATCCACCCGGCACGCCCACCAGGGGGCGATGCTCTGCCCATCCGGGGCGTCACTCTGTCGAGACCAGAGCCACTCCATCGCCTGGGGCAGAGGCCAAGGAGCCATTCCCAGCGCCCGGGCCATCTTTTGCTCCAATGGAGCCTCGGCTGCGGGAGGGGAAGAGAGAGACAGAGAGGAAACAGAGGGGGAGGGGTGGAGAAGCAGATGGGCACCCCTCCTGTGTGCCCCGGCCAGGAATCGAACCCGGGACTTCCGCACACCAGGCCGACGCTCTACCACTGAGCAAACCGGCCAGGGCCGAAAATATTCTTGTTCTTAAGAGATGCATACTTTAGAATTTAGGGGCAAAGTGGGGAAATGCTGGAAAGTGTCAAAGGCTCAGTCCCATTCCCTCAAAAAGGAGGTTAAAGTATAGCAGTAAAGAAAGTGTGGCAAATGTCCACAGTGGTGAATTTAAGTGAACAGTACTATTGTTAACTTTTGTGTAATGTTTGCAGTGCTTGAAATTTCTCAAAATAACAGGTTGGGGGAAATGGGAAAATATCTACCATCTCACTGGGCTTTCGTGCATATAACATTCATTTATTTTTTTCTACTATTTCTAAGTGTCTAGGTCTACTTTCATGGGGAGAGGAAGCTCAAGTATGAATTCAGTGAGACCCACACCCACATGTAAAAATACCAGGCCAGTCATAGAATGCCCGCTAATGCCAGGTGTCCCAGGGGCAGAGAACAAGCACTAGAAGACTACACTATCTCTGCCCTCATTCCACCGGACCCGGACCTCATGGCTCCGGTGCAGATTACACCCGGTCAGGGGGCTGGGGCAGGGCTGGTCACTCCCAGCTTAAGGCTCTTCAGAGCGTGAGACAAGCGTGGCCTTTCCACTCAGTGCACTCCCTTCATTCCCAGGGCCAGGTGTCAGTAGCCTAGGCAGGTGCAAGAAGTGACTGCAGAAAGTGCATTCTAACATCGGACAGGCAGAAAGACACCAGGCCCAGTTTTCACAGAATCAGTCATCTCAGAGAAACCAACAACTTGCAGCCGTTGTCAAAAGACGCTGTTTCTTGTCCTAATCCCGAATTCTAGAGGATGGCACAACCTGTCGATGCTGCTCCCAGTGACCAGGGTGCTCAGACAGGCCCCCTCGCACTTCTCAGCACATCACCCCCTGTCCAAGTCAGCCCCACACCACACAGCAGAGGTATATACTTTGACTTTACAGTCCAGTCTCTTCTTTCAAATTAATGGCAATTAACAAAGCAACATATAAAATGCATCAAACTGTGACGTGAGGTTATCTCTGTGGAAAAAGGACTGGTGTAGTAAATACAATCAACAACCTCCTCTATATAAGAATATAATATACAGATAATATGTATAAGAATATAAGAGTCCTCTTTTGTTAAACAGCAAACACAAAGTTTAAGAGGACTCTAACATAAAGGAAAATGCCAAGCTATTACTATCAACAAGGGTGGTACACGTCCTTTGGGTACTGGGACACAGCTCTGGCGCAGTGCTCCGGATGGCTCTGTCCTCAGAATTAGGACAGGGCGACAAAACAGGAGTCCACAGAAAATACAGAAAGCCCCCTAAAGCTTCTCTGTCTGAGCTAAAAATACACCCTCATGAAAGTGAACAATTATACATTGTAAATGAACATTTTGTATCCACATTATGATAAAATGTGTGTGATTGTTTTTGAAGGAGAAAATCTGTTTCAATTAAATACTTAAAGTGCACTAAAAATTTTCCTTTCTATAGCAGACTGTTAGATCACAGTTCAACTAAAAAAGAGATTGATACAATTAATTATCAACTTCTGAACAGCTCACAGAGGAAGAATAGCAAGTCCTCCGTGGACTTAGCTCAGGCAGAAGGTGACTGAGCCCGGCCCCCTGAACTTCTCTCACTGCACGGCTCTCGCGGACGCCCGTCTGTGTGTGCACGTGTGAGTGCGTGTGCCTTAGCACAAACACAATCCCATTTGCCTTGGAATTTGGTACATTTGTGATCCACCCTCATGAAAGAGCTGCCCTTATATTTTATTTCACTATTTATAGAATTACTGGGCTCGGTGAATTGAGTCACTGAGACTGGCTGACGGAGTCAGTGGAACCAGTCGGAGGAAAGACTGTCACAGCCTCCTAAAGCACACCTGGCTTCTGTCCCGGCTCCTTCCCTGCCCCCCGGGCCTGGCCCAGCACCACCTTGGCTTCCTGTATCGGGCTTTACAAAGATGCAGAGGGTCCCCTGCTTGTGCTGCTGCTCCTTCTAGGCTGTCCCTGCAGTGCATGTGGCATGAGTAATCCACAAAGGGCAGCCTTAGATTCGGAATCTGTAGGGGTGGGTGGCCGGCTCCCCCGACCCGCAGTCTGACCTTCCACGCTGTACCTGGGTTTCCAGGGAAGTGCTCCCGACAACCCTTCGGAAACACTCGTGCTCTTCAGCCTGAGGGCAGGTTGGGTCCTTGAAGGTACCCAGTGAACCTTCCAGACTGTTAAAAAAACTAATCGTTTTTTCCCTGTTTACAGAGTGCCTAGTAAACAGCCAGAGAGTGAATCAAGACAAATTGATGGGATTAATTATTACCAACAGGATGCTGACTGCATCAGTAAAATAAATAAAGCAAAAATAAACAAGAGCAGAACCCAGGATTCCCAGTCGCTTTGGCCTAGCCCAGGGGTGGTTCTTTTGATGGCTGCATCTGGCTTGCAGACAAATCTTTAATAAAAAAATAATAACGTTAAAAATATAAAACATTCTCATGTATTACAATCCATTCATTTCCTACCGCTCATGTTCATGGTTGCGGGTGGCTGGAGCCAATCACAGCTGTCCTCCGGGACAACACCAAATTTTTATTGTATAATACATAATGTACACGGGTTGTTGTATGGCTCTCACGGAATTACATTTTAAAATATGTGGCGTTCATGGCTCTCTCAGCCAAAAAGGTTCCTGACCTCTGGCTAGGACCTAATTTTTGGCATAGAACCTAATTATGGCTTAAGATTCATCACGTTGCCTAGCTCCCCAACATAAAGAGCCTCAGTCCTGCTACAAAGTGAAGAACTCAAAAACAAAGCTCTATTTGGTGGAGTAGTGTAGATTAATCCTATATAATATTTTATAACTTCTCAATGGTATTAAAAATTAACATTTTTTTTTTGTATTTTTCTGAAGTTGGAAATGGGGAGGCAGTCAGACAGACTCCCGTATGTGCCCGACCCAGATCCACATGGCATGGCCACCAGGGGGTGATGCTCTGCCCATCTGGGCCGTTGCTCTGTTGCAATCAGAGTCATTCTAGCACCTGAGGCAGAGGCCATAGAGCCATCCTCAGTGCCCAGGCAAACTTTGCTCCAATGGAGCCTTGGCTGCGGGAGGGGAAGAGAGAAACAGAGAGGAAGGAGAGGGGGAGGGATGGAGAAGCAGATGGGCGCTTCTCCTGTGTGCCCTGGCCAGGAATCGAACCCAGGACTCCTGTACGCCAGGCCCACGCTCTACCACTGAGCCAACCAGCCAGGGCTAAAAACTGACATTTCTTAAAGAGTGGTGGATATACAAGGCAGTACAGGAAAGCACAGTTTTCATTTCATTTTATCTTTTTAAAAAAGATTTTATTTATTGATTCCAGAGAGAGGAGAGAGAGAGAGAAAGAAAGGGAGGGAGGGACTGAGCGAGAAACAGTTGCTTGTCATATGTGCCCCAACCAGGCAATCCTGGGGCCCCGAACCAGTGACCTCAGCATTCCAGGTCGATGTTTATCCACTGTGCCACCACAGGTCAGTCTATAGTTTTCTTTTCTTTTTTTTTGTGACAGAGATAGAGAAAGACAGAGAGAGAGACAGACCAGAAGGGAGAGAGATGAGAAGCATCAATTCTTCGTGTGGCACCTTAGTTTTTTATTGATTGCTTTCTCATATGTGCCTTGACTGGGGGGTGGGGGTACAGCAGAACGAGTGACCCCTTGCTCAAGCCAGCGACCTTGGGCTCGAGCCAGCGACCATGGGATCATGACTATGGTCCCACGTTCAAGCTGGCCACCCCACACTCAAGCTGGTGACCTTGGGGTTTCAAACCTGGGTCCTCCATGTCCCAGTCTGACACTCTATCCACTGCGCCACCACATGGTCAAGCTTGGTTTTCATTTTAGTGTCTAGTACTTATTTTATTAGTTACATGTATTTAATATATGGTGGAAAATTTAAATTTACTTTTTTTTCCCAGTTGTTACTTAGTGTGGTAAAACACAACATAAAATGTTCCATCTTAATCATTTTTAAGTATACATTTCAGGGGTATCACGGGTGATCATATTATTATATGACCTTCACTGTCATTGATCTCCAGAACTGTTTCCTCATGCAAAATTAAAACTTGAACCTTATGGAACGATAGCTGCCCACTCCCCTCCTCCTGTCCTGGCAGCCACCACCCTTTTTTCTGTCTCTGAATTTGACTACTCTAAGCACCTCATTGAAGCAAAATCACAGTGTTTGTCTTTTCATGGCTTACTAAACTTACTTTTTATTTATTTTATTTTATTTTTTATTTTTTGGGGGGTATTTTTCTGAAATGAGAAGCAGGGAGGCAGAGAGACAAGAGAGACAGACTCCCGCATGTGCCCGACAGGGATCCACCCGGCACACCCACTAGGGGGCGATGCTTTGCCTATCTGGGGCATTGCTCCATTGTAACCAGAGCCATTCGAGCACGTGAGGTGGAGGCCATGGAGCTGTCCTCAGCACTCGGGGCCAACTTTGCTCCAATGGAGCCTTGGTTGTGGGAGGAGAAGAGAGAGATAGAGAGGAAGGAGAGGGGGAAGGGTGGAGAAGCAGATGGGCGCTTCTCCTCTGTGCCCTAGCTGGGAATCAAACTCAGGATTTCCTTCCACACGCCAGGCTGATGCTCTACCACTAAGCCAACTGACACCAGGGCCTAAATTTACTTTTTTAAAATAAATGTAAAAGGTGGTGAGTCAATTTAAAAATAATAAGCAAATTAACAGTAAAGATGGTACAAGAAAAAAAGAAACAATTTAACACAACAGAGAAAATTTTGGGTAAGACAATTTGGACGAGAACATTTTTCCTGCATTAATGTTTACAAGCCTCTCTCTTACATTCAGGGAGGAGAGTGCACCCAGAAAAATATACCTATTTGCCATTGCTCATCCCCCTCTCACCAGCGTTCAAGCTATTCTTGTGTGTCCGTTGCTATACTGGCTCCTACCTACCTGTCAAAACCAAGCTGGAGTCCTGTCCTCTCCCCCATCCCCTACAACTGCAAGTAAACTCTAGGCCAGGGGTCCCCGAACTATGGCCCGCGGGCCGCATGCGGCCCCTTGAGGCCATTTATCTGCCCCCCCCACCCCCCCGCCGCACTTCCGGAAGGGGCACCTCTTTCATTGGTGCTCAGTGAGAGGAGCACATTGACCATCTCATTAGCCAAAAGTAGGCCTCTAGTTCCCATTGAAATACTGGTCAGTTTGTTGATTTAAATTTACTTGTTCTTTATTTTAATTATTGTATTTGTTCCCGTTTTGTTTTCTTACTTTAAAATAAGATATGTGCAGTGTGCATAGGGATTTGTTCATAGTTTTTTTTATAGTCCAGCCCTCCAATGGTCTGAGGGACAGTGAACTGGCCCCCTGTGTAAAAAGTTTGGGGACCCCTGCTCTAGGCCTACGTAATTCCTTTACTCATTTTGTACATGCCTCTGGGGCACTTACCTATGTTACGAGGCATTTATTACTCCTTTCTCTTACCAGCCTGGCTTCCCCTCTCGGCCATGCTCAGGCCTAGCCAAGGGCAGGCCCTGATTAAACGATTGCTCTAAGCATGAGCAGGGACTGGGCAGGTGTGATCTGTAGACCACAGGTTTATTCCTTGCAAGGAAGGGGCGAGCTCAGTGGGCAGCGTGAAAGTGGCGGGCTGTGGGTCTCTCTCTCTGAGCTGCTTTCTGGCTCCCCATGCAGAGCCCTGGCAGCAGGCCTTTACCTGCCTGGTCCCATCAATGGGATCCGTTGCTCAGTTCCAGTCTCCGCAGACAAAGGGTTCTTGTCTCTGTGTTCATGAGGAAATGGGTGGCAATGATCACAGCTACCGAGAGCCCTTGGCCTTGGGCCACCATAAGGCCAGGAGTGAGAAAAGAAAACAACAACTCCAGGCCCTGGCCAGTTGGCTCAGTGATAGAGCGTCGGCCTGGCGTGCAGGAGTCCCGGGTTCGATTCCCGGCCAGGGCACACAGAAGCGCCCATCTGCTTCTCCACCCCTCTCCCTCTCCTTCCTCTCTGTCTCTCTCTTCCCCTCCCACAGCCGAGGCTCCATTGGAGCAAAGATGGCCCAGGCGCTGGGGATGGCTCCTTGGCCTTTGCCCCAGGTGCTAGAGTGGCTCTGGTCGCAACAGAGCATCGCCCCCTGGTGGGCAGAGCATCACCCTGGTGGGCGTGCCGCGTGGATCCCGGTTGGGCACATGCGGGAGTCTGACTGTCCCTGTTTCCAGCTTCAGAAAAATACAAAAAAACCCCACAAAAAAACAAAACAAAACAACAACAACTCCAAACTTGTAGCAGCTCCCTCCTCCTTGTTCATGGACAGCCCCTCCAACTTCCCATAGACTAGCAAGGGGTGGCTCTCGGCGTTAAAGTCAGTGCCGAGCTTGAGCCTAGAACTGTATGCCACCGACACAGGGCACTGGGGTAACTGCTCCATTCAAAACCTCAAATACAGGCGGACCGAGCGAGGTAAGGAACACCCCAAAGTGGGAACACCACACCCGTACCAGGGGGCTCTAGCTGTGAGTTATCCATGAGTCTCATTTCCCTGGAGTCAAAACTGCCCATTTTCTGCACAAGTAAATGCATTGATACCAAAATGCTAACTTGTGTAGGGCATGGCATAGTCTCCATCTAGTCAGCCCCAATTCTATCCCCTCAGCCTCACGATCTTCAGTGGTCAGTGGAAAGGGCATTTGCAGGAAGAGCTGAATCAAAGCTCAGTTGATTTTTTTTTTATAACTGTGAGGCCTTGATCTGTTACCACATGTCATTTAGCCTCAACTTCCCCTGTCTGTAAAGATGAATTCTTGTTGGGAAAAAAAAGGAATAAAGGGAATCTGATACTAAAACAAAAACCTGAAAAGAACTGATTATAAGAGCCACAATATCTTGGGGACTATGAGTAAAAATTCTGTTTAGTAGAGTTTCCAAAATGTTTCTTTCATTGTCTCCTAATCTTTAGAAATTCAGAAAGAGAAAGCAAGGCAATGTGTTTCCATTCTAGGACACAAAGACTATTCTATAAACAAAATTCTGGAGCTAGTTTAATTTAATGGTAACCTTTCTGAGGGTGGCTCCGGCTCCTGGCAGGTCCCTGCAGCTGGAGAGATTCCATCCTTGGCAGATCTGGCTCCACCTGTGCTCTTGTGCTGGCCATGCGCAACACCCAAATGCAAAAAAAAAAGAAGGTGAAAGGCTGCTTCTCTTGATATTTCTGAATTGAATTTGCACCCTATCTTGCCTCTCTGGGGCCTCCCTTCCTCATCTGTTGGCGCCAACCCTTCAGCTGTGCCCCAGCCTAAGAAAGTCTTTCCACATGATGTCATGGCAACATGCTGCCACAGCAAGGAGGAACCACCCAGATATGGCGCTGCAGAGGGTTCAGGATTCCACTACAAGGCCAGTGCAGGGGCCATCTTAAGAATTAAGGACCAAGGCCCTGGCTGGTTGACTCAGTGTTGGCCCCACGTGTGAATGTCCTAGGTTAAATTCCCAGTCAGGGCACACAGGAGAGGCACCCATCTGCTTCTCCACTTTTCCCCTTCCCCTTCTCGCTTTTCTCTCTCTCTCTTTGTTCCCCTCCTGCAGCCATGGAGGGACTGGAGTGAGTTGGCCCTGGGTACTGAGGATAGCTCCATGGCAGGGGTCAGGAACCTTTCTTACTGAGAGAGCCATGAACGCCACATATTTTAAAATATAATTCCATGCCACCGACACAGGGCACTGGGGTAACTGCTCAGGGACCTGCCAGGAGCTGCCCTCAGAAAGGTTACCATTAAATTAAACTAGCTCCAGAATTTTATTTATAGAATAGTCTTTGTGTCCTAGAATGGAAACACATTGCCTTGCTTTCTCTTTCTGAATTTCTAAAGATTAGGAGACAATGAAAACCATACAACGACCCGTGTACGTTACTCATTATCCAATAAAAATTTGGTGTTGTCCCGGAGGACAGCTGTGATTGGCTCCAGCCACCTGCAACCATGAACATGAGCAGGGAAATGAATAGATTGTAATACATGAGAATGTTTTATATTTTCAATGTTATTATTTTTTTTATTAAAGAGTTGTCTGCGAGCCAGATGCAGCCATCAAAAGAGCCATATCTGGCTCGTAAGCCATAGGCTCCCGACCTCTGCTTCATGGCCTCCACCTAAGGTGTTAAGAAGAGCTCAGTTGCTAAGCAATGGAGCTATGCCCTAGATGTGCAGAGCATGGTCCCCCAGTGGGCTTGCCAGGTGGATTCTGACCAAGACACATGCAGGTGTCTGTCTCTCTGCCTCCTCCCTACTCACTGAATTAAAAAAAAAAAAAAAAAAGAATTAAGGACCAGAAAGAAGTCAGAGTCCTGGAGCAGTAAATCCTGTCTGCATAAGAAGAGGAAAGCAAACACCCTCACAATGCCAACATGCAATGAGTCAAGGGCTTCCTAGAATTGGGAGAAGAGAAGTGGTGGGTCTGATCAAGGGCCGCTGAAAATATATGAGTAGCAGAGGCCTCGTGTAGAGAGACAGAGAAAGCAACAGTTTGTACTGAGGAGACCCATCTGATAAAAGTTTCTGGCACAAGGACCAATTCCAATTTTTGTTAAACACACACACACACATATATATATACACATAGAGTAAACAGAATTCCCAGGAAAACCTTCAATTTTGAAAAAATAACTAGTGGTTGATTTCCAGTGACCTTTTAACTCATTCAATCATGAAGACATTTCTTTAGAATTTGCGAGGTTAAATGAAATGCCTACTCTGTAATATTCAAGTCTGGAAAAGAAGGGAAGTCCAAATTCACTCAGCCAGGGGGCGCTGGCTATTTCCTCAGTTTACAGCTGAGAAATTACCAGGGGCGTTGAGGAAACTTGCCCACCACCCAAGACGGGAGAAGTAATGAGCAGAGGCCTTGGGGAGGGGATATTCTGGGAGGATTATGGCTTATTTCCTAAATTGTGAGAGATTTTAAAGGTCATCTAATCTCCTTATTTGAGGTCAGAATGTTAGAAAGGGATAGAACTGGGCTTAGGACCACTTCTCTTTCTTTTGCAGTTTACATGCACCACACAAGCTGATATTTTCATTCCTTAGGGCCTTTTTCGTCCCCTTAAATTCCAGAAGGAAAAGGACTAACATGTTTTGGTTGCTGATTTTATCCCTGTGTGGCTAAGGGAGGCTGGCTGAGGGAGGAGGCCTGACTTCCTCCAAAAGATTTCTCAAGGCAAGTGGCAGGAACATTTGCGAAAACTCACGGGGCCTTTGGTGATTTTCAAGCCCTGTCTGCTCAGGAGTCGGGAGGAGAGAACAGCACTAACACTGGAACAAAAACGTGTGTCTGCTCCCTGGGAGGAGGCAGCCATTTTCACAAGAGGAGAAGGACATGGTGGCTTTCTTGCCCGTGAACGTCCTCCCATGGACTCCAGCGAGATGAAACGGGCAGATAGGGAGCGCGCTGGCAGGGCCTTCATTCATTCCTGTCAAACCAGGAAGTGAAACAAAGAACCTGTTGTTCTGGGAACCCTTGGAGCTGAAAACAGGAGCAGGAGCCAGGCGGCTCTGAGTCCTGGCCCGCTGACACTTGACCTAAGCAGGGGCCCGCAGCTGGCTTCCCAGAGAGGCATGCAGTCTGTGGATGTGCAGCTCCTGGTCGCTAAGTGCTTTTGGTCACACCCGTGTTATTTCACAGCTGGATTAAATCAGGGCTGCTTTCTCACCAAGCACACAGGTCGTGGCAGAAACAAGTACCAGCAAAGCAGCGAGGCAAGGTCTGTAAAGGGTGCAATACACCTAACGCTAGAGTTTGCCCTGGTGAAAACTGTGTGCCCAGGGAGGCCAGCCTAGGGTCCACTGAATTTCCAGGATCATCAAAAACACCCCTGTAGGTCAGTGAAATAATCTATGACTTACTATTTAAATGCACAGAAAAACACTAAAGGGGTATATTCCAAGGCAAAGAAATGAGCTGGCCAGCAAGCCAACAGGCCATTGGTCCAGGGCTTAGGGCACATCCTAATGAGCATCTGAGCAGGCCACGCTCCTAGAACAGTCATACTTGTCAGAAAGGTGGGTCTCTCTCCTCTTCTGTGAGCTCCAGTCTGATTCAGCAGAACGCGAGAGGCTCACAATCACTGGCTACAAAATAGTAGGTGTGTTTTGCAGTATCTTAGGCCCCCTGAAAAAAGTGTTTGGTGTTATCAAAGTTTGTGGTTTCTTCTTACACATGATCTACTTCTAAGAATTGTACACATACGTTCCCATAATTCTTGGATATCTTTCAGTGCCTGCCTTTCTCAAAGAATATCTGATGGGAAACAGAAGAGAGAAGCTCTTTGCCTTGGGTTAAGATTGTGTTCTGAAAGGCAGCTGAAAATCACTTCATCTGTAACACTCAAGTGATTCCATAGACACAGCTGTCCTTCCTGCAGTGGAGGCCCTTTGGGTCATAGCTTTGTTCATATTTAGAGGAGGCCATGCAGAGGAAATAGTTTTGCAATAAGATATTTTCCTATCATGCCCACTGAAGAGATTCTGCTCCCACTAGCTCAATCAATTTCCCTTAAGGTGTTTCCTGATTTCAAGACACCAGGAATGTTTGGAATATAAGTGTATGAGTGTTTGGAATACAATTTCAAAGAATTCTATGAGAGTGACTAACTCTTTGCTCACAGTGTTACAGTGTAGCAACAACTAGGTTCAACTTTAAAGAAAGTATTTATTGAGTGGGTGCTAGTTGCCAAAATACCCAGACAATGAACCCTGAAGATGTATACAACCTAAGGGAGAAAGAATGGTAAACAAGCATCATATAATGGAATGAAGGCATACTGAAGGAATATACTAGATGTCCTGGGGACCTCACAGAATGAGGTGAGTCTCCAGATCAAAAATGCCCCAAACAGCTGTTTGGTCTGTCTTGGTTGGCGACATCTGTTCTGTTAGGGAAGGGAAGGTTTTATAAAAAAATCATGTAAGATTCCTCCCTTCCTCCCACTTCCCTCCCTCCCTCTCTCTCTCCCTCCTTCCTTCTTCCTTTCTCTCTCTCTGTCTTTCTTTTTATTACCCAAGTTAGAACAGGTACCTTGTGGAAAAAAGCACGATGCCAAATGTAAAAATAAATATTGCCATGAACCCACCCCCTAAGATAGAACCACTTTTGATTTTCTTGTTTGCCTGCTGTCTCATTTCTTTGCCTTGGTGTGCATCCTTTCAATACCTTGAAACCGTGATGATGAAGACAGGTACTTCAATGTTGTGACTCAATTACTTATGCCAGTGCTGTGGGACTCCTCAATTTAAACAGAGTGAAATTTTATAATTTTCATGTCTTAAGTTCCAGGCTAGTCATGGGATTCTGAGCTTGCAGCCAGTTCACTGGTTCATATTTATAGAAACTGTGAAGTTATAGAAAGGATTATCTGGCCCTGGCTGGGTGCTCAGTGGATAAAGCATTGTCCTGGCACACCAAGGCCACAGGCTCAATCCCCCTGTCAAGGTATGTATGAGAAGCAATCAATAGGTACACAACTAACTGGAACAAGGGGTTGATGGAAAAATAAATTTTATTTATTTATTTTTTGTATTTTTCTGAAGTTAGTTAGAAGCGGGGAGGCAGTCAGGCAGACTCCCGCATGTGCCCGACCAGGATCCACCTGGCATGTCCACCAAGGGGTGATGCTCTGCCTATCTGGGGTGTTGCTCCACTGCAGCCAAAGCCATTCTAGCTCCTGAGGCAGAGGCCATAGAGCCATCCTCAGCACACTGGCCAACTTTGCTCCAATGGAGCCTTGGCTGTGGGAGGGGTAGAGAGAGAGAAGAAGGAAAGGGGGAAGGATGGAGAAGCAGATGGGCGCTTCTCCTGCTGGGCTGATGCTCTACCACTGAGCCAACAGGCCAGGGCCTGGAAAAATAATTTTCTTAAAAGAAAGGATTAGCCCTGGCCAGATTGCTCAGTGGATAGAGCATCGGCCTGGTGTATAAACCTCCCGGGTTCAATTCTCGGTCAGGGTACATAAGAGAAGTGACTATCCCCTTCCCTCTGCCCCTTCTCTCCCTCTTTCCCTCTTAAAACCAGTAGCTTGCCCTGGCTGGTTGGCTCAGTGGTAGAGCGTCGGCCTGGCGTGTAGAAGTCCCAGGTTCGATTCCCGGCCAGGGCACACAGGAGAAGTGCCCATTTGCTTCTCCACCCCTCCCCCTCTCCTTCCTCTCTGTCTCTCTCTTCCCCTCCCGCAGCCAAGGCTCCACTGGAGCAAAGATGGCCCGGGCGCTGGGGATGGCTCCTTGGCCTCTGCCCCAGGCGCTAGAGTGGCTCTGGTTGCGACAGAGCGACGCCCCGGAGGGGCAGAGCATTGCCCCCTGGTGGGCAGAGCGTCGCCCCTGGTGGGTGTGCCGGGTGGATCCCAGTCGGGCGCATGCGGGAATCTGTCAGACTGTCTCTCCCCGTTTCCAGCTTCAGAAAAATAAAAAAAAATAAAAAAAGCCAGTAGCTTGACTGATTTGAGTGTCAGCCCTTGGCACTGAGGATAGCTGAGTTGGTCCCAGCGTCAGCCTCAGGTGCTAAAAATAACTAGGTTGATCCGAGCATCGGCCCCAGACAGGGGTTGTGGGTGTATCCTGGTTGGTGTACATGCAGGAGGAGTCTGTCTCACTGTCTCCCCTCCTCTCACTTAAAAGAAAAAAAGAGAATTATTTGGGGGTAGAAGGTAGAAAGAGAAAATAATCTAGAAATTATGAGAAAAGTATAAATATATCTGTACTTTTATTATTTCTATTTATGCTTTAAATCTCAGATCATAAATATATAGCAAAAAAGAAAAAAAAAGACCAAAATACTGCCAGTGAATTTCTCCCCATCTCTTAGATTCTTTTGCTTTACTATATTTGGTACTCGTGTGCAGAAATAGTCACCACATCATGAAATGATTTCGCTAAGGCCATTATAGCATCATAACTAAGAAATACAGTATACGCACCTAAATCTGATACAGCTATTTTTGTGATTTAAATTATTTGTGTGTGTGTGTAACAGAGACAGAGAGAGAGAGACAGAGAGAAGGACAGATAGACAGGAAGGGAGAGAGATCAATTCTATATTCGCGGCACCCTAGTTGTTCATTGTTTGCTTTCTCATATGTGCCTTGACCGGGGGGCTCCAGCAAAGTGAGTAACCCCTTACTCAAGCCAGCGACTTTTGGGCTCAAGCCAATGACTATGGGGTCTTGTCTATGATCCCACGCTCAAACCAGCAACCCCACACTCAAGCTGGTGAGCCCACACTCAAGCCGGGTGAGCCTGTGCTCAAGCCAGCAACCTCAGGGTTTCGACCTGGGACCTCAGCATCCCAGGTCGATGCTCTATCCACTGTACCACCACTGGTCAGGCCTAGCACACATTTTCAACTTTTTGATTTTTTATACAATGGCTGGAGTCCCCTAAGTCTTTTACAAGGGTGATGCCTTGTTTCTAAAAGAAGATTCTGATGCTTGAATATTTTTAGAATCTCCAAAGGACTGGCATCTTTTATATGTCCATTCAACAAATATTTATTGAGTGGCTGCTATATGACAGACACTATGCTAGGCACTGAAAAAGACAGCATCAAACACAGACCAAGCCCCTGTTGTTATAGCACTTTACCATCCAGTACTGGGAGGCAGAAAGTGATTAACTGAGCAAGTGAATATCTGTCAAATCTGTGCAAGTTCTGTAAAGAAAAGTAAAGTCAGCTAATGTGACAGAAGGAAGGAAGGGTCCACGGGTGAATGCTCCCGGGAGGAAGGGAATTCCAGGCAGAGGGAACAGTAAGTGCAAAGGTGAGGAGGTAGAAGCCTGCCTGGCAAGAAGCCAAAGGGTCTGGGCAGAGTGGTGAGTGGGGCGAGGCCGCAGGAGAAGACATGGTGAGGGGCTGTGGGAGTCATATCCTGTAGGGTCCCAAAGGCCATGGCGGTGATTTGGGCTATAAATGAAAAACTACTGAAAGACTCTGAACAGGAATAACACCACCTGGTTTTAAAGTAACTGAAGTCAGATCATTCTCTATGCTGCTTAGATAATAGCCAGAGAAGGGGACTGGGCGAAAGCAGAGGCGCCAGGCAGGGGTCTGCTGCAGCGGAGCTGGTGAGAAGTGGTCCGGCCCTGGATCTAATGTGAAGGTAGAGACGGCAGGATTTAGAGGTGGATGGGAGGACAGTTATGAAAGAAGAAAGGGCATCAGCGATGACTGCAGGCCCAAGCACCTGGAGGCATGGTCACTGGGATAGGGAAGACCAGAAAGAAGCAGGTTTGTGGAAGGAAACTGAGGGTTTGGTCTTGGTCTTTTAAGCTCAAGATACCAAAGGTCGGCCTGAGTAGGCAGATGGAGGCAAGCATCTGGATTCAAAGACAGGACCAGCCTAGGGATGCAAGACGGGAATCACCAATACACAGATGGTATTAAAGCCACAAGACTGGATGAAATTACCTGAGAAATTACTCCACAGTTCTCTTTTGGTGAATAGATTGTGTTTACCACTTGCCAGCACTGTGTGGAGTCCTTCACAGCTACGCACTCACTTAACTTCCTAACAACTCTGAGGTCAAGTTCAGTTGCTATCTGCATTTCACTGATGTGGACGCTGAGGCACAGAGATTGTTAAGCGTCTTGCTCAAGGGTAGTGGGGGGGAGAAGAGGGGAGGTATGAAGAGGTTCAAGGGGTGAGCTCTACCTGGGGATCAGAAGCTCAAGGAGACAAGGATGAGCCAGCCAGGAGCCTAGTAGGTGAGAGGAGGCCAGGATCATGGTATCCCAGAAGCCAGGCCAAGCAAGTGTCCCAGGAAGAGAGGATGGATCCACCATGTCACATGATGCTGACTGGTCAGGTGGGCTGGGCAGTGGGGACTGACTACTGAATGGAAAAAAGTGACAGCTTCCCTTTCACTAACCTGGCTTGAAGTTCACTTCCTCCCAGTGTGAATGCTGGCAAAAAAAAATCTCAGTAGTTTCCTCAGCAGCTGAAACTCTGTCACCAACCACAACTCTAGATGTCTCCATTGTTAGTGCAGAAGTACTGTTTCTTCTCCGCTTCCAGATGACTGCAGTTCCTAAACCCACTGTCAGATATGTTCATAAAGAGGTGCCTATGCTATGAAACCATGCATTTTTACATTTTAATCATTGTATTTCCTATGTCCTCCTACATACTTTATTTTATGCATTTCAAATATTAGTCTGAGAAAGGGTCCATGACACAAGAAAAGGTTTCAGATCTCAAACTCATCTCTGTAGTAACCACGAAGGAACAACCAAAAGCCAGCACAGGTTGGGGAATAGTGCTGTCTAAGCTAGGGCACCAGAGGGACACTTAATTCAGCCTTCCACAAACTAGGGAACCACAGACACTTCCTGGTGACTGCGGGCGGGGCGGGTGAGGCCGCATCACAGCTCAGACTCACCAGGGATGAGGCCGCAGAAGATGGCCACTGCACCGCGTCTGTGCAGCCACCAGCATGTGTCCAGCTAAAGCCCCCAGGGGCCAACTAGTTCTTCTCTCCACAGTGTTTTCTCCTGGGGCGGATCCGCTCCTTTCCTGCCTGCTCTCCCCGCCCCTCCAGGCTGCTCCGTGCCAGGCTGACCTGCTGCTTCCTGTGGCCACGCACAGCGCTGCTCTGCTTTCTCTGTGGAAACTGCGCTAAGTCCTCCTCCCCCTGCTTTTCTGTACCTGGCTCCCGACATCACTGAGCAAAGCAGAGGAATTAATAGCAAAGTCACCACTCAACGCTTCTAAAACTCAGTGAGAAATCCCAGCACAGAAGCCACAGCTTTATTGGTCAGACTTGTTACCACATCACATGGAACCCATACCAGTAAAACATCATTACCTCATAGCATAGTTGGGAGAATCAATGAGCGGCAGCTCTAATGTGCTTGGAGCAGTGACTGACAGGTGCTGAACACCATATACATTGCTAAATAAAAACAGTCTGCCTTTTTTCTTTCTTTCACTTCAAAAAAAGTGCCAAGTTGCCTGATTTGTGGTGGTGCAGTGGATAAAGCATTGACTTGGAATGCTGAGGTCGCTGGTTCAAAACTCCTGACTTGCCTGGTCAAGGCACATATGGGAGTTGATGTGCCCTGTTCCTCCCCCTCCCTTCTCTCTCTCTCCCCTTCTCTAAAATGAATAAAATAAATAAATAATTTTAAAAAGTGCCAAGTAGGCCCTGGCCGGTTGGCTCAGTGGTAGAGCGTCGGCCTGGCGTGCAGAGGTCCCGGGTTCGATTCCCAGCCAGGGCACACAGGAGAAGCGCCCATCTGCTTCTCCACCCCTCCCCCTCTCCTTCCTCTCTGTCTCTCTCTTCCCCTCCTGCAGCCAAGGCTCCATTGGAGCAAAAGATGGCCTGGGCACTGGGGATGGCTCCTTGGCCTCTGCCCCAGGCGCTAGAGTGGCTCTGGTCACGACAGAGCGACGCCCCGGATGGGCAGAGCATTGCCCCCTGGTGGGCTTGCCAGGTGGATCCCGGTCGGGCGCATGCGGGAGTCTGTCTGACTGCCTCCCCGTTTCCAGCTTCAGAAAAATTCAAAAAAATAAAATAAAAATAAAAAGTGCCAAGTAAATGCCTCTGAAATTTCATAAATTCAGTGTTAACTAACATAACATTCAAGAATAAGTGATATTAATCTGAAAAAATAAAGTTACAGCCATTCTTCAATTTAAAAAGAAAAAGGCTAGCCTGACTGGTGGTGGTGCAGTGGACAGAGCGCTGACCTGGGACACTGAGGTCTCAGGTTTGAAACGCTGAGGTCGCTGTCTTGAGGACGGGCTCGTCTGGGTTGAGCACAGGCTCACTAGCTTGAGCGCGGAGTCGCCAGCTTGAGTGTGGGATCATGGACATGACCGCATGGTTGCTGGCTTGAGTCTAAGGTTGCTGGCTTGAACAAGGGATCATTGGCTCAGCCTAAGTGCCCCTGGTCAAGGCACATATGAGAAGCAAACAATGAACAACTAAAGTGACACAACTATGAGTTGAGTCTTCTCATCTCTCTCCTCCCTCTCTCTCTCTTTCTCTCACTAAAATAAATAAATAACAGAAAAAGACTAAAAGAGGCATTAAAGACTAAATGACAGCCCAGCTCTCCAACCTCAATACCACGGCAGTCAGAGATCAAGATCTTTTTTTTTTTTTTTACAGAGACAGAGAGAGTCAGAGAGAGGGATAGATAGGGACAGACAGACAGGAACGGAGAGAGATGAGAAGCATCAATCATCAGTTTTTTGTTGCGACACCTGAGTTGTTCATTGATTGCTTTCTCATATGTGCCTTGACTGTGGGTCTTCAGCAGACTGAGTAACCCCTTGCTCGAGCCAGCGACCTTGGGTCCAAGCTGGTGAGCCTTGCTCAAACCAGATGTGCCTGTGCTCAAGCTGGCGACCTCAGGGTCTTGAACCTGGGTCTTCCGCATCCCAGTCCGATGCTCTATCCATTGCGCCACCACCCGGTCAGGCAGAGATCAAGATCTTGATGGCCACTGTCACATTACCACTCCTTCCAGCAAACCTAACATCTCTGGTGGCGTATATGTAGAGAGGGGTCCTGTCTGTCCTCTGCGGAGTTTGGGGCTCGTTTGGCAGTGTTGTATTTCCTGGATGTGGGGCAATCAGTGCGGCTAAAGCTCTCTTCCTTACTCTTTTGTCATCAGCCTGGACTCCCAATTTATTTTTATCTTAGTAATAATGCAAAGGGTAAAGGGAATCCCCCTGGCTAATGTCCCATGGGGTCTGGAACTACTCTGACAGTGAGGTAGAAAGTCTCTAATCAGAAATCATCATGCAGCCTGACCTGTAGTGGCGCAGTGGATAAAGCGTCGACCTGGAAATGCTGAGGTCGCCGGTTCGAAACCCTGGGCTTGCCTGGTCAAGGCACATATGGAAGTTGATGCTTCCTGCTCCTCCCCACTTCTCTCTCTCTGTCTGTCTCTCTGTCTGTCTCTCTGTCTCTCTTTCTCTCTCTCTCCCTCTCTCCTTTCTAAAATGAATAAATAAAATAAAAAAAAGAAATCATCATGCATTTGTTTAGATTATGAGAAAAAAATTAATCAATAAAAGCCATTCACACTGGTCAATGGGAATTATAGAATGCCTGGTACGGCTGCAAGTTGCTTGGAGACCATCTGGTCTACTCCCGTCATTTTGTAAAGAAGGGAAATGTAAGACACAGAATTTCCACAGCTAAGGGAGAACACAGTTTTTCCAGAGACACAGGAGTTAAAGTACCACCTTACAGCTGCAGAGCGTCTCCCTGGGACTGGTGCTCTCCCCAGCCTGTGACAGGGAACAAGTCCGGCCGGTTTGAAATTTGCCTGGACAACCAGATTCAGCTGGTTCATCTGCCTCTGCAGGACTCTCTTGCCTGTCTCATGGCTTGCAAACAAACTCACTCCATGCGTCTCACTCTCACACTGCACAGGCAGCTTCAACTCACATTTCCTGGGGGAAAAGGGCACACTGGTAATAAAATCTGGCCTCTCAGGCACCAAGTGTCCAACATTGTTTATTAGTCAGTATATTCTGTTGTTTCACTAGCAATGAATTACCCCATACAGGAGCTGGATGAGGTTTTGATAATCTCCTGCAACCTGCCACCCCCACTCTGACCTCTGTACCTCCATTCTCCAGGTAAAGATTACCCCTTGCTACTTACTCTGATCCATGCAATACGTTCATATCATGCTTAACCAGTACAACATATTGCATCCCCTTCCCTAATCATGTACAAGCACATCCAATTTCCAATATGTACTTCAGGCTAATGGCCATGGTAAGCGCCAAGGGGTTTCTGACCTGAGAATGCAAAATGAGTCCATCCTCTTAGTGCTCCCCTTGAAACCTTCTGGAGACTGACATTGGCTACCCTGAGTTCTATTTTGCACACGGAGGATCCTGCTGCGTTATTGTTTCCGTGATTGTGAGTAGGTGGGTATGGCAGAAAGAATTTTAGGTTTCCGGGTTCTGGTGCCAGGAGGAATTGAGAGGGTGTAAAGTTCAAATGCCTTCAAAGTGATTAAAATAAGCAGACAACTGGTTCCTAGGCCACTCCCACCTTCTCCAGCATTTCATCTGGCGCGGCCACCACACTCCCAGTTCCCAAACTTGAGGAGCCACGGAAACGACAGTCCTCAAAGCTAACAGGGTTCATTTAGCTCTCATCTCGCACCCGGCGCCTGATCACCTCGGTCACCTGTGGGCTTCGGTGGGTTCCAGGCCATTTTCCAGTCTGACATCGGTCTGCACCATCTCCTGTTTCAGTTCTCCGATCTCCGAGGCGATTGTGTCAATAAGCTATTCAAAGACAAAAATAGTGTGACGTCAGGAAGTGGAAGAGGCGTGCCCAGGCCCCGGGGAGCTTCAGCCACTTGAATAGGAGCACAGAGATGAACAGGGATGACCACCTTTTTTTTTTTTTTTTTTTTTAAATCTTGGCTCTGTGAATTTCCTTCACTCAGAAGAATAAAATAAACAGGGAGGGAGGAACTTCTTCTAAGAAAGAGGAAGAATTTAGGTTTCGGTATTGCCCTAAGAAAAATAATGACACCCAGTTTGGTTTCTCAACATGAATACAAGAACAAACAAATTCTGGCAAAATCAGGCTTCAGCATTCATATTATCAACGTGGAAACTCAAAGGCAATTCCCTGGATTAAAATTTATAGAATCATTTTTCTGGTTACAGAAATAACCATATCTTAAAGACATACACAGCTTACAAATCAATTTCTCATGATGTTAAACTTATTTCTATCTTATTCTTTGCTTTTTTTTTTTCTGATCAGAAAAAATGTTAGGGAGAAGGAAAGAGGCCTGCGTATGCCTGGAAGTGTGTAAGGGGGTGGGTGGGTGAGCCAGGGGGAGAATTAATGGGGAAATGTGGCCATGTCTTGCAGAAGGCCTGTGTGGTCTTATGTCCTCTACCCACACACTGGGAAGGGGCTACATCTGACCCTCAGGTTTGGTCTAAATTCTTGAACCCCCCCGCCCCATTCATTCATTCTTTAGAATGGTTTCCTGGTGATAATTATTAGGCACTGTATGGGCAGAACAGCTCTTCTCAAAGGGTGCCGTTGCTCACTGATTTTTAAAAATGTTAGATAAGTGTTATTTATGTCAACGTGTAATAGATTTTTGTTTAAAGATTTTATTTTTAGAGAGAGGAGAGAGAGAGAGAGAGAGAGAAAGTGGGTGGGGGGAGCAGGAAGCATCAACTCGTAGTTGCTTCTCTTATGTGCTTGATCGGGCAAGCCTGGGGTTTCGACCCAGTGACCTCAACACTCCAGGTGGATGCTCCATCCATTGTGCTACCACAGGTCAGGCAGATTGCTTTTCAAATAAATATGTTAATATTTTCTTCATTTATTTTCTAATATAGCAAATATCCGTAGATATAATCCTCATGAACACAAGGTCCTCGAAGTGTTCCATGATTTTTAACAGTGTGACGTGGACCTAGGACTAAAAAGTTTGAGAATCACTCACCACTCTAGCTAAAGACAGGAGTTGTATTGCCTCAAGCAACTTTTATCCCACCCAGACTCTGGGAGAAACTTCATTTGATGGTCTACCAGGCGTCCCCAAACTACGGCCCGTGGGCCGCAATGCGGCCCCCTGAGGCCATTTATCTGGCCCCCACTGCACTTCTGGAAGGGGCACCTCTTTCATTGGTGGTCAGTGAGAGGACCACTGTATTTGGCAGCCCTCCAATGGTCTGAGGGACAGTGAACTGGGCCCCTGTGTAAAAAGTTTGGAGACCCCTGGAAGCTGTTCTAAATTGTTGACCCCATCTATTCATTCATCAATTCAACAGAATTTTTATGGCCACACACTTTACACCAGGCACTACAAGTATAGAGTAAGGCTGACAATTCTCATGGAGACGATATTCTGGTGAGGAACAGACCACAGCACTGAGCATTAAGTTCCAGAATGGAAATAAACAAATAAGTCAGGTCATGCTGTAAGGAGGAACTATTAGCTAAGGCAGGATGGTCAGGACAGGTCTTGGAAGAGGTGGTGGATCCGTGAATGACAAGGAAGCCATGACAAGATCAAGGGTGGAGCCCTATATACAGAGGAAGTCCCATCCCCTAGGGAGGCACTGAGGAAGGAGAGGCAGGTGGGAATCAGACCTCACTGGCCTTCTAGATTACAGTATCCTAGGATTTGAGTTTTCTATATTAAAAACCACTGGAGGGCTCTAAGTAGGGGAATGACATGTTACTTGTTTTGTGTTCTATAAAAATCATCTCCGCTGGTGGCTAGAGGTGGGTTAGTGAGGGCAAGACGACCAACAGCATGACCAGTTAGGAGGCAACTGCAGTGGCCCAGGCAAGAGATGACGGTGGCTTGGACCAAGGTTGAGTTAGCAGCAATGGAATTAGAAAAAAGGGGATAAATCCAGGAACAATTTGACATAGAAAGATAGGTGAGGGAAAAATGGGGAAGGATTAGGCTTGAGGAGGAAATCTAGTTGGGCATTGGGCAGGTTAAGCTTTAATTGAGTGTTGGGCAGATAAAATATATTATGCTCACTTTGTTAAAGATGGCGCTACCCACATGGAAGCCTGTTGCCCAGGTGATATTAGTTGCCCTTTTTGCTTGGAATGGGCGTGATTATATTAATGTGTGTTGGGCGGGCTGTGGACAGACAGGATCCTTGTAGCCTGGGCTTGGTTTTAGGACTAAGCCTTTCCCACCCTTTTCGATGTGGAGTGGTACAATCCCATCATGCCTCAGATAAGTGACTTTGTTTTAGAGGCTTCCTTATTTTGTATATTGGATTAAAGGTTTGGATTTCTGCACTATAAAGTAGGGCAGACCAGGAGCTTGCTCTTTCAGTTCCTGAGATTAGCATTAGAGAGCAGAGCAGAGAAAGGCCATGTGGAGGAGGCCAGGAGAAGCAGCCAAGATGGCGGAGTGCTGAAGGAAAAGCCAGTTTGTGCAGAGTTTGTGCAGGGAGAAGGAAGGAGATGGGGAGCAGAGGTGAATAAGTCCGGTGAGCTAGAAACATTTGATTCTAGAAAACTCGGCTAAGTCAGTAGCTTTGGGAGCACCGAATGAGTGGGTTTTGGAGCCCAGTGTGTGTTTTTACTTGCCCGCTGGGTGCAAGCTAGGATTAAAGATGATGGCCCACCAGTTTTTGGCTCCTTTGTTTCATTACCATCTGTCCGAATCCAATGCGAACCTGCATATGAATGGCCACAATGGCAGCTCCTGGCTTCACAATGAGTATTATTGGCCATCAGTTAAATTGGTTAAGTGGCTTTTGACATTCATGATGGAGCTACTTATATATTTAGAAGTCACTGGCCTCTGTGTTAGCATTTCAAGTCCTGTGTCAGGGAGAGATTGTCTAAGGGGAGTATGTATACGGGAAAAAGGTCCACGCAAATAGCTCTGTGCACTCCCAATACTTAGAGGTCAGAAGAAGAAGGCCTGTCAGGTCCTCCAGCCTTGACCCACTCATTTTGCGTGTGACTGGGTGCAGGCTGTGGGTGGGGCTTCTAGAAGCACTGCAAGAGAAAATGGGGCCTTGCAAGAGAAAATGATCAGGAGATCTCATTTTACACACATCCAGACATGGATTAAGGTCGATTGAGGCCCCAGGTGCAGAAAAAAATATCAGGCCCCGCCCTGGCCGGTTGGCTCAGCGGTAGAGCGTCGGCCTAGCGTGCGGAGGACCCGGGTTCGATTCCCGGCCAGGGCACACAGGAGAAGCGCCCATTTGCTTCTCCACCCCTCCGCCGCGCTTTCCTCTCTGTCTCTCTCTTCCCCTCCCGCAGCCAAGGCTCCATTGGAGCAAAGATGGCCCGGGCGCTGGGGATGGCTCTGTGGCCTCGGCCCCAGGCGCTAGAGTGGCTCTGGTCACAACATGGCGACGCCCAGGATGAGCAGAGCATCGCCCCCTGGTGGGCAGAGCGTAGCCCCATGGTGGGCGTGCCGGGTGGATCCCGGTCGGGCGCATGCGGGAGTCTGACTGTCTCTTCCTGTTTCCAGCTTCAGAAAAATGGAAAAAAAAAAAAAAATATCAGGCCCCTTAAAAAAAAGAGAGACAGGGAAAATAAAAATACATGTTAGCCATATTTTTAAATAAAAAAAATACTATGTACTATTAATGTTAAAATTGCACATATGAAACCAAACTTGGTGTCATTAGAAAAAAAAAAGTGTAAAGTTGGGGTTTTGAGGGGCCCTTCAGAAGTCAGGGCCCAGGGCGTGTGCCCAGTGCACCCGCCGTTAAATCCGTTCTCTGCACACATCCCAGTGGCAAAGATTTTAAGAGTCTGATATGTCAACTATTCGAGGATGTGGGAACACAGGGACCCACGTGCTGCTGGAGGAGTGCTATTCGCAGAGCCACTTCGGAGAGCAGTGGGCAATATCTTGTAGAGGTGAAGATACACAGCCCTCCTGGTTCTGCAGCCTAGAGAAACGTCTGCACATGGATGCAAGGACACCTCGAGAAGAATATTTGCTAAACCACTACTTTAAAAAAAAATTATAAGCACCTACTTTTCCATTAGTAGGAGAATGGATAACTGAGGTATAGAACACTACACTGTGGTTAAAATGAATAAACAAGAGTGTTGAAAAAATGTCCAGCCTAAGAGAAATCCTTGTAAGAGTTTGAGCCAAACTGGAGACCATTGCCAGGAAGCAAAATCTCAATGGATTGAGAAGATGCTGCAGAGAATGGCAGTTTTGCAGCTTTGTACATTACAATCAAAGGAGACAGAAGCGGGGCGGCCACATGAAAGCCACGGCGGTAGATTAGGGAGGCAGCAGAAAGCGGAGCGGGGAAATCTCTGCGAGTGGATTAAAAAATAAAATGAAGAGACACGTGCCCCTTTTACGTTGGTAGTACAGTGAGCGTTTACAGCACTCAGAGACGGCATGTGGGCAAGGAGATCATGTGGCCTTGTGCACCAGTGCTAGCAGCTGTGCCTTCAGGGGTCTAGAAAAGAAGATTATTCTGACACTTAAAGGTGCTTTATCCTAGATGCACAAAGACAATAGATAATTTCAAAGATAAAGATTGACCTTTATCAAAGAAGCTATAAGCACAGGAGTTGATTACCCACTTTTAGTTAGAAACTTTTATGTTCAGACAACTTGGTGTGGTTACTTTGGTCTCTGAATTTGTAAGACCAGCTGTGCGGGCCTCCACTGAGCTTGTCAGGATTAGTATGTGTCCTCTTTTTCATCCACAATAGCTATATGCATCAAGATATATATATATATATCTCAACCTAAAAACTCAAAAGCCTTCATTAAAAACAAAAACAATTACCAAGATATGAAAGCAACCCATGTACCCAGCAATACAAGAGTGGGTAAAAAAGATCTATATATATATATATATATATATATATATATATATATGAATATTACTCAGCAATAAAAAAGAATGAAATCTTACCATTTGTGACAGGGATGGACCTAGATGGTATTATGCTCAGTGAAATAAATCAGTCACAGAAAGACAAATACCATATGATTTCACTTACATGTAGAATCAAAAGAACAAAATGAACAAACAAAATTGGAACAGACTCACAGACAGAGAGCAGACTGGTGGTTGCCAGAGGGAAGAGGAGTTGCAGGGCTGGGAGAAAGGTGAGGGGATTAGGAAGCACAGACTGGTGGTTACAAATATCCGTGCACATGTAAGTAAGTAAAGCAAAGTAAATATAGTCAATAACACTGTGATAACTCTGCATAGTGCCAGCTGGGATACTGGAAGTATTAAGGGGAAATACTATGTAAAGTATACCCAAAACCAATACAAAATAAAATTGAAAGAAAAAGAAATCTAATAAAAAAGGACAGCTGAAAATGGTCGCATTCATGTATAAGTTTAAAACCATGCAAAATTGTATCAGTGTTTGTAGATACAGACATAGATATAAAGACTACTCCAATATGTAATGTGGGGGTTACACCCCTAATTCAGTATATAGTGGCTACTTGTGGAGGAGACATGGATGGAGGTGTTCACAGGTAGAGGGGCTTAATGGCAAACTGAGAAGATTTGACAGAGCTAGCGATTATTTTAATATTATGTGCGATCTTATGTTTAAAACACTTCAGAGTCAAAGTTCCTAGAAAAATTAGAAAAAAGGTAGATGTGTATGAAAGTGGAAGGAGATGGAGGGATTAAGGTAGGAGGAAGTGGGGTGAGACAGGGGAGTCTGAGTGTCTGTGCCAAAGCCCCACCAGTCTGGGTTGTGGTTCTTCTTCCCATTCAGGACCATGGCAAATGGTCCCGGACAGGACAGCCACACACGGCCCCCCAGGGAGAGGAGAGCCCTGCTGATGGAGGACCAGCCTCCACCTCAGGTAACACATTTAGTAGTTAAAAGTTTCCCCTCCCCAGCAGGAAGGTTGGTCACTAGGTACATTCACCCTCTGTCACCTTCACGGTCACCATATTGATTTGAACTAAAAATCCCTAGTGGCCTTCCCCACGAGAAGTAGCTGATCCCTCCAGCCAGACTGCGCTGTCCTGCTCCTGGTCCCGCTGACACTGGCTGCGCCTGCAGGCCTCGGTCCCACCCTGCTTCTTTCTCTACACCTGGACAAACACAAAGAACCTACAAATGGTGGTCCTCACTCCGCGGCACTCGGTGGCAAACCACAGATAACACCACTTATCTGCAATGCCGGAGGGAGGCCCAGGGATGCCAAGACACAAAGATGGACAGGAACAGAGGTGGCACCTGGCTGGATCTCTCCCCCAGAACCCATTCTGCCCAAAGTCACCCACAGCACACAGGGGTTTACCTGAGAAATGGACCAGAGGTCCGTGCTCCAGAGCCGAGCCTACCTCCCTAAAGTGTGAGCCTGGAGGTCCCTGTTTAGAAACTGTTACTAGGGCTTTTTTGTTTTTAAACTTGAGCTGTTAGGCACCAGGAGTCCTTCTTGGTAGTATCTTTCTCAGGGTTCACAAAACCAACAGCAATGTCAATGTAAGTTCTTTACCAAGGTTGGTGTTGCTAACTGAAGTTTCTCCAAATCCATGTACAGCACCCAAGGCCCCAACACAGCCCTGTCTCTGTCCAGAGTTCCTACAAGAAGGAGAAGGGCTGCCCACGCATCTGCCAAACTGGTGCGCAAGTATGGCTTTCCACAACCCCGCTTTGCTGCCAAGGCTGTGTGCACACCCGGGAAGGTGGCAACAGAGACAGTGGCTGGAGTTCAGTGCAATCAGGGAGTCAGACAGGATGCCAGTTTCCAGGAACCTAAGCTGGTGAGACAGTGTTTCTTATAACAAAACACAACATTTGTGTTCTTTCCAGAAAACTCCACAGGCAGTGACTAAGACCTCAACCCAAGAGACAGCCACTTACACATACTGGGCACAGCAGAACCACCCTGGTAGAGCCAGGGCACACCTGTGCGTGTGGACCCCGCAGGGGGGCTGTGCTTGCCTCGCGAAGCAGGGAGAGAGTGCTGCTGGCAGGAGGGGGACATCTGCAGCCGCTGCAGGTGAGGCGGCCAGAGAGGGGCCCGAGGCAGGCAGGCCAGGGGCTGGGTTTCTGCGTCCCTCCCCTTATTCTACTCAGAAGCCCAGTGCACCAGGGCACCCTGACAGGTAAGCATCTGTGCATAACGCAGGAAGCCTGAAGTGCTCACCTGGGCGATTTCCATGCACACTGGCACCCAGGCCAAGGGCAGGAGAATTCAGGAATTGGGATCGCACCCAGGGTTCAGCCTGGACAAGGCCTGGCCTGCTGCGCTCCAGTCTGGCTAGGAACCTATACTGATTCGTTCCGCTTTGTAACCATTCTGGGTTCTTTTCCAGGAGGCGGGAACCTCATCCGAGGGGCCACACTTCCAGCCTTGGACTGGGACTTGCAGTCCAGCTTGCAGCAGCTATCTGGTGGTTTGGCAGTGCGAGCTAGTGGCGGTGAGCGTACCAGCCCTGGGCTCAACAGGACCTGCCTCCAAACGCCCTCTTGGCGGCGTGGCTGACTCTGGGGGCAAGGGGTGCTAGAGGATTAAAAAGGAGATGATTAAAACATTTTCTAACAAGTACCTAAATGCTTCCGAGTCCTCTCATTTAACTTTTCTCTTTATATTCATGGTGAGCAGCTATGAAGCAGAGTGGATAAAGCTAAAGACACTTGAAAAGGACTTGACCCCTCCCAGCCTGGGGAGAGGCCATTTCCTCCCAGCGGCAGAACCGGACCTACAGAAGACCAGTGTCTGCGGGGTCCAGTCCTCCTCTGCCTGTCTGCCTGGAAGTCTCTCACCTCGAGACGTGCCCACTAGACATCAGTTTTCCCTGACTGGATCAGGGAGAGAAGTCTGCAGTCCTTGTTTACATGGGACACTGGGGTGACAGAGAGGGAGGGCCTCCAAATCTTGTTTTCTTTCTTTTTAGGATTAGATAAAAGGAGAAAAGTGCTTTTGAAGATCAAGTAAAAATACAACAAGAAAGTGCTTATAGAGCAAGTTCTGATGATACAGCGCTCTTCAAATTCCAAGTCTAACTCAGGAATGTTATCAGTGATTTCAAAAGAGCTGTGCAGCTGATAGGGGAAGGCCTGAAACCGAGGGTGTGGGAAAAGTCAAGCGCTCGGCTTTCAGCTATGGAATTTCTATTTCCCAAGTGCATCAGCTTGGCCTTTACAGTCCCGTCCACTCTGTGGGATTAGACCTACCTCCTGGCCACGAAAAGCCACATGACCCAAACAACTGCCTTTTCTGCCTGCTTCTGCTGAGCTACACGAGCCTCATGGACTTGGGGTACCCTCCATTAGGGTTTGCCTGAAATGGTGTGGAAACTAATGGGTTTCTTACAAACTTTCAAATAACCCCCCCCCCACACACACACACACACATAAGAACTGTCACTATGGAAACAAAAACGTAGAGACTTCTTCCCTTCGCTTGTCAAGGACAGCTGGCAGAATGATGCTGAAGAATCTCAGAACCGCGCCCTTCTGTTTCATTTTGAAACTATCTATGTTGCATGTCGCACGGCTGTTTGCATGTATATTTTTGAAATTTAATCATAATCACAAACATAATGCATAAATACACTCCCACTGAAAAACATAGAAAACTGAAGTTAAAGTTAATCTCCCTTGACCATGGCCCATAATCCTTTCCAGCTACTCAGAGGTAACCACTACACTATCACCAGGTCTGTGTGTGTCTTTCTTGAATGCTATAACCTGTGCTTTTTTTTACCCACTGGAATTGATGGAATTATACTGATGTATTTTCCTGTTGCTTGCTTATCACACCCAGTGAAATGTTGTGGAATTTATCCATGCTAATAAAGGAAACCCTGGTTCATTTCGAGTGGGAATGGTTTTCCACCACAGGGGTACACCGCACAGGGATTTTCCATGTATCCACTCTGTTCTGAGGGACATGCAGGTCATTTCCAGTGTTCTGTTGTCACAGCAGTGCTGTGACGAACACCCTGTGTGGTGTGTGAAACCCCAGAGAAGCCACATTGTCCTCCGGCAGCTGTGTCCATCTCTACTGCCCCGCCACCTTTGAAGCATCCGCCTCATCTGTCAGTGTCTTGATCTTACTACACCTTTCTTTTTTTTTTTTGGTATTTTTCTGAAGTTGGAAATGGGGAGGCAGCCAGACTGACTCCCGCATGCGCCCAACCGGGATCCACCCAGCATGCCCACCAGGGAGCGATGCTCTGCCCAACTGGGGCGTTGCTCTGTTGCAACCAGAGCCATTCTAGTGCCTGAGGCAGAGGCCATGGAGCCATCCTCAGCGCCCGGGCCAACTTTGCTCTAATGGAGCCTCGGCTGCAGGAGGGGAAGAGAGAGACAGAGAGGAAGGAGAGGGGGAGGGGTGGAGAAGCAGATGGGCGCTTCTCCTGTTTGCCCTGGCCAGGAATCGAACCCAGGACTCCTGCACACCAGGCCGATGCTCTACCACCGAGCCAACCAGCCAGGGCTTACCACACTTTTTAAGCTATTACCAGTTTGATGAGTACAGTGGCATTTTATTGTCTTAATGTGTTTTGTTCAGAATATACTGTTTGTATACCAACTGATAGTCTCTGTGAATTTCTTCTCAGGAATTGCCTGTTCACTTAATTATTGACCATTTTGGAGTTTCTTAATTTTCTTAAGTTGTGATATAAATCCATTACTTCAAATATTTAAAGATTTTCTCTCATATTATTTTTCTGTCTTTTAAACTTCCTAAATCTTTTAAGGTTGGTAGACTCCAAAGTTCATTATGGTTCTTGCTTTGTCTAGAAGACACTCCTTATCTCAAAGTACAGTTGTTGTTTTTTTGTTAACATATACACTACATCATTTTACCTATTTACCTATATTTTATTTGCTTATTTGTAGGCCTTTCATTCATCTGGAGTGTAATTTTGAGTGTGGTATGAAGACAGGATGAGGAGGTGAGGGATAACTATAATAAGCTCAGAGCTGGGTTCCCTGGGACCCTAAACACTGCACCTTGGCATGGCTTTCTCTGCCCAAAGCGCCTTCTGTAGGCCAAGGCATATGCCCAGAGGCTGCCATTTTCAAACCTGTCCAAAGGCTGGGGGGGGGGGGGCAGCGGCAGAGGTAGAACCCGGCCCTCGATTTCCATCCATTTCAAATGGAGATCAAATGAGCTCAACAGTATTTATGCAATAGTTCATCTTAGCCCCGCCAATTCAAACATCCCCTTAATCACAGTCAGGACCTTCCTACTTACCAAAAATAAAATTCATTATCTTTTTATTCCACTTTTTCTATTTTGTAGTTAAAAATAATACTACACAGCTCCATACACTTAGGCAGATAAAATGGTAATAAGCAACCACCCCCACACCACCCTCTGCGTTAACTGAAATGGTTTGATGTGACTTTGACTTTTAGCTTAAAGTAGTAAATAGTAGTATTTACAGAAAACAAACACAAGTGAATAATTTAATATTTAAAAGCAAACTTTGGCTAAATGCATGAGGGACAGCTTCACACGCTCAGTCCCTGCTGGTACCTTCATTCCAGGAGGCTTGTTGGGGCCAGATACACACGGATGTACTTGCAATGGATAGACATGTCTGAGATCTGGAAAGCCGCAGAGAACTCAGGACCTGGTGCCCCCCGAGTGTTGGTGACCCTGGGAGGACCCCCGTGTGTGGCTGAACCAGGTTTCCACAGCTTTCAGCACCCCGGACCACCCTCGGGTTTGAAAGCCCCTGAAGACATCATGCTGCACCATGGCATCCGCTTCCACCAGAGGGGTCCCTAACACCTCCTGAGAGTGGCCATGAGAAGGAAACCGACCCTACACAGCCAGCCCCAAGCCCTTTGTCTGAGGATGGCTGTCTAGTGGCCAGAACCTACTCTGTCTGGTGCACAGAGACCCAGAAGGACCCCCAGAGTTAGCTTTTGACCAATGACTGACTGGCCCTGGGGTATAAATACTCCAGCTCCCTCTCCTCTGATGAGACTACTGTGGGGTGAGATCTTCACTGTCCCCAAAAACGTTTTAAGGTGGAGCAGACGTTGCCATCAGGGGACTTTGCTTGAAATTGGACCCTTCTCTGAGCTTCTGCTCTGCTGCACTATGGATTTCTCTTCGGAACACTTCCTGATAGTCCCATTTCATAAAAATATTTAGTTCTGGGCCAGTTTCTGGGGAACTTGAGCCATGATGCTCCGCAACCTTCCTGCTTAGCCCCCTTCCACCATTTGAGGTTGACGATCCTGCCTGTGGGTTTCTCCTGGAGCCAGATGCTCCAATGGTCCCCGCCCAGATATAAATTCTGCAGTGCAGGAATAATGTTTTGCTCTTCACTCCATACTCTGAGCTCAGGACAGGCCCTGGCAAACACGAGTTATTGAATGAATGGGTGCTCTTCCCTCTCCTCCTTCCTCTTTGTAACTTCCCTTCTAGACTGGGGTAAATCAGGACACAGGGCACAGAGTGCCAACCAGTCCATTAGTTCCTTGGCCAGACACGATGAGGAAGTTGCTGACATTGTGGCAACTACCAAAGAGATACTGCTCAAGATTTTTCAGTTTTCACTACCAAAAAAACACCAATGTGGTTGCACATCCAGAATGCAGCCATATTAAGTTCACATTGTTTAAAGCCCATGGCTTTAAATAGGATTCCCCTAATGATGACTTTATAATGGAAGAGACCAACCTGTCTCTGCCTTGGGCCGGCCCTGAAAGGCTGGGTAAACCATACTAATACAGGTGCTGCTGATTCGGTGCAACTTCTAGAGGCCCACTTTGTGTTTTCTTAACTATATTTGAAATGATCCTGCAGAGCAAACTCGCTGATATAACTTTCAAGTTAGTGTTTCCTTGGGGAAAAATAAAAATAATTTTTTAAAGATACAGATAGTGTCTATAATTCAATACATGAAATGTGGAAGCAGCTAGTGTGGTCTATCTTGAAACAGTCATTGTTATAAGGTCTTGATTCACTTTGCCAGTTGTCTGAGGACAGTATTGTGTTAGATTCTTCAATGACCTCAGAAGTCATGAACAATAGCATATTACTGCTCATGGCCAAATAAGAAAAACCCCACAAAGAAGGAAGTTCTTCCTAAGAGTTGACACTAATGCTTTCTATGGCCTTGGTTAGTTTTAGCATTTGTGTTTTAAGTTTGACTTTGCATTTTCTTTATATTTTTAGAGTACTTATTACACAGAAAACTCTAGGTGTACAGTGTGGGAGAAAAGCAACCCATTGTGCAACATCAAATACAGGAGAGGTCAGTTATAAGATACATATACTGTATATGTCATCAAGACAAAGGAGCTCCCAACTATAATTTTATCACATCCTTGACTATATAATGCACATGATCTCAGAGATAATAAAATTTAAAAACCAGTGCATCTTTAGGAATGAAATGTGTCCTCACGGAGCTCAAGTTGAAGAGGACTGAGGTTGTGTTGGGCAATTGTTAATGTTCTGTTATACTCTCTCTCTCTTCTTTTCTTTTTTTTTAAGCAAGAGAGGAAGAAGAAGAGACAGAGACAGTTAAGAAGGGAGAGAGATGACAAGCATCAACTCGTAGTTGTGGCACTTTAGTTGTTCATTGATTGCTTCTCATACGTGCCTTGACGGGGGTGGGGGGGACTTCAGCCAAGCGTGACTCCTTGCTCAAGCCTATGACCTTGGGCTTTAAGCCAGCAACATTTCCTTTTGGGATCAAGCCAGTGACTTCAGGGTTTTGAACGTGTGTCCTCAGCATCCCAGGTCGATGCTCTACCCACTGTACCACCATCTGGTCAGGTCTGTTTTGCTGTCTTAGTGAAAAACATGTTGTGTGGGAACTAGCATCTTGGAATTTAGAAAACAGGATGACCAGCAGGCACTTCAGCCTCCTGGGCTCACCTGGCACGCCCCCCCCCCCCCCCCCCGGTATGACAGGCCTCTTGGGAGGCGTTCTGCCTTCATGGTGGCTAGAAGCCTGGCAAGAGTAGGTTCCTGTACAGTGAGCAAGGTACCTCTCCCCTAGGTCCCTGGGAAACATGGGAAATGAGAGTGAAAACCTGGATGTGATGCCCTTTCAGTATTTAAGCATTTAGAGGAAGTCCAAGGCCAATGCAGTATGGGTAGGGCTGCCACTCAGATCAACCTTGTCCACTCACAGATGGGTTGAGCTACGAAAGGTTCCTACAGTTAGGAAAACTGCAACCTGACCAGGTGGAGGCACGGCGAATAGAGCTTCAGCCTGGGACATAAGGATCCAGGTTCAAAATCCTGAGGTTCCCAGCTTGAGCACAGGGTCATCCAGCTTGAGCGTGGGGACACCAGCTTGAGGATGAGATCATAGACATGACCCATGGTTGCTGGCTTGAGCCCAAAGGTTGCTGACTTGAAGCCCAAGGTCGCTGACTTGAGCCCAAAGTCACTGGCTTGAGTAAGGGGTCACTGGCTCAGCTGGAATGCCCCAGTCAAGATACATATAAGAAACCAATCAGGCCCTGGCCGATTGGCTCAGTGGTAGAGCGTCGGCCTGGCGTGCAGGGGTCCTGGGTTTGATTCCCGGCCAGGGCACACAGGAGAAGCGCCCATCTGCTTCTCCACCCCTCCCCCTCTCCTTCCTCTCTGTCTCTCTCTTCCCCTCCTGCAGCGAGGCTCCATTGGAGCAAGGATGGCCCAGGTGCTGGGGATGGCTCCTTGGCCTCTGCCCCAGGCGCTAGAGTGGCTCTGGTCGCGACAGAGCGACGCCCTGGAGGGGCAGAGCATCACCCCCTGGTGGGCAGAGCGTTGCCCCCTGGTGGGCGTGCGGGTGGATCCCGGTTGGGCGCATGCGGGAGTCTGACTGTCTCTCCCCGTTTCCAGCTTCAGGAAAAAAAAAAAAAAAGAAACCAATCAATGAACTAAAGTGCTGCAACTATGAGTTGATGCTTCTCATCTCTCTCCCTTCCTGTCTGTCTGTCCCTGTCTGTCCCCCTCTCTCTTTCTCATTTAAAAATCAATCAAACAAACAAAACAAAGCTATGCAAAACTTCCAACAAAAAAGTTTATTTTCAAAATCATCGTTGAGCACCATCTAACAAACCTATGCAGAGTCACCTGGGATGTCATTTCGTTGGGCTCTCTTCCTTTGATTTAGGCCCCAACTCCATGAGGTCAGATGCAGAACCTGAGGAAGACTGGTGCTTGTTTGGTAGAAAAGGCCTTGGTTTTATTGCCCAGTACAACTTTCATCAGCTTTGTGTCAGGTTGAACTTTATGAACTTGCAATGCTGGAAGGTGGAACATTGTTGAATATCAGCAATACCAAGCCTCTGTCTAACCTTGCAGAATTAGAAACACACAGCTGAGTGCCAGCAGATATTAAAGCTGGTTCAAGATGGGGTTTTCTTCTCCACTGGCTATTTACTCGTCTCTGACATCTGCATTTGCCTTTAACATACTGTTGATTTTCTCCGTATTATGTTAAATCATTTTTTGACGTGTACCCAATATGTATTTGTACAAGAATTATGCTTTTCAATCTTTGAAAATTATGTCCGAGGTTAATCCATATCTTGGAAGAGCTATCCATTCTAAGAGGTTTGACAACTGTATGTCCCTGGCCTTGTGTGTGTGTGTGTGTGTTTGGTGGAGGTGGGGAATGGGGTGGCTTAACCTTCTAGACTTAACTTCCTCAAGTATTGAATAGATCAGTGGATTTCTGACACCTCTTCTGGCTCAGACTTTTGAGGAGTGCCAGCTGTCCTCCGCCCTTCCGGAGTGCAGTGGCAGGACGGTTGTAGTCACATCCACTTCCCTCCACCACCTCCAGCTTCCTACTGAGCAGCTGTCTTCAGTGGGCTCTCTAGGCACCGGAGGAGAAATAATGACTCACTCTTTCTGGAACTCAATCTGATTGCATGTATCAACAATTTAAGTATGAAAACGGCTGAATTCAGCATTTCTAATTCTAGAAATTGACCCCCCCAAAATAATCAGATAATATATAAAAGAATGTGCTTGGCAATATCATTTATAATAGGGAACAATGAAAAAAGGACTAAATGTTTAACAGTGGACTCATCAAAGTATGGTAGACCAATATACTGGAATACTAAAGAGCCATCAACATTGTGATCCTGTTATATATGAATTGATATGTACAATATACATCATAGATCAATATAGTAAGAATATAAATATAGGGATAAAAAAGGTGCATAACAACTCTCTGAGCCCATGTATGTAATCATTGATCTGTGGATTTATATAATAGGTAAGATTACAAACAGAGCAAACTTCTGGATGCATTAGCATCAAGAGACTCCTAGGGCTCATTTCCAGGTGGAGAAATTTGAGGTGGTACAATGCAGGTGATATTCTCTTTCTTCTTTACAAAAATTTTTTTATCAGCTTTTTCAAAAAAGAAAAAATAGCTATTTTCATTTTGGGAAAAATAAAGTAAAAGAATGATTTGATGGGTAGAATTCATATAGAGCCTGTAGTTATCAGTATATATAGTGACTAGACAAGTTTCCTTCAGAGCACCCGGTTCAGCAATAAAAATTAGGCTATTGGTACTTCAGTTGACCCAATAGAAGTGCCAGCATCACTTACATCCCTTGCTTGGTGCAGGCCTTGATGGAACAACGGGAACAAGATGTTTCGCAGATGCTCACAACCGAGCTATGAATTCTGCTCTCCTCACCACAGCGAGGACCCTGCCCTTCAGAGTGCTACCTTACCCATCCAGTCTACCTTTCTCGACAAATCTACTCAATTACAGGACAGGGGTTGACTTTTATACGGATCGAAGTCACTCGTCATTCCAAAACACCAGTTACATAAGGAAGTTCTCTCTTTTTTCTGGTTACAACAAACAAAATTAGCTCTGAGCTGTCATTTCTGTGCCCCGCTGCTCCTACTCAACTCACTCCAAACACCTACTGATTCCAACTGCACTGAGACAGCTGCAGTACGTGTCCAAAGTAGCATTTCCTCAAATGTGTTTCACCCACCGCTAGCCGTGTAGGATGCGAACAGGCATTTCAAAAGAAGTATTACTGCTCCAACACCACTGGAAACGCCCAGTGAAACTGAGTTAAACATTTGGTTAAACAAGGCCCCTGCGGACTCCTCAGGACCTCATGAGATGCCGGTGTACCGGGCAGGTCTGCGGGGCCGTGCAGGATTCCACAGACCCACCGACCTTCAGACTCTTTGCGGCTGACCATTCTGGGGAACAGAGTTCTGCAGAAAGTCTTAAAGAAATCCTGACTCAGGGGATGCTGACATTGCCCCTGGAATGATAACTGCATTTGTAATTTCACTTTTAATTTCTAAAAAAATTAATGGAGTTAGGATTCAAAAGGAAAGGGATTGGGGAAGAGGCATGAATCCACAACTTGCAAAATTTAAATAAACATTTTGAAATAGACCATTAAATTTTTTCTTCCCGTAAATTAAGTATAACAGTGTCCTCCGAACACATATATTTAGTTTAGGGAAGGAAGAAGGCAGAGGGATTATGAAAACGGAATTTGAATTTTTTTAAAAAAATGTAAAGTTTGGTCATTTTCAGTCTTGTGAAAATGATTAATAACTGAGGGGATGAATCACTGACACTTTGAAACTTAATAAAATTCAAAGGGTTTGTTCTTCATCAGGGATTGGAGGTTTGATGCAGAAGTGTGCTCAGTCACGCTTGTCTCAAAATTTCAGACAGGATACGTGTAGCCAGTACTGTTAGTGCCTCCCCTGAAACCCTGGGAGGCCATTGCTCCCTCATGCTGTAATGGCTTTTGACTGCAAGCACCTGGAAGTCTCTGCCCAAGCCTTGTGGATGCTCCGTGGCCGAATGAGCTCAGGGCAGGATGGGACTTGGTGCATAGATACCCCAGTTTCATTGTCCTTGGAGGGACAGTTCTGACGCTCGCTACACAGTTTCCCAGATGTCCCCAGCAGGACCAAGGCCCAGCGGCTGCCTTCCCTTCTCTGTCTCATTTCCCTACTCTGCTACCTGAATTTCCTATGATCACCTCCCAAAGAGACGACTGGGCTCATATCCTGTCTCTGAGTCTGCTTCTGGGGAGCCCAGCCAATGTTTTTCTTTACGCAATAAATTCAGATCAAGAGATCTCAGGCTATGCCCTCCATCTCTGACAGCCAGCTGCCTCACCCCCCGGAAGGCCCTCACCCCTCTCTATAGCTCCCAGGTGATGGGCATATGGGATGTCTTAGACTCATTTTGAAACTCTGCTTAGGTTAACTGCCCAGGATTGGGCTCTCTGTTCTAGTGCCAGTTGGTCTTATCCCTCTTTTACACAAACAAAACAAGTGTGATAAAGAGATTTGCAACCCAATTTAGCATTAGGGATAAGATTAACAGGAGAATGTTCACTAGCATTTCTCAAACTGAAATGTGCATGCGCATCACTTGCGAATCTTGATAAAATGCAGGACCTGATCCCTGGACCTGGAGTGGGGCCGAGAGCCTGCGTTTCTCACAAAGCCCTCAGCTGACTGACGTCACACACGGGGGCGAGGGCCCAGTGGTCTGTGAGAGCCTGCAGACAAGGCCAGTTCTTTTGTACGTCATTATATCCAGCGTCATGTCCAACTGTCACCCAGTGGGTACTGAATATATACTGGTTAATACTTCAATTCACTAATTTTTGTTTTGTTTTGTTTTTATTTTGTTTTGTTTTGTTTTTGTATTTTTCCGAAGCTGGAAACAGGGAGGCAGTCAGACAGACTCCCACATGCACCCGACCGGGATCCACCCGGCATGCCCACCAGGAGGTGATGCTCTGCCCACCTGGGGTGTTGCTCTGTTGCAACCAGAGCCATTCTAGCGCCTGAGGCAGAGGCCACAGAGCCATCCTCAGCACCTGGGCAAACTTTGCTCCAGTGGAGCCTTGGCTGCAGGAAGGGAAGAGAGAGACAGAGAGGAAGGAGAGGGGGAGGGGTGGAGAAGCAGATGGGCGCTTCTCCTGTGTGCCCTGGCTGGGAATCGAACCCGGGACTCCTGCACGCCAGGCTGACGCTCTACCACTGAGCCAACCGGCCAGGGCCCAATTCACTAATTTAATTCAATGCCCAACTGCATATACAGGAGCAGTTACTGCTTAGTGTAAACTTGCAAAGAAAAGTCCTTCTGATGGTGGGAGAGAACATACCGGGAAAGCAGAGATGTCAGGGCACAGCATGGGTGGACAGGCAAATTTGGAATGTGAGTCACTGTCAGCTCACAGTTCCTGGGTACCTGTCCTTTTAGGGTACTGGGTTAAATGGACATCAAAAGAGGTGAAGATATTGTTGTCTCTGTCTTGAAAAAGATTACAATGTGACTGGAAAGGTAAGACAGAAAAATAACAAGAACCACATGTCTGGTGAGTGGTCAGAGACGGTAGCAACACTGATAACGTTCATTCACTTGACCCAACTCAGTCGCCGCCCAGCCCAGCCCTTCTGGTCGCTGACTAGACAGCACAGTTATTCCATATTTACTAAAGCCACTCGCCTTGGCCAGCCAGCAGCACGTGGATCTGGATTCTGCAAGACAGACTCAGGTCTAACTTCAGTTCAAGCACGCACCCACAACACACAAGCGCCCGTGCTGGGCGAGTGATGCATCCATCCCTCATCAGGGGAGCTTTCAGGTTCTTCTTCAGGCCAAGAGAACCAAGAACAGGTTCTTTAAAAACAAAATCCAACCCATATTCAGAAGCAGCATTACTTACAATAGCTAAAAGGGGGAAGCAACCCAAATGTCCATCAGTGGAAGGACAAAAAGTGTAGTATGTACATAAAATGGACTATATTAATATATATTAACCGGCCTTAAAAAGAAAGGAAATTCTGACACGTGCTGCAAAACGATGAACCTGGAGGACGTTATGCTGAGTCAAATAAGCCAGGCACAAAAGGACAACCAGTGTCTGACTCCACTTACATGAGGTCCCTAGAACAGGCACATTCATCAATTCAGAATACAGAAGGGAGAGGTTAGTGTTTAATGGACAGAGTTTCAGTTTAAGAAGTTGAAAGAGTTCTGGAGAACTGTACACTTTTGCCATTTGTAAATGGCAAATTTTAGCCCTGGCCGGTTGGCTCAGCGGTAGAGCGTCGGCCTGGTGTACGGGGGACCCGGGTTCAATTCCCGGCCAGGGCACATAGGAGAAGCGCCCATTTGTTTCTCCACCCCCCCCCCCCTTCCTCTCTGTCTCTCTCTTCCCCTCCCGCAGCCAAGGCTCCATTGGAGCAAAGATGGCCTGGGTGCTGGGGATGGCTCTTTGGCCTCTGCCCCAGGCGCTAGAGTGGCTCTGGTCGCGGCAGAGCGACGCCCCTGAGGGGCAGAGCATCGCCCTCTGGTGGGCAGAGCGTCGCCCCTGGTGGGCGTGCCAGGTGGATCCTGGTCGGGCGCATGTGGGAGTCTGTCTGACTGTCTCTCCCTGTTTCCAGCTTCAGAAAAATACAAAAAAAAAAAAAAAAGGCAAATTTTATATTATGTATGTTTTACCACAATTAAAAACAAACCAGAATCCATAAATGTCAGAAAACGGGGTATCAGAGTTCTTTGTTTTGTCTTTTACAGACATATGCTACAGACACAATCTGCGGAGGAAATAATTAATAATAAATCAGCTCCAGCTCAGAAGCCCTGGCTCCCCTAAGAAGGTAACAGTCAATCTGAAGCAGAGTTTAGGAGGGTCCAAAACGTGAATAGGTGTAAGCTCTTGTCAGCATCGATACTGTATACATGGAATGAGGGCTGACCCGGGGCTAGCAGACTGTATACATGGAGTGAGGGCTGACCCGGGGCTAGCAGACTGTATACATGGAGTGAGGGCTGACCCGGGGCTAGCAGACTGTATACATGGAATGAGGGCTGACCCGGGGCTAGCAGACTGTATACATGGAATGAGGGCTGACCCGGGGCTAGCAGACTGTATACATGGAGTGAGGGCTGACCCGGGGCTAGCAGACTGTATACATGGAGTGAGTGCTGACCCGGGGCTAGCAGACTGTATACATGGAGTGAGGGCTGACCCGGGGCTAGCAGACTGTATACATGGAGTGAGGGCTGACCCGGGGCTAGCAGACTGTATACATGGAGTGAGGGCTGACCCGGGGCTAGCAGACTGTATACATGGAGTGAGGGCTGACCCGGGGCTAGCAGACTGTATACATGGAGTGAGGGCTGACCCGGGGCTAGCAGACTCTATACATGGAGTGAGGGCTGACCCGGGGCTAGCAGACTGTATACATGGAGTGAGGGCTGACCCGGGGCTAGCAGACTGTATACATGGAGTGAGTGCTGACCCGGGGCTAGCAGACTCTATACATGGAGTGAGGGCTGACCCGGGGCTAGCAGACTCTATACATGGAGTGAGGGCTGACCCGGGGCTAGCAGACTGTATACATGGAGTGAGGGCTGACCCGGGGCTAGCAGACTGTATACATGGAGTGAGGGCTGACCCGGGGCTAGCAGACTCTATACATGGAGTGAGGGCTGACCCGGGGCTAGCAGACTGTATACATGGAGTGAGGGCTGACCCGGGGCTAGCAGACTGTATACATGGAGTGAGGGCTGACCCGGGGCTAGCAGACTCTATACATGGAGTGAGGGCTGACCCGGGGCTAGCAGACTGTATACATGGAGTGAGGGCTGACCCGGGGCTAGCAGACTGTATACATGGAGTGAGGGCTGACCCGGGGCTAGCAGACTGTATACATGGAGTGAGGGCTGACCCGGGGCTAGCAGACTGTATACATGGAGTGAGTGCTGACCCGGGGCTAGCAGACTCTATACATGGAGTGAGGGCTGACCCGGGGCTAGCAGACTCTATACATGGAGTGAGGGCTGACCCGGGGCTAGCAGACTCTATACATGGAGTGAGGGCTGACCCGGGGCTAGCAGACTCTATACATGGAGTGAGGGCTGACCCGGGGCTAGCAGACTGTATACATGGAATGAGGGCTGACCCGGGGCTAGCAGACTGTATACATGGAATGAGGGCTGACCCGGGGCTAGCAGACTCCCACAGCGTCTCCTGATGCCGGGATATAATGCAGCCCCAGCCATGCCTCCCCCACCCTCCCCCTCCTGTGTTTCTTGATGATATCAAACATTTAGGATGAATAAGGGCCTGCTGTTCACACACAAAGGTGGTTAGGAATGACCACCCAGCAAAGGATGCTGGGCATTTTCCTAACACTAAATGAGCCTCCTGGAATCAGCCGGCTAGGCCAAGATGCCAGGAGGAGGAGTCAAGACCTCACCATAGGAGCCGGAGACCTGAGGCCAGGCTTGGATCTGGAGAGTGGGTGGAGCCCACACAGCTTTCTTCTTTGTCTGTGAGTGATGCCTGAAAGTTCCCATGGTTTTGGTTCGGGACATTTTGGTTCAGGTGAGAAACTTGTCTATGGTTCAGTTGATGGGTGATTGAGGAAGATTCCTGGAGTTCAAGCTGGAGTTTCAAAATCTACTTTATTTTTCAGTTTAACTCAATTGTCAAAGCTTAATTGAGGGTTTTTTACTCTAATAGATACAAGGAGCCGTAGGAATCTGCAGGGTGAGGTAGTAGAAGCTGGGTTAAAAGGGATCCCTGCGAGACCTTCAATCAGAGCCACGGTCACCCCATATGGCCTGGTCCCAAGGCCGTGGCCTCACACCCAGGCACCGGGCTCACACCATACACAGTCTGTTCTGGTAACCACAGGATTGATGTTCTTTCATTTTTAATTAAAAAAATAATTTTTTTGACCCTGGCCGGTTGGCTTAGTGGTAGAGCGTCGGCCTGGCGTGCAGAAGTCCCGAGTTCGATTCCGGGCCAGGGCACACAGGAGAAGCGCCCATCTGCTTCTCCACCCCTCCCCCTCTCCTTCCTCTCTGTTTCTCTCTTCCCCTCTGGCAGCCGAGGCTCCATTGGAGCAAAGATGGCCTGGGCGCTGGGGATGGCTCCTTGGCCTCTGCCCCAGGTGCTAGAGTGGCTCTGGTCACGACAGAGCGACACCCCGGAGGGGCAGAGCATCGCCCCCTGGTGGGAAGAGTGTCGCCCCCTGGTGGGCGTGCCGGGTGGATCCCGGTCGGGCGCATGCGGGAGTCTGTCTGACTTCAGGCGCATGCGGGAGTCTGTCTGACTGTCTCTCCCGGTTTCTAGCTTCAGAAAAATACAAAAAAAAAAAAAAGAAAAGAAAAAAAAAACAGTTTTTTTTTAGAGAGAGAGGGACAGAGATAGGGAGAGAGATGAGAAGCATCAATTCTTCATTGTGGCACCTTAGTTGTTCATTGATTGCTTTCTCATATGTGCCTTGACCAGGAGGCTCCAGCTAAGCCAGTGACCCCTTGCTCAAGCCAGTAACCTGGTGCTCAGACCAGCAACCTAGGGCTCAAGTCAGCGATCATGGGGTCATGTCCACGATCCCACAATCAAGCCAGATGAGCGCACACTTAAGCTGCGACTTTGAGGTTTGGAACCTGGGTCGTCAGCTTCTCAGACGATATCCACTGCACCACCACCTGATCAGGCAGGACTGATGTTTCTGACATCATATGCAGGTACCATTTAAAACCAGTACCGCCATGTTATTTGTGAGCACTCATTAAGCTGGATCTGATGCAAGCTCTTTCTGCATGCATGTTACACTTCAACAAAAAGTTAAACATGTAATAAAATAAAATGAACAAACAGTGCAACTGGTAGACTAAAGAATCACAGCATCTAAATGCATGAGGGACCCTGGGTTGGACCCTGGATGATGGGAAAAGAAATACTGCAAGGATTTAACTGGGGCAATTACTGAACACTTACCGAGGGCCGGAGCACAGTGTTGTATCAGTGTTTACTTTCTGGTTTTGATCCTTTACTGCGATTATGTAAGAGACGGCCATTTCTTTTAGAAAATACACACTAAAGGATTTTTCTGTGTGTGTGACAGAACAGAGACACAGAGAGAGGGACAGATAGGGACAGACAGACAGGAAAGGAGAGAGATGAGCAGCATCAAATCTTTGTTGTGGCATCTTAGTTGTTCATTGATTTCTCTCATATGTGCCTTGACCAGAGGCTATAGCAGAACGAGTGACCTCTTGCTCAAGCCAGCAACCTTGGGCTCAAGCCAGCAACCTTGGGCTTCAAGCCAGCACTCCATGCTCAAGCTGGATGAGCCCAGGCTCAAACCAGCAACTTCGGGGTTTTGAACCCGGGTCCTCTGCATCCCAGTCCAATGCTTTATCTACTGCATCACTGCCTGGTCAGGCCACACTAAAGGTTTTAAATGAGCAGGTCTCCACTGTGTTCTCAAATGGCTCAGAATGTGTATTACATACCTAACTACATGTAGGGAGACTAAATTTATATATTTACGGGATATTTACATATTTATACAATGAGTATGGAGGGGGTGAAGAGAATGATAAGGCAAATGGGGCAAAATGTACACAGCTGGAGAACCTGGACCTGGAACCATGGGCACATAGAAGTCCCTTGTATTGTTCTTAGCATGTTTATGGAAATCTGAAAGGATAGAGTCCACACACACACAATGAAAGCATATACTACAAGGAATCCCTTATGCTATTCTTGCAACTCTTCTGTAAATTTGAAATTATACCAATAAAAACCACCTTCCCCACCCCCAGGGTGGAAAAAATTCAAACAATGAGCCCAGGAATGAAAAGCAGGCTTCCACTTCCTTAATTCCTCCTCACACATCTTCAAAGCTCATTCTGCACATTCTTATTGTTGGGAAATCTCTCCTTTGGAAAGTCTGGTCAGCTCAGTTCCTTGTCCTCAAAATCTGTGTCCATGTGTCCTTGGAACACAAGCCAGAGGCAGCATGCCTCAGGGGACCACACCTCTTCCTGCACAGGGTTGCTGGCCTCCAAGGCCTGGCCCTGCCCTGACCCCCGTAAGCACCAACCACACCCAGCTAAGCCTCTTCACCAGGCTCCTGATGGTGCCCCCGGGAAAGCCCGCGCTCTGCAGCCACCAGGCAGGCCTGCTGAGCTCACTGATGAGCTCTGGAACCACAAAGCCCGGGTTGGAAGGCCAGCCGGGCTCCTGCTACCTGGGGGACCTGTGGGTGAGACTGAAACCTCCCTGAGCCTCAGTTTCTTCATCGTAAAGGAGGCAATGATAACTTTGTGGGAAGATGAAAGGACCTCGCACATTTATGGGCACAGAGCCCCACTGAGCACGTACTGTGGTGCAACACACAGAGACACGCATGCCCACAAATGCTAGCCCTGAGGGGCTCACCCAGCACTGCGCTGTCAAGTTTCAGGGAATAAAAGTTTTTTTTTTTTTAATTCAGTGAGAGGAGGAGAGGTAGAGACAGACTCCCACATGCACCTCAACTGGTATCCACCCAGAAAGCCCACTAGGGGGTGACGCTCTGCTAATCTGGGGCATTGCTCCGTTGCAATCAGAGCCATTTTTTAGTGTCTGAGGTGAATGCCATGGAGCCATCCTCAGAGCCCGGGACCAGCTAGCTCTAATCGAGCCATGGCTGCAGGAGTGGAGGAGAAGAGACAGAGAAGTGAAAGGAGGAGGAGTGGAGAAGCAGATGGGCATTTCTCCTATGTGCCCTGACTGGGTATTGAACCTGGGACATCCACATTTCAGGCGGACGTTCTATCACTGAGCCAACCAGCCAGGGCCTAAATAAAATAGTTTTAATTTAATCACAGAATTACCTTTTGTTTCAGTTGGGAAAAATAAAAATGCATTTTTATTTATATACCAGAGGTGGTGGTGGGTCAAAATTTTTTAGTATTTGGAAATTCTAAAATTCTAAAGGCATTTATTGTGGTCTTAGAGGTAGGGGGGAAAGGATTAGTGGGGTGAGTGTTGCGGTAGAGGAGATGTGAGGGGGACTCACAGGGAAGGTTATAAAACAGGCTGCTCTGGGGACAGGCGTGTTTGTTTCATGTCCCTTAGGGTGCTAGCAAGAACTTGAGAGCAGGCACCGTGTTCTCTGTGTGTATTTTTTTCTGTCACCCACGCCTCAAGTCAGCTCCATAAGAACAGCAGATATTTCACAAATGACTGTAAATCTCTGGGAATAGAAGGAAAGATAGAATTCTAACTTCTGCCTGGGAGTGATTTCTGCCTCTCCAGTCTGACTCTGAAAACCTTTGCATTTTCCAACTTGAAGCCTTAGTAACAAATGAAGACTTCTTCGGGCTGTGCGAATTGCTCTCAGCCCTCATCATTAGCATGGCAGGAACGAGAGACTCACTCCACAGCATTATTCTAGTTACTGGAGAGTTTTTACCCCTCCCCTTTGGATGTCCAAAATGTTCCTGAAGTTCCTTTGTATGCACAGGACATAACGCTTCCTGGATGAGTCTTGTCAGGTCCTTAAGTGATGGCACTGGGTGTGATGGGTAGAGAACAAAAGGAAGCTGTCCTAACTTTGGGAAAGTCTCAGGAAGTCCATGTCACACGTCCCAGGAAAGGTAAAAGAAATACACTTTCCTGGCCAACTCAGCTGATGGTAGTCGCTACCACAGAATGAGGGGTGGCCTTCTCGGCAGTAAGTACCATCCATTGTGTCCTTTAACCCTCCCATTGTCCCTGTGTGACAGAACAGGGACTTTTAGTAATTTTATTTTATAGACGAGGAAACCAAGGCTCTGAGTTTTTCTCACGTCAAGGATCTGCTAATGGCTGCAGCAAGGGTTCTCAGACTTCCAAACCCAGGGTCTTTTCTCCAGAATTTCCCTACCTCGGGTACACAGCTCTGAGGTACTAAAATATTGGGCTGAATTAATTTGAAAAGGTCGATGTGTGCACTGCTGGATCGGTCCTGACGGCTGTTCCCAGGATGAACTTGCCGGCCTCATCTCAGACTCCAGGGCGCTCCTGGACCCCCCCCCCCACTTCCCCGTCTGCATCTGCTTTGGCTCCTGCCCCTTCCTTCCCTCTGTCGAGAAATAGAGTGTGAGGCTGCCCTCGGGTCCAGTTGAAGGCCTGACCAGAGCCAGGGCTTCCAGGGTGTGGGAGCTTTCCTAGTGAGAGCCCCAGGTAATGCCCAGCTGCCCCATCGAGACCTGGTTCTCACCTGGCTATGGAGCCACCCTTCCTGGGGAAGAGTCTGATGTCATTCCCATGTGTATCCCGTACCAGAGGTCCCTGGTAGCCTCTGGACACACTCACCTTTATTTTATTTTATTTTGGTTTTTTTGTCCAGCTTATTTCACATGGGCTTATCCTGTGTTTCATGATTAAAATAGTTTCAACAGTTAAACAAAAAATATATTGTGCAAAACCCACGAGATTAACATTAAAAACCCAAGCTTAAGTTTAAAAGTTCAAAGGTTTCTAGCTTCTTGAAAATCAGAAACACTGGGCTGTCGTGGTGATGCTGCTCTGTTTATGTACTTTAATTTTAAATCATTTTTTATTTTTCAATTATAGTTGACATACAATATTATATTAGTTTCAGGTACATATTTCAGTAACGCAACATTATATAACTCACTAAATGATCATCCTGATAAATCTCTTACCCATCTGACACCATACATAGTTATTAATTAGAACATTACTGACTATATTCTCTATGTTGCAATTTACATTCCCGGGGCTGTTCTGTAACTATAGCTTTGTACTCCCTAATCCCTTCACCTTTCTAACCCATCCTCCCTAAAGCCCTCCCCTCTGGCAACCATCAAAATGTTCTCTGTGTCTATGAGTCTGTTTCTGTTCTGCTTATTCACTTATTTTGTTCTTTAGATCCAATTATTGATAGATATGTATTCACTGCCATCTTATTGTTTCTATTTACCTTCTCTTCTTCTTAAAGAAGACCCTTTAACATTTCATGGATCACTAGTTCGGTGGTGACAACTCCTTTAGCTTTTTCGTATCTGGAAAACTCTTTATCTGTCCTTTCAATGTAAATAATGGCTTTGGTGGGTAGAGATACTCGCATTTCATCACTTTGAACATTTCTTGCCAATCCTGCTGGCCTGCAAAGTTGAGGAATCAACTGACAGTCTTATGGGAGCTCCCTTACAGGTAACTATCGTATTTTTTGCTCCATAAGACGCACCTGACCATAAGACACACATAGGGATTTAAGGAAGAAAATCAGAAAAAAATTCTGAACCAAACGGTGTGTTAAAATATTTAATAAAATACCGTATTTTTTGCTCCATAAGACGCACGGGCATTTCCCCCTCCACTTTTGGGGGGAAAAGTAAAGTATATCTGCTTTTTTCTTGCTGCTTTTAAGATTCTCTCCGTCTCTAACCTTTTACATTTTAATTATGATGTGTCTTGGTGAGGGCCTCTTTGGGTTCATCTTGTTTGGAACTCTCCATGCTTCCTGGACTTGTGTATCTACTTCCTTCACTAGGTTAAGGAAGTCTTCTCCCTTCTCCTTGCAGCACCTCCGTGATGTGAATCTTGGTACACTTGAAGGTGTCCCAAGGCTCCTTACGCTATCTTCAGTTTTTGGATTTTTTTTTTTCTTTTTGCTGTTCTGATTCGGTGTTTTTTGCTTCCTTGTATTTCCAAATCACTGATTTGATTCTTGGCTTCATCTACTGTACTGTTGATTCCCTGTAATGCAGGGGTCTCAAACTCGCGGCCTGCCGAACAATTTTGTGCGGCCTGCAGACTAATCCACGCGGGCCGCGAGTTTGAGACCCCTGCTGTAATGTATTCTTCATTTCCGTTAGTGTATCCTCCATTTCTGCTTCTCTTTTATGGTTTCTATATCCTTTTTCATACTGTTGAAGTTCTAAGTTCATCTACTTTTCCCCTAAGTTCACTGAGCATCCTTATAATTCCAAACCAGTGTTTGGAATTCTGCATAGCAGATTGTTTCTATTTTGTTTAGTTCTTTTCCTGGAGTTTTGTTCCTATTTTTTCAGTGAGGACATGTTTCTTTGTCTTCTCATTTTGGCAGCCTCCCTGTTTTGTTTCTATGTATTAGGTGGAGCTGCTATGCCTCCTAGGCTTGGTCGAGTGGCCTACCATAGTAGGTGTCTTGGTCGAGTGGCCTACCATAGTAGGTGTCTTACAGGGTTCGGTGGCACAGCCTCCCCATTTACCTGAGCCACTGTGTTGACTCAGCTGTGCAGGAGACCACCATATGGAGCAAAACTTACTTCAGTGAAGCTCTGGTGTTTGCCCCTCTAATGAGTCACTGGGGAAGTGGTTGGGTAGGGCTTCAATGTGGTCTGAAGCTGTCCACTAGGTGTGTTGGCTCTGGGGCTTCCCAGGAGGTGCAGGCCAAGGTCAGCCATTGCCTGTGTGCTATCCAGGGCCCCTTGGAATGAGCTACAAAGTGATCTTCAGATGGCTGCTACTTGTGCCGGGCTTAGAGCTGCCCAGGAGAGACCAAGCTATGAACCAAGGCTGGCAGCCATTAGAGTCGGGCCTGGGATCACTTAGCAAGAGGTACAGGGCACATCAAGGCCAGATACCACTTGTTTGACAGATTTCAGGAAAATGTGAAAATGAGCCAAGGCAGGCCATTTATACGGAAAAGCCACTGGAAACAGATAGGCTGGGAACATAGGTTGGGTGGAGCAGGATCTCATGGAATCATCAGAATGGGGCAAACAGTGTGAACCTGGTTGACGGAGACTCAGATATGGCACCTGCCTACAAGCTCTGTGGCAGAAAGGCTCAGAAAAGGGACAATGGCCTCTGCCAGCACTTCTGTCTGGGAGAAAGCTGCCCCTCTAGCTCTCACCTGGTGCCAGACAGTTCAGTTCCTCCCTGTCTGTTTTTGATGCCTTTCAAGCCGCTGCCTCAGGGCTGGAGCTCAGAGGGAGTGAGTCTGAGTGAGTCCGTGCCTGAGCCCCTTAGAAAGAACGGCCTGGCACTCCAGCAGCTTTCCATCTCTGGAGCTCAGAGGGAGTGAGTCTGAGTGAGGCCACGCCTGAGCCCCTTAGAAAGAACGGCCTGGCACTCCAGCAGCTTTCCATCTCTGGAGCTCGGAGGGAGTGAGTCTGAGTGAGTCCACGCCTGAGCCCCTTAGAAAGAACGGCCTGGCACTCCAGCAGCTTTCCATCTCTGGAGCTCAGAGGGAGTGAGTCTGAGTGAGGCCGTGCCTGAGCCCCTTAGAAAGAACGGCCTGGCACTCCAGTAGCTTTCCATCTCTGGAGCTCGGAGGGAGTGAGTCTGAGTGAGGCCGTGCCTGAGCCCCTTAGAAAGAATGGCCTGGCACTCCAGCAGCTTTCCATCTCTGGAGCTCAGAGGGAGTGAGTCTGAGTGAGTCCACGCCTGAGCCCCTTAGAAAGAACGGCCTGGCACTCCAGCAGCTTTCCATCTCTGGAGCTCGGAGGGAGTGAGTCTGAGTGAGTCCACGCCTGAGCCCCTTAGAAAGAACGGCCTGGCACTCCAGCAGCTTTCCATCTCTGGAGCTCGGAGGGAGTGAGTCTGAGTGAGTCCACACCTGAGCCCCTTAGAAAGGACGGCCTGGCACTCCAGCAGCTTTCCATCTCTGGAGCTCAGAGGGAGTGAGTCTGAGTGAGTCCACGCCTGAGCCCCTTAGAAAGGACGGCCTGGCACTCCAGCAGCTTTCCACCTCACTCGGCCATGGTCCCCACTGGTTTCCACTGCCGGAAGTTACGGAGACTTCTCTTTCTTGCACTGGACCGCTGGGCTGGGAGGCCTGGTATGGGACTGAGACCCCTCGCTCCACAGGGGCGTCTTGGCAGCTGAGCTATCCTTCCCTACTTTTATCCACTACACGTGGGTATGAGACCAACCCGTTCAGCATCTCCGCCCCTCCTATCAGTCGCGACATGGCTTCTTCTTTCTATCCCTAGTTGTAGGACTTCTGTTCAGCTAGATTTTAGGCAGTTCTGAGGGATGGCTGTTCTGTAGTTTAGCTGTAATTTTGATGTGGCTGTGGGAGGATGCAGTACTATGTTCATCTACACTGCTATTTTGTGTTGCTGTCTTTAGATGGAACATCTACTTTTTAATTTGCTACAGTCCCCACCATCCCCTAATGTCTCCAATACTGAGCCCAGATGTCAGATGCCATTTATTGACTTTCACCTGGGTTGGCTTTACTGGTATAGTATCCACCTGGCCCCTGTAGGCATCTGGGGTTCAAACCTCCACCTCCGGTGTATTCATTCTAGCTATTTCTGACAAACTCTATGAGGCAGGGAGTGTGATTCAGGAAAGATGGGTCCTGCCCTCAGAGACCAATCACTTGCTGGCCCTGCATGTGTTCATTTGTAAGCTGTAGACACTGCCACCCACACTCAAAACTGCCTTTGAGAATTCAGAGACAAAATGCAATTAGCTTCCAAGTCCGTGTGTGGCAAACCTCTTCTATAGAGGGCCAGAGAGCCAATATTTTAACCTTCACGAGCAATATAGTCTCTGAACCAACTCAGTTCTGCAGTTGTGGAACAGAGCAGCCACAGCCAATATATAAGTGAAGGTGTGCTGTGTCCCAATGATAGAGACAGGCACCTAGCCTGATGGTGGTCTTGTTCCCCCAGCCGCTCCCCGCCAGTCCACTCCATGTAATTCAGGTACAGAAGTTATTTCAAAGGTAGGGAGCAGGCCTGAACAACAACTAAATAACAAGTCTGCAATCTTCCGCCCTTCCAGGCAGGGAGTCAGCTCTGGCCCAGTGTTTGCTGTATGGATTCTAAGGAGCAGAGAAGAAAATCAAAAACCTTGAGACTCCAGACAGGCCGAGACAATCTGCACAATAAAGACAAGAAGGTTGGGGGCAAGGTAGGTGACTCAAGGGAGGCGACTCAAGACTCAAGGAGGAGTTGTGAGAGAGTGCAGAGGACATTTCTGGAGGGTACAGCTGGGCACAAGGTGTAGGTGCAGAGAAGGACCAGCAGGCTGACTGCCAAGGTGCCAGGAGGGAGGCAGGCTCCGGGGTCCTCTGAAGGACCACAGGGAAGATTTGCATTGTATTTCAGTGTTCTTGGGTGATGAATTACAGCCATGGTGCTAATACTCAGCATGGTTTGCAAGGGTGGCACCTCAAAACAAAACCCTTAGGACTAATAATGAAATCCCAACTTCTCACCCATTTGGCATGACTGGACACTGCTTTCCTCCTGCCCTTACTTCATGCCAGTCCCACCTCCTCCGTCCAGCATGCTCCCCACCCTGTTCTTTCACAGTCTAAGCACCGCTCCCCAGCTCTTGCCTGCGCCCCACCCTGGCCTGGGAATGCTCTTCTCCCTGTCCCTCCTGTCCTGGAGGCTCATGCTGAAATGCTACCTCATCAAGAAGCCCTCCCCAATCTTCTACCCTGGCCTGGGAATGCCCTTCTCCCTGTCCCTCCTGTCCTGGAGGCTCATGCTGAAACACCACCTCATCAAGAAGCCCTCCCCAATCTCCTACTCAGGCAGCCCGTCCTGCCTCCACTCCTGCAAATTCAAGTTTCTCTAAGTATGATCTATTTTCCCATCACTGCCCAGAACAGGCCCTGCCATTAGAGGTGCTGAATCATTATAGGCTGAATAAATGAATAATATATGTATAATAGACACACACATGCATTACACATTTCTTTATCTATTCAGCATATTTATTAAACACCTACTACCTTAAAAATTTTTTATTGATTGATTTTAGAGAGAGAGGAAGGAAAGGCTAGAGAGAGAGAAACATTGATTTATTGTTCCACTTATTCATGCATTCAATGGTTGATTTTTGTATGTGCCCTGACCAGAGAAGGAACCTGAAACCTTGGCGTATTGGACGACCCTCTAACCAACTGAGCTACCTGGCCATGGCCTGACTACCTCCTATTAAAGGCCAGGTACCAAGCTAGTCCCAGGTGATACCCATTCAGGACAGTGGGTGCTACATACACGCATAGCCTTTTCTTGCTTTTATTTCTTCTATTCTGGAAGGACTGCCCCAGAGACAGACCTCAGAAATGGGCAATTTCCTGATTTCCACTGCAGACCACAAATTGTCAGCCTCAGCACAATGAAAATTTGGGGCCAGATAATTGGTTGTGGGAGTTGCTGATCATTGTAAAAAGCCAACCAGTAGCATCTCCACCCACTTTGTGACAACCAAAACTATTTCCAGAAAACCAGTGGCCTAGACTGAACTAGCTTGCATGGTCCCGGATCAGAACTGCAAGTAGCCTGCATCTTTGAGTACTCCCCTGCTCCTCCCCCCAATCTCAGAAACAAGCCAGAACCTGGAAGCAGGAGGGAGTGAGGAAGGCTCCCAGCATGCTCCCCCGAACATAACTAATGAGCCTGGAAACATGGTTTCCAAGGGCACAGGGACCAGGTCTGAGAGGAGGCAGAGCCCAGGCCACTCCGCCCACAGCAGTGACTGACTGGCCCCGCCCTTCTTTACACTGTCGCCTCTGCTCCCTTTACTCCACCCCCTTCTGGATTATTCAGCTACGCAGTCACTGCACTGTCCTCACTTCCTGACAACACTCAACTCCTCCTCCATGTTTGCCAGATAAAGTGCAGGCTGCCCAGTCAAATGTGAATTTCAGTTAAACAACGAATAATGTTTTAGTATATGTATGTATGTCTCAAATATTGCATAGAATAAACTTATGCTATAATGTCTGAAAATCAAATTCAGATGGGTGTCCTATTTTTATTTGGTAAATCTGCAACCCTTTCTTCCTTAGGATTGACCAGCATATGCCAGAGTCCTACAATAAGTCCCTCAGTTCCCTCATACTGAGACGACCCCCCCCCCCAACCTGGCTGCAGCAAGCTAGTAAACCGACTTCTGAAGTGTGTGTTACTGCTAGGGTTTTAGAAAGACCTCACTTCTTGAGGCAGGAAACTGAGAGGCAGCCGTCTGAAAAAGGAACAGCTGTGCTGGCCAGTCAGGGACTCGCTAGAGGTCACGTTAGGGGTAAAGAGCAGGGAAAGCAAAGCAGGCTCACATCTTGATGAACAAGCATCCAACACAGGGACATGAAATGGAAAGTGGCTGGGAGGGAGGGAGGGAGCTCATTTCAGAGCTGGCTATGGCACAGAGCCAGCATTTTAAGGCCCCGGGCCACTAGGTCCTGTCTCTTCAAATTCTTTCCAAGTTGAAGTACAGTCACCATGAAACCAGCACAGAATTCACAAGCTGTGTGACCCTGGGCAAGTTTTATAATCTCTCCCTGTCTCAGTTTTCTCATCTGTAAACTGGGTGTAAAGCTAGTAGCCACGGCCACTGTCACAGCCGCCTGGCCCATGCAGGTTTGCATTTAATTCGGACAGACGGTAATGAAACAACGGAGCCAAGAACTGGTGGGCCATTACCTTTAATCCTAGCTCACACCCGGCGGGCAAGAAATACACACAGTGGGAAAACACTTCCCTTTCCATTCAGGGCTCCCAAAGCCACTGACTCATCTGAGTTTCCTAGAATCAAAGGTTTCTACCTCACCAGCCTTATTCACCTCTCTGTTCCCTACCTCCTTCTCTCTGCACAAACTCTGAACAAACTGGCTTCTCCTCCAGCACTCCACCATCTTGACTGCCTCTCCTATGCAAATGCTCATTTCAGGAACCAAGAGAGCATGAACCCCCAGTATGCCCCATTTTATAGTGTAGAAATCAAAACCTTTAATCCAGTATACAAATAAGAAAGTCTCTGATACAAAGTCACTTATCTGAGGCATAATGGGATTCCTCATAAGAGTGCACCACCCCACATCATGCAACAGTCAAGGGTGTGAGGAAAAGCTTAGTGTTGAGAAGATCTTAGTCTTAAAAGGGTGGGAAAAACTTAGTCTTAAAACTAAGCCTTAGGCTATAAGGAAGGACCTTGCCTGCTTACAGGGACCTTGCCTGCTTACAGCCTGTCCCCCACACCCAATGCAAACTATAAACAAGCAAATATATACATCATATTTGCAAACTTATTTGACCCACACTGGGCATAATGATAGTGTAAAGGTTTGGGTTTAAAAAGCTTAGAATGATGCCTAGAGTAGTGGTTCTGAAATTAAACACACATTTTAAAAAGGAGTTGAGGCCCTAGCTGGTTGGCTCAGCGCCAGAGTGTTGGCCCTACATGTGGAAATCCTGGGTTCAATTCTTGGTCAGGGCACACAGGAGAAGCAACCATCTGCTTCTCCATGCCTTCCCCTCCCCCTTATCTCTCTCTCTCTTCCCTTCCTGCAGCCATGGCTCAAATGGTTCAGCAAAGTTGGCCCTGGGTGCTGAGGATGGCTCCATGGCTTCAGCCTCAGGCACTACAATTGTTCGGTTGCCGAGTAATGGAGCTGCAGCCCACCTAGGCAGAGGCATCTCCTGGTAGGGGCTTGCTGGGTGGATAACGGTCTGGGTGCATGCAGGAGTCTGTCTGTGCCTCCCCGCCTCTCAATTAATAAAAAAGGAGTTGAATAAGAAGGAAGGCTGGCTGTGCATATGTAGAGGCACCAAAATCATGGTTTCCATCAAAATGCCAGCATTTAGCAAAGGACAGGTTGCTCCTGTTCGTTCTTGTTTTCCTTTGGCAAACGGTAGTGTATACTGACAATGGAGTAGAAGAATCATCCCCCCAAGCTTTCTGTGGAGAGGGGAGCTCTGATTCTCAGCACAGTGAAGGTTGGATCACCTGAGTGTGGATACACGACAACATTAGGTGGCAAAGGCCTGCCAGGGGGAAGGATTTGGCTCTTGTCAGTTACAGCTGAGTCACCTGCCTCTAAGGATCTCCACCAGTGTGACTGTGCAGCCACAGTTTAGTGAGCAAATAAAATGGGGGGATGTAGTGGAAAAGCAGACAGAAAAAACAGAACATCTTATCAGATGGTGGCAGTAACACCACGGCTTACAGAGAACGAGTGACTGACATCATCAAATACTGTGTTTGAATTAATTGGTGAAACCGATGGTTCTTATGACTGATGAAATTTAGTTTTAAATCTTAGCTCTAGGAATCCTCTCTCTCTCTCCCTCTCTCAGAGACCTAGCCTTTCCCCAGGATGATTAGCAGCCCCTGCAGCAGAAGAAGACAGTAGCCTGGACCTGACTAATGGTCACAAAGTCCGGAACTCTGGCAGGCTAAAGATAACATCTTGACCTCAGTTATTTCAGTTCCTCAGCCCTAAGGTGGAACAACCCCCTGGCTACCTTCCAATGAGCCTGGGCAGAAGGATGCCTGAAAAGACCTCAGAGCTGCCCCCCAGACCTGACCTGAAGACTCACCCTCACTTCACAGCTCCCAGCATGACCCACCCACTTAACCCAGGGGGTCTGGTGACCTTCCCTGTAAAACCTGTGACATGCACGCCATCTGGGAGTCCAGGCTTGAGCACTAGCTTCCCATTCTCTTGGATAGCGCCATCCCTCGACACAATGAGTGGGTTTGGTTTCTCCACTGCAATTCTCGGTGCTTAGGGTCCAGCTCTGCCAGCGCCGGTAGACGGACTCTTTCTGCTCTGTGATCCTGCTGCTCCCAACCCAGCTGGGAAGGCAGTGTTACTGCATTTTCCAGACAGGAACATGAGCCGGGTCTAGAATGCAGACATTTCTGTGCTTCTTGTATCATCCTGTTTACTCATTCAAATATAGGGAGCAGTGGTTCTCAAACTCAAGTGTCCTGGCAGGCTTGTTAAAACACAGACCCAACCCTGGAGTGTCTGATTCACTGGTTCTGGAGTGGAACTCAAGAATCTGTATTTCTGAAAAATTTCTAGGTGATGCTAATGCTGGAAGTTGGCACCACACGTTGAGAACCACTACTCGAGGCTGCCTTACTAACAAGCTCTGGGCAATGCCAGCATGCCAACCTAAAGATGATTTAGTTCTTTATTTGACTTTCCTAGGTGCTATTGTTATTACCCTGTAGGACTTTTAACTAGTTTTGATTTTAAGTCAGCAAATATATTACAGAATGTCTTTCTAAGGCAACTACAAATATATTACTTGTCAAAGTGTTCTTTGAACCAGTGTTACACCTGTTTCTTGGTGGAATAATGTTTTGATTGAAGTTCATTCTAATTTGTATGAGAATCACATTCTAACTCTTTGAAAATTGCACATTTGACACAATAGGGCATCAACTCTACACTCCCTCCTGGGCTTCCTCCCAATTATGAAAACTCAGAGTTTCAGCTAAGCCTGGAGAAATATGCAGTTGAGAAGAACCAGGGGAATCTCTTTCATTCTTGCTTGTTTAAAAGCAAAGTTCCTTGAAGCAAGAGAGCATGTGCTGAGACCAACAGGCAACACATGATATCAGAGATGGATGGCCAAACGAGCTGGTAAAACACCTATAAAATCGGGAAATCCATTGCTTCTTGGGAGTAAGAACAGGGATTGCTGTTCAATAAGTTCGCAGCATCCCTATGAAAACATGCCTTGGGGGCCTGATCTGTTTTCTGGAGCTGTTGGGGGCAGATGGTGAAAGACATGCACGTGTAACCAAAAAAAGCCAACCACTCCTCCAGAGAGCCACTGTCCCCATGACCTCTCCAGTTGGGGTTTCCTGGGAGATCTCACTGGGGAAGGAGGAAAGGGATCAGAGTGGAGCCCTCTGGAGGCCACATGGGGTGGGGGCTCCCCATGAGAAAGTCAGGCCAGGTCCGATTCTCATCCCCACTGTACATGGCCCAGCCCTGGCACTTCACCCTCCTGGGCCTCAGTTTCCCCATCTGTAGAAGGAGGAGGATGAGATTCAATGTAAGCCTTTGCTGTCCAATACAGCAGCCTCCAGCCAGATGTGGCCACTGAGCCTTTGCCGTGTGGCCAGTCTGAACTGTCGTGCTCAATGTAAAGTGCACACTCCAAGGCGTGGTACAGAAAGAAGAATGCAACAAATCTGATTAATATTTTTGTGTTTATTACATGTTAACATAATAATATTTTCAATAAACTATGTTAAATAAAATATGTTGTTAAAAATCAATTTTACTTTTCTTTTTAATGTGGCCACTAGAACATTTAAAATGACATCTGTGGCTTACTTTATAGTTCCATGAGATAGCACTGCCGAGGCCTGGGCAGGTGTAAGTGTCCAGGAGGCATCTAAGAAGGACTACTTGTGGAAAGCAAGGCACAAATACTGATGTCAGGAATGCTTTGCAATATTATAATAAGTAATTATCAATGTGTCAATTGCTCTAACCAAATCTCTAATCACTATTTTGTTTCCACTGCAGGGCGCTCAGTCCTCCCCCAGTCATAGACTGGTGCACGGTGCCTCCCTGGGCGCTGGCACGGGGCGTGACGGCCATGACTGCTTCAGGAATCCTTCTGGGAGAACGAGGGCAAAACACTCACGTCTATGACTTTTAAATACCCACAGACCCACGGAAGGATTTCTTCTATAAAATTATTGACTACAATGTGATTTTGGTTACATCCACTGTTTTTCCAGCCCCTGCCGTCTCTGTGCCCTGTGGCACAACAATGACCGGCTCCCCTGCCATCTCTGTGCCCTGTGGCACAACAATGACCGGCTGTCCTGGGCTGTGTGCAGGGACTGACTCTCCACACAAAGAGCAGCCTGAAAACGCAAATGCCAAAGTCACTGGGACCCGAGATGCGCGGTGCTGCCGGATCTGGGTGACTGAAATCTGCCTGCAGATAGAATTTTTGAAAGCAGGACAACCTTTCCAACGCCAAGGAGAGACTGCCAGTTGAGGAAGTCTGCTGGGGTGAAGTGAATCCTCACTCCCGGATTACCTAGTTTGCAGAGTCAGATGTGAGCAGGCAGGTTTCTTCACACCTCTTTACGCATGTTCTGAACCACAATCACAGGTTTCTGTTTCTGAGAGACAGACACGATGTACCTGGCACACAAGCTGTGCAAAATGACCGGATGAGGATTTCTCAGATTGAGCGTCCGTTGCTGAACTGGGCTCTCGAACCCCCCAGGTAGTTTGTGGCCCAGGCCAGGGCACCTTCCCACAGGACGCGCGGTTTGGAAGACAGGAGAGCAGGACCCCTGTAACCAAAACGCATTTCTTCCTTGTCAGTCAAGACCAACTGCTTCCCTGTCCCTGAGACGCAGGGAGGCAAGAAGCGGGCACCCAGGAGCCCTAGCAACACGTAGGCTGGTGCGGGCCGGCTGCTCGGCGTTCCTGGGGGAAATCAGAATTGGTGAGTAGACAATTCCCACTGATCCTTTCTGTCTGTTCTCTGTCTGGACCTTCCTCGGGTCAGAGGCGTGGCAACAAAAAACACAGAATAAATCCCTTGTGGCAGAGTTCAGAGTTATGGGTTTTCTCCCTGCCACTAACTAACCTGGGGCCACGGCTAGGCCTCTGTGCACATTGCTACACAACTTCATCTTCGGACAGAAGTAAAGGTGGATACCAGCTCGGCCGTGGGAGCCGCACTGTCGGTAGATAAAGTGGTGTCTGTCAGCATGGAAAGGTAGGTGGAACCTGAGGGGGACCATGAGAGGAGGGAAAGAGAGGAGGTGGGGGGGGGCAAAGCCTAGCACGCAGGCACAGGATGGTTTGGCCACAGGAGCAGACCCCTCGGGGAAGAGTGGAGGACCAGTGGAAGGAGAGTTGAGGAGAAGAGGGAGCACAACCTTGTCTTTGTTTTTTTTTAATTTAAAAAAAATTTTTTTTCTATTTTTCCGAAGCTGGAAACGGGGAGGCAGTCAGACAGACTCCCACATGCGCCCAACCGGGATCCACCTGGCATACCCACCCAGGGGCGATGCTCTGCCCATCTTGGGGCATTGCTCTGCCGCAATCAGAGCCATTCTAGCGCCTGAGGCAGAGGCCACAGAGCCATCCTCAGCGCCCGGGCAAACTTTGCTCCAGTGGAGCCTTGGCTGCGGGAGGGGAAGAGAGAGACAGAGAGGAAGGAGAGGGGGAGGGGTGGAGAAGCAGATGGGCGCTTCTCCTGTGTACCCTGGCTGGGAATCGAACCCGGGACTCCTGCATGCCAGGCCAACGCTCTACCACTGAGCCAACCGGCCAGGGCCTACAACCTTGTGTTTGAAGGTGAGGAGAGCAGACCTGCTGGGTCCAACACAGGACCAGAGTGCGCAGGCAGGTAAGGTGTTTGCGGGATGGTTAGGGAGAGAGCAAACACACGCGTTCGGTGATCGTGCAGGTGGCCTGAACATCGTCCACAGTGCCACAGGGGAAGGAGTGGGAACCTAAGTAGGGAGGCAGTATAGAAGAGGGAAGAAGAGTGTAGATGTTAGAGACTTGAGGGCGATTTGCCAGCATTGGGCACTTGGATAGGGTGGGGGCAGGGGTGGCTTGGAGGAAGCTGTGGAATTCAGGGAAGGGAGGGATCAAAGATTACTTTGAGCTGCTCTGCCCTGGTACAGGACCATCTAGAACTTCACCAGCCTAGATAATGTTTTTCTTACACAATCTCTTTCACACAACATACCCTTGAAATCTGATAGCAATAGGTGATAACTTCCATTACCCGGGTGCAGAAAACTTTGGCTGCCTTGTCCAGGGTATTGCTGGTCTCCCGGATGTGTTTCCTTAGAGAGGAGGAAGACACTCTTTCTCATAGGTGGTGGGGGAAGTTAGCAATGGTGCTGGAAAGGGCTGTGGAATATGTGCTTGTAGCACCATAGGTTTCTGTGACCAGGGTTCCAGGATGTAATTTTACATGAACAAAGACCATGGGCATGTGCATTACCCCAGAATGCTCCATCTGTGCGTTATTCACGACTCTTGTATCCTGTGCCTTATCTGAGTCATTTCCATGAGCCAGGAAAGATGGGAAGTCACAAATCAAGGCTGGCTTCTAGTGGTTAGCAAGTCTGGTTCAAATACACACAAAATGGATGCGGGACATAATGATGACAAAGGGGGCCAATGACTGTCTTTCAATTATCTACGCTTTACACAAAATCACATGAGCCCTAATAACCAGGAAAGGTATAACAAGCTTGTGGAGTTCAGCTGTGAGCTAAGAATATAACCAAGAATTTTCACGCTTTATGGTGTATGTGGAGAACGGCACTACCATAGCTTAAGTCCCTCCAAAACTAGCCCCGCCCACCTCCCTAGATAATAGTCAACCTTAGTGCGCAAATCAAAGGCCACTTCCTCAGGAAAGATTTCTCTGGAACCCTGCATTACATGATATATTCTCAAAGCCCCTTTTCACTTCTCACATGAAGTGCTGTTTCTCTGATGATTTATTTGTATGGGTTTAGTGTCATGATTACTTAAAGGGTATCCTTCTAGCTACCAGACTGAAAACTTGGTGAGGTCAGAGACAGCTTCTGACTTTTCTCTCCCTAACCCTAGCCTGCAGCCTGGCCGATGCTGAATGCTCCATGGGCAAAATAGAAAAGTGTAAGGAGCAAATGAGAGCCCAGCGGGTCCCAGAATGTGCCGACTGACAAACCAGCTCAACAACTGACCTCTAGCATTTTTAATAAGCCTCTAAAAAGTCATTATTAAATGTCCAAAAAGGCAGTTTACTTCATTCTTGCAGATAAGTACATGCCTAAATTATGGAATAATTAATAATAGCTAATTATACTTATTTATTTAAATTATGATTAATAATATTGTTTCATAATAACTAATTATGGATTCCCATAGTAAAGAACAACATTGTACAGAAGAGGAAAGAAGGAAAAGAAGTACAACATGGGTTAGAGGAGCCGACCCCTGAGCAGTCGAACACCTGCATGGCACTGTTGACTCTACAGTCAGCCCTTCGGATCTGCAGGTTCAACCAACCTTGAATGGAAAACTATATTTTAAATCAGTGGTTGGGAAACCCCTGGGTACACAGAGCTGACTATATTTATTGCAAAAATCCACATACAAGTGGATCTGTGCTGTCCAAATCCGTTATTTAAGGGTAAACTATACCTACATGATTTATATGGAGTGATTAACTTAATGAATTGAAACTCTGAAAACAAAAACAAAACAGACAACGCCAAGTTAAACAGTGCAGGCCACTCTGCCTACATTTGTCGCAAGGGCACTTCAACTCAGGAGGAACAGCCCAGTGGAACTGCCCTAGTGGGCAGGCCTCTCACTTCTGGCCCAACTGATTCTCTCACAGGACATAGCCCAGAAATACAAGTTAATTACCTTTCACCTGCTGCTCAACCAAAAATTAAAAATAAAAAAAAGTCCTGGCTGGTTTGCTCAGTGGTTAGAGTGTCAGCCTGCCGTGTGGATGTCCCAGGTTTGATTTCCAGTCAAGGCACACAGGAGAAGTAACCATCTGCTTCATCAATACTCCCCATTCTCTCTCTCTCTCTCTCTCTCTCTTTCTCTCTCTCTCTTTCTCTATTTTCTCCTCCCACAGCCATGGCTCAGTTAGTGTGAGCACATCAGTCCAGATGCTGAGGATGGCTCTGCAGAGCCTCTACCTCAGATGCTAAAAACAGCTCGGCTGCAAGCACGGCCCCAGATGGGCAGAGCATCAGCCCCAGATGGGGGTTGCCGGGTGGATCCTGGTCGTCATGCATGCGGGAGTCTGTCTATCTCTCCTCCTCTCACTTGGAAAGGAAGGAAAAAAAAAGATTTTCCTCAGGACTGTAAGAAAAACAGGGTCCAAGGCAACCCTTTCCTAAGGAATTTTCAAAGGCAATTTAGACTATACTCAATTTTCTCATTTTGCCTTGACTTTAATATCTAATTTCTATGTAAGATTCAACCTCACGACACTTCCTGAGCACAAGGTGATAATTATGAACTAGCCAGTATTTAGGCTGATGCCTTGGCATAAGGAGGGAGTTGGGTTCTTCTCTTCTATCAGGGTGAAATAAATACCCCAGCCTAAGACCAAGTCCAGGAGGTGCACGTGAGTCAGGAGGCCATGGGCCCAGCACCTGGTCTGCAGGCGACTCGAGGAGCCCCTCGTCCCCCTCATGAGGGTGGATGTTATACAGCGTTGATTCATATTATGTAAACTGATTGAGAATTGTGTCTCTTATGTCCACATAACAACTATTAGGACTGAGAATCAGACCATCTGTATCAACATAACTATTTTTTCTAGGATTTTCTTGCCCAGGAAGTCAAGGCTGTAAACCAATAAATAACTTTGCTATTTGCTACAGGAAATTCCTACGGAACAATCCGCACTGGCAGTTTGCTCACCTGGGAAATAGTTTGCATAGCAACCATGGTTTCCTGGCCAAGACTCCAGACCCTGATCTTGACGTACCCTCCAATCCCGAACTACGGCACAGACTTTGCTGAAACCCTTCTCTTTCTTGAAAAATATAGCCAGAGGTCTTGGACCTAGATCTCTAACCCCCACAGACAGGCCTACCAACCTCCCTGCCTCGATACCCACAGGCTGTGTCCCAGCCACGTCCTCCCTCATCGCGGTCAGCTTACTGAACTTAGCTTTTTTTTTTTATCAACAGGCTCTTGCAGTGGATGTTTTGGAGTCCATAACTGACCCAATAAACCAGGTTTGGTCTCCTGGAAGTAGGAAGCATTTAAATGCAAGTTATCACACATACTGACAACCCATCACGGTGGGGAAATTAGTAACATTGTCAGTTTTCCTCCTTAATCAAGTCAAGGAGCCTCTATATTCTTTCTCCTTTGAGGAAATATCCAGTGTTTGAACATGTACTTGCCTATGACAGATTTCACAGGCAAAATTTAGCTCCATATTTCTGATCTTTTAGACGCTTCTCTATTTTCCAAACTTTCCACAATTAGTATGCATTATTTTGAGGGTGGGTGAACGGGCACAGAACAAAAGCCGTAAGAAGGAAATTAATTCCTGAGACTAAATTAGGAATGACCACCAAGCCTTAATTTAAAACCTATATACACAGGGTATCTAAAACATCCACTTAGAATCGTATCTCTATAAGCTAGCAAGGTCATTTCTCCCACTGATACCAGTTTGCACACAGAAAAGTTGTGCAGTTTTAATCACGCCACCTTGGTTCTCTCTTGCCTGATTGTAAGAGGCCTCTGATAAAATACACCAGTAAATAACATTCCGTCAGTCTAGGGTGAGGCCCAGGAATCTGTTTATTGCTCTTTTCTTTTACTATAATTAATGAGCACTAAAGCGATTCATACAATCAAGCAAAGTGTAAAGCACAGAGCCAACAGCACTGATTCACTGGAATGCAACGTCTAGCTTCCACCATAAAACCATCCGGCTATAAAGAAGGAAGAGCCGAGCCGGTGACAAATACACGGTGGCATCTCTTTGTGTCCAGGTCCTGGGCCTGTCCCGAAGCACTAACTCACAGAAAACCCCAACAACTGTCAAACCCAGTGACAGCCCGCAGCTGGGCTCGGGTGAGCTCCCCCCAGGGCTGGCTCGGAGAACAGGCTTCCCCGGCAGCTCCCCACGCAGCCCCGCAAAGGGAGCGAGCTGCAGCTGAGTGATCTCAATCAAGGATTCCTTTTACCTTAAAGAAACTGCCTCGCTTGTCCAGACTGCGGGTGCCCATGGTCCAGGATGATATTTCCTCCGGCAAGGCTCTACTGCACCCTGGGGCTCCTGGAGATAGAGACATTTTTAATGGTTAGTCCAGCCTGTAGGAAATTCCTTTCTAAGCCACAGAACACTCACAACAACAGTCCTGCCAAGATCTTTTTCCGTCAACAACATAGTGCCATTTATTTCCCACCAAAGCCCTTCCATCTCCTTTCAGGCCGATTTCCTGCCTCACACAGCACAGCTCCTAGATTCTGCCCCACCTCTCTTGCCCCACCTCCCGCTTCTCCCGCTGCTGCGGAAGGTCCCTGGCACAGCAGAAAGCATAATGACCGCTGTGTGTGTTTGCTTGACTTCCCACACGAGTCCTAAAGGGACCAATATTAGATGTCCCCGCAATCTACTCCAAAGCTTCTGAACTTCAAGTGGCTGATCACAGGGACAAGTGGAAGAAGGCCATGGATGTCCCAGGAAGTCCTACTGGCATGGGATGAGGTCATCCTTAGCCCTGCCAGCCCTCTCCTCCAGGAAAGGTCAACACCAGGGCGCTGGGAATCAATCCCTCTTTCTCCTTAGAAATCAAAGATTACGATGAAAGTCCATGTCCCTTTACAGAGGTCAATTTGTGTAAGAAACAGATGTAAACAGCATCATGACAACCTCAGATAGGGGTGCACTTTGGAACGTGGAGGAAAATGTAAAGGCATGATATGGTTCTGAATCATAAACCCTGGCTATGTGAGCCTGGAATTTCCCTCATTCGAGCATTAAAACCCGATACTCTTTCTTCTTGGTCACAAAGCCTTCAAAGTCCACTTGTAAATAAAATACATACACACCCTGGCAGCTGGGCTCGCCCCAGGCCAAGTGTGTTGTGGAGATCTGAGGAGCGTCCCCAAACCTTCCCTACCCGGTAAGGCCGGACCGGCAGCAATTATAACACAGACCTCCTGCTCAAGATCCCTTCTGCTCACCGTAATATACACCAGGGGTAGCTGGCCCTAACCACACCCACAGGTGAGGGACAGTAAAGGAAATAGGGATTCTGTGAAAACATCTCCTGCGACATTAAGGTATTAAAATGGGTTTGGCTCTGGGGATGGAGCGGAGGCCACCAAAGCCATGGTAACCACTGCCAGTTCACTGAGGCTATTTCATCACGAGCTGGGAACAGAGAGCCAGCAGCAGCAGAGGGACGTGTCAACACGCAGAACGGCACCATCACTTTGCAGAGAACTGCATCCCCATGAGTGAGCGACGCTCTTCGGCCACAGGCTCACTCCAGCCCCACGGCTTGCCTCTCTGTTCACATCCGCAGTGGGCTGCAGCCCGTGGAACCCCACGGGGGGGGGGGGGGGGGAGAATGAGGACGCACTGCACAACCACCTCTCTTTCCAAAATAGTCACCTAGTCTAGTCATTTCTCCCCTGCTCGGTTACTTTAAAGGTTCGGAGGTGTCTTTCCTGTGTTTCTTTCCACTTGCAATCCCAGTGGCTGAAGGCCAGTTTCCAGAAACCTCCTAAGAAGACTGGTGAGCTTCCCGCTGTCATTCTGCTGACTCCAGGGCCCAGGTTCTCAGGCTCAGCAATATAATGGAACCCCAGCGCCAAGGCCTTTGAAGTCCATCCCTTATTAACACAGTTCACAGGCTGGAGCCACTCCAGAAAGAAAACACAGCACCGTGTTCAGAACTAAGAGCGGAATGGGAACGGCTCTATAACTGTTTCGACCCAGAAGTGCACAAATAAAAAAGGACACTTCTTGAAACCAAGCCTGAAGTCTGTAATTCTTTTTCTTTCAGACGTTTTTCTCAGCAAGAGAACTGACAGCACGCAGCAGTTAAGGAACGGCTCAGCGAGAGCCAGGACCTCACTCCCCTTCCAGACCTGCGTCTCTCTGTTCTGTTCAGTTTCTGTGTACAAACCCTTCTGATGAGCCACGACAGGCAGAGAATTTTGCCTATAGCGATGGAGCAGTATGGATTCCAGAAGTTTACTAGCTCAGTGAGCTGCCTCAAAATGCAGCTGTGCACTTCAAGCTCAGGAGTCCTCAATGACACGGCCGCTTTTGGATTCCGGGCGGGGCAGGGAGATCCATCACGTTTATCTAAGAAGATGCAGGTTGCGTCCACTCCTTCTTCAAAAGGCTGCTCCAGGACGGAGACGCGATCCAGTGATAAGAACAGGCTGCCAAGTTCCACCGTAGGTCCTCCCCGGGAAAGAAGTCCGAGTGGACTACACATCATAGATTATTCTAATTTTTAATAATAAAGTTCTTAAGAGCCCAAAATAAGGTTTGGATTATGGTCTTTCCTGCTGTAGCAAGAGTTTCCTTCCCAAACCATAACCTCCAACACCTTGGCTCAATATGGACAGAAATTTAATAGAATTTACAATGATTACTTCTTCCCGTTTGTGGTTACCCACCCCACCACCCAGAGGTTACACCAGCAGTTTCATCCTAAAACCACCCCTGTGACAGGCCAGACTAAGAAACAAAAAAAAAAAAAGGTACCGTAGTCGACAGGGGCTGTAAAATTCCTCCAAAGTTAGAAGGTGCAAGCTTGTTCCTTGACTGGTGTCCCTGAAGTTGTACAGCGGATTCTTGAAAAAATCAGCCCAGTATGTCCAATGGATCTTTCCAGATACTAGCTAAAAGCTAGCAGAAAAAAAAAAAAAAAGTCCTAATGGGACTAAAGGACACTGCAAACATACTGGAGCTGCCAAGCCTCTTCAACAGCACCACTGAAGGAATGTAAACGAAGCCGGTTGCTTCAGTTGCTAAAAGACAAAGGCAGGAAGTGATCATACCTCATTCTCCAGAAACACCAGGCTCTGTCACTTTAGACCTTGCTGTGGCTTTCCATGTGGCCCCAAGAGCTACTGCTGAGGTAAAGGTCTGTCCTGCAATTTCAGCATAAAGGACTCGCTGAGTCACCTGGCCAGGCTCCAGGCTGCCCCGACTGCCGTTGAGCAAGACCGTTCAAGGCTGGCTTCCCAGCCATTCCACAGACAGCCACTGAGGACAGGCGCCGAGGCTCCGCCGCCCGGGCCTCAGCTGCAGGCTGGAGGACGGGGGTAGGAACACCCAGTGCCCAGTTCCCAGTTCACTCATCAATGGGGCTGGGCTGAGTCACTGGCACCCTTCCCGCTTTCATTCTACCTGGACACAGGCCAGATCTTGGAGAGATGGAGGGAGGGTCCGGGCTGTGTCCTCCTTCTTCCTTCCTCTCCCCTTGTCCTCCCCTCCGCCCCTGAGTTATCTGGTCAAACTCTACCCTTCCTATTTCATTTGTCTGAGATCACAGGTGCAAACCCACAGGAGGAGCAGCAGTAACTTAGGCTGGCACTCGCCGCCCACACAGTTCAATGTAAAAGAAATGTAGCTTATTCCAGTCAGCAAGCTGCTGGGAGGGCTGCCACGAGAGCTTTCCTTCTCATCACTACCTTTTTCCTTTTTTCCTAGCGAGACAAAGTGGACTTCTGTTCTTAGTAAACAAGATCTTGTTATTATAATTACTTTACAGCCAAACTGAGTGGAGGAGGAGAAAGTGACTCACCGCAGGGGACCTGTCAGGGCCAGGCCAACCCCCAGAAGTGCACTTCACCTTCCTGTTGGTGACGGCAGGTCTTCTCTCTTTCCAGGGCTTTTTTTGTCTGTACTTAGAGAGGTAGGAGCAAGCGGGGTGGCTGTGTCTGGATCCAGGGCCTGTCTGTGAATATTTTCATAATTTTCTTTGTACTAACACAGCTTTTAGAAGTTGGACAGAAAAATTCTATTCCAGGCTCTGGCTTGACAATCCAAGTTATGGGAATTTTAAGGTTTTTCTTTCTTGAAGCATCTTGTATCGCTATCCAGTGCAGATTTACCCTCAGTCAATAGTCAAACTTTTTTTTTTTTTAATTAAAAAGAAAATCATGAAAACGATTAGAGGAACTAGTTTGTGGGAAGTAAAAAAAAATCAGAAGCAAAGAGCTGTATTCCCAGACTCCTCACTCAATAACTGTGTTTTTAAATAGAAATAGGAACAATGCTCAGCACCTCGATTTTTCCAAGAATAATCAAGGATAGTAATTTTTTCTCTCTTTTTTTTTTAGCAAAGTGCTCAGGGCGAGACTGTGCACTTCGGCTGAAGACAGGACAGGCCTATAGATGGGGCTAATTTCAGTGAAGGTCCCCTCCCCCCTCGGAAAACTAGTGTCTCAGGGGCTCTTGCCTGGGCCACGCTGCAGAAGCTCTGCTGGTTCCCCCTCCCTAAGGGCAGTGTGCACCTCGCACCAGGGCAGTCCTGCTGGCTAGAAATTCCTCTTTCCTTGGATGGAAACTGCCTCTCTTCTCTTACTTCCCATCCATCGCCCCTCATTTTACCCCTCGGTAAAGAGGGGGGTCCCTCCCCCTAGAGAGGGGGAGGGGTGGAGAAGCAGATGGGTGCTTCTCCTGTGTGCCCTGGCCGGGAATTGAACCCGGGACTCCTGCATGCCAGGCTGATGCTCTACCACTGAGCCAACCAGCCAGGGCTTTCATAGTTTTTTTTTTATAGTCCAGCCCTCCAACGGTCTGAGGGACAGTGAACTGGCCCCCTGTGTAAAAAGTTTGGGGACCCCTGCCTTACCCAGTACCTGGTACATACATGTTCAGTAAAAGTCTGTTGGGTAAGTCAGTGCATGAGATTTTATAGCAACATCACCTAGGCTGAAAGAAATGGATTCCTCAAAGTGTAAAATGAAAGAGAGAACCAGTGCTTTAAGAATGACAAGGTTAAGATCAAATGTCAGGAACATATACAATGCTGTTGACCCACATAATTTGCTGGAAAAACATTTTTAAACCACTTTGAAACACAAGGACATTGGCCTAGGGAGTCCTCATGTTCTCTCGGTGGTTGAACTTTTCTACAGAGTCTGTGATCTGAGTTCTTTCTTTTCCCTATAACCCACAGACCTGCTTTGTGCTCCACAAGTCCCTAGATCTTCCATTTCTGCCCATATAAGAATTCTAGAAATGTTTCCAGGTGTATTTCCAAGCCATCACATTTTCATTAGAGACCACAAAACAGCCTGACCAGGTGGTGGTGCAGTGGATAGAGCATCGGACTGGGACACTGAGGACCCAGGTTCAAAACCCTGAGGTTGCCGGCTTGAGCACAGGCTCACCAGCTTGAGCGAGGGGTCGCTGGCTTGGGTGTGGGATCATAGACATGACCCCATGGACACTACTGGCTTGAAGCCCAAGGTTGCTGGCTTTAGCAAGGGGTCACTCGTTCTGCTGGTCAAGGCACATATGAGAAAGCAATCACTGAACAACTAAGGAGTTGCACGAAGAATGGATGCTTCTCATCTCTCTCTGTTCCTGTCTGTCCCTATCTGTCTTCTCTCTGACTCTCTCTTTGTCTCTGTCAAAAAAAAAAAAAGAGAGAGACCACAAAACAAAAAATCCATCAGAGAGATGCAGAGTCCCCGGGCTAGAGTGTGACGAAGCACACAGCCCAGGGCAGAGGTCCCTCTCGCTCAGGCCTTAGGGCACTACTGGGTGGGTGGGTCAGATGATCCCAGGGCCCAGGAGAGAATGGACACAGCTACCGACTGCTTCTGTTCTTCTCCCAGCCCTGTCAGTCTTGGTTTGCAAAGTGTAAGATTTGGTCACAAGAGGCCCTGGTTACATTCTTGGGGCACTTGGAGAAGACAGGTGGACTTGGAGTCCACAGCCAAGGGCATCCTAATTTCTTTCTTGCTGTTAATTCCAGTTTAAGAAGTCATCATCTCTCCTTAAAGCACCAGCCGCTGTGCTCCTCCTTTGGCTATTCTAAGACACTAGCCTAGCCACCCTTCACTATGGACCCACCATCTTAGTCCTCCTCCTCCAATCCTGCCTTATTCCCAGACCAGCTGCCTTTCCTTTCCCAGCATCCTCCTCATCTCGGAGGTCAAAACACTGAAAAATATCTCAGCCCTGTGTCTGAGATCAGGCCTCCCTGCATGAGCGCACTTGCTTTGGGTCTGGGGATATTTTATGGCACTCTAACAACAGCTTCTACTGACCTCAGGTGCTGCAGATAATAGAAAAGCAGATCCCATGCCTGAGCACCACGTAAGCTGATTATCATGCCAAAAGGAAGCCTCCCTTCCGCTAAGTGGCTAGAACAGGTCTCCAGCAAAGGGGAAGATCAGAGGCTAACGCTTTCACCTTCTTGAAGATCTCACCCTCCTGTTCTTCGAAGGCTGAGAGTCCTTTTGTTAAACCAGGAAAGACAGGGCATGTAGGTATTCAAGGCTGGACCAAACCACATCCCACAGTCCCCATTGGCCCAACCCAAAAGGGGGTGAGAAGGAGTCTGGATGTAAGAGAGCTTAAAGCCCCACTGCTCTGGGGACCGCCACCCAGCTGGCATAGGGTGTTTTGCTTTACAGAGGGCTTTCATCCACAGAGCCCGTTTCACCAGCCCGTACGTATCACAGGCTGTCTGGCACCCTCTCTACAAACATGGGGCTCCCTACACCTGGAAGCTTCTATTTTAACCAAACTTTTCTGCACAGAGCCTGTTCTCAGTCAGGCCTTTCCCCTCCTGCTTCCTGCTTTAGATTATTTTCTATCCCTTTAGTATTTCATCGAGGTGTACAAACAGAGCAGACAGAAGTCAGACCACTCAGTTGGCAGGCTTGTGCATTATTTCTGGATTGCAACTATTTATTTATTTTTTATTCCAATTTAAAACAACAGCAACACTGCAAAACAAAGCCCAGCATTTGTGGCACCCTCTTCTGCCTATCGTACCTGCTTTTCTGAACTCAGAAATATCTGTCTATAAAGAAAGTACAAAAAAAGCACTCATTTTTGGTTTCTTTCTCTAAAAGTGTAGCTTCGAATGCTGACTTTCCACTTAACATTCCGTTCCTCTGAAGTCCGTGCTTCCCTGTTAATGACAACAGCAGGCTTGAAACCTCCCGGGGTGGGGGTGGGGGGGCGGCTCTCTGTGCCTCCATCACCCGCAGCTCTGCAGTCTTCCCGTTCAAATGCCTCTCTTCTTCCTTCCCATTCTCCACGTCCATCCAGGCCCCTGCGCCACAGCCTGGACTGTCCCAGCAGCTCCCTCAAGTCCACACATCCCCCCAGCCTGGGGCGGCTGCAGGCGACCCTGCAGGCCATACCAAAGGAACGGTCCCCTCCTGGCACGCTGCTGCCCTGCTCACAACCCATTCCTTAGACTGGAGTATTCCTCTTCTCGGGTTGGGCAGTCAGGGCCCCTTTGTGAGGTTCCCAACCCCACACTGCAACCTCAGCAGTGCTCTGCCCCGCAGACGGGCTCTGCCCCGCAGACGGGATCTGCCGCTGCCGGAACAGAGAGCCCACAGAAGTGCAGTAGGGAACAGCACACAGCACACCCCTGTCCTTGGTGAGTCTTTTCGCACATGGCATTTGCCTGCTGTGGCTCCTCCCAGCACACTGCCAAAGCTAGACCAGCACGTGGCAGGTGGCCTCAGCCGGCAGCCCCGGGCAGATGAGACTGAAGCCATCACATGCACTGCGTAACTGCTAGTTACAGCAGATGTGACCTGCCTCGCCTTGACCCAGCCTCCTCACCTTGACCCAGCCTCCTCGCCTTGACCCAGCCTCCTCGCCTTGACCCAGCCTCCTCACCTCTCAGGTGAGGCAGCTCTGAGGCAGGCGTTACCCCAGGGTCCCCAGTGAGACTGAGCTCCAGTCACCCCTGTGAGGGCTGCCTTTCCTTCCCCACTTCCACACTCTCCTACCAGAGTCCCTTTATCTCCCCCTGAACTATCTGCACCTGACTTCTTCTGTCAGGGTCCGCTTCTGGGGCACCCAAAGCCAGACACTCACAGATCTCTCTCTCTCTCTCCCTCCCTCTCTCTCTCTCTCCCTCTCTCTCTCTCTCTCTCTCACACACACCCACACACACACACACACCACGCTTGATAATGCACTTTAACAGCTGCTTCCTCCTGTCTGCCGTCCCGATTTTCCTCCTGGCTTCCCCTGAGGTCACCTCCCACTAAAGGACTCGTGCTTGACTCTTGTCTCAGAGTCTGGCTCACTACTTCTCTTAGGAGTCTTACTCAACAGTTACTGAATTTATAATAAAAATACTTTTGCCAGAAATAAAAAACAAAACAAAACAAAACATATTTTGCAAAATTTGTATGTCCCTGTAAACAACCACCATCTTTTTTTTTTTTTTTTTTTCTTGAAGCTGGAAACGGGGAGAGACAGTCAGACAGACTCCCGCATGCGCCCTACCGGGATCCACCCAGCACGCCCACCAGGAGCGAGGCTCTGCCCACCAGGGGGCGACGCTCTGCCCCTCCGGGGGGTCGCTCTGCCAGGACCAGAGCCACTCTAGCACCTGGGGCAGAGGCCAAGGAGCCATCCCCAGCGCCCGGGCCATCTTTGCTCCAATGGAGCCTTGGCTGCGGGAGGGGAAGAGAGAGACAGAGAGGAAGGAGGGGGTGGGGGTGGAGAAGCAAATGGGCGCTTCTCCTATGTGCCCTGGCCGGGAATCGAACCCGGGTCCCCCGCATGCCAGGCCGACGCTCTACCGCTGAGCCAACCAGCCAGGGCCTCAACCACCATCTTTTGTGAGTTTAACTAACATTATCCAGTTAACAGTGATAAAAAAAAAATGAAAGACAGTTTTTGCAAATTATTGCAAATCTGCAAATAAGTTTAAATGTTATGTGACAGTAGGTGCAACTAATGACAACTATTTTGAACAGGAGAATGCAATTTTTATTAATAAAGAATCTTTTTTTTTCATTTTGGTCTAGCCCTAACAAGATAAATACAAAGACTAAGAAGTGTCACCGAATCATTTGTCTTCTTAGGATACCTTTGGTTAGCTCTGCTCCCATCTGACCACAATGAAAGCTTTTAAGAAACTCCTCCTATTTTCCTCATCATAATCTCTTGCTAATTTCTACATGGTGGTCAGCAATGAATCCCACAATACCATTGAGCCCTTCCATCATCAGTGAGGAACTTTTATGTTTGAAGTAGCAGAAAACTCAATTCAAATTGGCTTAAAAAGAGTCTCCGCACAGATTGCTTAGGAACCGCAAGAGGAAGGAGTAACCATACACTGGTGAAACTAGACAGCACCTCAGCCTCCAGCCAGGTGATCAAAATTATTATCCCTAGCGAGGGTGGACAGAGCTGTGTGCTTCCGACACGGCGCCCCAAGAACACAGCAATGACAGAACGTTCCAACGGGCAGTGTGAAACCCGAGTCCCATCCTAGAGAAGCATCAGATACACCCCAATGGAGGAAGACGCTATCAAAGAGCTGGCCTGGATTGTGCAGAAATATCAGTGTAATGAAGGGCAAAGAAAAGCTGGGGGGTCTTCCCCGATTAAAAGAGATGAAAGGGAGCTGGCACCCCACATGACACGGTTCTGCGCTGAAGAAAGAAACGTGTTAGAGAAGACATTATGGGGAAAATTGTTAAAAATTGGGACCTGTGATGTAGATAAAAATACCATTATCAATGATTAAGTTCCAGTCTTGGATGAAAGGCCCGTGGGGATGTACGAGGACATCCCATTCTCAAGACTCGCACAGGGAAGACAGAGGGACTGATGTCTGCAACCCGCTGTCAGCGGGCAGAGCAAGAGTCAGCACATGGTGCCTAAGGATACACATCGGTGAATCTACTTGAGTGGCAAACCAGAGTTCTCTGAGCTTTTCTTGTAGCTTTCCTGAAAGCTTGACATTATCTTAAGATAGAAACTTAATCGCTAAGCAGTAAACGTGACTAAGGGATGCCGTGGAGTCCAGTGGCGGGCGTGCTGAGCATGTGCCAAACCAGGGCTCCGTGATTTCAACGAGACCCTGTTCCCCTCCGCTTTTTTCTGTCCCCTGGTTCTGCCTTCCCGGGATCAGTGTGGCCCACCCTCAGTCTGACCGGTGGTGACCTGGCTGTGGTAGCTCCAGGCTTTACCCCCGCCCCCACCTTACATACCTAGGTATAAGTCAGCTCCCTCCAAAGGGTCTGACTTGAGCGAGGGCCTTCCCGGCCAGAAACCCCCCCCCGAGTGTGAGAAACCTGATTCTAAACCACAAACCATACTCAAGATGCCCCTGACACTGAGAACGTGAAAGCCAAGCTCTTTAATGTAGTTTGTACTACACAGTGTTTCACAACCTGACTCAAACCTTTATTTCCATTTCTGACCCCTCCTGCGAGCCCCCCACCTGCTACATCTTTGTATCTCTGCAACAGTCTGTTTCAAGTGCCCCTTCACTTCATAAACACTGTCTGTATTGCCTCAAGTGTCACCTCCTCTGTGTGACCCTCACCATCCCTGCCATTAGCCCTGCCCTTTCCTGGGTGCCCATGCCTCTGCTAACAGCCTCTGTGCTGTGATAACCATGTGTTTCTGGTTCTCGCCCACAGGCTGTGTGCCCGTGCAGGGCAGCGCCTGGGTATTTCTAATGTGCTGACCGTGCCCAGCACGTCTAGAGAGCAGCACATAGCAGCATCTGCCCCGCCGACACCACGTGCTTCCCGGCCAGTAAAAATCTGTGGAATGAATTCATCAGTAAATCTGTGATAGTACTTAAAATAGTGCTGGGCACTAAATAATTCACTAAAATAAAATGTTATTCAATAAAATACATCTTAGTTTGGGTATTTTACTCTCTGAAGGAAAATTAGCCTGTTATTCAAGCCACATGGAACCGCTGAGAAATGCATAATTTAGTCAATATGTGGAAAGTGCATATGTTCTAGCTTCCTGTTTTTCTCTGAGCGGCTGCTGTCCCAGCCTGGGTCAGGCGGCTCATGATTTGTGGCCCAGCACCTTAGCAGCCCTGGCTCAGAAGAAAAACTGTCCTCATTTTATACTGGAAAGTGGGGAAACCTCAAGAAACCCACACTGCACAAATATCACGTCACCGAGGCAGGGGACAAGCACACTCAGCGATCAGTCGGGAAGTGTCAGCTCCCGCCGTCGAATTTAACTCGGCTCTTTGCACACCAGGGCACCCGCACCAGACGTGGGGACACTGATGGCTTTGGCACCCCCCACCACAGATCAAGCTGCTGATGCTGCCCTTTCTGGGCCACAGAAATGCCTCAAAGCTCCGAGAGCAGGCTGACTCACCCAGTGAGATGACATTTGCAGAGCGGCTTTGGAAACATCACTTTTAGACCAGCAAGGTCTGAAAAAGCACCCTTTGATTTATCCCTCATTTCCCGCCAGAAATGGCTCTTAAAAATCTCCCACTACAGAGAAACCTGGAGGACATCACCTCTTCTGTGGCATTCCCACCAAGAGCACACGAATTCAATCCACTTGTGAGGAGTATCTGATGCACTAAGGGTCACCACAGAGGGTCACTGCAGAAACAACCAATCTGAACTCTTCAAACATGTCAAGGTCTTGAAAGACAAAGAAAGGCTGAAGGTTCATTTTACATTGAAGGAGTCTAAGGAGAAATGACAAATAAATACAGTGCATGACCCCAGACTGGTTCCTACATGTAAAAACAAAAAATACAATGGTTTTAAGTGGCATTAGTGGGGCAATTGGTGAGACTGGCACGTGGACTATAGATTAGACAACATTATTGCATCATTGTAAAGTTTCCTGATTTTGACAACTGTATTGTGGTAACATAAGAATGTCCTTGTTCTTAAGAAGTAAACACTGAGGTATTAAGTAACACAGACAGGATGCATCAATTTACTCTCAAACCATTTACAAATGCGTGCATGTGTAGGGCAGAGAGAATGATAAAGCAAATGTGGTGAGAGGTTAAAATTGATCAATTTGGGTAAATAAATATCATGCTAGTATTCTTTCTATCACATTTGCACATTTATTGTTTGAAATTGTTTTAAAATTTAAAAGTACATTCCACTGCCTTATTACATAAAAGAAGATTCTTAAGAGACAATTTAATGTTTTTTGTTTGTTTGTTTGTGACAGAGAGAGAGAGAGACAGAGAGAGGGACAGATAAAAACAGACAGGCAGCCTGACCAGGCGGTGGCGCAGTGGATAGAGCGTCAAACTGGGATGCGGAAGACCCAGGTTTGAGACCCCAAGGTCGCCAGCTTGAGCGTGGGCTCATCTGGTTTGAGCAAAAATTCACCAGCTTGGACCCAAGGTCGCTGGCTCAAGCAAGGGGTTACTCGGTCCACTGAAGGCCCATGGTCAAGGCACACATGAGAAAGCAATCAATGAACAACTAAGGTGTCGCAATACGCAACAAAAAACTAATGATTGATGCTTCTCATCTCTCCGTTCCTGTCTGTCTGTCCCTGTCTATCCCTCACTCTGACTCTCTCTCTGTAAAAAACAAACAAACAAACAAACAAACAAAAAAAAACAGACAGGCAGGAAGAGAGAGAGATAAGAAGCATCAATTCTTCCTTGTGACTCCTTAGTTGTTCATTGATTGCTTTCTCATATGTGCCTTGATGAGGAAGCGGTGGGGTGCAGCTACAGCAAAGCGAGTGACCCTTTGCTCAAGCCAGCAACTTTGGGTGCAAGCCAGAGACCATGGGGTCATGTCTATGATCTCATGCTGAAGCCAGCGACCCTGCGCTCAAGCCAGCGACCTCGGGGTTTTGAACCTGGGTCCTCCACATCCCAGTCTAATGCTCTATCCACTGAGCCACCAACTGGTCAGGCGGCAATTTAATGTTTTGAACAGCTTACCATGCAATACTAAAAAATGTTTAATTGAACAGAAAAGGAGAATACTTTATTCCATCATGTGTACCAAAAAATAAGTCTGGTAGCACAATTTGGTGTGTTAGTGTCTTTTGAAGCTTTGAAATTTGATATAAAATGCATTTATGGGTGTGTGTTTTGTTAATTTATTGTGCAATATTTAAGATATTCAAAAGTTGGCTGACCAGGCAGTGGATAGAGTGTTGGACTGGGATGCGGAAAGAACCAGGTTCGAAACCCCAAGGTTGCCAGCTTGAGCATGGGCTCTTCTGGTTTGAGCAAAAAGCCCACCAGCTTGGACCCAAGGTCGCTGGCTCGAGCAAGGGGTCACTCAGTCGGCTGAAGGCCCATGGTCAAGGCACATATGAGAAAGCAATCAATGAACAACTAAGGTCTCACAACAAAAAACTGATGATTGATGCTTCTCATCTCTCTGCATTCCTGTCTGTCTATCCCTAGCTCTCTCTCTCTCTCTGACTCTCTCTCTGTCCCTGGAAAAAAATTAAAATAATTAAAATAAAAAAGATATGCAAAAGTTTAAAGGCAGTATCACACACCTCTGCACTCACTGCCCTTGTGATCCCTCCCCTTCATATCACATCCTCACATCCCTCTCTGAAGTTACAGGAATCCTATACTTGGTACTCATTAGTCCCAACATATTTCTTTATGTGTTTCCTACACATATATGTGTATACTTTCATTGTAGGTTTCAAAAATATAACTGAATTAAGTTCGTGTAACTCATGATGGACCCTGAAGGGCTTTAGAACCATTGGATAAGCTGATCTTTCAGGCTTTTCTGAGATAGTTACCTAGTGACCACAATTCTACATTTTTGGAAATAACTTGACTATCATGACTATAACCCATAAATATATATAATGTCACAGCATACACCCAATGAAGTGCTAGAACCAGAAAATAAACTGGTTCACAATAGGAATGGTACACAACTCTTCCCAACTCTGCCTTCAATGACATCACATTGGTAGTTTGAAATTAACCACGGTTGGAGTATTTAGGCAAATGTCACATACAAGGATGTTGTAAACATTTGTAACCAATCATTGAAAGCACTTAGCTCCTAGGTGCCTTTGACGTGAAAAGAGACGAAAATTTTCATGTAGCCTTTCAGATACTCAAAAGGGATAATGAAGAATGAAAGCTTGTTAAGATTTCACAGCCCATATCGATTGGTATAGAAAATGTTAAGGTGAATCTATCAGGGGTCCCCAAACTTTTTACACAGGGGGCCAGTTCACTGTCCCTCAGACCGTTGGAGGGCCGCCACATACAGTGCTCCTCATTGACCACCAATGAAAGAGGTGCCCCTTTCGGACGGCGCGGCTGGATAAATGGCCTCAGGGGGCCGCATGCGGCCCCCAGGCCGTAGTTTGGGGACGCCTGATCTAGATGATAATTTAAGAAAAATTGTCCAAAATATCCAGATATAATCATCCAAAAATAATTTACAAACTACATTTGTCCAGCAGAAAATAACTCAAAAGATCATGGTTTGATTGTCCTGTAGGCCAGTAACCAGTTTTGTGTCTAAGTTAGCAAGCATATTTCAGCAGCCCTGCTTTGAACTGATTAAAGAATGCATCAGTCTCCTGTATCCCACTTTGAACTATCTTGGCCATTCTGCTGATACCTTCTTAATGGGTGAAATAAATCTTTCAGCCATGCCATTATATGTCTGTAGGAGAGCTGTATTTAAAAAACTCTTTAACGATCATACTTTGCCAAAGGAAATGTGGTTTGGAACTAAAGAATTTGGTCCTTTTTTCTTTTTGTCAAATTCCATGCTATCAGCCAGGAGGAGAAGCAGCTTTGGAGAAGTCAGGAAGGAAGGATGCAAAAGACCCACATGGGATGAGCAGGTCGTCTTGCTCGTTAGAGCCAAGCCTCATGATTCTCAAATGTAACCAAGTCTGGCTGTAATAAGGACCAGGAAAATCTTACCCACAAACAGATGGATGTTTTGCCAAAAATCCTGGTGCCTCGCTGGGCATACTTAACCAAACAACTTTATGAATGTTCAACTGCTGACGCCCTGCTCCAGAGAAGAGGACACGAACCCTGCAAACTAAACAGTGCTGCCCAGGATGGCCCAGAGCCAGGATAACATCCCCAGTAACTGGTCCTGTTCATTATGAACTGGGTGTGTGTGTGTGTGTGTGTGTTATTGTTACTGCACCCCTCCAGGAGCCCTTCAGACATTTCATTCTCATTGACTCCTCATTAAATTGTAATACCACAGATAAACTGTATATTTGTTTATATGTCATATGTATCTTTGTAATTTATACATAAAAAGAGTAAAATTTTTAGCCCCTCCCAAAAAGCAATTTTTGGCTCCTTGAGGCCAAAGCCCTGTTGAAAATGCATGCTATAATCTGGCCATTATGAGCCCGGCTCTCAGAGGCCTTGTTGCCCATTACAGGCCTCCCACCTCAGCACGCAAATACACACAGCACCAGGAGGCCACGCTCCCCCCGGGGGCCTCTGTTTTCTGCTGATGAGCAACTTAAAACCAGCAGAAGCAACAACAGTTCTGAGCACTTGCTGGATGCTGGGCACTGAGCCAAGCTTTCCTACAGTGTGTCTGAGTCTGTTGGCGCTGCCATGACAAACCCCACAGCTATTACAAACAACAGAAAGTTACTGCTCATAGCTCCGGAGCCTGGACGTCCAAGGTCAGGTACCAGCGTGGGTGGGTGTGGGCCTGTTCTTGGTGGCCGACTCCTTGCTGTGTCTTCACATGAGCAGACAAGGAGCTCTGTGAGGTCTCCTTTATCAGGAAACAAATCCCATTTATGAGGTCTCCCCCTTTGTGCCCTAAGATCCTCCCAAAGGCCCCACCTTCTAATGCCATCACCTTGGTCATTAGGATTTCAACATATGATTTTGGGGGGGGACACAAACAATTCAGACCATAACATACTGTCATAGTTTAGTTCCCCCAGAAGTGAGCCTCATGGCAAGGGTTCCAGGGCAAGTACCAGAGACTGCAGCTCCCATCACCTGTGGCTGAGGCTGGCTCCTGCCCTCTTTGGGCAGAAAGATGCCAATGCTCAGGGCCAGCAGTCAGGCTGGAAAGGACAGAAATTGACAGGCGCCACAAGGCTTGTTTCATATAATTCTCACAGCATCCAGGAGAAGCTAGCATCCTAATTAACCCGAATTCTATCAATATGGAAATAAGGCGTAAGGCAAGAGAAAGCAAGTGTTAGAGACCACTGATGAATCCAGAGGTCTCACATACCATGTTTAATACCGGGCTATCAACTCATACTGCCCCTTTCCTGGCATATACATGCTGCTGTTATTGATTTTTCCTAATAGAATTGATTCAACAATTGATGAAACTCCGATGAGATAGGACTCCTCTTATATAAATCCATAAGCTGGCAAAGAAGGCAAGAACTTAAGGAAAAGATGAGTTGAATTTTAGAATTGTTGAATTCGAGTTCAAGAGGCAGTACATCAGATCTGGCCGTTGCTGGGAGGAGGAAGGTACTAGAGATACAAGTACAGCAGTTGTCAGCATGCGCCTGTCATGACCTGAATTTTGTTCCACCACATTCATTTGTTTGAGACTTACCCCCCAGTATCTCAGAATATGACTGTAGTTGAAGATATGGCCTTTAAGAAATAATGGAGTTGAAGTAAGACTATCAGGCCTGACTAGTGGTAAGACTGTCAGGCCTGACTGGTGGTAACACAGTGGATTGAGTGTTGGCCCTGGATGCTGAGGGCCCAGGTTTGAAACCCTGAGGTTCAGTGACTAGAGCACAAACTTGTTGGCTTCAGGGTGGAGTTGCCAGTTTGAGCATGGGATCCTCAACATGATCCCCAGGTTGCTGGCTTGAGCAAGGGGTCACTGACTTGGCTTGAGCCCCCCCCCCCCCCCCCCCGGTCAAGGCACATATGAAAAGCAATCAATGAACAACTAAAGTGCTGCAACTATGAGTTGCTGCTTCTCATCTCTCCTCTCCACACACTCTCTCTCTCTCTCTCTCTCTCTCTCTCTCTCATAAATAAATAAATAAATAAATAAATAAATAAATAAATAAATAAAGGTTGTTAGGTGGCCCTATCCAATTTGACCTCATAAGAAGAGGAGATTACAACATACAGGGAAACACCAGGAACATGTATACACAAAGGAAAGACCACAGGAAGAGGCAGCACGAGGGTGACTACCTGCTAACTAAGCAGAGAAGCCTCAGAAGAACCCAATCCCGCTAGCACCTTGGCTTGAACTTCTAACTTCCAGAACTGTGAGAAAACAAATTTCTGCTGCTTAAGCTATCCAGTGTCCAAGGGAAGGAAGGTTTTATTTCATGATACAGTAGCTGTAAAGTGGAGCCAGGACAGCAAAGTGGAACAGAAAGACAAAGACTGAATGCTCTTTGCTGGGTGTGGCACCAGGAAGGAACAGCCAAGGAAATGGTAGAAAATGGGAAACTTAACATTTTATATGTATAATCTTATTTGATTCTCTTGTCAATCTTAGGATGGAAGAATCATCTTGCCCAGTGTCCTACAATTAGTAAGTGGTAGAGCCAGGACTAGAACCAGGTATGTTTGATTCCAAGAGCCCTCACCATGCTCATCTACTCACTCCTGAGGGTAGAGGCCCAAGGGCATCTTTCCGGCCTCATCCAACTCCCTTTCTTGGATGTTAAGTGGCTACTCCCACCTTGTTCCCGCCAACTACTATCTCTTAGGAGACTCATTTCTGTCCCTGCTGCCCCAACAAACTTTGGAATGGCCTAGCAGGAAGCTCTGTTCCCACTACCTTGCTGTTCTGCCTTCCCAATAAAGCTTCACAGTCCCACAGCCTCCAGACCCCATCTCCCAAACCCTGAGTCTCAACTCAGCTGCCCCTAGCTAATCTAAATCCAGTCTGAGACATACGCTTCTGTCCTCCAGACTTGACAGTGGTCCCGCCTTCTCCCTGCCTGTCCTGTGCCTCCTGCCAACTCCCACTTGGCTTTGTACCCACTGTCTGGGCAATTCCGGCCAAGCCCGCCAGGGTCTCATTATGAAAAGCAGACCCAAATATTTACCCTGGACTGTAGGAAAACAGATGAGATCATGGAATTATTGACATTGATCTTTTTTTAAGGAAAGCTTATGGAGAATGGGGAAGGAGTCAGCAAGTTAGAGATGGGTAAATGTCATTCCAAGTGAAGGTTTTATTTCCTGAATATGTTCAAGAAAGGATTATTAAGATGATGTTTATTGAGCACTTAGGAAAAAAATAATGGATACTAGATATTAACATGATGTCCCTAAAAAATATGAACTTCATTGACTTTTTAGTGTTTCTAAGTAATAGATTAGGGGTGGTGAACATGAAAAGGATTTAATTTTATAAAGAAGTTGAACAGGACTCTCAAAATACCCCAACAGCTACAGTGTGAGCTGAACAGCACAAAAATGATTATCCGGTCACCCAACCAGAAAGCCACTAGAATATCTCTTTCCTTTCAGGTCCTTGGACCAAAACCCAATAGTGTTAGACCTCTTGCTTCAATCTATTCGCAAATCTGCAGACTTCACCTTCCTAACTTAACCTCTGGCACTTATCCTGCCTCACTCAGATTTAGCCTGACCTGATTTCCATTCTCCCAACTCAAAAAAATATATTGGCTTAGGCACGCAGTTGAATTGGCAAAAGAAACAGGGTTATTAGCAAGGAAGAGAGGGGTAAGCAAAGATTTCTAAACAGGACATAAAAAGCATGAACCAGCCCTGGCTTGTTGGTCTGAGCCAGCCTCAGGTGCTGAGGATAGCTTGGTTGATTTGAGCATTGGCCCCAGACTGAGGTTGCCAGGCAGATCCTGGTCGGGGCACATGTGGGAGTCTGTCTCTCTATCTCCCCTCCTCTCACTTTAAAAAAATAAAAAAGAGGAAGCACAAACCATTTTAATAAAAAAAAATTTAGAAAGGATAGACCATAAAAAAGACATAAGTTAAACTTAATTAAAGTTTAAAACTATGTTCAATTTTATGAACTTGACTCCAATGGCAAGAGAATTGAAGGCAAAGATAAATGAATGGGACTACATCAGAATAAAAAGTTTTTGCTCAGCAAGAGAAACTGATATTAAAATAAACAGACAGCCAACTAATTGGGAACTGATATTTTCAAACAACAGCTCAGATAAGGGCCTAATATCCAAAATTTACAAAGAACTCATAAAACTCAACAACAAACAAACAAACAATCCAATAAAAAAATGGGAAGAGGACATGAACAGACACTTCTCCCAGGAAGAAATACAAATGGCCAACAGATATATGAAAAGATGCTCAGCTTCATTAGTTATTAGAGAAATGCAAATCAAAACTACAATGAGATACCACCTCACCCCTGTTAGATTAGCTATTATCAACAAGACGGGTAATAACAAATGTTGGAGAGGCTGTGGAGAAAAAGGAACCCTCACACACTGTTGGTGGGATTGTAAAGTAGTACAACCACTATGGAGGAAAGTATGGTGGTTCCTCAAAAAACTGCAAATAGAACTACCTTATGACCCAGCAATCCCTCTACTGGGTATATACCCCAAAACCTCAGAATCATTGATACGTAAAGACACATGTAGCCCCATGTTCATTGCAGCACTGTTCACAGTGGCCAAGACATGGAAACAACCAAAAAGCCCTTCAATAGAAGACTGGATAAAGAAGATGTGGCACATATACACTATGGAATACTACTCAGCCATAAGAAATGATGACATTAGATCATTTACAGAAAATGGTGGGATCTTGATAACATTATACGGAGTGAAATAAGTAAATCAGAAAAAAACAAGAACTACATGATTCCATACATTGGTGGAACATAAAAACAAGACTAAGAGACATGGACAAGAGTGTGGTGGTTACCAGGGGTGGGGGGAGGGAGGATGCAGGAGGGAGGGAGGGAGAGAGTTAGGGGGAGGGGGAGGGGCACAGAGAAAACTAGATAGAGGGTGACGGAGGACAATCTGACTCTGGGCGAGGGGTATGCAACATAATTTAATGACAAGATAACCTAGACATGTTTTCTTTGAATATATGTACCCTGAATTATTAATGTCATCCCATTAACATTAATAAAAATTTATAAAAAAAAGAAAAAAAAAAAGAAAAAAAAAAACTATGTTCAACAAAACACTTCATTAAAAAGTGAATGGGCCCTGGCCGGTTGGCTCAGTGGTAGAGCGTCGGCCTGGCATGCAGAAGTCCCGGGTTCGATTCCGGCCAGGGCACACAGGAGAGGCGCCCATCTGCTTCTCCACCCCTCCCCCTCTCCTTCCTCTCTGTCTCTCTCTTTCCCTCCCTCAGCGAGGCTCCATTGGAGCAAGGATGGCCCGGGCGCTGGGGATGGCTCCTTGACCTCTACTCCAGGCGCTAGAGTGGCTCTTGTCGCAACAGAGCGACGCCCCAGAGGGGCAGAGCATCACCCCCTGGTGGGCAGAGCATCGCCCCCTGGTGGGTGTGCTGGGTGGATCCCAGTCGGGCACATGCGGGAGTCTGTCTGACTGTATCTCCCCGTTTCCAGCTTCAGAAAAATACAAAAAAAAAAAAAAAAAAAGTGAATGAACAAACCAAAGAAAGAATGGAAGATATTCTAAATACAAACATCTAACAAAGAATTTATGACAAGAATATATTTTAGAAAATTAACAAACCTGAAAACCATTAAGAAGGTGACAAATTTTGAAAAGGAGCAAATGACTTGAATGCCCTCACTAAACAGAATACCCAAATATAAAGCATATAAAAAGGTGTTCAGGCCCTGGCTGGTTGGTTCAGTGGTAGAGCATTGGCCCAGTCTGTATAAATCCCAGGTTTAATTCTCAGCCAGGGCACACAGGAGAAGCACCCATCTGCTTCCCCACACTTCCCTCTCTCCTTTCTCTCTATTTCTCTCTTCCCCTCCCACAGCCAAGGCTTCACTGGAGCAAAGCTGGCCCATAGCTGAGGATGGCTCCATGGCCTCTACCTCAGGCACTAGAATGGCTGCGGTTGTAACAGAGCTATGCCCCAGATGGGCAGAGCATCACCCCCTAGTGGGCTTTCTAGGTCGATCCTGGTCAGGTGCCTTGCAGGAGTCTGTCTCTCTGCCTCCCTGTTTCTCACTTCAGAAAAATACCAAAAAATAAAATATAAAAATAAATAAATAAATAAAAAGGTGTTGAATGTTACTACAATACTAATTAGAAAATTCCAAATTAAAACCATAATGAGATTTACCTGTGAAACCAGCTGAATGGATAACATTTCTAAGACTGACCACATCAAGTGGTCAGTGGAAGACAAGGATATGGAGCTATTAGAACTCTTATACACTGCTGCTAGTAGTAAAATTTGGTTCAACCACTTTGGAAAACTGCAATGTCTACTAATATCTATCTATGTCTACACTATAACAAAAAATTCTACTTTTAGGTATACATCCAGGAAAAATGAGTGCATGTGTCAATAAAGAGACATATGTACAAGAATTTTCATAGAAACTCAATTCATAATAACTGAAATTAGAAACAACTTAAATATCCATAAACATAAAAATGGATAAACCAATTGTGGTACATTCATACAATAGGTAAGTACCCAAGAATTAAAAGGAACAACTTATTGATCTGTATAACAACATGGATGAATCTCAAAAACATGTTGAGCAAAAGAGGCCAGTTACAAAATGTATATATTTTATGCCATGGATTAAGCAAAACCTTGCTGACAGATATCAGAGTGGTGCCCACCCTCGTGTGGAGGTACAGGCACTATCTGGGGTGATGCAGATGCCCCTCGATCTGAGTGGCGGCTACAGGGGTGTATGCATATAGTTCACTGAGCTGGACAGCCAAGATTTCACTTTTACTGTACAAACAATATGCCTCAATAAAAGTAAAACTTTTAAAAATGAGGTCGGATATTCTAATATGCATAGTCTTTAAATGGTCCCATGAAAAGCAGTCTCTCTTCCTGTTTGTTCATTTCCTGCCATGCTGCAGGGTCTGTGATCACACCACTCATGTTTCTAGTTCCATTTCTAGTGACCCATCACTGGATCGAACCAGGGAGAAATACTATTACCTAGACACTATTGACAGTAACAGAACTATTATTTTATATACCCCTAGTATGCCAAATAAACCATGACACAATGCTTTCTTGTCCCTTAGATTTTTTTTTTCTTTTTCTTTTTTTTTTTTTGTATTTTTTTGAAGCTGGAAACGGGGAGAGACAGTCAGACAGACTCCCGCATGCGCCCGACCGGGATCCACCCAGCACGCCCACCAGGGGCGAAGCTCTGCCCACCAGGGGGCGATGCTCTGCCCCTCCAGGGGGTCGCTCCATCACGACCAGAGCCACTCCAGCGCCTGGGGCAGAGGCCAAGGAGCCATCCCCAGCGCCCAGGCCATCCCCACTCCAATGGAGCCCCGGCTGCGGGAGGGGAAGAGAGAGACAGAGAGGAAGGAGGGGGTGGGGGTGGAGAAGCAAATGGGCGCTTTCTCCATGTGCCCTGGCCGGGAATTGAACCCGGGTCCCCCGCACGCCAGGCCGACGCTCTACTGCTGAGCCAATCGGCCAGGGCCTCTTGCCCCTTAGATTTTAATCTTATTCAGAGCCTTTAAAACCTAGAAGGCTTATTTACAATGCAATGCTGTCATATATAATTTTTCTGCACACATTTTAAGGAAAATATAAGTGAATAATTCAATTAATATAGTCTTAAAACTTCTTCATAGACAGAGCCCAATCTTTTGAGAACATAACTGTGCAGCTCTCTTAAAAGAATGCCTCACTACTGACTCTAGGATTTCCTCTCTGCCTCTGACCTCAACTATGCATTTCAGATGACGGCATTTTCTTGATCTTACAGAAAGGATCAATGTAAAGTTTTCAGACAACAACCCCAGGCGTCCCCAAACTACAGCCCATGGGCTGTATGCGGCCCCCTGAGGCCATTTATCTGGCCCGCCGCACTTCCGGAAGGGGTACCTCTTTCATTGGTGGTCAGTGAGAGGAGCACTGTATGTGGCGGCCCTCCAATGATCTGAGGGACAGCGAACTGGCCCCCTGTGTAAGAAGTTTGGGGACCCCTGACTAGACTCTCATTCTGTCCTCAATGGTCCCTAAATGCTTTTTTGACTGAAACACTGGAGCTAGCTATAGTTATCCAGTCAGGTCCCACAAAATAACAAGCAAGTTCATACACATGTCAAATGTGATAACCATCTCATGACCACATGGCCAACAGGGACTATAAGATGTCATCAGTTGTAATTCCCACTGCAATTTTAAAGCAACTAATGAGTATGTAAAGCATCTTATCCGAAGAGCTAAGTAATTGGGTGGCTCAGGAGTTTTGCAAATATCTTAATGCTCACTATGGTGATCAGCTTGTAGTCAGAAAGGAATAATTTCAATATCAATTTGAAAGCTATAGAGGAATCACTGACCTTGTACCTAAAGAAAGAATGTGGGTTAAGGATGATCAGAGAAGAGGTTAGAAAATAGGTTGGCATTGTTCCCACCTAAACTAGGGTCAGGGTGGTCTGCCCAGTGCCCCTTAGGCAGCTATTTTCCGGTGCTGGAGATGAAGGCCTCTAGCAGCCAGACCTGGACAGTCTGGGCCATTAAGGTCAGCCAGCCACGCCCTTGTTCTGTTCTCATGCTGCTAAGCACAGTTTGAATGATGATTTGGTGCTTTAAGTAGCTTTCTTTATTTTTTATTTATATTCTATATATATTTTTTATTTTTCAATTATAGTTTACATTCAATATTACTCTGTATTAGATTCAAATGTACAACAAAGTGGTTAGAAAATCATGACTGTACAGAGCGGTCTCCCTAATGTTTCCAATACCCGCACACAGTTATTACCCTATTCTTGACTATATTCCCTATGCTGTGATTTACATCTCTGTGACTATTCTGTAACTGCCAATTTGTACTTAATCCTTTCACTTTTCCACCCAATCCCCAGCCCCCTCCCCTCTGACAGCTGTCAGTCTGTTCTCTGTATCTATGAGTCTGTTTCTATTTTGTTTGTTTTATTCTTTAGATTTCACATGTAAATAAAATCATATCATTGTCTTTCTCTAAGTAGCTATCTTACAAGAAAAGAATACAGTGAGTGAGTGGATGATAATCCTAGTCTACAATATGTTTAGGTTTCTTATTGCAAATCCTGGCTTATGTGTCAGCTGTGTGAGGTTAGTTAGTGGGAGTCCATTCTGAGAGGTGATCATAAACAACCTGGACATGCTGACAAAAAAATCAGCTTGATCATGTTACCCACATCTTAGTCCTTCATTCCCAGTCTGTCCACACCCTTGCCACATGAAATTGCAGTCCCCCTCAATAGAGGCAGACTATTTCCCTGCCTCCTTGACAGTGGGCTTGGTCATATGACATGCTTTGGTCAACAGAATAAGTAGATTGTTTTTTTAAGTGAGAAATGGGGAGGCAGAAAGACAGACTCCTGCATACGCCCCAACCACGATCCACCTGGCAAGCCCCCTACTGGGTGATGCTCTGCCCATCTGGGGCTGTTGCTCAGCAACCAAGCTATTTTAGTATCTGAGGCAGAGGCCATGGAGCCATCCTCAGTACCCAGGGCCAACTCACTCCAACCAAGGCACAGTTGTGGGAGGGGAAGAGAGAGACAGACAGAAGGGAGAGAGGGAGGGGTAGAGAAGCAGATGTTCACTTTTGTGTGTCCTGACTGAGAATCGAACCTGGGACACCTACACGCTGGGCCGAAGCTCTACCAGTGAGCCAACCAGCCAGGGAAGAATAAATAGATTTTTTAAAAGATTTTTATTTATTCATTTTTAGAAAGAGAGGAAAGAGAGCAAGAGAGAGAGAGACAGAAAGAAGGGAGGAGGAACATGTATCAACTCCCATGTGTGACCAGGCAAGCCCTGGGTTTTGAACTGGCGACCTCAGTGTTCCCAGATCAACGCTTTATCCACTGCACCACGATAGGTCAGGCAAGAATAAATAGATTTAAAAGTGCTTTTGCAGTTGGGCTTATGCTCCAGTGCCTTTACCCCCGCCATGAGAGAAACACACCCTGGAGAGTTCAGCTCTCATCAGGACGATGAGAGACATGCAGTAGACCTGAATCAACCCATGACCTGGAGCCAAGCACAGCTGAGCCCAGCCTAGATTAATGAACTCCAGCCGTCCTACAGACATCAGAGTGAGAAAGAAACGCCTCTGAGCCTGGGGTGCTTTGTGAAGCAGCATTCTGGAGACTACAGCTGAAGTGCTACACCTGCCAGCCAGTCTCACTGCAGCTGCGGCAGTGACTACCAACAACACGCAGTCATCCCACTGGGACTCTAGGGAGCACAGTCATCCCACTGGAACTCTAGGGGGCACAGTCATCCCACTGGGACTCTAGGGAGCACAGTCATCCCACTGGAACTCTAGGGGGCACAGGGTTCTTCATCCCTCTGGATCCCTGGCACCAGGGCTGGCATTCCCGGCGGCTGGAAATGTTTCCCAACCCCTTCATCTACACCTGGCTCCAAGCTTCACCTGTGTGTGGAACTCCTGAAACTGCAAGTCCTTCCTCCCTCATGGGCCAGACCCTCTTTAGCCCCACGTCACCTCCACACCATCTGGACCTTCATCTCGTCTGCCTCCAGTTTTCTCTCTGTCCCGTCACACCACTGTCCTCACTCACTGTCCTGGCTCCCAGCAGGCCTGGGGATCTGTGTCCCACTGCTCTTAGGCAGACCCCCTCTCTCAGCCATTCCTAGCCCCAAGGTGCACTCCCTTAAAACTGGTTCTCATAACTGGATATACTGTACCCGGGGCATGTGTCGGCTGGGGACGGTTAGGTGGCATTTCCACTGAATTCAGGGTTCCCCAAACCCTCTTTAGTAGCCTGTGCTGTCTTTACAGCTCCATCTATCAATGTGACTATTACAAGCAGAAGGGAAGACGACAGTCGTGGCCAGCTGGTTTGTGAGAACTGTAGATGACATTTTCTTGAACTAATTCACAAGGGTCACTGCTGGAATCCTGTGACAGTCCACACTGATGAGGAGATGCATAGCATTTCTCCTTAGAGTGATCACTCTGGAGAAATGACAGCCTCCACTGACCCAGAGACTGAGGGGACAGCGAGCAAACCTTCCTCTTGTCCTACAGGTTCCTGTTCGGTTCCATGTCAGACAAAAAGGAGGGAAATGCAGGAAGGGCTAAAAACAGCAAGTCCCTGCTCAGAAAAAAATGGGGGGAGGGGTCCTCTTAGTGGTAATTTATGGAGATCGTTGATGATGCCAGATTAACCACATGCTAATGACCTTTGTGCTCAGGCCATTTTTGCAGTGTCTGCTGGAAGTTCCTCAGGTGTGAAGCAGGAGCACTCCAGGGTGCTTTCAGAGAACTGAAATATACTTTAATGAGAACAGCCACGTGTGTAAAACCAAAAACAGAGGTAGGGGGAGGTTCAGGAAAAGAACTCGTTCCTTTTCGATAAATCACAAAGGACAAAGGAGAAAATCTGATCTTTAGAACTGCTTTATCCAGCCTTATATATTAAATGTCGCATTTTCTGGAGGCTGCAGTTTTGAGGCATTAAGAGACTTGTATTTTAATATAAAAACCACAAAACCCTTGCTTTTTCTGTGCTGTGCCATTATCTGACTCTTGGCAGACTTAAAATTCTTCCTTTTAAAACTATTTCCTTTTGGAGGTCAGCTGAAAGTCCGGTTCAAGCACTACATTGATAAAACTGAACACAGGACCACTCTTAAGAGCCAGCCATTATAGGTCCCAGTAGAAAAACACTCCGTGGTGCCAGGCTTCCGAGACATCATGCCTCAAACGTGGCTTTGTGTCAACGCAGCTGTATCCACAGGCGAAAAGTTAAAAGACTTATTTAAAAATGTTTCCACTTCTGGAAGCCCTCTCTCTGCAACTTCACTGCAGAGCGGGAGCAAAGAGCTGGACAGAGAGAGGCTCTCTCAGCCCTGGGCAGCCGAACTCTGCGCTCTGGATGGGCCCTCGCTGGTCTTCCAGCCTCCCTGGATCTCAGCACGTGGGCAGAGGCACAGTGCCGCCATAGCTGGTCAGCAGCGAGACCCAGAGGAAAAGTCCTATTTTCTGACCATCTTTATTTAAGTAGTAAAATATAAAACCCGTTTATTCATTCTGTAGACAAGATGAGCTCATAGGAACCAGAATTTTATTTTTTTAATTAGCACAATCTGGTGGCTTAAGCATGTGCAGCTTTAATACAGTTTAAAGCTTTGCTATCCTGTAAATTCTTTTCCTTTATAACTCCCCAAAATGGCCAAGAGCTTGACTTTGTCCACATAAAATTTTCCCAAAGGTAGGGACCATTCTACAGAACAAATGAGCAGTATGACAAAAGTGACAGACTCTTGGGGAAAAGTCAAATTACAGTTATCTCCCCTTACCTACAGGGAAACATTCCAAGACCCCACTGGATGCCTGAAACCACGCATAGTAATGAGCCCCATATATACTATGTTCTTTCTCACCCATACTTTTCTCTTAGAGGAAGCACTTTACAGCTTCTCTTTGGTGTGTCTGAATGGCCAGCATCACTGCTCTGGCGCTTTGGGGCCATTACTAAGTAAAGTAGAAGCTCATGAACACAATCTCTACATTACTGCGACAGCTCATCTGATAATCGAGACGTCTACTAAGTCACGAATGGATGCAGAGCTTCTGCAGCATGGAGACACAGACAAAGGGTCGACTCACGCCCGGAGTGGAATGGAGTGGGAAGGCATGCGATTTCATCATGCTACTCAGGATAGTGTGCTACTCAAAACTTATCAATTGTTTATTTTGGGAATTTTCCATTTAATGTTTTCAGACCATGGTATACCACGGGCAACTGAAACCATGGGCGAAGGTGAAGAGTACCACCGTACTTTCCTGTAGGAAATGGCAGGAGTCTGCCAGAAAGACTCCCCAACTAGGACTGAGCAGGCTGTTCCTGATTCCATTTCTCAAAGTGCTGAAACTGTATCTACATTAAGTCTCGGTTTATTGACATGGGGATTATCATAAGGGCCTCCATTTTTGGCCTGTTGTCTTGTTTTTTAATACTCTTAAAGTGGGAACAGAGTTGCCACTGGTTGACAAGAGCAGATACATATCTCTGGCTCTTTCTAGGACAGCTTTTTATTGAAGCATCACGTATATAAAGAAAAACACACAAATTATACATAAGCAGACTGATGAATTTTCAAAAAGTTAACACACCCACTTACCCAACACCCAGACCAGGAAACAAAAGCCACCAGCTCCTCAGAAGTGCCTTGTCCCCTCCTGACGGACTTCTATCTTCTCATCAAGCAAGAGTCAGCAAATTGTGTCCCCGCTTGTTTTTGTTAATAAAGTTTTATGGGAACACAGCCATTCCTGCTCATTTACATATTGTCTATACTGCTTTTGCACTAGCATGGCAGAGTGGTTGCAACAAAGACCACATGGCCTGAAGAGCTTAAAATATTTACTCTCTGGACCTTGACAGAAGTTGCAGAACCCTGTTCTAGAGCAGCACTGTGCAGTAGAATATAATCAGAGTCACTGAGGTACATAATTTTAAATATTCTAGTAGCCAGGTTGAAAAGTAAAAGTTATCTCAACATTTTCACCCAAAATACCTAAACTATTATCATGTCAGTATGTAATTACGATTTTGAAAATAAGATATTTTCTCTTTTTTTCCATGCTGTTTCCAATCCAGTGAGTGTATTACCCTTACAGCACATCTCAGTTCACACTGGTCACACTCCAATGGCTCAGGAGTCTCCTGCAGCCAGGGCTACTGGGCTGGACAACAGAGTTGGAGATCACCCTCTGGCTCTCTGAAGCACCTCTACTCCCACCATCAGCCTGGCTCCGCTCCCTCAGCACTAGGCCCAGTTCTGCATTAAGCTTTCCCAGTTCTTTAAAGTATGAACCAAAAATTCACATTCTGGAATCCTACAATTCTTAGCCATCACATATCCTTAGGACAAAGAGAGTGAAAGAACTGCCTATGGCTAGCAGCTTCACAAGAAAGGGCAGGATGAGTTTGTGAGGAGGATAGAACCCTTTGGACCTTTGTTAGGGGAAAATAATGCTAACAAACAAGCTAAAACAAACCAAAAAAAAAAACCCACACAAAAAACAAAAAACCCACTAAATGCTTCAGATAAAGGATGAAAGAGAAAAGAGGTATTGATGAGTATCTCTTATGAATATCTTTAGCAATTCAGCCATGTCATTATTCTATTTGGCAATAAAATAATGTTTCATCCACCTGATGTACAAAACAGAAAAAACAAAAGACAATCTGAATGTCAATGTTTAAAGATTAAGACATACACTTCCAAGTCTATATTTCTGGCATCTTTTGGAAAAGGGCTGGGCACACACGTGCTGCATTACCATGTGACAACAGTCAGCTAGATGGAAAAGCAGGTGTCCATGCCCCGATAGAAGACATGCTCTCTAGTTGGCCACAGTCCCACCATCACACTCTAGTCATGCACCTGTTTATATAGCTACCTAGTTTTTGAGTTTGTGGCCCCTGAAGTAGACATAACCTTGACACAACAAGACAACTTTTTGGAACTATGGCAAGCTAATGTTGAAAGTAATAGTTCCATGCTATGGGCAATAGGAAAAATTTTTAGCAGAAGTGAAACTAATTTTTATCAAGTTTATTATATTCTAGTGGTTTCAAAGAAATGTGGAGGAGCTCTGATCCTTTAGCTTATATCTTGGTAGAATAATTGGTACCAGATTCAGAGGCAAGGAATGTTTTTTTATCCTTTAAATATCGAAGACAATGAAGTGTTCAATGGGCAGCTCCCAACAGCTCAGGATTACAATTACAAACTGTTTCCAATCTCACCAGCCAAGCTGGAAAAATACTCTATTGACCTGGTTTCCAAAGTTATTATCTCTTAAATTACTGTGGCATTGGAGGTTGACATACTTGAGGATTTAAATATGATTGACAATCAGAAAACTAACATTTTATTTTTTTTGGCATCCTTATTTAAGCTATTTGTACCCTGAATCTTGTTAATATACCTAAATCATGCTGTATTAAAAGTTATAAATAGCTCATGGGCCATGGCAGTGCATGTTTTATAGAACTATAAAATGTATCCTTTATAATGTCAACATCTTTTATTTAAAACATTCTGAGCACTGAAATTTATTTTGTCGGAATAATTTACCTCTAACAACATTAGTTCTTCACAAAGGGAATGCAGAGAAAGTGACTGTTTTTCAGTGTTTATTGACATTTCATTTTTGAACACGTTGGTGGGAAGGTAGTGCAAAGATCACCGGATCACATGTAAGGGGCTGTTCTTGCCCTGCAGTACAATCTAGAAGCTCTGTGTTTGACTAGCTGAATAATCTAAAAAAGGAATTAATTCACTCCTCTGAACCTCAGTTTCTATATATTTAACATGGGTGAACAGCCTGCACTGGTGGATTCCAGCTTTTAAACTTTGCATTAGAACCCTTTCTTTCAGTGCGATTCAGGGTGGAAGTTCCCTAGAAAAGGGCAGAGCTGCCCTGGCTGGAGGAGGTGAGCGGGAGGCCCTCAGCTGCCCCCGCCTCGGCAGCCCTGGCCAGTCTGAGGACACCGGCTGAAGGATACACTTCTCCCAGGTCACAGAGCTTCTGAACCAAATACTAAAATGTCCCGGGCAGTATGGAGACCTTCCAGGACCCCACAGACTCTTCTCAGTCTCCTCAGAGCGCTCTCCACACTCGGTCAGGGACCTCAGGAGCCCTGAACCATCTGTGCTCTGGTCCCCGCCTGCCTTTCTCCTCTGGACATCGCCAGGCAGGCCTGGGTGAAGCCCTGTCTTCAGAAAGTGGCTTGGGCACCTGTGCTCCTTCCAGCTCGCTGCCCCCCAGTTCCCTTCTCAGCCAGGAAGCACTCACATTACAGCAGCCCTGTAGGAGGATGGCAAACACCCTGCACAGGGCCCCACGCGGTGGAGGGGCAGAGGCCGTCCTCACGGATCCCCAGCTGAAACCCCGGGTTCCATCACTGGCTTCCCTGTGGAGTCCAAAGCTTCTCTCTGATTCTCGACCATCAAAGGCTCTCAAATCTTCTGATCTTTGAAAAGGTCACCTTCATCATGATAGGCCCATTTACAATGCGGTCACTTAGGTCATCTTTCAAGACAAATATGAACACGCTCTAGTAGAGAAAGAAGAGCTCTGGCTTTGTGGTTCGAGCCATCATTTCGGCAGCAGCCTTTCTATTCTGTACAACGGCAAAGCCTTTGAGGCTGCGTCTGTCACCGCCACCTGCAAGGGAAGCCATGGGTTCAATCCACTTCAGTAGAACCAGAAGAACAAAAACCCAACTTGTGTTCAAGGCAGCAACGCCAAAAGTCATAATGAAGTCCTCTTGAAAAAGTCCTCGCATGGTGTGTATGAAGGGTTGAATAGAGCCCACATGATCACATGCTCCCCTAAGAACAGACCCCCCCCCCCCATGGATCAGAGGAGCCATAGAGGAGAAAGTGGTACAAATGTCACATGTTGGCAATGACAAGAACTATTCTGAATTCAACTTATGGTCGAAGTCTCAACAACAAAGTACCTTAACCTTAAGGTTTTAAGATTTTAAGTCTGTGTGTTCCTAGAAGCTAAAGGCATCTGTTGATCGATGGCTCTGGACCAGCCCACGCACAGTGAGGTGGCCGTGTGAAGACTGTGGGACAGCTGCACGGAGCAGGTTCTGTAGGGTCTCACGGAATTTCACTCTATGTGTTTGAGGCTTGATCACTCACTACACATCCTGGACGAAGATGCTCCCCCAGCGAGTCAGGGTGTGACTGGACATGTAAAGGCATCTCCTGAATGATCAGAGGTATTTAAAATTTTTTAATTGATTTGAGAGAGAGAAACATTAATCTATTGTTCCACTTATTGGTATTTAAGCATTCATTGGTTGATTATTATATGTGCCCTGAACGGGGGTAGCATATTGTGATGATGCTCTAACCAACTAAGCTACCAGGCTGGGGCCTATCAGCAGACCAAGAGCATGGCAACTTACCTCTCTGAAAGGAACTTATGAATGAGTGACATCAACAGTTATAAAGCATTCCCATGGGGAAGGGCTCCATATGGGAAGAAAATGATGGTATGTACTTGTATATTAAAAGCAAAACAAAGAATGTTTCCATTTGTGTCTCCCTAGGCATTGCCTGCTTATTGTCACATTGAAGGAAATCGGGCATCTTACGAAGGACAGAATAACAACAAACCCCAAACTCCTGCCTAAGGAAGTGCTGATAAGCACAACCACTCTCTTACCAGGTCTTGCCTGGGGAAGAGCCACGGGGACAGGAGCCGTGAGACCTGGACATGGCCGGTCCCACCGGGAACACACGTAACCTTGGATCAGGCATGTTCTCTCCATGTTTCAGTTCCTTTATTTATGAAATTTAGGGTTGAAATGGTTGCTATTGAAATGTTAGCATTGAGCATTTTTCTTCCCTTGGTTATGGAAATAATACATTCTCATTGTAATAATACGTATGTGGTTCACCCAGGGGCTGAGTGCCAACCACATCACAGCGGAAGCAGGGTGGGGCAGGGGGGTGTGGGTGCAGAGGTGCAAAAAATGGCCCAGGGGAGAACCCAAGGGGGAAGGCTGAACTAGATCTGCCAGGTGAGGCTAGAGGAGAAGAAAGAACAGGGCTTTGTCTAACCAAACAATTCTCTCATGACACAGCCGACTCTCAGCAGGTTCAGCGGTTATTGGTAAAGGAAAAACATTAGGCCAGGAGCCAGGAGACATGTCTGGCTCCATCACGGAACTGGTTTTGTGGCTTTGAGTGGGTGACTGAACCTCCCGACACTCCATTTCCTCATCTGTAAGATGTAGAAAATAGTCCTTACTTCAAAGTCTAGCTGGGACAGTAAAATTAATCTAGCTCACGAAAGCTGTAGGCAAGCTCCAAAGCATTACTCTGACTGCCACAAGAAAGAAGGTTCCTCTCTACCTGGGCCTTCATTTCATTTCCTTCACAAGTTCGGTAATCATACACCAACGAAAGGGACTCTGTGCCCACTGGATTTTCTCACAGGTTAATTTGTTCCTTTTCTGGAAACCACATGGTGTTCAGGTATTGATTAAAGCAGATCAGGGGACAAGAACAGATGCCAGGGCACAGCAGTGGGGCAGTGAGCACAGGCAAGTGCACAGATTCAGACTGCGGCCTTCCCACTGAAAAAGGCAATCTCACCTAACAGTTCCTGCGGGAATCCTGCTCTGAATAAGAGGTCGGCCCACTCATGTCCAGATTCAGAGCGATCTCAGATGCCTCACAGGCTCACCAAGCTGACCAGCTTGTGTCGTCAGGCCACTGGATGGGGCGCCAAGGACTAGAGCAGGAGGCTTGGGTGAGGTCTATAGGGAACCAGTGTGTGGGGCCGCGAAGGCAACTCTAGCATCAGCCCTGCACCTAGAGTCACAGCCCGCGCTGGAGAAGTGAACACCGGAGTAGGGCACAGTCAAGACCTTCTGGGTGACCCAAGCCCACAGTAACAAACAGAGTCAAACCCATCCGCAGTGGATACATCCAGGCCGTCACTTTAGATTTTACATGTGGGGTTGTGATTTGTCCTGGGCATTAGGGATAAGAGACCTGAATGGGAACAGCCACTCCAGGCCCCAGGGAAGGGAGTGGCTCCAACCACAGTCTTCCCCAAGTGGTGTGAAATTACTCTGCCCTTCAGGAAATTACACTGCTGTCAGTCTGCTGTCCCAAATACCCCCCACCATCCTCATCCCCTTCTATAATGGAATTGCCCTTTAAATGCATTCCTCCCCATAGTTACTTATTCATTTAATACTTTCTAAAACAGAAATCCTCTTTATCTGCTAATATACAATCATTACAAAAAGATTTTCCCCCAAACAGTGACATTCTCCATCCTGTTTCCCCCTATAATTCTACTTCTTCTACTCCTCACTATTAAAAATGTATCCTTCCATGACTGACCAGGTGGTGGCACAGTGGATAGAGCATCGGACTGGGACACAGAGGACCTAGGTTCAAAACCCCAAGGTCGCCAGCTTGAACGTGGTCTCACCAGCTTGAGTACAGGGTTGCTGGCTTGAGCATGGGATCATAGACATGACCCCATAGTCACTGGCTGAAGCCCAAAGTTTACTGGCTTGAGCAAGGGGTCACTGGCTTAGCTGGAGCCCCCTGGTCAAGGCACATATGAGAAAGCAATCAATGAACAACTATGGTGCTGCAACTATGAGTTGATGCTTCTCATCTCTCTCCCTTCCTGTCTATCTGTCTCTCTTTCTAATAAAATAAAGTAACAGATATCTTTCCAGAATAATCTTTTCCCTTAATTTTTAGGTAGATGTGAAATACACACAGGTCTTAAGTGGACAACTCTATGAATTTTTATACATATCTATAGCTAGACCAAGATTTAAAAATTTCCTGCCTCCCAGAAGCCTCTATCTTTTCCTGTCCTAGACAACCCCACCAGAAAGAACCGTGACCCTGACATCTGTCCTCACAGTTAGGCTTGCCTGTTTGAACTCCATGTAAATAACCATATGGTAAGTATTCTTTGGTGCTACCTTTTCTTTTCCTTCCCTTCTCTTGCTTTATTTCTTCTTCCTTTCTTCCCATGCATACTTTCTTTCTTCCCTTTTTTTCTTTTTTTTAAATACTCTTATTTAAAGAAATAGACATTATTCTTTATATTAGTCCACCCCTCTTTGGGGATCTTAGCATATAATTCTCTCTTTCTTAATTTGTTTCACCCCCTCAGCCCCAGTAGCTCCTCCAGAACTCAGGACTCCTCCAGGCATCTAGAGCTGGACTTCTCAGCCTCCAGCACTGCATAAGCTGATTTGTAAAATAAATCTCTTTTTATACATATAGCTATCTATATAGATCTATACTGCTCTATCTCTGTCTCTATCTATTTATAGGTTCTATTTCTCCGGAGAGCCTGAACACACTTTTGTAATAGATGGCCTTTAGATTCAAAGACACAAATAGCCTGAAAGTAAATGGATGGAAAAAATCATATACCATGCGAACAGAATCCAAAAAGAGAGTTGGAGGAGTTAAATCAGTATCAGACAAAATATACTTTTACATAAAAATTGTTATTAGAAGAGTGTCGGACGTGCATCAAAGTTGCCGTTTCGATCACCGGTCAGGGCATACACAGGAACAGCTCATTGTTCCTGTCTCTCTCTCTCTCTCTCTCTCTCTCTCTCTCTCTCTCTCCCCTCTATTCCCCTCCCTCCTCTCTCTCTCACCAAAATCAATAAATCTGGTGTGAATGAGTTAAAAAAAATTGTTATTAGAGACAAGAAGAACATTTTTTATAATGATAATAGAGCCAAACCATTAAGAAGACATACAAAATAAATATGCACCTAACAACAAAGCTCCAGAATACATGTAGCAAAAAATCAGAAAACTGAAGGGAGAAATAAAAAGTTAACAATAACAATGGTGAATTTTAATACCCACTTTTAATAATGGGTAGAATTAAAAAGAAGATAAACAAAGAAATGTAAGACTTGAACAACACAATGAACCAAGCAGACTTAACAGACATCTGTAGAATACCCCACCCAACAACAGCAGCAGAATACACATCCTTCTTAAGTGTATTGAACGTTCTACAAGACAGACCATATCTTAGGCATAATACAAGCCTCAGTCTAATTCATTCTAGGAGGCTGTTATTATATAATATTAAAACTAAAGTCATCACAAGAAAACTATAGACCAATATCCTTTATGACTAGATACAAAAATTCTCAATAAAATAATGACAAACCAAATTCAGCAACATATAAAAAGATTACGTGACCAAGAGGGATTTATTTCCAGAAATTAAGGTTAGTTCAACATGTAAAAATCAATCAATGTATAAACGTTGGCAAGAATGTAGAGAAAAGAGCCCTGGCCAGTTGGCTCAGTGGTAGAGCGTTGGCCTGGCGTGCAGGAGTCCCAGGTTCGATTCCTGGCCAGGGCACACAGGAGAAGCGCCCATCTGCTTCTCCACCCCTCCCCCTCTCCTTCCTCTGTCTCTCTCTTCCCCTCCCGCAGCCGAGGCTCCATTGGAACAAAGTTGGCCCGGGAGCTGAGGATGGCTCCATGGCCTCCGCATCAGGTGCTAGAATGGCTCTGGTCGCAACAGAGCGACGCCCCAGATGGGCAGAGCATCACCCCCTGGTGGGCATGCCGGGTGGATCCCGGTTGGGTGCATGCGGGAGTCTAACAGCCTCCCCGTTTCCAACTTCAGAGAAAATACAGGAAAAAAAGAAAAAAAGAATGTAGAGAAAAGAGAACCCTTGTGCACTACTGACAGGAATGCAGCCACTATGGAATGCCATATTAAGACTCCTCAAAAAAAGTTAAAATAGAACTACTATATGATCCAGCAATCCCACTTCTGGGTATATATCCAAAATGAAATGAAAACAGGGTATTAAAGAGATATTTTCACTCCCATGTTCACTGCATCATTATTCACAATAGCCAAGATATGGAAACTAACTAGCTGTCCATCAATGGATGAACAGATAAAGAAGGTATGATAGAAACAGATAGCTAGATACATACATACATACATACATATACAGATATATAACTATATCTTTATATACTCAATGGAATATTATGCAGCCACAATAAAGAAAGAATACTGCAATTTGCAACAACCTATATGGACATTGGGGGCATTAACCTGAGGGAAATAGACTAGACAGAGAAAAAGAAATACTGCACAGTAGCACTTGTATGTGAAATCTTTAAAAAGAAAAAAAGTAAAACTCACTAAAAACAGAGTAAAGAGGTGGTTAGCAGAGCCTGGGGATTTCAAGAATTGGGGAGAGGCTGGTAAAGGTATAGACTTTCAGCTGTAGATGAGTAAGAGCTGAGGATCTGCTGCATAACATGGTCACTACAGTTGATAACTGCACTGTATAATTGAAATTTGTTAAAAGATTAGTACTTAAATGTACTTACCTCCCCCCAAAAAAAAACATGTGAAGTGGTGGACGTATTAACTAAATGAAGGGAATACTTTCAAGAATGTATATGTATATCATCAAATCATAATGATGTGCAATTTAAATATCTTTATTTATATTAAGGTACAATTATATCTCAATTAAGCTGAAAAATCAATGTAATATATTATATTAATTAAGTAAAGGGCAAAATACATGATCATCTCAATTGATACAGAAAAGCAATTGATAAAATCCAATCCATGATAAAAACACACAACAAACCAGGAATAGAAGGGAACTTCCTCAAGAGCATGAATGAAAAATCCACAGCTAACATCACACTTAATGGTAAAAGACTAAAAGTTTTCCTCTTACGATCAAGAACAAGGCAAGGATGTCTGCTCTCGCCACTTCTATCCAACATTGCACTGGAAGTTCTAGCCAGGACAATTAGGCAATAAAAAAAAAGGTATACAGATTAGAAAGGAAGAAGTTAAACCATCTCTGTTCACAGATGACATGATCTTGTATATAGAAAATCCTAAGGAACCCACGAAACAAAGAATCAATAAAGAAGTTTAGCAAGTTTGCAGGATAGAAGATCAATACATAGAAAATATTCTATATACTAGCTATTAAAATGAAATGAAGAAACTCCATTTACAGTAGCATCAAAAAGAATAAAATACTTAGGAATAAATTGAACAAAATAGATTTAAGACTTATAAAATGAAAACTACAAAACATGCTTCAAAGAAATTAAAGATAGAAATAAATAGAAAGACATTCCATAATCATGAGTTGGAACATAAGATGACCATACTTTCCAAATTGATCCACATATTCAATACAATCCCTTTCAACCCCTTAATGCATAAATTGACAAGCTGATCCTAAAATGAAAGGAGTGAAGAAGAGTCAAAACAATCTTGAAAAAAAAAATTGGAGGACTCACCTTTAACTTTTATTTATTGATTTTAGCAAGAGAAGAAGGGAGGAAGAAAGAGAGAGAGACACACACAGGAACATCTATCTGTTTCTGTATGTGCCCAGACCGGGGATTGAACCAGCTGCAACCTCTTTGTTTCAGGACGACTCTAACCAACCGTGCTATCTGGCCAGGGCTGGAGGACTCAATTTTAAATTTGAACTTTCCTAGTTTCAAAACTTACCACAAAGCTACAATACAAATTACATATCTGATATCAGACATAAACAAAATTTACGCAGAACTTGCACAACTCTTATAGCAATAAAAAGACATATAACCCAATTTAAAAATGAGAAAAAGATCTGAATAACTATCTCTCCAAAGATGATAATCAAATGGTTAATATGCACACGAAAATCTATTCAATATCATTAGTCATTAAGAAAATACAAATCAGTACCACAATGAGATACCACTTCACACACACTGGGATAGCTATAATCAAAAAAAGGAATGAAAACATGTGAAGTGTATGTGAGGATGTGGAGAATTTATAACCCTTACATATTGCTGGTGGGACTGTAAAATAGTTCAACTGCTAACCAGTTTGGTAATCTCCAAAGTTAAACATAGAGTTACCCTATGATCCATCGACTTTACTCCTAGGTATATACCCCAGAGAACTGAAAACTCATGTCCACACAAAACCTTATACATGAATGTTTATACCAGCATGATTCATAATGGGCAAAAAATAGAATTAACATAAATGTCCATCAGTTGATGAGTGGGCAAACATAGTGTGGTACAGCCATACAGTATTTGCCTACAAAAAATTGAAGACCTGATTTATGCTACAACTTGGATGAACCTTGAAAGCATGCTCAGCAAAAGAAGACGGACACAAAAGGTCATATATTGTACAATTCCATTTATACAAAAAATATAGGTTGCCAGGGGCTGGGAGGAAGGAGGATTGGGGCATGATTGCTAACGGCTATGGAGTTTCCTTCTGAAGTGATGGAAATGTTCCGTAATGGTGATGATTGCAAAACTTTGTTTATATACTGAAAACCACTGAATTGTATAATTTCAAAGGGTAAATTTTATGGCATATGGGTCATATCACAATTTCTTAAAAGTAAAAAAAAAAACAAAAACAAAAAACCAACTGTTAAAGTTAAAATCACTGTTAAGCTTGATGGAGGAAATCAATTAAATTTGACTGAGTAAATTAGTTAAGTACCACAGTATCTATCCCCCAGGGACTACCTTTATTTTATTTTATTTTTTTTTATATTTTTCTGAAGTTGGAAATGGGGAGGCAGTCAAAACAGACTCCCGCATGCAACTGACCGGGATCCACCGGCATGCCCACCAGGGGGCGATGCTCTGCCCATCCGGGGCGTCGCGCTGTTGCAACCAGAGTCACTCTAGCGCCTGAGGCAGAGGCCATAGAGCCATCCTCAGCGCCTGGGCCAACTTTGCTCCAATGGAGCCTCCGCTGCAGGACGGGAAGAGAGAGACAGAGAGGAAGGAGAGGGGGAGGGGTGGAGAAGCGGATGGGCGCTTCTCCTGTGTGCCCTGGCCGGGAATCGAACCTGGGACTCCTGCATGCCAGGCCGATGCTCTACCACTGAGCCAACCAGCCAGGGCCACTTCCTCCATTCTTTAAGACAGAGCAATGCATGCTTAGTTCACACAGCCTTAATCCTATGGAGATTAAAACTAATCCTAAACTGACAATTCAAAATCTGTTTAAATATAAGTTAAAAGGTAACTAACAGAAGTTATTTCATATTAATAGAAAAACAGAATAGCCTCCCAATGAGAAATATGATTTTATTTTCAAGCTAAAACCACTGAGGATTATTTAATTTAAAAAAACAAAAGCCTGACCAGGCGGTGGCACAGTGGATAGAGGGTTGGACTGGGATGCGGAGGACCCAGATTCAAGATGCCGAGATCGCCAGCTTGAGTGTGGGCTCATCTAGTTTGAGCAAAGCTCACCAGCTTGGACCTAAGGTCGCTGGCTCGAGCAAGGGGTTACTCGGTCTGCTGTAGCCCCCCCGGTCAAGGCACATAGGAGAAAGTAATCAATGAACAACTAAGGTGTTGCAACAAAAAACTAATGACTGACGCTTCTCATCTCTCTCCATTCGTCTATCTATCCCTATCTATCCCTCTCTCTGACTCTGTCTCTGTAAAAAAACAAACAAACAAAAAACCAAAAAAACACAGCCCTGGCCTGTTGGCTCAGTGGATAGAGGATTAGCCCAGCATGTGGACTTCCCGGTAAAGGCGACAAGAGACAGGACCATCTGTTTCTCTCCTCCTCCCTCTCCCTTTTTGCCTCCCACAGCCAATGGCTCAGCTGGTTCAAGTGTGGCCCAGGCACTGAGGATAGCTAGGCAGGCAGGTCTGAGCAGGTCAGCCTCAGACACAAAAAGTAGCTCCATTGATTCGACCATGGGCCCAAGATGGGGGTTGCTGGGTAGATCCTGGTCGGAGTGCATGTGGGAGTCTATCTCACTATTTCCCTTCCTCTCACTTATTAAAAACTAAAAAAACAATAAATAAATCAAATAAATAAAAAAACACACACACAACAAGACCTGATTTTTGTGAACTGTTTCAGCCTGCTGAATAAAGGCTTTTCCTTCTGCTCTCTACTCAAAATAGGTTTTAGGTATATTACAGAACTAACTAAATAAATAATAAAACTTAATGAAAATATAAGCATATATCTGTCTCATCTCTGGAAAGATCATTGTTAGCACACACCCCTTCCAAAACAAACAAAAAAAAGAATTGGAGAGAAAAAGAAATAACTTTAATTACATTAAAAAAATTAAAGTATATGTACAGCATCACACATCATAAACAAAATTAGGAGGCAAAGTAAAAAGATGATTTAACATCTGCTAGGAATTTCACAAAAGATAATACACTTAACTTATAATTAATTCTAATAAATCAATAAAAATTTCTAATATCCCAATGGTAAAGTTGGCCAGTTAAGAACAGGAAAAATAAAATCATAGAATAGAAAAGGATAAAAATGTTGTAAGTTCTTAATAATAAAAATGCAAATTAAACTGACAATGAAATGTTTCTCACTCATGAAATTAGCCAAGATTAGGAAAGGGATAATGCTCATATTTGTTGATTTCTCAGAGCTTTTCATTTTCTCTGGGGTATTTTAATTTTCTTTGAACAGCTCCTCATGTTTATTGAGTTAAACTAATTATCAAATATTTCTTTTTGTTGTTGTTGATATTACCTATAAACTTAGTGTGAGCTGGGTTAAAACTCCAGCTCGTTAATTTATCCTGAGTGCACTGAATGTGTGTTTGCAAGTATGTGTACATGTGGTTTGTATTCAGTGTTTCTTACCCTCTCTGAGGCTCGGTTTTCATATCTGTAAAATGGGAACAAATAAAGTTTAAAGAGAACTATCTGCATATGACATGCGATAAGTGGTTGTAATAACAATAGTGGGGTGGCCATGACATGCTCAATAGCTTCCAATTCCTCTAAAATAAATGTTTATCGTTTGCAGAGTTGGAGAACTCCAATATATTGCTGTTGCTTTTATAATGTTATGATTTATATACCTTAAAGTTGCACAAAAATAAAATTTCTTTGAGAAAAATTTTAGGCTCAGCAAAATTACAGTATGCTACCTATAGCATAAAAATTAACTGTGGTATTTGTTAGATTCAGGGAGTACTGGGGCTGCCAAAGAGCGTAACTATTGAAGGAACAGTAAGTGCTGATATGGCTCCTGTGAGGCTGGGAACAAAGAAGGTCAGAGACCCTTATCAGAAGTTTAGGTTTGAAATTCGCCACTAAGCTAAAACCGGCCCCTATTGCTATGCTGTGTGTGACCTCCCTAGCCAATAGCTAAACTGCCACATTTGCTTCTGTATTATGCTTGCTCACTTAGGATATATAAGGGCCTGGCTGTAGGCTCCAGGCGCAGCTCCCATTTGCAGCTCCTTGTGGGCACGGTGTCTCCAGACATCTCGGGAGTTCGCCCCTGCTCAGGTTAAACTGGCCAATAAAGTAACATCTTAACTCCTGAAAGTCTCGGAGGTTTGTTCTCATACCCGGTGGATGCTACAGTATTTAATCTTAGTAACAGAACAAAAATTCACTATATTCCCCCATCATAAGAATTGTGTAATTCAATAAATATAAGAACCATTAAAATTATGTAACTCTAGTAGGAAAAAGTGAAGAAAGATTTATATAAATGGACAGATATATTATAGTCTCCTTGTTAACAAACTAGAAATACTACAGATAAAAGTACTTCTTAATTTTTTTTAGTACTTCTTAATTTAATATAGAGATTTAATGTTAAGTCCAATCAAAATACTCACATAACTGTGACAAATGAAGTAAAATTGAATTAGTTGTTTTCTGAAGATCAAACTGGTAATATGTAATAAGAATGACAAATTTCTTCACACTCCTAAGTTTTAAACTGATGAATTGAGAGTTGAAGACAAATTCTTTTAGTTTTGGTGTGATGCTATGAGGAAATAGACACTTATAAATTCACTCTAACTTTAATTAATTGAATAGGAATTTACCTGGAAGAAATGAGGGCAGGGGAGGAGAGGAATACCTGTTATGCTCAACATTATCATTGTGGGACACTACATGCATTCATTCTTTTACCCGCTTTGCCCCGAGCACCTCAGGATGAATTGTGCAGGACCACATCATGGCATGACACCACAGGATAACATCACAGGAACAGGAGACGGCCAAGCTCTAACCCAGGGGTCTCAAACTCAACTCAGCATGTGGGCCACAGAGCAAGATCACAGCCGTTCGGTGGGCCGCACTAGGTCTACAAAAGGCAACTGTTACGCAACACTTTTCAGTGTCACAAAACGACCAGAAACTGTAGTTCGTGGATTAGTCTGCGGGCTGCAAAAAATTGTTCAGTGGGACGCGAGTTTGAGACCTCTGCGTCTGTCCAGAACACTCTTGGTGCAGAACTGAGATTTCTCTCTGGGTGTGCAGGGTGAGGGGACTTGTCTGTGGTCCTGGACAGCCGGACGGCCCGACCACGCACCACAGTAATGAAGGCGGCCTGGCTGGTTTCTAGCACAACACCCAAGCACAGAGGGAGAGGGGAAACTGGACAAAGCCTATACTGTGGTTACCATCGGGAAAAACCAGGTAAGGCAGAGAGAGCAGGCTTAGGACGGGCTAGCTCAAATAATTTTAGAGGGCTGTGGGGCATAATGACTGTCTCCAGCTGTCCGGTGTCTGGCCCTGGTGTGATCAGGGTACGTGGATAGCAGCCCAGTGTCAGAGCCCATAGAGGAGGAGGAGGTGGGGGGTGGGCTCTGGATCGCTCAGTCTGCATTCGCTCTCACTGGGCTGTGTACTGTCTCCAGGATATTACCATGTCTAGGGTAGTCCTTCCAGGGTCAGCAAGGTCCCTAGATGTCAAAGCTTCAGAATACATGGTCAATACACTGGCCCAAAACCTGAAGGAAAGTTACACGACCAAGTAAGCGGCCCAAGCGTCTTATTTTGGGGCGGCATCTCACTGATCAAGTCCTGACTCCGCATCAGGTCTCTGCGTCTGTTAAGCAGGGTTCCCCAGGAGCGCCGGGCCCTCCCCTCAAACCTGACACACTGCACCTGTATCTTACGTTACGTTCAGGCCCTGCCCCGATAGCCACACTGCACGTGAAAGCTAAAGAAGAAGTCTCAGCATTGCTCTTCATGGTCCTTCTGTTTTTTAAAGGGGCAGGTCTGTCAAATACCAGCTCTCTCAGCAGAAATGTGGATCCTGTTGAGAGCGAGACCTGGCAGCAGTCACGAGGGAAGACCCAGCTCAGTCTTTCAGCAGGTGTGCGAGGTGGATGGAGATAATAATACCTGCTGACAAGGGTGCTGTGTGGGTTACATCGGATGAAGAGCACTCAGTACCAGGCCTGAGCTATTAATATACGGGTTGCCATTATTATTATTTATCAACCCCTAGATGCTGTCTGTCCAACTCACAACATTCAAAACCTACCTCAGTCACCTCATGTGCAAAATGAAGGTAATATTACTGCTCACAGGACAGCAGTGTGTTAGTCCTAGTCCTCTGAGATGCAGACACAAAGACAAGATCAGCTGTGCAAAGCGTCTATCATGGGGAATGCCCATGAGGAGAGATGCAAAGGGAGCCTGGGAGGCTCGGAGAGCCATTGGGCCAAGATGCCGGCCTTGTCCCTGTGAAGGAGAGAGGGAGGGCAGAAGGGGAGGACCGTCCTCTACCCCTGTGCCACCTGAGGAAGACTGGGAAAGCCCTCAGGAGCCATGGAAGCAGTGGTGGCTGTCACAGGAGTTCTGTATTTCTGGGAACAGACCTGCCGTAAATGTCCCTGGCTGGGAAACTTGGTGATGAGCTGCACAGCACAGCACGGGACCCTTCATCATACCCCCCTTTAGTTAGGTGTCTGAGAGGCACATTCTCATGGCTGCAAGAGTGGAAAGATGAAACGTATCAAAACATGTGAAGAAGCCTTTGAAACATGGCTGAGAACATGGTGGGTACTGTGTACCTGGCTGCTATTTATTATTATTATTATTATTATTATTATTATTATACTCATAAAAATTAGGGAATATTTCAAAATGAATATGAAGCAATAAAAAAGATAAGCATTTGACTTTTTTTTTTTTTTCCTGAAGTGAGAAGCAGGGAGGCAGAGAGACAGACTCTCGTATGCACCCGACTGGGATCCACCCAGCAGGCCCACTAGGAGGCGATGCTCTGCCCATCTGGGACATTGCTCTGTTGCAACTGGAGCCATTCTAGCACCTGAGGCGGAGGCCATGGAGCCATCCTCAGCGCCCAGACCAACTTTGCTCCAATGGAGTCTTGGCTGTGGGAGGAGAAGAGAGAGATAGAAGGAAAGGAGAGGGGAAGGGTAGAGAAGCAGATGGGCGCTTCTCCTGTGTGCCCTGGCCGGGAATTGAACTCGGGACACCCACACACCAGGCCTACACTCTATCACTGAGCAAACCACCAGGGCTGATTTTTTTTTTTATTATTAAACAAGAACATCAGAAAAGCAAATGATAAGTCAAAGAAAGTTATTCAATTATGCAAAAGAGATATGAAACCTAATTTTATTTCATTGGTGAAAATACACTATACAAAAGGATGAAAGTACTGAAGTATTCCTTAATTTTTGTGAGCAGTGTATTATTAATTGCTTGAAACATTATCTGTGCAATAAAACAAATAAATACATTTTAAAAATTGTTGTCACGATGATATGATATGAACTATTATTATTTAACTCTTTGTATGTATTTGTTTACCTACTCTAACAAACTTACAGACTATGGCTCACATATTTCTTTTTCCTCCCTGAAACATCTACTGTATATTCAGGCTTATAGTATATGCTCAATAAATGTTTGCTAAATAAATGGTGGATTTAATATATCAGGGAAATCACACTGCTATAATCTTTAGTACTAGATGGGCTTAATATTTTATTTTGGAAATAAAGTCATAAAAGTTTCCCAGGCTGCCCTTCCTAAGATTATACCTAGTTATTTTTCCAATATTTTTTAACAAATATCTTCAAACAGCAAAATAGAAAGATTTTTTTTCAGTGAACACCTATAAACACACCACCTAATTTTTTCCATTAACATTTTATCATACTTATTTTATCACATATTTATCCATATATTCATCTCTTTATTCATCCATCAATCCATCTTATTTATTTTAGGTGAATTTCAAAGAAAATTGCAAACACCTGCACTTTCTCCTAAATATAAATATTTCACTATGTATATATCATTAGCTAGTGTATTTTGTGTGTGTGTATGTGTGTGTTTTCTTTTAATGTAAAATTCACACTGAGTTTTCATTTTTCTTTTCTTTTTTTTTTTTTCTGAAGCTAGAAACCGGGAGAGACAGTCAGACAGACTCCTGCATGCACCCGACCGGGATCCACCCGGCACGCCCACCAGGGGGCGACGCTCTGCCCACCAGGGGGCGATGCTCTGTCGCGACCAGAGCCACTCTAGTGCCTGGGGCAGAGGCCAAGGAGCCATCCCCAGTGCCCGGGCCATCTTTGCTCCAATGGAGCCTCGGCTGCGGGAGGGGAAGAGAGAGACAGAGAGGAAGGAGAGGGGGAGGGGTGGAGAAGCAGATGGGCGCTTCTCCTGTGTGCCCTGGCCGGGAATCGAACCCGGGACTTCTACACGCCAGGCCGACGCTCTACTACTGAGCCAACCGGCCAGGGCCCACACTGAGTTTTTAATCAAATGCAGCCACGCCGGAGCACCAGGAGGCAGCTCGGTTGAGAGCAGCTGCAGGTGCACGTTGCTCGGGGCAAGTCACTGCCCTGGGTCGGGGCAGCATGCACTGGGTGTGTGGCCTGCTTATGGGCTTCCTGCAATTGCTGATCATTGGTTGGGGTCTGCAGGCAGCAGACTCTGAGACAGAAGTTAGTGCGTAGGTTTGTTAAGGGGCACCCATCAGACAATGCCCGTAGGAGGGAGAGGAATAAAGCAGGAGTGGCAGAGGGAGGAATGAGTTGGGGTGCAGGTGTGGCCAACCGCACAGGGAGCTAGCATGGTGTTCAAAGGTGTCCTCAGGCTGAGATGGCCAGGCTTTCAGAACCCCATGGCTTTTAGTCAATGGATGTGGGCCCCTGTGGGAATGACCATGGGTGGCCTTGAACTAGGTAGCTCTCTGCAGTTGAAGCATCCATACAGGGGCAGATATTGACTGCCGGTGTGGGCATCTGCAGGAGTGTCTCTCCTCGAAGATCTGATGGTCCATCAGTATACACCACACTGATGACCCTCGACTTACTGTAGAGACACATCATGTGGCCACTATTAGTGCTTGATGGCACAGCAACAGGAAATCCTAGCCAACCATGTAGGGTCCTAGAGACTGAAGTAGTTCCCTGAAATAGAGTGTGATAAACATTTGCTTGTATGTCATGGCCAGTGAGAAGTGACACTGCACAGGCCTGAGGTTTATGGCTCATTGCTACATTAGTAGGGCATTCCTTATGTAACACAGGAGGGCTTGAACCCGGGGTGGGGGGGGTCCTCACCCAACTGCAAAGGAATGACACATGAGAGACGGGCCCAGAGAGGACTCCAGGGTCATGGCACCTAAGTAAAAAACTATCTGAAACCTGGCATAAAAGTTAATAAACTGCTAACTTGGACTCAGAGAACTTGTTAAAATAAAACAGGATGCTAGCTAAAGAAACCGGAGGTCACAGACCTTATACCCCATCATCAGGACTGTCCTTGGCTAAAAAAACAAATAATGTCAACAAAATGATATTTTAAAACAAAAGTTTCATCTCCTAGGGTCTTAATGTCTGTGCTCCCCAAATTCCTATGTTGAAAACCTAATGCCCAGGGTGATAGTATTAGGAGATGGGGCCTTGGCGGTGGTTAGGTCACGAGAGTGGACCTCTCGTAAATCGGATTAGAGCCCTTATGACAGAGGCCTCGGAGAGCACTCCAGTCCTTTCCACCAGGGGCGGAAACAGCAGAAGTCTGAGACAGGGAAAAGGCCCTCACCTGACTAGGCTGGCTCCCGCATCCTGAACTGCCAGCCTCTAGAATGTGAGAAACAGATTCCTGTTGTTTGTAATAACTGTAGTGTTCTGTAACAACAGCCCGGACAGGCTAAAATATCACCCAACACTCTCTCTCTTATAAAAGTAAGTGCTTTCCTATGGACACTTGTCCTTGTGGTGCCTCAAATCTTTGTGCCGTACTCCCCACACTTTAATAAGTTCTTGCAGGATAATTCCTGCCTTCCCAAACTAGAATGAAAAAATAAAACGACAAAACCCTTACTTCCTGGCCTCTGTGCTGCTGGGATACAGCTGTGTGATGCAGGTTCTGCCAAGCACGAGGGCTCCTGCAAGGCTTTGCTGGGAGCTGAGCAGTGCTGGGAAAGAGGCAGGGGCAGTGACCTGGGCAGAGCTGGAGTGGCTCTGAGCATCCCTGGGGACGGGTTTCCTGATGCACCAGCTTCCTGACCCTGTGTGCTTTTCTGGAAGTCGCTTAGGAAGCTCAGTCTAAAGTCCACTTTTTGACTCAGCTCAAGAATCTGAGAACTGTGGTCCTCAATATCCCTTCCAGCACAAACTGGCTACAGGCGATTCAGTCCTATGTACCTAAAACCCGGCCGAAGCATGCCCTGTCACCCACAACAGTGGCATTATGTCCTTTTAAGCCACAGCACAGTTCCATCAAACACAGTAGCTTACAGACGCCCGGTATATAAAGTAGATTACAAATAAAGTTGTCCTAGTTTGATCTTCTTGATCTCCTCATTCTAGAACTATAGGGCTCCAATTATCTCACCTATAGGAGGAAATAAACCTCCTTAGCAAGGTTATTACAGAGGGTCCTTCATACACAGGACCCAACCTATTTGTTCTACTTCATCTCCCACTCCTGCTACAGTCCTACCCAATTAATCCCCATTTGCACGCACACCTTACCCTAAAACTATGGGTCTCCCTAACCACTCCTCTATTCCTTCCTCTTCCTAGGATGTTTGTCACGACTCTATCTGTCAGAAAGTGCCTATGCATTCTTCAAGACCCAGATAAATTATAACCTCCACGAACCTCTCCTCAATGTCTTTTACATCCTATGACTGGTCAATGCAATAGCCCTTAACATTCATGGGCCTACCATTTTCAGCTGTAACTGTTCTTCAGGATGACCCCAGGGAATCTGTAATTTTGCTGAGGCACAAATCTGAATCATGAATACACCAAGGTTGGTGAATTGTCTTGGCTTTTCCCTTCCTTGTACCCACAACATCTACCAGTACTTCGCACTGGCCAAACCTGGCAAGAATCCAGTTAGCACCTAACCAGGCAGTGGCGCAGTGGATAGAGTATTGGACTGGGATGCGGAGGACCCAGGTTCGAAACCCCAAGGTTGCCAGCTTGAGCGCAGGCTTATCTGGTTTGAGCAAGGCTCACCAGCTTGGACCCAAGGCTGCTGGCCTGAGCAAGGGGTCACTCGGTCTGCTGTAGCCCTCCGGTCAAGGCACATATGAGAAAATAATCAATGAACAAGCAATCAACAAACAACTAAGATGTCACAATGAAGAATTGATGCTTCTCATCTCTCTCCCTTCCAATCTGTCTGTCCCTATCTGTCCATCTCTCTTTCTCTTTCTCTCTCTGTCTCTGTCTCTTTCTCACACACACACACACAAAGCCAGTTAGCAAAGGGAGCCTGGGAAAATGGAGCTTGTTGAGCCAGACCACTGGCAATACAGAGCAAGGCAGGGAAAATCAAAAACAGATCTAGGGATGGTGGAAGAAATGATCAGCGCAATAGAAACCCATAGGAGTCAGTGAGACCTCAAGGAATGGGCTCATGATCAGAGGATGACAAAGGGGGGACATAGTTCACATTTTGTTCAAAAGAAACTGATTTTTTTTTTCAGAGACACAGTAAGCCTGTTCCATAAGTCAAGAACAAATAAATTTATGTAACTATGCACAATGGCAAATAATGGAGAAAAATGGTACTGTAATGAAAGAGTTATCACAGTCACTGTCAAATGTGGGAAATGCTACAGAAATTGAGAAGATCGAAGACAGGATTAATGGGAGATTCAACTGTCCACACACATTTTCATAGTATTGCTGTGATAAAAACTGTGTCTGACACACACTTGACCTAACTGGCTGATAGAGTCAGCCCTCAGAAGATTGAGAAAGCAGTGGGAGGAGCTGTGATTCTCAAATCACTTCCAATTAACAAGGAGGAAGTGATGGGAAAAGTGGAAGTAATGAGTATCGAGAGAGAAAACACTCACGTCATTTTTATGTTCATGACCACTGGGAATGAGAAACCTAGTCGGGCTGGGGATTTTGTAGTTCGAGTAGAGCTTTGAAAAGGTTAGCAGGAGTTTATAAAAAATGTCCTTCATTGGATAAAGAAGATGTGGTACTTATATACAATGGAATACTACTCAGCCATAAGAAACGATGCCATATTGCCATTTGCAACATGGATGGACCCTGAGAACATGATACTAAGTGAAGTAAGAAAATCAGAAAAAGCTAAGAACTATATGATTTCACACATAGGTGAGATATAAAACTGAGACTCATAGACATAGATAAAAGTGAAGTGGTTCCCAGGGGGAGGGAGATGTGGGGGGGAGGGGAGTAAAGAGGGATAAATATACAGTAATGGAAAATGATTTGGGTGATGGGTACACAATGCAATCAACAGTTCAAATACTACAGAGATGTTTACCTGAAACCTATATACTCTTTTTTTTTTAAGTGAGAGAAAGACAGACAGGAAGGGAGAAAGATGAGAAGCATCAATTTGTAGTTGCAACATTTTAGTTGTTCATTGATTGCTTCTCATATGTGCCTTGACTGGGGGGGGGGGGCTCCAGCTGAGCCAGTGACCCCTTGCTCAAGCCAGCAATTTTTGGACTCAAGCCAGCAATTATGGGGCCATGTCTATCATCCCATGCTCAAGCTAGTGACCCTGCGCTCAAGCTGGAGACCTTGGGGTTTCAAACCTGGGCCCTCAGCATCCCAGATTGATGCTCTGTACACTGCGCCACCACCAGTCAGGCTGACACCTACGTACTCTTATTAATCCATGTCACCCTGTTAAATTTAATTTCTAAATTAAAAGAAAAAGAATAAAAGAAAATATGTCCTTCTCATCAATGTCCATCTCCCTCCTGGAGAGGGGAGATCAGATTGTAGAGCATACACACAAATTTAGATTTGGCCCTCTGGATGACAGGCGTCACTGAAAACTGCTGACTAGGACAGTGACATTGCGGAGGACCAAATGGGTTGTGGAAAAGAGATGATAGTATGCACATGAGACCAGCATAAAGGGTGGGGCATACATGTGAGATTTATTCAGGGGGTACAAGATTTGATGTATGTGAGAGGAAAGAAGAGGAAAAGATAGCGAAGATAACATTCAAGTTTCATCCTCAGGAGACTTGGTACAATTCACTAAAATATGGCATCTAGAAAGACAGCAGGTATAAAAGAAAAGACAAAATAGTTGAACTTTGGACCAGCTGGACCCTATGAGTCATTAAAGTGGAGGTGGCCAAAAGTGGGCTGGATAAATGAGTTTCAAGCTCAGGTGCACAGGCAAGGGGTAGAGACACAGAGTTAGAATAGGCAGGATCATGGACAAAAGGAATGCCATCCATGAGGACAAGTCTAGATGGGCAGTGTCAGTACCGCCTGCAGCAGGGGGCTGGGGCCAGGTCACACAGCTCACAGAGCCAAGTGTTGAACATTCAAGCATTCTGAAAGCTGGTTGTTAAACCCTTGGTAGGATGGTGGGAATATTTACACCACCAGAAACCAGCAAACACTATGAATCAGGCCTGCTTTCTCCATACCCCATGACCACTGCGGGCAACCAGCACACATTCAACCTGAGAGCTTCTTATAAATGCAAATTCTCAGGCCACAGCCTAGACCTGTTAGTCAGCAGAGTTTTCACAAGCCTGGAAGAGCATTCAGATGCCCAGGAAAGTTTGAGAATGCCCATCTAGACACATGGAACACAAGGTCCACATTGGCCCGGGAAGAGCAGCACGGGACTCAGAGGAAATTGCACGTGAGCCTGGGCTGGCTCAGGGAAAGCCCTGGTCTGCTACTGGGGACGGGGGAGGAGGGAGGAGTGGAAAGGGGGTTGTGGGGGAGGGCTGTTCCAGACCACAGGACACACGTCTCTAAATTTGTGACAGGATTAATGTGCCGAGTCACCTAACCCACTCTTCTCAAATCTTCTAAAATAGTTTTTTTGTCTATGCTTCAAAGAGATTTGGGGAGAAAAGTGATCATTGAAAAGGCCACAGTGCATTACTTTGCTTTCTGGTGCTGAAGGGAGCAGGGTTTACCACCCCAAATATGCCTTTTTGGAGGGTATTATTTTAAGCTGGTTATTTTTTAAAAAAAAAGACTCAGGAAGAACCTTTGACCTTCCCTCAAACTGCTGAAAAGAATTTAGATAGAGGACCTGCTCCAGGGAAGGAGCTATCCTCACAGAGAACTCGATTTTAATACGAACACTGTGACAGACAGGGAGAAACCTAGCTGGGCCCCTTTCATCTAGGTCCTCTCTGTGTCCCATGGAGAAAGGCAGCCCAGCAAACATTTGCTTACCAGCCAGAACTGAGAAAGAAAAGGGGAAATCTTCCCCTCCCCTACCAGACCAAGTTAAAACTTTAAAACACTACAAAGGAAAGGCTGGAATAGAGTCGTTTATTTAAAACTGGCATCTGTTGACTTACCATTAAAATGACCTTACTTAAAATGAGGTTTTGTTTGCTGGTTGCACTTTAGAAATAAATAAAGAATCATAACATCAGCTATCTGATCTTAGATAGAAGTATCCAGAGTAGTCTGGACTACTCTGTCACAACACAAGGTGAAAATCAGTGCAATTAGCAGTGAAAATCGGAGTCTATGTGAAAATGGCAACAAATTGCCTGGGGAGCTGAGGACACATTTCAAGTTGTTTTGGTGTTTTGAATTTAATGAGAACCATTATGTTATTGTTTTGGTTTCATATTTTAGAATTAATTTGTAGCATTTAAAGTAGAAATAACACCAGGTTAGAAATTTTGAGCTTGCATTTGCATTTGGATTTTCAATGATTTGATCTTGAGAAAGTCAACCTCTTTGATTATCAATAAAAATGAAAAGTTTGGAGTAGGTGTCATTTCTGGCCACTTAAAGCTAAATGTGTTTCTGTTCAAAATGAAAACATATTTTTGATTCATTAAATAATAAATATTCTTTGTAAAAACTTAAGGCAACACAGAAGATATTAACGAAGAGTCTCTGTTATTAAGGTGACCAACTTTTTTTACAATGAAAAGGAGGACAAAAATAAATTGAAGAAAACAATATTGTAAAATATAAAAGAAACATTTTATTCATTGCAACAATAATACACTATAATATGATAAATGCATAATAAAACATTTGTAATATTTTATATTGTAATTATGCTTACATGCCTATTAATTTTTAATAATAATTGTAAGAAAAAAGTACTCATTTAGTAAAACTAAGTATCAAACAAAACCACTAATTTGGAGTGATATTCAGGTGTATTTATCATTTTCTAATTAAGAAACATCTGTTTTATGCAACTATTTAATCAAAATGCGTTATTAATAGATATGGTTTGAGGTTACATTTCCACTTTAAAACACGAATTTTGGGAAAATACCTGTAAATAAATTATACGTATTTGGAAATTATTAAAGAGATAATGAATTAATAAAATGTGAATTGTGCTTACCTGTCTATGATTGAATATTCACTGAGAAAGAAATAATCGTGAGTCTACAATGTCGTATGTACTGTGTCATGTTTCAGTAAGATGTACACAAAGTCATTGTGTGCTCGGTATATTGCACCCTCTCTCAAGGTCTCCTATGCAGAGCGCATGCATCTCATAATCGCGTCTCATCACACTGTACTGATCCTTGACGAATCGTTATATCAAATACAAATATGTCACATCACACGCAGTGGATCGACTCTGCATCAATCGAATATGGACATTTACAGACTAGTCTTCCAATATCAAAAAGGGGGACCAGTAGGAGGACACTTTTTGAGGGAGGACAGAACTTACAAAAGAAGGACTGTCCTCCCTAAAAAAGGACGACTGGTCACCTTATTGTTATAGACTGAATATTTGTCCCCCACCTACCCACCCAATTCACGTGCTATAGCTGTAACTTCCGGTGTAATGGCATTTGGAAAAGGGACCTTTGGAGGTAATTAGGTTTAGATGAGGTCATGAGGGTGGGGCCCTCATGATGGAATTAGTGCCCTTACAAGATGGGACATCTAAGAACTTGCTTGCTCTCTTTCTCAACCAGGTGAGGACACAGTTGGAAGGGGGATCTCTGCAAGCCAGGAAGATGCCTTCACCAGGACCCAAACCTGGGGCATCTTGATCTTGGACTTCCAGTCTCAAGAACCAAGAGAAAATAAACTTCTGTTGTTGGAGCCACCTAGTTGATGGTATTTTGATAGAGCAGATCAAGCTGAGTAAGACATCTTCTCATCCTTTCCCACCATAGACAGATTCATTAACCAGTAAGACTGTGTCTTTCTAGAATTTATGAGTTTTACCTAAGGGATCAGATTATACATACTGTCCCGTGATCTGCATATTACATTTTATAATATAACATGGACATCTTTTCATGTTGACACAAGTACATCCATCTCAATCATTTCATAGTACTTTGAAAAGCACACTATAATACATTTTAACCAACTGGGGAACATTTAAGGTGCTTTAGATTTTTGTTGTTTTGGGTATTTTAAACAATATTGCAATCTTTGTTCAAACATCGTTTAATTCGTGTCCAATTAGTTCTCATCTGAGTTCTTTGAAATGGCTGAAATATGATAAATAAAAGGCTATAAAGAAAAAGCGTTATTTGAATCCCAGTGACATCCAGTAGTGACAAAGTAATTAAAACTAAATACTCCAGCAAGAATGGAAATTGAAACAAAAAGACATTATGAAAATCAGTTCATCAGAGTTCCTGTAAATTAATTGTTGGTGGAGGGAACTGGTCAAGTACCCAGTACCTCTAATTGCAGAACTATTTCCATGGGAAATAGCTACTAAAACATTCACTTTCTTTCTAATTCAATGCTCATCAAAGACACCTTATGAAAAAGTAGTGTATCCTCTTTGCCCTACATATGCCAAAGCGGCAAGGAGGAGGAGCCTGGTTTCCCTGCCAGCACTAGCTCTCAGGGAAGATCACTATCCTGGCCCTGTGGTTTACACAGGAGCAAGCCCTCAACCCAATCAGGAGAAACAACCTAAGACCTTGTGGTTGACTGAGTTTCTGGGCCTATAAAGGTTTCTGGGCAATGTTCAGGCGAGCTAGTTTATCCATGGTATTAGCAACAAATATGACCTAGACTTGTCATAGAAGTCACAACGTCTTAGACTTAGTTAGAACCGGAAGGAAGCTGAGCTCCCTCTTCCCCTGATATTGATCATCAGTTGTGGCACTGTTTCCATTGGGGGTACCCCAGAATCCTTTTCAATACAGCACTCCAGGCCCTAATCTGATTTCATCAATAAAGAAAGTGAGGCTCAAAGGCTACATTTACCCACCTAAGTTCTTGCAGCTGGCCAGCATCAAAGCTGAGTTAGAATGTGGCTCTCTTTGATTTCCCAACAGCATGCCAACACCTTACATTCTTATTGAAGTAAGAAGGTTACTATGTTCTGTATTCCCAAGAGATTCCAGATGATCAACAAGACAGGGAAGGGCAGAAACATTCACACAAGAGCTCCCTTCTCTCCATGCAATAGACATAGCAATCCCTTTCACTGTCAAGGTTAAGGAGTTGTACTTCCTATATGTTCATTTAATATTTTGTCTGTCTTCTTGTTTTGTTTTGGGGACCCAGCTTGACTGCAGGTCAACCATGACAACCCTTTCCAGGAGTGCACTGTTTTCTGTTTACATTTCTACCTTTCACTCCCTATGCTAAAAGACTCACAAGAAAGCAAAGGCTGCCCTGGCCAGTTGGTTCAGTTGTAGAACATCAGCCAGCGTGTGGATGTCCCAGGTTTGATTCCAGATCAGGGCACACAGGAGAAGTGCCCATCTGCTTCTCCACCCCCTCCCCTCTCACTTCTTTCTCTCTCTCTCTCTCTCTCCCCCCACCTCCTGCAGACATGGCTGGATTGGAATGAGGTGGCCCCCGACACTGAGGATGGCTCCATGGCCTCCACTTCAGGAACTAAGAAGAGCTTGATTGAGCAATAGAGTAATGCCACAGATGGGCAGAGCATCGCCCCCTAGCGGGCTTGCAAGTGGAACCCAGTCAGGGCATATGCGGAAGTCTGTCTCTGCATCCCCTCCTCTCACTGAATAAAAAAATTTTTAAAAAGAAACCAAAGGCCCTGCGAGGTCAAAAGAGCTTCCCTATGCCACCCAGGCCTCAGACGAGAATATGATCTCTGACACATGGTTCAGCTTATCTAACTGGCTGACCATTTGTCCCTGCTCTTCAACATTCTAGTTCCTTAAACCTGAAGAGGCTTTACACTCACTCAGAAAATTCGAGAGTTCTCCTGATGGTGGAGACAGCAGCCAGAGCCACCTTAGATCAGGTGATAGCAAATGGAAATAAGATTGACTTGACACCCTGGGGATAGCTGGACACAAGTTGTCAATCAGTGATGCTAAAACAAGTTGAAACTTAGCAACAATAATTGCTATCATTAAGGTATGACTTTAGAAATGTCCTCATAAGTCTAGCCCAGCGGTTCTCAACCTATGGGTTGCGACCCCAGCGGGGTCACCTAAAGCCATCGGAAAATACATAATGCATATCAGGTATTTACATTCCGAATCATAACTGTAGCAAAATTACAGTTATGAAGTAGCCACCAAAATTATTTTTTGGTTTGGGGTCACCGCAACATGAGGAACTGTATTACGGGGTCACGGCAGTAGAAAGGTTGAGAACCACTGGTCTAGCCTATGAAAATAATCCCTTGGCTTGAAATTTTCTGAAATTAGACCCAAGTGGATTAGACTGAAAACATGATTGAGATAAATGAATCTGTACCAAGTTCTAAAAACCACATTAATACATACATGAAGATTCAACCCACCCATAAATATGCACGTGCCACTGGCAAGGGTTCTGGTCAGCTCTTACATCTATTTCTTAAGGATACAATACCTGAAAAGCTTCAGAAGCAAAGAGATATCTGGTTTTTTTTTTTATGTACAACTGGCCTGTACATCATAAAGATGAGTCACGGACTGTGTCAACCATACAAACCCTCAAACTGAGGCTGTAGCAGTTCCCCAAAGGAAGATGCTACAGCGACTTTCATCTTCCTTTTAATGACACAGTGGTTGGAGCTGATGCTAACCATAGGCATGCAAGGTGCCTTGCTTGGCCATGACTAATACATTTCCCAGAGGATCCTGTGGTGTCGAGAGCTCTGGAGGAAGTAGATGGCAATGAATCACAGAGCTCAGGAGTGGAAAACGCAATGTGATTCACATTAACTGAAAGAAAAGATTGAGAAGAAAAAACAACTAATAATTAAAGCCATATACACACTCTCACGCATCAGCAAATACCACACTGAGCATGTCAGTGCAACTTCTGCTTTTTCAAAGTTGAGAGAAGAAAAAGGCAAAATGTCAAAATAAACCCTAATAACTCTATGGCAAAACTGAACTACTATAATGTATAATGTAGTTATATAAAAAGAAATGAGCTATTTTTAGTGAAGTTGGTATTTGCTATAAGAAAAAATAAGCCAATATATTATTTTTCATTCAATCTCAAATAGTCCTTTAGATATCTTCTTTAATATTTGTTGCATACTAGCAAACTTTAAAATGTTCATTTTTCTTAAAGTACACTTTATCCTTTTTTTTTTTAGAGAGAGAGACACACACACACAGAAAGTGAAATACAGATAGGAAGGCAGAGATATGAAAAGCATCAACTCATAGTTGCAGCACTTTAGTTGTTAATTGATTGCTTTCTCATCCTTTTTTGTTTTGTTTTTTCTTTTAATTTATTGAATTTAGAGAGAAAGAAAAGAATAAAGAGAGAGAGAGCAAGAGAAATTGAAACATAGGGCTGTTCCTGTATGTGCCCTGACTGGGGACCAAACCAGCAATCTCTATGCTTCAGGACAATACTCTAAACAACTGTGCTATCCAGTCAGGGCAGTATACTTTCTCTGTGCAGAGAAAGTTCTTGCCTCATCACAAGCCTTCCCTCAAGTAGCATCTCTTCATTTCTCAATAATGAGTTATCTAGGAAAGCAACGGAATAAAAGTTGGGTTCCTTAGAATCTAACCAATAAGAAAGCAAAAATTAAACAAACAAAAAAATCAAGCCTCAAATCTATTGAAAACAATCACTTTAGGCCCTGGCCGGTTGGCTCAGCGGTAGAGCATCGGCCTAGCGTGCGGAGGACCCGGGTTCGATTCCCGGCCAGGGCACACAGGAGAAGCGCCCATTTGCTTCTCCACCCCTCCGCCGTGCCTTCCTCTCTGTCTCTCTCTTCCCCTCCCGCAGCCAAGGCTCCATTGGAGCAAAGATGGCCCGGGCGCTGGGGATGGCTCTGTGGCCTCTGCCTCAGGTGCTAGAGTGGCTCTGGTCGCAACATGGCAACGCCCAGGATGGGCAGAGCATCGCCCCCTGGTGGGCAGAGCATCGCCCCATGGTGGGCATGCCGGGTGGATCCCGGTCGGGCGCATGAGGGAGTCTGTCTGACTGTCTCTCCCTGTTTCCAGCTTCAGAAAAATGCAAAAAAAAAAAAAAAAAAAAAAAAGAAAACAATCACTTTAAATAATGAAAATCACTAGAAACAATGAGTAGAGCTATAGAACTTAGACTTAAAATAAGAGCCAATTAAAAATCCATGAGAGGGCCCTGGCAGGTTGGCTCAGTGGTAGAGCATTGGCCTGGCATGTGGAAGTCCCAGGTTTGATTTCTGGCCAGGGCACACCGGAGAAGCGGCCATCTGCTTCTCCACCCTTCCCTCTCTCCTTTCTATCTATCTCTTCCCGTCCCACAATCAAGGCTCCATTGGAGCAAAGTTGGCCCAGGTGCTGAGTATAGCTCAATGGCCTCAGCCTCAGGTGCTAGAATGGCTCTGGTTGCAACGGAGCAACGCCCCAGAGGGGCCAAGCATCACCCCCTGGTGGGCAGGCTGAGTGGTTCCCGGTCAGGCGCTTGCAGGAGTCTATCTCTCTGCCTCCCCGCTTCTCACTTCAGAAAAAAAAAAATCCATGAGAGCACAAATTTTGAGTTTGTGCTAAAGGGATAAATATAAATTTGAATTGGTTAGTTACAAGAAAATATGACCAAGTTTACAAAACATCTGATGAAGTTAATAGTATTTGGGTCAAATTTGATTTATTAGAGCACTTGATTGACCAAGTGGATTGTTAAATCACTATAGACCAGAAACTGAATGACCTGACAGTGTGGGATGAGGAGGTTGGAGGGGGACATCTGGGGTGGGAGTGTTGTGTGACCACACTACTTGTTGTTATAATCAGTGGTGATGTCACGTTTTTTGGAAGTGGCACAGATCAGTGAAAGGGCAGAGTCAGGCCTTGACCAATGGTACAGTGGATAGAGCTCAACCTGGAGTGCCAAGGTCGCCAGTTCAATCCTGGGGGCCCTGGGTTGAGCCCCGGCCAGGACACATATGGGAAGCAATCAATGGCACAAGTAGGTGGAACAATGAGTTAATGCTTCTCTCTCTCCCTTCTTCTCTTCCTCTCTCTCTCCCTCCCTTCCTCCCTCTCAAATGAGAGAAAGAAAGAGAGAAAGAAAGAAAGAAAGAAAGAAAGAAAGAAAGAAAGAAAGAAAGAGAGAGAGAGAAGAGAAAAGAAAAAAGAAAGAAAGGAGGGGAAGGAGGGAGGGAAAGAAAGAGAGGGAGGGAGGAAAGGAAAGGGGAAAGGAAAGGAAAGGAAAGGAAAGGAAAGGAAAGGAAAGGAAAGGAAAGGAAAGGAAAGGAAAGGAAAGGAAAGGAAAGGAAAGGAAAGGAAAGGGAAGGGAAGGGAAGGGAAGGGAAGGAAAGGGAAGGGAAGGGAAGGGAAGGGAAAAGGAAAAGGAAAAGGTAAGGGAAGGGAAGGCAGAGAAGCACTAGGGTGGGGGAAGAGCAGAGGGAAAAGGTGAAAGTAGGTAACGTGACCCCCCTGCGCCCCACATACTAATACACCATAGACACATGCATTGGTTCCAGGGAGTTGAGCCCCAAGGCAAATAGCAGGGTCAGACCTTAAAATGTTTTATTTTTGTCTGAGTTTGGGCTGAGTTAACCAAATGGCAGATGTCTCCACTGTGTATTTGTGGTGTGAACTCCTAGACACACATTTACACTCCCATTTGCCAGTAAGAAACAAACCAAATGAGACGTTTGGTCGCTGGATCTTGTAGTCAATGATAACATTTTTTGTTCTGACCTACTTAACAACACTTACTGTTTACCAAGACTTGAAGAGATTAGTCATCATTTCAGATAACCCAGCAGGAAAGCATTTTCTAAAGTTGTGTAAGCTTTCTATAACTTGTTTATCTTTTATTTCCAAATATCAAAATTCCTAAACTGCGTAGAAACCAAACCACAGGTAATCAAGACTATGTATTATTTTTCCAGTTGATTTTTTTCAATATTTTTGGTTATAAAATTATGATATAAATATGTGGATATTCAAATCTAATGCTTTCTGTAAATTTAGAACACTTTTTTATTACAAAAGCAATACAAGGTTTTATAGAAATATTAAAAAATAAATTAGTAAAATAAATAAATAAAAATTTTAAAACTATAGGTCTATTTGCTAATCCTGTAGTATATCCTTCCAGAATTTTTATGAACCCATCTGTCTCTACCTCCTTATTGTGTTTTATTTTATTTTGTAAGCCTTATTATAACCTGACATATATTGTGCATTTATTTGCTTTATTATCTGTTGCCTGTTTCTCCCACCAGGATGGAAGCCTTCTACCACTTGTATTCACTATGAATGCCTTCAACCTCACAGTGTCTGATATACTATATTAATGATTTAATGAATGAATGAAAGAACGAATAGTTGGTACTCACTAAATATTTGAAAAACTGAAAGCCAGTAAGTCCAAGCCAAACTGCCCAGAGTTGGAGAGATGGTAAGTTGATTGGAATACGCTTCTTTTCCACTTTATTATTCTTTACTCCATCTGCTATTGGCTAAATTAGTCCATTACTTTCGGCTTGAACGCCGTAATTTAGCTATAGGCATATATACGGTTCATTTTCTTTTTTTTTTTTTCTTTTTTTTTTTTTTGTATTTTCCTGAAGCTGGAAACGGGGAGAGACAGTCAGACAGACTCCCGCATGCGCCCGACCGGGATCCACCCGGCACGCCCACCAGGGGCGACGCTCTGCCCACCAGGGGGCGATGCTCTGCCCCTCCGGGGAGTCACTCTGTTGCGACCAGAGCCACTCTAGCGCCTGGGGAAGAGGCCAAGGAGCCATCCCCAGCGCCCGGGCCATCTTTGCTCCAATGGAGCCTTGGCTGCGGGAGGGGAAGAGAGAGACAGAGAGGAAGGAAGGGGGGGTGGAGAAGCAAATGGGCACTTCTCTATGTGCCCTGGCCAGGAATCGAACCCGGGTCCCCCGCACGCCAGGCCGACGCTCTACCGCTGAGCCAACTGGCCAGGGCCTATATACGGTTCATTTTCATTATGTGAGATATTGTGCAAGTCGGGGTTTGGTGGGAAGTGAGAGATCAATGTGGAGGGGGCAAGAATGGAAAAGGCGGCCCTGGCCGGTTGGCTCAGCGGTAGAGCGTCGGCCTAGCGTGCGGAGGACCAGGGTTCGATTCCTGGCCAGGGCACACAGGAGAAGCGCCCATTTGCTTCTCCATCCCTCCGCCGCGCTTTCCTCTCTGTCTCAAGGCTCCATTGGAGCAAACATGGCCCGGGCACTGGGGATGGCTCTGTGGCCTTTGCCTCAGGCGCTAGAGTGGCTCTGGTCGCAACATGGCGACACCCAGGATGGGCAGAGCATCGCCCCCTGGTGGGCAGAGCATCGCCCCATGGTGGGCGTGCCGGGTGTATCCCGGTGGGGCGCATGCGGGAGTCTGTCTGACTGTCTCTCCCCATTTCCAGCTTCAGAAAAATGAAAAAAAAAACCAAAAAACAAAAAAACAAAAGAATGGAAAAGGCCACTACGGAGCACACACACGCCATGCGGCGGTGCCTGGCCTGCCCCACACACTCTTGAGCTCTCCAGGTCTCCCCCTGCACTGTCAGGAGGACATACAGCAACTGTCTCTTGCCTAAACCCAAAGAGAAAGGTGAGGAGGCCGAGTAACTTCCACAGTAACTGAAGGAAGGAAGATAATATAAACCCTTTTACTTTTTTTTTTTTAACCCAACATCTGGACATTTTTTACCAGTTTCCCATTCACAGAGAAAAAGTGGTCAAGGAATTATGTCTTGATTTAATAAAGATCCACCATGTCATTAACAGACAATGCCTCTTTCTGGTAATGCAAAATATTTAAAATCTGATCTCATTATTCCCTTTCATTCTTTTTGTGAGAATGTCTACACTATAAAAACAATTCTAGAGTGTACCATTCTATAGGATGTCAGGGGAGTGATCGAGACCAGACCTTTTAATAACTTTTTTTGGAAAAAATTTTAAACTCACAGAAAAAAAAATGATAGTCCTTTACTAATCCATAAGAAGAAGAGAAGCAATCCAATGCAAAACAGAAGATATGAGCAGACACTTCACCAAATAAGATCCATGAGTGGTAAATAAGAACATGAAAAGATGCTAGCCATCATTAGTCATTAATGCTAACCCATAATAAGATGCCCCTACACTTCTATCAGAATGACTAACATCAAACGGACTGACACCACCAACTGTCTGGGAAGCTGTGAAGAAATAAGACCCTCCCCCCACATACGTTAGTGGTGAGAATGCAGCAAAATGGTATAGTCTCTTTGGAAAATGTTTTGGCAGTTTGTTAAAGAACTAAACATATACCTACAATATGACCCAGAAGTTTCACTCATAATTACCTACCCAAGAGCAACAAAAAATACATCTCCACATGAAGACTTGTATATGGGTGTTCATAGCAGCATTCCTTATAATAATAAAACTAAAAACAATCCAAATGTTAATGAACAATGAGTAAACAAGAAGTGATATATTCATATAATGAAATACTATTCCACAGTAAAAAGGGAATAAACTATTGACATCTGCTACAACAGCGATAACTTTAATAATACTACGCTGAATGAAAGTAGTCAGGTACAAAGGATCACATATTGAATGATTCCATTTACATAAAATTTATAGTAAACTATAAATTTACTATGACACTTAAAATTGGTGAATTTTATGAAATGTAAGTTATATTCTAAAAAAGCTTTTACAAATGGGAACATATTCCAGATATTATCTGTTCTGTGCTTTCTTTCTACTCAAAACTATAACCTGAAGAGAGTTTCAGATCAGCATAGTAGCTGTTCCTCTTTTGTTAGTGGTTGTTGATGTGTCATTTTATGGCTGTGCCAAAATTTAAATAAATTAGATAGACATGCAAAAAAAAAAAAAAATGTTCCTTTTCCCATTTAGTCCAGAGGCCTTGGAGATATTTAGCTTCCGCAGTGCTCAGATTTAAAATTTCCTCCTTTCATGCCTTAAAATCTCTGAAGTACCTGTAATTAGATGCTAATGGTGCCTCACCTGTGTCCCCTCAGCAGCCACCATTCCCATACATGTCAAGGGTTTCCCACTGCAATTACTCATGGCAGGAGCATACATGACTCATTCACAGGTAGACCAGAAGACCAGGAAGTTACTGTCCCTTGCCAATGATGGATAGGAGCTAGTGGATAATACCCCAGCTTCCTGACTCCTTAAGTGAAGCAGCTCTGAGGCGAGATCAACACCATCTTCCAGAGCTCCTCAGATGCCCACAGTGGTAACTTGCTCATTACTACAATTGCTTCCTCTTCCCTGTCTCATTTCCTCACTCCCTCAACATTTTGTGTGTGTGTGTGTGTATGTGTGTGACAGAGACAGAGAGAGGGACAGATAGGGACAAACAGACATGAAGAGAGAGAGATGAGAAACATCAATTCTTCGTTGTGGCTCCATAGTCTCCTTAGTTGTTCATTGATTGCTTTCTCATATGTGCCTTGACCGGGGGGCTACAGCAGACCAAGTGACCCCTTGCTCAAGTCAGTGATCTTGGGCTCAAGCCAGTGACCTGGGGCTTCAAGCCAGTGTCTTTTGGGCTCCAGCCAGAGACTATGGAGTCACAGTTATGATCCCATACTCAGCCAGCAACCCCGTGCTTATGCTGGCGAGCCCACACTCAAACCAGATGAGCCTGTGCTCAAGCCAGCGACCTCGGGGTTCCGAACCTGGGTCCTCCGTGTCCCAGTCCAATGCTCTATCTACTGTGCCACGGCCTGGTCAGGCTCCCCCAACATTTTTCCTAGAATCATCTTCCAAATAATTTATTTGAATCTAAATCTTTGTTTCAGGGTCTACTTTGAGGGGACCCCAAAATAAATTGCCACCAAGAAGCAATACTTATTGATTGGCTCATAGGTTCTGGAACTTACTGTTCGATCTTTGTGCATTTATAAAGATGGCTAGAAGCCACCAAGTCCATAGGAAATCAACAGGACTAATAAGGGACAGGACTTCAGAATGCTACTGGGACAAATAAGGTGCCATCGTTAAGATGCTACTAGCATCAAGGTCTGTGTTCACTTTCTTGCTTGGCCAATGCAGTGACACAGTATAAATAACTTACAAGTGTTTGGAAAGATGTTGACTCGTTCGAGGCTTAGGTTTCTTCCAGAGACCACACGGCCAAGAACACCCTTAGCATATGCTTTATGACTTATCACTCACAAAAAGCATAAAAACTGCAAGTCTTTTCCATGCTAACTTGGAAAAGTCCTGTAAATTTATGGCTGCAAATTCCACCCAACATAAAAGCTTTGCCTCATCTCCTTCCAGCTGAACTGTATGCATGCCAGATGAGAGAGCCAAGGTACTAAGAGAAGCAAAGAAATGGTATTTTTGCAGCATTCACATCCTTCTCCTAAAATTGTAGCAAAATATACACATCAGTGTAATTGACAATTTATTTATCTCACTTGCTGTTCATGTTTCATTATGATGAGCTTGAGCAACTGGTATGCACAAATGCCAAGTCTAACCATTTTAGGTAGCTGCCAAGGTGGTAACAAGTTGTCACTGCGAGAGGACAAGCTCAACAGCTCCAGACACTCTTGAGTCCACTGTGAACAAAGCTAAGGTACACGATAAGGCAGCAATCCCCAGCTGAGGTCTGAGTTACAAAGAGGTTTGAAAACCTAAGGGCATGCAGCTTTTAATAACCATGTCATCTCCCATTGATAACAAGTTAGAATATCATTAAAGAGCTGGAAATATGCCCAAAGTGATAACTAAAACTGGCATCGGCAAAGGCTTTTAAATTTCACATTGTATTTGCCCAATTTGGCAGAAGGCAGAGGAAGCACAGCAGAGTGCCTTTTTGATCCTAAGCCACAGCTAATAATAGGAACTTCCCCAGTGAAGTCAAATACACCTCTTTGCCTCTTGGCCTGTGTTTGGCCATGTGACTTGCTCTGGTCAATGCAATAATGCAGAAGTGTCAGCTAAGTAGCTTCCTGGACCTGACCAGGTGGTGGCTCAGTGGATAGAATGTTGACCTGGGATGCTGAGTACCCAGGTTAGAAACCCTAAGGTTGCCAGCTTGAGCCCGGGGTTGCTGGCTTGCGCATGAGATCATAGACATGGCCCCTGGTCACCGGCTTGAGCCCAAAGGTTGCTGGCTTGAAGCCCAAGGTTGCTGGCTTAAGCTCAAGGTTGCTAGCTTGAGCAAGGGGTTACCAGCTCAGCTGGAGCCCCTTGGTCAAGGCACATATGAGAAAGCAATCAATGAACAACTAAGGTGCCACAATGAAGAATTGATGCTTCTCATCTCTCTTCCTTCCTGTGTGTCTGTCCCTATCTAACCCTCTCTCTGTCTCTGTCACAAAAAAATGAAAAATCAAAAAATCAAGATCCCATGACCACACTAAAAATACCTCAAATTTTGTATCTCCTGGTGGGACAATTCCAGGATGTAGCCTACCCAAATTGTCACAGATCCCAGTAAGATTGAGCTCCAGCTGTCCACAGTGGTCTCCAGGAATCACTGCCCATACGGATACCTGCACCCTAATTCTTGACCCACACTAAGACACAGCTCATTTTTACAAATAACAAACACTCATCAAGCATCCAATATGCCAGGCACTGTGACACACAGATGACTTCACTTCTCTGTGCCTCAGTTTTCTCACCTATAATATGGAGACAAAAACAGTGCTGTTGTGAGGAAAGAACATGTAATGTGCATAGGACAGGACCCGAGTTATACAGCAAGCCTTCAATAAATGCTGCTATTTTTAAGGAATATTTGCTTCTCCTTATGGTTATCAGGCTTCTAAACTGCATCTTGCTGGTGATGGAAAGAATGCAGTAAATGGTGAAAGAAGAGAATGAAGAGAGAAAGAATTAATTTCATCTTCAGAGAACCACTTTAAAATCTCAGTCAGCTGATGGCATTATGGCAGCACCAGCCTTTAACCAAACAATGAAAGGGAAGACAGAAGCTACAATGAAGCATCCTTCATTTACTATTAAGTTAAGGACATTCTGTTGCCTGGAGGGAGGAGACAGCTGAGAACCCTGAGAACCGGAGGAGAGAAAGGACACCCATGCAATGGGAGGAGTCACCCGGTGGGAGGAGCCACTCAGTGATGTTGTGCTCCTTGGTGGAGGTCACTAAGGCCTGGGCGGGATTTTCAGAGGAACTCCCCTGAGTAAGCTTTCAAATGGGCTCAGCAGGGGCCAAGGACTTGTGAGACAGCATAGGGATCTGACCAGGGTTCTTAAGGACATCAGATAAGAAAAATACCGCAGAGCTGGCGCCACCAGGCTGCTCCTGCCATAATCCCGAGGGCACCAGGTGGCCAGAAAACACACAGATAAACCAACCACAAGAATGAAACCATCCCTCCACTCCCTAGGAAAAATATCAGTATCTTATCTCCCTTCTAACCACTCACTCTCCAGCAGATGTTGAAACCATTATTTCACATCACAGTTGATCAAGGTTGGCCAATATACGACCTCCTAGGGTGGCAGTAATGAGCAACACTGCCCTCTTGCTCCCACTGCCCACAGACACAGAGATAGTTGCCAAGCAACCCCACAGAAGTTGGAAATAACCCCTCCCTGACATGGAAATTTCCACTCGGGAACTCTTCTTTCACAAGCCCGCCTTTTTCACAAGCCTACTTTTTCACAAGCCTGCTTGGTCTCTAGCTTATAAAAGTAGCCAAGCAGAGCCCCTGCTTGGGTTTGGAAGACCTTACGTTCCTCTGAGTTGCCTCGGTGGTGCTTGAGCATAAGCTACTAACATCTGTCTGGAAATTTCTCAGGGGTTTCTTCTAGATTTCTGTCTGGGGAACCCAAGAACCCTAATACCAGTAACACTTGGGTCTGGTGGGCAGAGGATTAGGCTTGCACCAGACACTATCAGAGCACTCTTTGGGGTACCATGAAATAGGGCACTTAAACCTGGCCTGTGGGGGACCTCGTGACTCAGCGGGGAAAGAAGATGGGTCACCCAGTTGGGGTTAACAATTACCCACTCTAATGATCCAGGGGAAGGTGGGGACTTCCCACAGGTAGTTGCTTCTTACTGAGGGCTGATGAGTTCTTTGTGGTGATGTCATCGCATCAGGCCTGCCTTTCCAACACTCCTCAGATCTCCATCCAAACTGTGGCAGCAGGGGGTGGGGTGCTCTGATGACACCTGGTTGGCAGCCATTTCTGTCCAACCCGCAGGCCACATTTAGTGTGGTGGAGTGCAGTTTTGTGCATTGTGAGGCAATCACAAAGCCCAGCCTCAAACTTTGCCACTGCCCAACTGTGTGGTCAAGGGTAAGCTATTTAACCACATAGGGCTCAGTTTCCCTGTCTGTAAAGTGGATATCATGATACTCCATTTCAGGGCTACTGTGATGATGAAATGTGACAATGAATGTAGTGATAGTGTCAGGCAGCCAAGTGTTCATTTTCCTGAAAATCTATGAAAAAAATGACACAGGAGAAAGACCATTGGACCTTACCCCTCTGGCTTTGATGTTCCCCTAACTCTTCCAGCAAACAAAATCCATCACACAAATCATGTGGAACTTGAGGATTGGGGGGGGGGGCAGGAAATGAGTAGAATGAATGCTATTATTCCAGGTTTGTGGAATGCATGGTCTCTTTCTACTGATAGTGATGCAAAGTGGCTGCTTTGTGCTTAACCCCCTGCTCTGCCCACCATGCCCTCCAGGTCTGCCACCCTCAGCTGAAAATGGGAAAGAAAATAATAGTAAATGAAAAGCTACTCTTTACTACCAACTATCCACCTGGTGCTCTGCCACCATCCACACCCCCATCATTTCAATCCCCCCTTTCACAAGCTGAGGCGGATGGAGGACGGGAAAATCACCCGTGACTCCTCTATTCCGTCTACCTCAGCCTCTGCTAGTTGCTCTCTTTCCTCCATCCAGTTCCAGTTTCTTTTAAGTTTAAGTCATGCAAATGTTCCTTTCCACCATCTCCATTGTAATCTTAATTTCCTCAGTACACTTCCTCCTCCCCGTCTGCCTGCTCTTTGCAAGGTGGCTTTGCAACTCCTCCCACCAAGGCCTATTCCTCTTAGAGATGACTCTATCTCAATAAAGGTGAATCTCTTTCTCATCGTGAATCTGGACTGGCCTATGACTTGTTTTGGCCAATAGAATGTGCTAGAAGTGGCACCCACAGAGTTATTCTCAAGAGTTAGCTCCCAGAAGCTGTGCACGGTCACTCCCTTGAAGCCCTTACTAACCTGCTGGAGGAGGACAGACATGTGGAGCTGAGAGAGTCACCCCACGGAGCTCATCCTGGACCAGCCAGCTCCCCGGCAACCTGGAAACTGATTGAAGACTTGAGTGGCAGCGTGGCTGACCTAGCTAGACCAGCTGAGTCCAGCCCGAACTGCCAACCTGCAGAATCATGAACTAAATAAATGGCTTTTATTTGAAACTACTAAGTTTTGGAGTGGTTTGTTAGGCAGAAAAAGCTAACGGGAATATTAAGTAATAAAAAATATAATTACAGAATTAAACTTATCAAGTGTTTTGCCTGTATTTATTTATCCTTCTCAATTAAAAAGAAATCTTCATATATTAGACCTCCCGCCACACCTGTGATTATTGGAGCCTTATCCTCCAATAATCTCCAACACTATGCACATGGCAAATACTGGACATTCTGGACAATGTCAAGATAAATGTGGTTCAGAGTTCTCTAGCAGCAGCCGTGACAGGCACATGCCTACACAAGTACCACCAATCCTATGGCAAAGGCTGACCAGAATGAAAGCAGAAGTTACATAGGTCATTTTTCAACATTCATACCAAAGTCAGTTCTCCAACTGCACATCTGAAAATATTTCCCACTTGGATAACAACCTACTGAAAATATTATTTCAGGTCCTACCAGTTTCTGTTATTATTTAGTTTACTGCTGCACTTCATTGAAGTTACTTACTGATAAAAGTCATTCACAAATATGTTTATCCAACAGGAAAGACAGAGGAAGTGAAGAAGCCTCTGACCTCAAAAGACAAAACTTTAGCACCAAGATAAGACTCATGCCCAGAATTTTACACTTCTTTATCCTATCATCATCATTCTCAAGAAAATTCACATATAATGCTTTGGTATTTAATTTGCATTTATTCACTGTCTGCCTCAGGTTAGAGTCTGTGCTAGAAGAACTGAGGAACACGGGACACAGACCACACCCTGACCTCAAGGAGCCTGAAATCAAACAAGAACTAGAAACACTGATAATACAGATGCATTCAATTGCACAAATGATCATTACTTTGCACAATGTGAAAAAAAGTATCTTGTGTAAACTGAGCAGAAACCATGGATTCTAAGCTCATAGAGAGAAGACAGACAGCTTCTCAAGAGAATTGTGTTTAAGCCAGTACTAGCAGCATTGATCTAGGCTAGGGCTCCAATTCAGGAAACAGAGTCACAACAGCCTATGTAAAGCTAGTTCTCCAAAGTTACTCTCTTGTCCTCTTACTTCAAATGGGTTTGCTTTCTCTGTTAAGCCTAATCCGGAGGGACCAGAAACACTGAAGACACAAACAAAGTCCGTCGATTCCACACCAAAGCTTTATTGTCTAGCTTGGCCAAGCGGTGGGATCTCCGATAGAAATCTGAAGGAGAGCACGCTGGCCCTTTGTTCTACTTAGTTTTTATAGTTTTGTAAGTGGGAAGTACAGAAGCAAAAATTGTAATTAGGAGCCCCTTACCACTATTGGTTATAGTCATATATCCTTTAACATGATAGGACCATGTTCAATTTGCAAGCCATACATCCTTTTGGAGAAAACAAAATTTACAAGTCAACACAATGGCAGAAAGATATCTTTTTACATATTAAACGGCATTCCGGTATTATCTAGTGTTCATCTGCTATCTCTCTGTCCAGAGTCACACGTGTTAACTACATGCATTTACATAGGAGAGGTAGTTTCCGTGGGGACAAATGCCCGCAAATGGCTATTAGTTATAAGAAAAGTTTTATTTTGGCTTTTCTCTCCCTGCACCTGGCTAGCCATTTACCCCTTTTCCCACAGGCATGGTGGAATGTCTGGGGATCCATGTTTCCCTCCCCTTTGCATTTACAATACAATGCCAAGGGCCATCCTGGTTATGCCAATCACACAGTACAGAGACTATTCTCACAATTTCTCTGCACACCTTAACCCAAATTAATAAAATGTTCTCCAAGCCTCTTAAAATATTAATATTAATTCTGTAGTTTTTGGTACCTTACAACATCTGTGGGTGAAGTGGCTCAGTGGCTCCTCATCTCTAAGAGCAGTTATGTCTGAAGGAAATCAAAGTTCCCAGTTCCTGATCCAGAAGGAGTAGACAGTTGGGACAGAGGTGGATCTCATAAGCTTGGCATCAGGGAGCTCTGGGTTCAAATCCCATGTCTTTGTGTGGCCTCCATTCTCATACTTGTAAATGAGTATAATGACATCTACCTTAAGAGGTGTTGCACTGAGTTTAAATGAGATCACTCAAAACATTGACAATGTTTATTTTGCTCCTGAATCTGCTGTGGGGGCAGGGCTCAGCAGGGTGGTTAATCAAGGCCGGCTTGTTCCAGCTCCACTGAGCATCAATGGGGGCAGCTCCAAGGCTGGGGGCTGTAGCCTTCAAAGTCTCACTCACAGGTCAGTGGGACTTAGGTGGGGCATCGGCGGGACTATCTCCACATGGCCTTTCTATTGGGCCTGGGCTTCCTCACATCCTGGGGGTTGGTCTCAAAGGCAAGTAGGCAAGTGTCCCAAGAGAATGAGCGAGCCAGGTGGACACCACCTTACCTTCACTGATCTCCAATTTGAAGTCACTCAAGTGTTACTTCTGCTGCATTCTCTCTATCAAGGCAGTCACTGATCCACCCAGATTCCTCCAAGGGATAAAAAAGTAAACTTCCTGATTTAAGGGGGTATGGGAAAGTTCTGGAAGACCAACAATGTTGCTGTGGCCATTTTTGAAAAATATAATCTGTCCCAGTGACCTATACTGATACCTTTTCATGCTAATTCCCTTCAATATGAAGATCTACGATTATATGGGAAAAAAAATAGATGAAATTTGGAGACAAGACTAAAGTAGGAAATGTATAAGAAAGGGAGAAAGAAGAGTAAGGCTTTTATGTTGGGACAGGACCCCACCATCATGATTGTTCTATCTCAGTAATCGACCAAGTTCTTTGTGCCCTCTGGTGCCCCCCATCTAAGATGTGGGCAACAGCAGTGCCTATCTTCATGGTGCTACTGTGAGGATTTGAAGAATTAATCTATTAAAGTGCTTAAAGCCATGTCTGTCATATAGTGCTCCATACATGTGAGCAGTTATATTTTATGCTCTCGGAGTTTTCCTGATCTTGGCTTGACCCTGTGGTCAACGCATTAAAAATTGAAACCTTCAGATAACCTGGAACTAGGTAAGCATCTGACCCTCTGAAGAGAAAAGTCACATCCACATCAACACAATCAAGCTAGAGCACACAATATCCCCATCTTACTGAAGAGCGTGGTTTTGTAATCTTGTTGATACTTACCCTTCAGGCCAGCATCTCTTCTCCTCTCGTGGTTTAGTCCAGCCCCAACCTCCCCAGCATCATAAAGAGATCGCACGTTTTATCTTCTCCAGTAGAAGTTCAGAAGTCTGGATCTCTTGTGTCCATCTACAACACAAAGAATCAAATATTTAGAGTTTGTTAAACATTTTTAAAAAAATACTGTGAACACTCACCCAGGGAACTTGCCTCCTTCCTTGGCTCTGGGAGGAGGAACTGATAAAATAGATGGGAGCACAATGAGTGGCCTGTCCATACCATTCTGATCCCTCATTCCCACCTTGGGGCCAGGTAACTGAAGAGGTAACTCAACTTTGTTACTAGAATGTTCTCTGAATCCCTATGCCAATGCTCAGATTAGTAAAACATCAAATAATCTTTCACTTAAAAAAAGGAACTAATCAGCCCTGGCCGGTTGGCTCAGCGGTAGAGCGTCGGCCTAGCGTGCGGAGGACCCGGGTTCGATTCCCGGCCAGGGCACACAGGAGAAGCGCCCATTTGCTTCTCCACCCCTCCGCCGCGCCTTCTTCTCTGTCTCTCTCTTCCCCTCCCGCAGCCAAGGCTCCATTGGAGCAAAGATGGCCCGGGCGCTGGGGATGGCTCTGTGGCCTCTGCCCCAGGCGCTAGAGTGGCTCTGGTCGCAACATGGCAACGCCCAGGATGGGCAGAGCATCGCCCCCTGGTGGGCAGAGCGTCACCCCTGGTGGGTGTGCCGGGTGGATCCCGGTCGGGCGCATGCAGGAGTCTGTCTGACTGTCTCTCCCTGTTTCCAGCTTCAGAAAAATGCAAAAAGAAAAAAAAAAAAAAAGGAACTAATCAGCAATGATTAGTCAATCAGTATTTCCTATCAATGAAGTAATAATTTTATTTATTTATTTTTATTTTTATTTTTTGTATTTTTCTGAAGCTGGAAACGGGGAGGCAGTCAGACAGACTCCCGCATGCGCCCAACCGGGATCCACCTGGCACGCCCACCAGGGGGCGATTGCTCTGCCCATCCCGGGCATCGCTCTGTCGCGACCAGAGCCACTCTAGCGCCTGGGGCAGAGGCCAAGGAGCCATCCCCAGCGCCCGGGCCATCTTTTGCTCCAATGGAGCCTCGGCTGTGGGAGGGGAAGAGAGAGACAGAGAGGAAGGAGAGGGGGAGGGGTGGAGAAGCAGATGGGCACCTCTCCTGTGTGCCCTGGCCAGAAATCGAACCTGGGACTTCCGCACGCCAGGCCGACGCTCTACCACTGAGCCAACCAGCCAGGGCCTTATTTTTTTCTTTACAGGGACAGAGAGAGAGAGTCAGAGAGAGGGATAGATAGGGATAGACAGACAGGAATGGAGAGTGATGAGAAGCATCAATCATCAGTTTTTTGTTGCGACACCTTAGTTGTTCATTGATTGCTTTCTCATATGTGCCTTGATCGGGGGGCTTCAGCAGACTGAGTAACCTGTTGCTTGAGCCAGCGACCTTGGGTCTAAGCTGGTGAGCATTTTTATTTTGATCAAGCCAGATGAGCCCGCGCTCAAGCTGGCAACCTCGAGGTCTCGAACCTGGGTCCTCGGCATCCCAGTCCAACGCTCTATCCACTGTGCCACCGCCTGGTCAGGCTGTTTATTTATTTTTTGGTGGCAGAGACAGAAAGATAAAGAGAAGGACAGATAGGGACAGACAGACAGGAAGGGTGAGAGATGAGAAGCATCAATTCTTCTTTGTAGCACCTTAGTTGTTCATTGACTGCTTTCTCATATGTGCCTTGACGGGGGTGGGGGCTACAGCAGACAGAGTAACCCCTTGCTCAAGCCAGCGAATTTGGGCTCAAGCTGGTGAGCCTTGCTCAAACCAGATGAGCCCGCGCTCAAGCTGGCAACCTCGGGGTTTTGAACCTGGGTCCTCCACGTCCCAGTCTGACGCTCTAACCACTGCATCACTGCCTGTTCAGGCTGTTTATTTCTTTACCCCTTGCATCAAAATAGTTCATACAAATTTAAACATTCCTGCAATCTTCCAGTCTAGAATTTAGAGATAGAACTAACCTAAATATGAAATTCCCGAATTATCCCCTATTTCATTTTTTTGCATCAAAACTATACCTTTTCAAAATTAAGTACATAAATGCAGTCATTTATCTTGCAAAGAAACAGAAATACAGCCTAACCAGGCAGTGGCACAGTGGATAGGGCATTGGACTGGGATGCAGAGGACCCAGGTTTGAAACCCCGAGGTCACCTGCTTGAGTGCAAGCTCAGCAGCTTGAGCTTGGGATCACAGACATTACCTCATGGTCCCTGCCTTGATCCCAAAGGTCGCTGACTTGAAGCCCAAGGTCTCTGGCTTGAGCCCAAGGTCACTGCCCGTCCCTCTTAGCCCTGCCCCCCATCAAGGCACATATGAGAAAGCAATCAACAAACAACTAAGGTGCCGCAACGAAGAAATTAATGCTTCTCATCTCTCTTGCTTCCTGTCTGCCTGTCCCTATCTGTCCCCCTCTCTGTCTCTGTCTCTGTCACAAAAATAAAAATAATTAATAATAAAAAAAGAAACAGAAAACCGATCACAAATATAAGATCAAAAGCTCAAATTCCCTTTGACCATCATCACTAATATCTGTAGCTTGGATCCTTGAGGTGAACACTTTTTAATTTGGGATTATATCTTTAGTCTGTGGATTTGATTATTTAATCTCTCTCATATGTGTGTGTTTCTTTTCTAAATAAATATTTATTGGGTATCATCCTGCATCTTGTTTGTTTCAATCTCAGGATATCTTATCAGACATTTCCTCATTAGCATAAGATTACCTCATTTAAAAAAAAAAACTCTTTCATTACTACTTCACAGTCTCAACTCCTCCATCAGGCCGTATAACCGAGCTCTGACTTCCTCCCTTGGTACTTCCAGTGTTAACATGCATTCTACCCTTCCTTCGTTCTCTAGATATGAATTTTTGGCCTGGAATATCCTCTCTGCTCCTTTGTATTTGAGAAGACTAGCTCTCAGGTCTGGAGGCAACACACTTGGTCTTGAATCCCAGCTGAAAATTTCAAAGAAAGTACTTAACTTTTACTTACTTGGATTCCCTATGTGTTAAGTGGGGTAACTATACTAACACCTACTTCAAAGGGTTGTTCTAAAGATCAAGTACAATAATCCATGGAAAGTATTGTTTCATTACAGGGTACTTAGTAAATGCTCAATAAGTTACCTACATCAGTCATTGTCATCATCATCATCATCATCACTTTTGATTTTTTGCTTTTAATTTAAATCCCAATATCTTCTTAAATCAGATTATCCTCTGAACTGCTACTCCACATGTAGATAGGATTACTAAAAAGAATCTCAATAAACTCTAAGCTCCGTTCACATTACTTCCCAATGTCTTCTCATTTTTGCTACTAGATAGAAAAGAAGTTGGGTTAATTTACTGGTCTCCTGCACTCAGGGTGAGCCACAGTTACACAGAGCAAAGGGAGCCAGAAGCAAAGGAAGGTTATCTTTTCTTTTTTCTTTTTTTTTTTTTTCATTTTTCCGAAGCTGGAAACGGGGAGGCAGTCAGACAGACTCCCACATGCGCCCGACCGGGATCCACCCGGCATGCCCACCAGGGGGCGATGCTCTGCCCCTCTGGGGCATCGCTCTGTTGCATCCAGAGCCATTCTAGCGCCCAAGGCAGAGGCCACAGAGCCATCCCCAGCGCCCGGGCCATCTTTGCTCCAATGGAGCCTCGGCTGCGGGAGGGGAAGAGAGAGACCGAGAGGAAGGAGAGGGGAAGGGGTGGAGAAGCAGATGGGCACCTCTCCTGTGTGCCCTGGCCGGGAATCAAACCCGGGACTCCTGCACGCCAGGCTGACGCTCTACCGCTGAGCCAAGTGGCCAGGGAAGAAGGTTATCTTTTCAAGGTATAGAAATTCTAGTGCTTCCTCCATTACATTGCTTATCATATTAAATAAGAATGAGCAAATAAAATAACTAAATACCTTATTCTCATAAACTTGTACAATTCTACCAAGCAACATTATAAACTAAATAAGAATAAGAAAGTAAACATTACAATTAGAAGTAACAAGAGGGATCCAAGATGACAGCAAAGTAAGTAGAAGTTATGCTCACCTCCTCCCAGGTCCAAAATGAAACTGAAACTAAATTATGGAACAATCAACCTGAATAACCAACAGAAGACTAGCTGAACAGAATCTTATAATCAAGGATTTGCAAAAGAAGCCACATAAAGACCGGTAGGAAGGGCAGACATGCAAAACAAGCTGGCCCCACAACCACATGTGGCGGCTGAGGAACCAGAGGGATAGCTCAGCTGAAAGGGTCTCCCCTGCGGAATGAGGGTTCTCAACACCATGCCCCGAGCACCAGAGCTAGGAAGAGGAACCACATAACATTTGGCTATAAAAATCAGCAGGGACTTTGTCTGCCAGTGAGACTGAAGTCTGCTAGAAACTCTGGTGCTCTCTTAAAGGGACTGTGCACAAAATCTTGTTTGTGGCCAGGCATGATAGGTTCTGACAGAGCGAGAATGGATCAGAGTAGACTGGAGTTCTGGGAGGACAGCCTGGGTGGGGTGGTTCCAGGAGAGAGTAGAAGAGACAGCCACCACAGTTCCTGTATTGAGTCTTAATCCCACACGGCTCACCAATGGCATCTTTTCCAGACCCAGTACTCCTTTCCATTCCACCACATCCTGGAGGACAGCATTAGCCCTGCCCTCTCCACTCTGTCTATTCTCCCATGGGAGAACTCACCCTGCCCAGGAATCCGCTGCCTGGGCCCCTGGTGAATTCTGATTGGAGGATTCTGAAAGAGTGAACTCAAGGAATGTCAGAGACTGAGTTGTGTGGCTCCAGAGTGGAAGCCACTTTCCCCTATGGCACTCGGGCCTCATCAGTGCTGTCTCCCATGGGAGATCCACTAGCTCCACACTCCTACTTCAGGTAGCCCCAGCCTGCAGCACTCACACACTGCGAAGGAGTCAGCTGGCTATGGCCAGCCTTGAACGCTGGGGAAGACTCTCTCTGAAAGCTATCCAGGAAGTCCAGCAGAATCAGTGAGAGACTGAGTTGTGTGGCGGTAGAGCAGACGTCATCTTTCCCTTGTACTTCCACCCAATGCTACCATTCCTATGCAGAGCCCTCCCTTCATACAGTCAACTCTTGGTCCGTTTGGGTCCTGACAACTCTTTGAGACCCTGCACTACCACAAACATCCAATAGCACTCTAGGGGTGGTCTTCTGGCTTTTGTGTACTTTGAGACTTTTGCTGAGTGGCTTCAGTCCCAGCACTGGTGCTGAATTTGATCTCTGTCAGTCTGGTGAACAAACTCACCTATACCAGACTCACTGAGAACATACCTCATGCAACTGGCATACAGCCAGAGGCTCTTTCAGTGACTGAGGCTAACAGGCAGGCAGAAGTGGATCTCGAGGTGCCTTGGACCTTTTGCTGACCTGCTCTTGGGGCCAGTGTTGGTAGAAGCCAGCTTTAGTGTACAGCTTGCCCCCCCCCCACACACACAAACACAACCAGGCCCAGAAGAGGCAGCTACATACTGGATCACTCTGTAGTTTCAAACAAGTAGCCCAGGACCAGTCACAGGAATCACTTGACATTCACTTGTACTAGAGTCCCTCCCAAGAGGTTCCAGGACCAATATACATGGTAGCAGGGTTCAGACCACATCAGAGGACAACTCAATTAGCTCCACAAGCAGCACACTTAAAGGGAAATCTCAACAGGCACCAGATACTCCCCTCGCCTGGTGAAGGAAAAATACACAATTCCAGGGAATGCAGATAGTCATAAACAAGATGAACCCAAAAATGTTCACACAAGACACATAATAATGAAAGTGGGGAAGGTTAAAGACAAAGAGAGAATCTTAACAGGAGCAAAAGAAAGACAACTAATTGCTAAAAGGGAGCTCCCATAAGACTGTCAACTTATTTCTCAACAGAAACAATTCAGGCCAAAAGGGACTGGCCCAAAATATTCAGTATTGAGAAGCAAGGACCTACAATCGAAACTATTCTACCCAGCTGAGCTATCATTTAAAATTGAAGAAGAAATAAAGAACTTCCCAGACAAGAAAAAGCTAAAGGAGTTAATTACCCCTAAACTAGTATAATAAGAAATGTTAAAGAGACTTCTTTAATAGAAAGAAAGAGAAAAAAGAAGGCACAATCCAACATGAGGATATAATCCCTGTAAATATCTATTTGCTCAACATAGGAATATCTAAATATATAGAGTAAATCTTAATGGGTATAAAGAAAGAGGTCGAGAGTAATACAGTCATTAGTAGGGGCATTACCAGTGATGTGATACTGTATCTAGCAAACACTAAATATTCCATTAAAAAAATTTAGTAAAGTTAATAAATAAATTCAGTAAAGTGGAAGAATAAAAAATAATTTCCGAAATCTGTTGTATGTGCCAATAATAACTATCCAAAAGGGAAACTAAGAAAAAAATGCCATTTATAATTGCATCAAAAAATTAATAAAATACCTGAAATAAATTTAACCAAGAAGGTGAGAGACCTGTGCTCAAAAAAATTATAAGACACCGAAAAAGAAACTGAAGAAGATACAAATAAATGGAAGCAAATACCATGCTCATGGATAGGAAGATTTAATATTATTAAAATGTTCATATTACCCATAGCAATATATAGATTCAACATAATACCTATCAAGATACCAAAGGCATATTTCACAGACCTAGAACAAATATCTAAATATTTATATAGAACCCCTCAAAACCCCAAATAGGCACAGTAATACTGAGAAAGAAGAACAAAGTTGGAGGATTCACACAACCTCCAAACTACAGTACAAGGCCATAGTAATTAAAACAGCATGGTACTGACATTAAAACAAACATATAGAACAACTGAACAGAAGGGAGAGCCCCAAAATAAACTCACACGTATATGGTCAAGTAGTATTTGACAAAGGAGGCAAGAGAACGTACAATGATGTAAAGATTGTCTATTCAACACATGGTGTTGGGAAAATTGGACAGACACATGCCAAAAAATAAAGCTAGACCACCTTATTACACCATACACAAGAAAAAACTCAAAATGGATTCATGATGTAAATGTAAGACTTAAAAGCATGAAATTCCTACAAGAAAACATGGGCAGTAAAATCGCTCACATTTATTTTAGTAATATTTTTTTTCTGATATATCTCCATGGATGAGAGAAATGAGAAAAAATTAACAAATAGTAATACATCAAACTAAAAATATATGCACAGCAAAGGATGCCACCAACTAAACAAAAAGACAACTTGTTGAATGGAAAAAGATATTCTCTAGTGATACATCTGAAAAAGGTTAATATCCAAAATTTGTAAAGCATTCACCAAAAACAAGACAAAACAAACAAATCCAAGCAACCAATCCAATTAAAAAATGGACAGAGGACTTGAGTAGACACTTCTTGAAAGAGAACATACAGATAAACAATACATATACGAAAAATGCTTAAGCTCATTCACTGTCAGAGAAATGCAAGTTAAAACCAGAGTGAGATATTATCTCACACGTATCAGAATAGCTTTCATCAGTCAAGCCACAAACAAAAAGTATTGGCATGGGTGTGGAGAAAAAGCCCTTCATGCATTGTTGGATGAATGCAGATTGGTGCCGCCACTATGGAAAACATTATGGAGGGTCCTCAAAAAATTAAAATGTGAAACCATAAATTAAATTATGACCCAGTGAGTTCACTTCTGGGTATATGTTCAAAGAAACCCGCAACAGTAATTTGACTATATGCACTCCTACATTTATTGCAGCATTGTTTACTATAGCCAGATATGGAAGCAACACAAGTGCCCATCAATAGATGATTGGATAATACAAAAGTAGTACATATACACAGTGGATGATTACTTGGCCATAAAAAGGATGAAATGTTACCATTTGTGGCAGCATGGATGAACCTAGAGAGTAGGATGCTAAATGAAATAAACCAGAGAAAAACAAATGCCACATGATTTCACTCCTATGTGGAATCTAAAACACAAAATACACGAACAAACACAATTGAAAAGACTCACTGACATAGAGAATGGACTGGTGGTTGTCAGAGGGGAATGGGTTTGGGAAACTGGGTTAAATAGGTAAAGGAATTAGGAAGTACAAATTGGCAGTTACAGAACAGTCATAGCAGTATAAAAGTATAGCATAGGGAATCCAGTCAATAATATTGTAATAACTGTGTATGCTGCCAGGTGGGGTGGGCACTGTAATGTTGGAGGGACCACTTTGTAAAGTGTATGATTATCTATGCCGTACACCTGAAACTAATACAAAGTAATATTTTTTTAAAACAAAAGTAAAATGTCCTTCGAAAAAAAGTGATGTCAAGAGAAAACCTTATCATTTCCCTTTAAGTGTCTCCAACAGACTTCTGAAGTGTTCTTGAACATTTTTACACGTAAAAGGAAAGATTTGTACAGTTATTCAGTATTCCACAGATTATTATTAGTTTACTTAGTTGTCAATATTTTATTCTCTATTTTAAACCTATAGCATTGTTTTTCTATTTTAAGTTCATATTTTCCTCAGCTCACCAAAAATGATCAATAAAAAGGACTGACAATTTGGAGAAAAAAAGAAGTAACAAGCCTATTTTAATATAGCATGAGGCTGTGCTGAAACTAAGTCACTCCTTGAAAACTAAATGTGGTGGAGTTACATCTTCTGTGAAGGGAGGGGCTAAAGTAAGAGAACAAATCAGGAATTGTCCTTAGACTTAATCTGCTGTATTGAGAGGCACCCATGATAAGACCACCTGGGAAAACAGGAGATGGTGGTGTCCCACATTGTGCGGACTGTAGGACATCCACTCGCTGAGTGGAACACAGGTGGAACTACTCACACAATTCTGATTGTCTCAGTCTCTCTTCTACTCTGAATTCTCCCTCCACATGTCTCTATGAACTGCTGTGCAGCTTTCATTCACCCTCACCACTAGACCGTACTTGGGCTTCACTTGGGGCAAAGACATTGTCCACGCCCTCAGTCCCTCTGCTCCTTCCTCATATCCTGCAACCATTCAAATTTTTGGGATGACTTGGTCCCAAGGCAAATTAAATAAACACAAATCAAAGGCAGGCACTGAAATGACCTGGCAGAACTTGGTTACAAGGTTCACGTCGTCAGGGGCTCACACTAGTGACTGCACACCTGAGACCTTTTTTCAAACCCATGCCCAGGTCACACCTCAAATCAATTACAGAATTTCTGGGGGTGTGACCTATGTAGCCCTATTTTCGAGCCCACTGGGGTGATTCCAGTGTACAGCAAAAGTTGAGAACCAGTGACCTAAGGATAAATGGCTTTCAAACTCTTTTCACTTCTGTTTAGAGTAATATATACATTTCACATCATGACCCATCCCAAAACACACAAATACAAACCAAAAAAAAACATTATATATACTACAGCACGGGTCCCCAAACTTTTTACACAGGGGGCCAGTTCACCGTCCCTCAGACCGTTGGAGGGCCGGACTATAAAAAAAACTATGAACAAATCCCTATGCACACTGCACATATCTTATTTTAAAGTAAAAAAACAAAACGGGAACAAATACAATATTTAAAATAAAGAACAAGTACATTTAAATCAACAAACTGACCAGTATTTCAATGGGAACTATGGGCCTGCTTTTGGCTGAGATGGTCAATGTCCGGTTCCATATTTGTCACTGCTAGCCGTAACAAGTGATATGAAGCGCTTCCGGAGCCCTGACGCGTGCGTGCGTGCGTCCGCGTCACCGGAAGTAGTACTGTACGAGAGCGACGCCGCGCTTTGCGGCGCTACCACATACAGTGCTCCTCTCACTGACCACCAATTGAAAGAGGTACCCCTTCTGAAGTGTGGCGGGAGCCGGATAAATGGCCTCAGGGGGCCGCATGTGGCCCCCAGGCCATAGTTTGGGGACCCCTATACTACAGTATACTTAAGTCTTACTCCTAGCTACACTTTCTGATGTTTTCCATTCCACTCATAGACCACTAGGGGGGGTCATGGCCCACAGTTTGAAAAACACTGCCTTAGATGACCCAGAATATTGTTAAATGAATTATTAAATATTATCCTTGAAATAAAAAACATATTTCAAAAACTTTTAGCCCTGGCCGGTTGGCTCAGCGGTAAAGCGTCGGCCTGGCGTGCGGGGGACCCGGGTTCGATTTCCGGCCAGGGCACATAGGAGAAGTGCCCATTTGCTTCTCCACCCCCCCCTCCTTCCTCTCTGTCTCTCTCTTCCCCTCCCGCAGCCAAGACTCCATTGGAGCAAAGATGGCCCGGGCGCTGGGGATGGCTCCTTGGCCTCTGCCCCAGGCGCTAGAGTGGCTCTGGTCGCGGCAGAGCGACGCCCCGGAGGGGCAGAGCATCGCCCCCTGGTGAGCAGAGCATTGCCCCTGGTGGGCGTGCCGGGTGGATCCCGGTCGGCGCATGCGGGAGTCTGTCTGACTGTCTCTCCCCGTTTCCAGCTTCAGAAAAATACAAAAACAAAAACAAACAAACAAAAAAAAAACCTTTTAAAGAGGGTTTTTGAGCCTCAGAAAATAAGTCCCCACTTACAGATGCCCACTATGAAAATCTTTATTATACTCTTGAATTCTTCCATTTTACAAAACAAGAAAGGTCAGACTTATGCATACATTCCCTCTTGTGTGCACATATGATGGTGTGTGTTGTGCTTTGCCCATTAACCATTACTTCATATCTATATTATCACACAACATTTGTCTCTGAACAGTCCTTAAACAATGACACTGTGGACGTCCAAACTTAGAGCTCTCAAAGCTTATTTCAATGTGTTGCTCAGGGGGAACTTGTCTTAATTTTTTCTTGTTCATGCGCCATGGGCATCATAGAGTGTGATCATGAAGCTGGCATCTGCACTAATACCTGTTAACTGAGTTTTAGCATTCTGGCATACATTACCAGTGTAGCTTAAAAATAAAATAAAAAGATAGTACACTAGGGAGGCTGATGAACATCTGGTTTTTCAAAGAAAGGGGTTTGCCATCTCTAGCAGTCTCTCAATAGCTACCATGCTTCTAACAGACTCTACTTTTAGGTATGCAGCGCTCTTCCCACATGGGAATAACAGAATTCAACGTTGTTGCCAGTTTTTACTAATGTTGCTGTAGTGGCATCCTTAAATGTTTAAGACAAAGGTTTTTCTGAGCACCCATGGGAAAAACCCACCAAGTGAAATGTTATTAGTCAAATTCCAAAGGGGCTTTGACTTTGAAAAATACAGTCACTAGCCAAACCCAAACCAACCAATAGAAATGCTAAACTGAGCTTATAGTTGACATACGACATATGTTATCTTACATAAAACACCAGCACCATAAAGACTATGTCTTTATATAAGAAATATAATTGTATATTAAAAAGAGCAGTGACTGACCAAGGCTCCCTTTGGTCAGGATGAAGCAGCTGGAATGACTGGAGATGCGGTCTGAACCTTGCTGGACTGGCCTCACAGCGTGTGAACACAAGAAGCAGTTCCTCAGCAAGGGCATCTGTTTTCAATTTGGTTATTAAACTTTAGCATGGCTGTGTTCCTAAGAGAAATGCAAATCCATTTCAAACATATTGGTTTCTAAGTAAACTAAAATTTCTCTAGGGTATATTAAAGTTTTTCTTCTTTTTTTGAGAAAAAGACAGGAAAAGAAGAGAGATGAGAAGCATCAACTCATAGTTGTGTCACTTTAGTTGTTCATTGTTTCTCATATGTGCCTTGACTGGGGGCTCAAGCCCAGCCAGTGACCTCTTGCTTAAACCAGAGACCTTGGGCTTAAGCCAGCAACCTTGTGCTTCAAGCCAGAGACCTTTGGGCTCAAGCCAGTGATCATGGGATCATGTGAATGATCCCACACTCAAGTTGGTGACCCCACGCTCAACCTGGTGAGTCCATGCTCAAGCCGGATGAGCCTGTGCTCAAGCCGGATGAATCCACGCTCAAGCCAGTGATCCTGGGGGTTTTGAACCTGGAACCTCAGTGTCCCAGGTCCACACATTATCCGCTGTGCCATCACCGGGCAGTCTTACAGTGTTTCTAATCTTCACAATTTAAAATTATTGTGAGTTTTCATTTAATTCCTCTATTAAAAAAACTAATGTATGAGAGGGTGTCTTGACCACAACTATTCATTAATTAAACAAATATTGATCAAGCATCTATTAGATGCACTGCATTGTGAGAAATACTGTGTTTCCTCCAAAACAAGACAGCATCTTATATTAATTTTTGCTCCTAAAGACATGCTATGTTTTTTTTTCAGGGGATGTCTTATTTTTCCATGAACAAGAATTCACATTTATTGTTGAACAAAAAATTAACATTTATTAATATACTATAGTCATGTCATCACAAACATCAGCATAACCAGCCAAACTCTGAATTCCATCAAGAATATCTTGTGACTCTATTTCCATGTACAACAATCTACCCTGTTTCCCTGAAAATAAGACAGTGTCTTATATTAATTTTTGCTCCTAAAGACGCACTAGGTCTTATTTTCAGGAGAGGCCTTATATTTCTAAGCTTGAAAAAAGTTAGACGAGGTCTTATTTTCAGGGGATGTCTTATTTTCGGGGAAACAGGGTACTGAGTCACTATTTTCATGGTGAAGAGAAGAGGCTGGCAGCCAATGTTACCAACATTAGTAAGTGTTAAGAAGAAAACATTGTTCCATAATCCTAGTAAGTTGAGAAATGTGGCGTTATAAGGAGTAAAACAGGTCTTTTTGTTGCAAGATTTCTAGAGCCTTCATGTGAATATGAGCTAGAAGGGTTAAAGTAGTCCAGTGTCTCCCAAACTTCACTTTTTGTCTTTTAAGTTGATTGCATTGGGGAAAGGCACTGGAGAGGGAGTTGCTATTATCAGAGTGAGCCTGTCTATGGCTAGACCATCCAATACAGCAGCCACTAGCCCTGGGTGGCTACTGATCACTTGTAATGTGGGGAATCTGAACTGAGATGTATTGTAGGTAGAAAAGAAACACAACATGGTTTTTTGGGGATTTTTTTTTGTTTTTTTAAAGATGGTTCTAATTTCTTTTTTTATTTTATTTTTTTATTTATTCATTTTAGAGAGGAGAGGGAGAGACAGAGAGAGAGGAGAGACAGAAAGAGAGAAGGGGGGGAGGAGCTGGAAGCATCAACTCCCATATGTGCCTTGACCAGGCAAGCCCAGGGTTTTGAACCGGCGACCTCAGCATTTCCAGGTTGACGCTTTATCCACTGCGCCACCACAGGTCAGGCAACACAACATGTTTTGAAGAGTAAGTACACAAAATGTAAAATATATTGTTAACATTTTTTGGCATTGATCACATGTTGAAATGTTTTGATATATTGGAAACAGTAAAATCTATTATTAACGTTAATTTGAATTATTTCTTTTAAATTTTAAATAGTATAACTACTTGAAAATGCCAAATGCCAAATGTGGCACACATTATCTTTCTGTTGGGCAGCACTGCTCTGTGGAAGCGCCCTCGAAGCCTACTGGTCGCTAGCAGCACATGGATATTGTCCTGTCCTTGGCTTGTGTGTCTGCTAGATTCTGAACACACACACACACACACACACACACACACACACACACACACACACACCAGCTGAGCCTAACACACCTTACTCTCTGCTGCCACCTCCTGCTACAATCCTGCCCATTCTTAAGATCCATTTCAAATTATAACAGGTAATTGCTGGCATTTATTAAGAATTGATCACAGAGCAGGCACTCTATTAAATACTTCCATGCAACTCCTTTTAGCTACTATAGCAGCCTTATGAAGTGAGTGCCATTTCAATTCTCATTTTGTAGCAGAAAGAAGTGATGTATGTGACCTGCTTAGAACAGAGGGCTAGCAGAGCTGTGTTTGGTCCATCAGTCACCACTGTCCCCACCTTTTTGTGTGTGTGTGTGACAGAGACAGAGAGAGGGACAGATAGGGACAGAGAGTCAGAAAGAGAGAGAGATGAAAAGCATCAATTCTTCATTGTGGCTCCTTAGTCTCCTTAGTTATTCATTGATTGCTTTCTCATATGTGCCTTGACTAGGGAGCTACAGCAAGCCAGCTCAAGCCAGTGACCTTGGGCTCAAGCCTACGACCTTGGGCTCAAACCAGCAAACATGGGGTCATGTCTATGATCCCACACTCAAGCCAGCAACCCCATGCTCAAGCTTGTGAGCCCCCGCTCTAGCCGGATGAGCCTGTGCTCAAGCCGGTGACCTCGGGGTTTCGAACCTGGGTCCTTTGAGTCCCAATCTGACGCTCTGTCCGCTGCACCACCACCTGGTCGGGCTCTATTGTCCCTACCTTTAACCCTCATGTGGGTCCTGCACTGCTCCCCAAGTCTGCTCTGAGCTCCCAGCCATGTCTCCCTCACTGCTTTGAACCTCACTGCGCTTAGTTACTACATCTTAGCTGATAAACTTTTGCACAGTGTGCAGTATTTCATTGTATTGTCACTATTTAGAATTTGTCTGATTCACAAAATCTCTGGGGACCAGGAGGAATTCTGCTCTTAATTCAATCTTCATTGAAAATTAGTCAGTATTGATTAATGTAAAGCAAGTTATATACTTGAATCTCCTCCTCTCACCACCTTTTACAAATATAGACTTTCACTGTTGAGTGAGAACTGGGGAAATCGCTATAAATCCCTGCTGACAGCTGGCTCCCAAAATGCAACACACAGGAGCAGCTGGAAGCCCTCTGGAAGGCTCCCCTCTGACGCTATTCCCAGGGCGGCTCTTCCACCCACAGAAAGTACAAGTTCTCTCTCCTTCAGCGCATACTGTACAGCTGATGCTGTCTACTGCTCTGGCCTTGTCTCTAGAGGGGATCCTGCTCCCCCCACCTACCCAAACAAGGAATATTGCCTGCCAAGGAACTGGTTGAGGGAGCGAGGGGAGGATATGTGGAAGCAAATAAGATAGCAATTACAGGTAATCCCAAACACGGACATTTGTGGTCAGTTTAGAAGACTCCTCACCCCTTATCTATTGTTTGATGAAATGGGCACGGTAGGAGCAAAAGAAAGATCACCAGGTGAACTGATCAGTCATTCCAAATGCTGACTTTGCATGAGAGCAGTAACACTTCCCAACCAGACATCTCCTGTAAATTGTCTAGGAACACTTATTATTACTACTTTGTAATAGAAACAATAGTGCCTATGAAAAATACGGACTTAAATTTGTTACATATATTTTTTTGTTTCCTCTTCAAATACTTTTGTGCAATGAAGATACAGTTTACTTTAGATTGCTTTAAAAGGCAATTCTTGGTTAACTTCCCACAACCAATGAGCTGTTTCTCCCTCCGCAGTCATGCTGCTGTGACTCCGTGACATCCCTCTCACTTCCGTGTGGTACTGTCGGAGGCAGGGCACACTTCCCCTCCTGGTGGGCCACCTTTTACTCTTGTATTGTGCTTTGAAAGGACAAGCTAAGGATTTTGTTGACCTTCAACAATCTAAACCTAAGCACTGTTTCTCCAACTAGACTCCGACCTTTTCTTGAATGTTTAAGATTAAATAAGATCCACAAGATTGTTTTTGAGTCATTTCCTCATTTTAGAAACATCTTTCAGAAACAACAAGCATTTCTAGGAATTCAGATATAGCTGTGATAATTTTTTTCAACTATTTTTATTTATATTTCTATTTTTTGAGTGTATTTTTTTAAAGAAAGGGTCAGATCCTTCACTGGTTTATTCATTTCAACAAATATGATAATTGCTGGATTTTATTCAAGGTCTAAGCTGGACAGTGCAGGGACACAAACAGGGCCCTGTTTTTTAGATGTGGGCATCTGAAAAAGATGCCGAACACGAGTGCAGTTTCAAATGGAGAAGTGCCAATGTGAGAGCACCAGGATGCTGGTTGGCCTGCGGGACCGGGAATCAGAGTGGAAAGGCAGGCCAGGTACTGGCCGCAATGTGAACCCAGGGAGCCAGTGAATTCTCTAAGGACAGGGTGCTTGGAGTAGAAGGACCACTTAGGGTGAATAATGAAGATCTCAACTGGGGAACTATGGATTTGACCTAGGAAAGAAGATGCCAGACACAAGACCTGTCACGGAGGAGACTGCACAGAATTGTGGTTATATATGAAGAGGGGGTGTCGGATATGGTCACAGAGAGAAGAAGGAAGTTGGAAGAAGGAACTGGTGCAGGTGAGTGGGTGAGTATTATTTTTAGATTAAGTTGAGTGTAATTTGAAAGTCCAACACTAATTTAAAAATTAACAGGAATAAAAAGAGAATTCTGTATCAGGATCAAAAGTCCCCTCCCTCAAAACCCACAGGCAGAAATAAGAGGATGAAGAGTGGTGCTTAATAAGACTAAGTATCAAACTGCCGGTGTGGGAAGCGGGCAACCCGAGCTGCTGGCCAGACGAAGACTGAAGTTGCTGGTGGGAGTGGGTGCCTGGTTACTTCCTCTTGGGATAAGATGATTCTGAGGTCCTGGGAAGATCCAGACAGGGAAATCCAATAGGCATCTGAAGTACTAATAGGGACAAAAAGTAACTACATATCCAGAAAACATCTACAGTGAGGAAGGTGATAGTCTATAGAAGTCAAATCACCCTAAACTCTTCTGTTTAATTCTGGGTGCCACACTTTGATAGGAGCATAAAACTGGAGCCTGTGTGGGAGTGAGCAGAAGTTAAATATGTGACTACAGTTTGGGGGAGATGTTTGAAAGTCTCGATGCCTAACTTGGAGCAGTAACGGCTTTCTCTGTCATGTGCAAGACCACTAGACTTGATCAGTGACATATAAGAAGCAGGCCTAGAAAAAGGATGAAAATGAGAAGAAGCCAAACTGCAAGTCAAGCAAGGGCTCTCCGGCTACCACACTGGGAGGGGACGATTTCCTCATCATGAAAGAAATTAAAGTGTAGAGTTGGGCAACAGGTCTGGAGGACGATGCTATAGAGAAAACTGAAGCATTCGATGGGGGACAAGATAACAGAGGTTCCTATCAGTCCTATGACCCATGGGCCTGACCTGTGGTGGCGCAGTGGATAAAGCGTCAACCTGGAAACACTGAGGTTGCCGGTTCAAAACCCTGGCTTGCCTGGTCAAGGCACATACGGGAGTTGATGTTTCCTGCTCCTCCCCCTTCTCTCTCTCTCTCTCTCTCTCTCTCTCTCTCTCTCTCCCCCTCCTCTCTAAAATAATAAAAAAAAATAGCCTATGACCCATGGGAGGAGGCAGAGTACAGCAACAGATACAAACAAGAGTCACCTACAAAGAGACAACAGGTGAGGCCACAAGTCAGTGACATGCCCAACATGCAAACTGTAGGGAGAGAAAATAAGTGAACTGTGGAAGGAATCTTGTACAAAATGTGAGAAAAGAAGTCAGTAGAGGTAAAGAGGTCATAAAAAAAAAAGAAGACAATAAAAAGATGGCTGATAACAAAAGACAAGGGGAAGTCCCACTGAGGTATAGCTTACGTGCAGTAACATGCACAAATATTAAGCGTACAGCTAAATAAATATTTTTACACAATTCCAGAAGGTTCTCTCATGCCTTCTCTTATTCAGTACGCTCAAAGGATAATCGCTGATTTAACCTGTGCCATATTATAGATAGGATTTTCCTGGTGTTGAACTTAGAAATGGAAAAATGCAATATGTACTTTTGTGTATGACTTTTTTTTTTAAGTGAGACAGACAGAAAGGGACAGACAAGAAGGGACAGAGATGAGAAACATCAACTCATAGTTACAGTACCTTACTTGTTCATCAATTACTTTCTCTTACGTGCCTTGACTGGGGGGAGGGGTCTCCAGTAGAGCCAGTGACCCCTTGCTCAAGCCAGCAACCTTTGGGCTCAAGCCAGCGACTGTGGGGTCATGTCTGTGATCCCATGCTCAAGCCAGCAACCCTGCGCTCAAGCTGGTGAGCCCATGCTCAAGCCAACGACCTTGGGGTTTCAAACCTGGGTCCTCAGTGTCCCAGACCGATGCTCTATCCACTGTGCCACCATCTGGTCAGATGTGTATGACTTCTTTTTAAGTCCATATTATGTCTATGAGATTCATTCCTGTTGTTGGGTGTGTCAGTAGCTCATTCCTTTCCATCACTGTGTAGATAAAAGAAGTTTCCAGTTTGGGGCTACTAATAAAGCTATTATGAATAGTTTTGTACATATAGATATAAGCACTCATTTCTGTTGTGTATACTTCACAGTATAATCTGTATTACAGGGTAGATGTATATTTAACTTGAATAAATATAACCAAATATTTTTTCAAAAATTTTGTCCCAATTTATATGTCCTCCAGCAATGTAAGAGTGTTCCAATTGCTCCACTAACACTTTATATTGTTGGTCATTTTAACTAGCCATTTTGGTGGATATGTAATGGTATATTATTATTATGCTGTTAATTTGCATTTCTTTAGTGAGAACTTTTTGTTGAGATGAGACCATCTTCGTTGAACATCATCTTTTTCATGCATTTATTGAATGATTTTTATATCCTTCGTTATAAAGTAATCTGCTCAAGTCTGCAGCTCATTCTGAAACTGGGTCCTGTTACATACACTCACATACTCCTGGGTAGGAGTCCTTCGCTGGCTGAATGTATTGCAAATATATTTTCAAAGTTTGTCACTTGCCTTTACTCCTTAAAGGGTGTCTTTTGATGAACAAAAGTTCTTAATTTTAATATCTATGCGTCTATTTCAGTTGTTTATTTATTTGTTCTTTAGATTCCACATAAAAGTGAAAACATTTCACATTTTTCTTTCTCTGACTGAGCTATTTTACTCAGCATAATACTCCCTAGGTCCATCCATGCTCTCACAAATGGTAAGATTTCATTCTTTTTTGATGGCCGAGTAATATTCCATTGTATATATGTACCATAGCTTTCAATTCCATCCTCTATTAATGGGTCCTGGGGCTGCTTCTATATCATAGTTATTAGTATAAATAATGCTGCAATGAATACAGGAGTGCATATATTCTTTTGAATTACTGTTTGGGGGTTGTTTGGATATATCCTCAGAAGCAGAATCACTGGGTCATCAGGTAGTCCCTTTTTAATTTTTTGAGGACCCTGCATGTTTTCCATAGTGGCTATACCAATCTGCATCCTGGCCAACAGTGCATGTCCTTTTTTCTCCACATCTATGGATTTATTGATGATAGCCATTCTGACAGGTGTGAGGTGATCTCACTGTGGTTTTAATTTGCATTTCTCTGACAATGGGTGAAATTGAGCAGTTTTCATCTATCTATTGACCAGCAGTATGTTCTCTTTAAAGAAAAGTCTATTCAGGTCCTCTACCTATTTTTTATATTAATATATATATGAATTTTTATAGGAATATTTTTACAAGAATATATGTTGTGTTGAGTAATACAAGTGCTTTATAAATTTTGGATATTAACCTTTTTTCTAATATATCATTGGCAAATATCTTCTTTCCTTCAATAGGATGTCTTTTGTTTAGTTGGTGAATTTCTTTGCTGTGCAAATATGTTTAGTTTGTTGTAGTCTCATTTTTTTCCTTGTTTCCGTCACCTGAGGAGATATATCAGAAAAAAAATATTGCTAAGAGAAATGTGAGAGATTTTACCGGCTGTTTTCTTATAAGACTTTCATGCTTTCAAGTCTTATATTTAAGTCTTAAATCCATTTTGAGTTATTCTTGTCTGTGGTGTAAGAAGATGGTCTATTTCTATTTTTTGGCGCATGTCCATCCAATTTTCCCAACACCATGTGTTGGACAGACTATCTTTACATCACCGTATATTCTCTTGCCTCTGCTATCAATTTTTAACTGACCAGGTAGGTGTGGGTTTGTTTCCGGGCTCTCTATTCTGTTTTATTGATCTATATTTCTGTTTTAATGCCAGTATTACGTTGTTTTGATTACTATGGCCTTGTAGTATAGTTTGATATCAAGTAATGTGAAACCTCCAGCTTTGTCCTTTTTTCTCAATATTGCTGAGCCTATTCGAGGGTTTCTGTGGTTCCATATAAATTTTGGATTATTTGTTCTAGTTCTGTGAAATTTACCATTGAGGGAATGCTTAAATCTATAGATTGCTTTGGGTCGTATGGAAATTCTAATAACATTAATTCTTCCTATCCATGAGCATGGTATGTGTTTCAGTTTATTTGTATCTTCAGTTTCTTTCTGTATACAGGTTTCACCTTCTTGGTTAAATTTATTTCAGGTATTTTATTTATTTTTTTTGGGGGGGGGGTTGTATTTTTCTGAAGCTAGAAACGGGGAGAGACAGTCAGACAGACTCCCGCATGCGACCGACCGGGATCCACCCAGCACGCCCACCAGGGGGCGACGCTCTGCCCACCAGGGGGCGATGCTTTGTCCCTCCGGGGCATCGCTCTGCCACGACCAGAGCCACTCTAGCGCCTGGGGCAGAGGCCAAGGAGCCATCCCCAGCGCCCGGGCCATCTTTGCTCCAATGAAGCCTCAGCTGCGGGAGGGGAAGAGAGAGACAGAGAGGAAGGAGAGGGGGAGGGGTGGGGAAGCAGATGGGCGCTTCTCCTGTGTGCCCTGGCCGAGAATCGAACCTGGGACTTCTACACGCTAGGCCAATGCTCTACGACTGAGCCAACCGGCCAGGGCCGGTATTTTATTTTTTGATGTAATTGTAAATGGCATTGTTTCCTTAGTTTCCCTTTTTGCTAGTTTATTATTGTCATATAAAAATATAACTGACCTGACCTGTGGTGACACAGTGGATAGAACATTGACCTGAAATGCTGAGGTCCCTGGTTCATAGTACTAGGCTTGCCTGGTCAAAGCACACACAACAGGCAACCAATGAACAACTAAAGTGAAGCAACTATGAGCTGGTACTTCTCGCTCCTCTCCTTCTACTCTCTGTGTAAATTCAATAAATAAAATCATATATATATATATATATATATATATATATATATATATATATAACTGATTTCTGAAATTTTTCTGCTATCCTTCCACTTTACTGAATTCATTTATCGGTTCTACTAGTTTTTTAATGGAATCTTTAGGGTTTGCTAGACACAGTATCATATCACTGGCCAAACCCCTACTATGACTGTGTTACTCTTGATCTGTTTCTTTATGTCCATTAATATTTGCTTTATATATTTAGATACTCCTATAATTCAGGCACAGAAATACTTACAAGGGTTATATCCTCTTGTGGGATTGTCCTTCCTTTTTTCTTTTTTCCTCTTAAAGAAATCATTTAGGCCCTGGCTGGTGACTCAGTGGATAGAGCATCAGCCTGGCATATGAACATCCAGGGTTCAATTCCCAGTCAGGACACACAAGAAAAGTGACCATCTGCTTCTCTCCCCCTCCCATTCCCCATTCTCTCCGTCTTCCCCTCCTATGGCCAGTGCCTTGTTTGGTTCGAGTGTCAGTCCTGGGTGCTGAGATAGCTCAGTTGGTCCAAGCACATCAGCCTCAGGTGCTAAACATAGCTAGGTTGATTCAAACATTGGCTCCAGATAGGGTTACTGGGTGGATCCTAGTCAGGGCGTATGTGGGAGTCTGTCTATCTCCTCCTCCTCTCACTTGGAAAAGGGAGAAAAAGAGAGAGAAAGAGAAGTTCCTTTAACATTTTTTATAATACTAGCTTGGTGGTAATAAACTCCTTTAGCTTTTTCTTCTCTGGTAAGGTCTTTACTTCTCCCTCCATTTTAAACGATATCACAGCTGGGTAAAGTAGTCTTGATTGTAGGTCCTTGCTTTACATCACTTTTAATATTTCAAGCCAGTCCCCTCTGTCCTAAATTGTTTCTGTTGAGAAATAAGCTGATGGTCTTTTGGGAGCTCCCCTGTAGGCAATTAACTATCTTTCTTTTGCTACTTTTACGATACTCTCTGTCTTTGACCTTTCCCATTTTAATTATTATGTGTCTTGGTGTGAGTATCTTGAGTACATCTTGTTTGGGACAATCTGCACTCCCTAGAATTGTGTGTCTTTTTCTTCCACCAGGTTAGAAGAGTGTCTGGTACCTGTTGAGATTTCCTTTTAAGTGTGCTGCTTGTGGAGCAAATTGAGTTGTCCTCTGATGTGATCTGAAGCCTGACACCAGTTATACTGGGCCTGGGACCTCTTTAGAAAGACTCTGGTGCAGTGCAGGTCAATGTCAAGTGCTTCCTGTGATTGGTCCTGGGCTACTTGTTTGGAGCTACAGAGCAATCCACAGTATTTGGTTACCTCTGCTGGGCCTGGGTGTGTGTGGGAGGGGCCACGCTGTGCACCTAGGCTGGCTTCCACCAGCACTGGTCCTAGGGTCAGGTCAGCAAAGGCAAGGCACCCTGATATCTGCTCTGCCTGTGGGCTGCCTGTTAGCCTCAGTCACTGAAAGAGTGTCTAACAGTATGCCATTTGTATGAGGTAAGTTTTAAGTGAATCACTGGGTAGGGGCGAAGGTTGTTCATCAGACTGATGATGCAGATTGAAACTCAACACCAATGCTAAGATTGAAATCACTCAGCAAAAGTCTCCGAGTACAAAACTTCCAGCTACCACCTGCGGAGTGCCATCGAGCCTTTGTGATGGGGTGGGGTCTCAGGGAATTACCAGGATGAGGCTAGTACGGTTCCTCAGGCCCAAAGAGACCAAGAGTTGGTCATGTGAAGGGAGGCCATGCCCAAGCATGGAAGCACTGGTCGGAAGTGTGAGGGAAAAAGAGTTTCTGTCCTAGAGCAATATAACTCAGTCTCACTGATTCTGCTGGGACCTCCTGGATAGTCTTGAGAGAGTCTGCCACAGGCTTCCAAGCTGGCCATAGTCAACTGACTTCTCTGTAGGTCGTGAGCGCAGCAGTGCAGGGCCATGGAGGGTTAGGGGTCAGGGCAGATCTGGCCAGTGGGAAGAGGATAAAATAGATCCTGCTGCAGAGCCACCACTCAGGCTCTGACATCCTGCGTTCATCCCCAAGAGCCTTCCAAGAAAGTCTACATCACAGGTCCAGGCAGCTGACTCCTCAGCAGGGCATGAGTTTGGCAGGACAGGGAGACAGGGAGTCAGGACGGTGCGGCTAGTGCAGTCCTCTAGGATGATGCCACATGGAGAGGAGGGGTCAACTCAGGAAAGATGGTGTCTGCAGGCAGGTTTAGAGAGGGACTCAGCACAGGAACTGGCAGCTGTCCCTTCAGCTCTCTCCCTGGAGCCACAGAATCCTCGCACAACTCCAGTCCACTCCAATCCACCCTCCCTCTGATGCTCGGAGCCCAGGTTGAGTTGTTGAGTATAAGATTTTGTGCACTGGCCCTTTAAGAGGATACTTGGATTTCGAGCAGACTCCCTTGTCTCCTGATGGACAGAGTCCCCACTGATTTTCACAGTCAGGTGTTATGTGGGCACCTCTTCCCAGCACTGAGCGCCAGGACAGGAAGTCCAGCCTGGGGTTGAGACCCCACATTCCTCAGGGGAGACCTTTGCAGCTGAGATATCCCTGCAGATTCTCAACAGCTGTCCATGGGAGCAGGGCAGCCCTCTACGCATCTCTGCTCTTCCTACCAGTCTCAGTGTGGCTTCTTCTATAAATCCTTGGTTATAAGACTTTTCTGTTCAGCTAGTCCTCAGTTGGTTATTCAGGTTGGTTGTTCTATATTTTAGTTGTAATCGCAGTTTGGACCTGGGAGGAGGTGAGTGTGACTCTTACATTCTCTGTTCCCATCCTGAATCTCCCCAGTTTCCTCATCTGAGTTCAGTCAACTTTCCTTTCACATCTTCCTGGGTTTTATCCATTTTAGTTTTAATTTTTTGAATTTTTGATTCAAGGCTAAATATATGGAAATGCTATCTCAGGATATTTAAATAATTAATGTTGGAACACTATATTGCCATTTTCATTTGTTTTGATTTGTGTGTGTGTGTGTTTGTGTGTGTGTGTGTGCGCACGCGCGCGTTTAGAGGGGGTGAGAATATTCAAACCCTGAAATGTTTTGATTTTCAAACTATGTTTTCTTCTGATCAAAACTCTGCATGTTGTCTTGCTTTTTGCTCCTTTTAGAATAGATGTTCTTTTCTGGACAGCAATGAGTTGCAGAAAAGGGCTTGGAGTGGCTAACTAGGTTTCTGATCCAATGGCACCCTCTCCTGTCAATATGGTGAAGTGCAACCTATTTGTACAGTGCTGCTTCTTGGAGGGAAGGGTGTCTTGTGATTCATTTATGTCTGTGAGACTCTTAATTTTATCTTTTTTTTGCTGTTCTTTCTCCACATTGCCCCTTCTCCAATGAGCAAGAGCCCTTACAAGGCTCTTGTTTCCCCATCTTTAAACCCAACTTTCTCACGACTGTTATTCCGGGTTCCACACGCATTCAAGTATTTCCACTCACTGTATAGCTGTCTTTTCAGGGGTGCTGTCTAGACTAGTCACCCAAGCTCCGCAGAATCCTGTCCTTTTCCCCACATATCCTCTGCAGTCTTTGCCTAGCACTCAGGACACAGTGGGCTCCAGAGCCACTTGGCTGGACATAGGTCTCTACCCTGGTCCTTCTAAGTAACCTGAAGTTTGTGGAACTGTCTCCTACTAATACTGTGGGCAGGTGTAAATGGTGGTTTTAATTTGCTCTACTTGTTGATTTGGGTGACTCTTTTTGGAAGTTATGTGAAGAGATTTGGATCTAAGTAGCCACCATTATTCTACTGGAACTCAGAGCTCTATATGTTTAAATAATAATGCCATTTACTACATTAATATATCCCTTTTACTCAAACCTATTTACTCTTCACAATACGGGAATGTCTCAGTGCAGCTATATATACAACTTTAAACAAGAAACTCTATGCAATAACAATATGCATTCACAGTTCACAAAACCAATTGTTTAAAATAGTTCACTATCATCACCAAAACAGCCAAACCGGCCCTGGGTATCAGCAAAAAGCAGAGCACTTGATAGTATCTGCCATTCAGAATGAGATCACAGGTAATATGAATTATAAGAAAAGCCTCATGTGACTCCAGTTGCACCAGGATAACATCCTCTGCCCAAATTCGGGTAATTCCCTGCGACGGGGCAGAGCTCTCCGGGCCCCAGGTGCCACCTTGCCCAGGCACACCTGGTGTTTGAGCATTTCTCCAACTATGGGAGCAGACCCTTCCCAGGATCCCAAAGGGCCTGGTGTGCTGGGAATTACTGCCCACCCCCACCTCCAACCCCACCCCAAAGGCCCTCACCCAGGACCACTGGGAGCTGCTCAGTGGTGGGATTCAAATAATTGAACAACTGGTTCTCTGCCCTAATGACCGTTTTAAGTATAAAAAAAAAATGATATACCGAAAGGAAGTTTACTATTTCATGTATTTCATACTTAAATAAGAATAATAAAAGAGGTACACAAAACTAGATTGTTATAAGAGTTTTAAAATATTAATGAAAAAATATTAAATAATACCTGACAAAAGCAGTAAAACTGTTAAGATATTTCCATATTGCGTAACACAAAGCTGAAACCAATGACAGCTTGTCACCCCCTGGTTGTTTGGCACTTTTTCTCTTTACGTTACATGTTTGTTTACTGAAGTAACACACGTGAGGAAATTAAACTGTATTTCATCAAAGGTATAATGAGTTTTATGAAATGAATAAATAAATATTACAAGCATAGTTTTGTCAAATGTTTTTCACCGACAGACAGAATGAACATCGCTATGGGCATACACTGTTTAGAATACACTGTTGCGGCGGTGGCGCAGTGGATAGAGCGTTGGACTGGGATGCAGAGGACCCAGGTTCGAGACCCCGAGGTCACCAGCTTGAGCGCCAGCTCGTCTGGTTTGAGCAAAAGCCCACCAGCTTGAACCCAAGGTCGCTGGCTCCAGCAAGTGGTTGCTCAGTCTGCTGAAGGCCCGCGGTCAAGGCACATATGAGAACAATCAATGAACAACTAAGGTGTTGCAATGCCCAATGAAAAACTAATGATTGATGCTTCTCATCTCTCTCCGTTCCTGTCTGTCTGTCCCTGTCTATCCCTCTCTCTGGCTCACTCTCTGGCTCTGTGGGGGGGGAATACACTGTTGCGCAGATTAACCTTAAAGAGTAAGGAATATAAATTTGTGATTTCCACACAGGACAGCTGCCCAGGTGCCCACCTTAGAATCCTGATTACAAGTGCCATTTTAACAACTAGTTCACTGAACTCAACAAAAAATTAGGTACCTGTTCTGCCGAACCAGTGCGAACCGGCTGCATCCCACCACTGGAGCTGGTATAGGAATTCCTGGCCCCATCATGTCCCACCCCTCAGGCAGGATGACTAAGTCAGTGCTTACACTGAGGCAGGGTTAAGCTCTTGTTCACAGGGTTGATTGTTCAAATATTTTTATTTATTGAGTTTAGTGAGAGAGGAAGGGAGAGCGAGAGACAGACAGGAACAATCTATTTATGTATGCGCCCTGACCAGGGATTGAACCGGCAAGCTCTGAGCTCCCAGACAATGCTCTAACCAACGTGGCTCCACAGCACTGATTTAATTAGAACACACCTGGATCAGCTGCCTCCCTCCCCTGAATCCCTTCCCCCTCCCCTCTGGTGTTTCCTGGGATCACACCCCCGGCCCCACTAAAATAATTACTTACACCAGAATCTTTGCTCAGGTCCTGCCTCTGAGGGAAGCCAGACCGAGTCAGCCCCTCTAGCCTCCCAGAGCCTCCACCAGGGATCAGCCCTCAAATGGGTCACCAACAGGACGAGGAGGAGAGGGGTCTTGGACGAAATACCCACAGGTCCAGGGACGTTCATGAGAAGATCTAAGGGCAGTGTGTAGAGCAGAGTTCCTGTTCCCGGGGGCACTATTGTGACCATGACCGAGAACTGAACGGGGCAGTGGTGAGGAGGACCCTCTGCAGTCCATGACAAAGGCTTGTGTACACAGTAACTTCTCTGTCAATACTTGTGGACTGAATGAATGAGAAAGAACTCAGTTTGAGAAAACCACATTAACGTAAACCCTGTGAACCATGAAGGGTTTATCCAGTTGACTCTCTAATAGAATGGGAATACCTGTTACTCTATGATGTGACAGAGAGATATGACCACCAGAATGAGCTGGAGCGGAGTCTTCAGAATTCCTCCCACTGCCATCTAGACGGCTCTAGGAAACAGCACTGGCCCCACAGGCTCTGCTGGGAATTCCTGCACATGTCAAAGAAGCAGTCATGTGTGGAGAAGCGAAAATGGTGGAAGTTTATGTCACCATCCTCTTACTTTGTCACAAAGCTAGCAGGCACTACAGGTTCCCTTCGTCACAGGTGGGAACAGCTGTCCCAGCATCCAGTGGTGCAGTGGGTCCTACTAAACCCTGTGAGCGGTCTTAACCAAATGCATCGGGGCAGCAGACAGGAACTGACTACTTTACTGACGAAGACAAGGACAGTCCGTCAGCCTGTGAACCTGGGTGGATTTTCGAACCCAGATTTTAGATGTTTTAGAGGAGGCCGTGCAAAGCTCAGGACTACAGTGAGCAAGGGAGGCATTTAGCAGGCAGGAGAAAAGAGCATTTATAGGCAGAATCGCTACTTTTTTGATTTCTTGGAAAAATGAGTTAATCTAATTGACAGTTATTTTTAAACTTTGCTATTTTACAGTAATCAACATTTTAAAATATGTATTTTGTGCCAAGCATTGGATAAGAACAGGAAGTGTCCATCCACCCCCATCCTGAAAGAGTTCAGGGAGAAATACAGGCCAGTCTAGGAATGGCTAATTATTTAGTCATTAAAACATCAAAGAATTAAAAAGGCTTTTATAGGGCTTTATTTAAAATGCGTTTCAAACCGTTCTTAGTAAGCAGCCTATCAGGAGACATGTAACCTTTTGTGATCATCTGGGTCACCAGTAACCTCCATGTGTGTTTTGGCTTTGCATCCTCAGCTGTAAGAAGCATTGTAAGTGCAAGCACAGGTTTATGGAAGACTGGCCACGATGAAGACCTGGAAGCACCTTTCTTGGCCAAAAAGAAAACAAAATAGTCCATCATCTTTCTCTGTGGTCTTTAACTCTCGTAGAAGCATGGTGCAGGAGTGTAGACGTAAGATTTCCAGGATGATGCAACATTGCTGCTTTTCTAAAAGACCCCCACACCCAGCACACAAACTTCCCCAATCTCCAGAAAGTTGCCAGTTGAAAGTGATGACCAGTATTCCCTCTCCTGACAATAATATAAGTGATTCCTACTTCACTACTTACAACATAGCAGCCCCCAGGGCAGAGGCCACGCTGCTCACCAAGCATCCACATGCACCTTTTATTTCAACATTCTTGCCTTTGGAGAGACCCTACGTGGTAGGTAGGGTTCTGCCCAGCTACATATAGGGGAAAAGTGCTGTATGCCACCCTCAGACATGACATTTAAAACCATCCCACTTGTATCCAGTCCCCTCTCCCTTTCTGCAATGACCTTGTGTGTTCCAGATGACATGCTACAAGATGGAAACAGCCTGCATCCCTGAGTTACTGCCTGGAGGAGAGCCATCCAACTCACATCAGCTAGGCACACACCTCCTGACAGTTCAGGGTTCATTCGCTAGCCGCTCCCAACAAATGCCACTGTCTGGCCAGGTTGCAGCCACTCTTCCATCTATATTACTAGGAGGCCTGAAGTTAAATGAACACAAAGGCCCTGCTTCCTGTTCAGGACCTCTATTATTGTCCTTACTGCACGTGAAAATCCCAAGAACAAATATTGAGTGCAGACCAGGAGGCCATCAAATTTAAGTATTACACATGCATAACTCTTCTAATGCTTTCCTTCGTTGCAGGGGCTGTTCCTATCCCCATTCCACACAGGAAGAAACTGAGGCTCAGAAGTTTTAATTAATCACATAGCTATCCACAGCTAGTAAGCAGAAGCATTACTGCTCTGGACAGTAGCTCTTAGTCATAGCACTGCACAGTTCCTTCTTTGGTCTCAGCACCAGCCATCTCCTGGAGCACTGCACACTTCAGCCAACCCTGCTTTGAGTCATGGTGGTCTCAGGGTGACTCCCCTGATTCACACCGGGCTTGCTCTGCTTTAAGAGAGACTTAGTAACCCCAGAGTTTAGAGGATGGCAGGGCATGTGATGTCTCAGCAGAGAATGAAACACTCTCCCATTGTGAATGCAATTTCAGGAAGGCACGGTCCCTTCAAAATCTATGCATGACCATTATGGGAAGCTGTCTTCACAAATAGTCCTAGGTCACGATTGCTCCCATGTCATTTTAATGCTTTCCTTTTAAAAGAATTCTAGGCATGTGCAGCCTTAAAATTATATAGCTACCCGCATCATGGATAAAATTTCTCAAGAAATAGCTTCCCCATTAACAATTCATGTTCTGAATTACATTACATGCTGGCCCAAGAACTCAACCAATAAGCTTTGGTGTTCTGTATTTGTATTTTTTTGAATTGTTCAAATTGTGTACAGCCTTTAAAATCAGAAATCAAAGCTATTAATGAGGTGCTAGCAGGAAGAATAATAGCTCACCCATTGCAGAAGCCCTAATTGCTTCTCTATGGAGAGCATCTGACTTCCAGAATTGGGCTGGCTTTGCTATGTTCGAGCAGACTTAAGATTGGGTATATTTTTTCCCTACAGGCACACAATATACTGGTATCAATGAAAACCAACTCAATCACATACACTTGAGCTCTGTAAGCAGTAGCTGTGATGCTTTTGAAAGTGCGCTATGGCTGGTTTACCTGCAAAGGTCTTATTTTAGAAAATCTCTATTTTTCTAATGTTTGGATCTGGGATGCTTATCTGAGGCTCTCTGCTTGGCTACAGTTTGACGAGCAGAGTCTCATTCTTTATTCAAATCCCATCTTCCTCAATCTTCTAATCCTGGGATCCTGAGCAAGTTAATTACACCATCTGAAGTTCAGCTCTGTGACCCAGGGGCTAGGGACAGTGACACTTCCCTCTCAGGATGTGCTATGGGGAAGAAATGACCTAGTGTCTGGGGCACGCCCAGCCTAGGCCCGGCCTGGAAAAGCTGCCCCATGGATTGACTACCCACTGGAGAGCTTCCTTTCCACACTGACTAGGGACAGGCTGTGCTTAGAAACCATTCTCTGAAAAAACAAACTAGTTTTGCTGATTATTTCTTTTTTTAGAACTATCACAACCCTTCTGCTCATTGGCTGATGATTCAATAAAGAGTCCTTAGTTCTGTACCTGCTGTGTGGATGAACTCAATAAATACTAACTACTTTATTATTATAAAGATTTTTTTTTTGCGAGAGAGAGAGAGAGAGAGAGAGAGAGATGAGAAGCATCAAGTCGAAGCTGCATCACTTTAGTTGTTCACTGATTGCTTCTCATATGTGCCTTGAGGGGGGGAGGCAATGAGGCGGGGGCTTCTGCCAAGCCAGCGACCTTGGGGTCATGTCTATGATATCACACTTAAGCCAGAGACCCCACACTCAAACTGGTGACCCCGCACTCAAGCCAAATGAGTCCCCACGTTCAAGCCGGCAACCTCAGGGTTTTGAACCTGGGACCTCAGTGTCCCAGGTCAACACTCTATCCACTGTGCCACCACCAGTCAAGCTATAAAGATTATTTTTGTATGGGCTTTGAATGTCAGGGCTCACTTTATACACAGGTGTAGCATATGTTTTGGAGGATTCACTGGATTTAAGTAAGAATTGAGCCAGAAATCAGACACACTTCAATGCCCTGCTGAGCCCGAGGATGCTTCTCTGGACCCAGAGCTGCAAAGACTATCCCTGAGCCTCCTTCCCCGGCTTTGCAGACGCACCAGATGGTAAGTCCTCTAGAAGTCCCATCAGCACCCTCCCTGAACCAGCTACATGGCTTTATTTTCTCTTTTGATTTTTTTATAAATGTTTCTACTTTCTGACTTTATAGAGTTCCCATATCAAAACCCTGTTCTGTGTCAAGATCCATATTCTCCACTCTGGCTGTCAGGAAAGGAGCAGCGGAAGCCGTGGAAACAGAAAAGTTAAAGGGTCTGGGACACTAACAAGGCAATCCGTGGCTTCTCTGGGCCTCAGTTTCCTTCCTTGCACCGCCAGCACTGGCAACTGATTAATCCTCTGCCTTTGGTTCCCAAGGGACAGGGTTCTTCCTACCCAGTGTCTGCCTGAGCTAAGGGACAAAGACGTAGCTTCAGGCCTGAATCTGGGATGTGTCATGGAGAGTTCGTGCTGAGCTTACAACTTGACAATAGTGCAGGGGTTGCGAACTTTTTGGCTGAGAGAGCCATGAACACCACATATTTTAAAATGTAATTCCATGAGAGCCATACAACAACCCGTGTATATTATGTATTATCCAATAAAAATTTGGTCTTGTCCTGGAGGACAGCTGTGATTGGCTCCAGCCACCCACAACCATGAACATGAGCGTTAGGAAATGAATGGATTGTAATACATGAAAATGTTTTATATTTTTAACATTATTTATTTTATTAAAGATTTGACTGTGAGCCAGATGCAGCCATCAAAAGAGCCACATCTGGCTCACGAGCCATAGGTTCCCGACTCCTGCAATAGTGGTTTCAAATCACCACTTACTACATGGTGATTTGGGTGGAAGGTCACTTAACTTTTCAGAGCCTCTGTTTACCCATCTGTAAAATGAGGATCAAGGCACTTACTGCACAAAACTCTGTGGAGACCTTAATAAAATAAAGTTTCCAGCATAGTGGGAACTACTCTTCTTTTAATCACAGAATTTTTATTTTATTCTTTTTTTTTTCTTTTTCTGAAGCTGGAAACGGGGAGAGACAGTCAGACAGACTTCCGCATGCGCCCCACCGGGATCCACCCGGCACGCCCACCAGGGGCGACACTCTGCCCACCAGGGGGCGATGCTCTGCCCCTCCGGGGCGTCGCTCTGCCGCGACCAGAGCCACTCTAGCGCCTGGGGCAGAGGCCAAGGAGCCATCCCCAGCGCCCGGGCCATCTTTGCTCCAATGGAGCCTTGGTTGCGGGAGGGGAAGAGAGAGACAGAGAGGAAGGAGGGGGTGGGGGTGGAGAAGCAAATGGGCACTTCTCCTGTGTGCCCTGGCCGGGAATCGAACCCCGGTCCCCCGCACGCCAGGCCGACGCTCTACCGCTGAGCCAACCAGCCAGGGCCTATTTTATTCTTATAAAAAGAGCTCTATTTGGCTTAATTAGACATACTTTTTATAAGTCATTTCTCATTCTCGGGTATATACATAAAAAATAAATAAAATTCATTGCTTAAAGTTTCTAAAACTTCACATTCAGAGCCCAACTCCTCTGCATCACGTTCTACTCTGAGTGTCTTATGGCCAGGACTGTCCCTGTCTCATCGTCCTCTGTGACATCAAGAACGTGAAGTACACAGATGATGCTGTTGTTTCCTTTAAATTTTTACATATTTGAAAAAAAATCAGAAAATTAACAGTTTGGAATTAGAGCAGCTGGGAGACAATAAACCCCCCAAATCCAAGTGGCTAAATATAATTCAGTTATAAAGTACAATTTACAAAATGACATATCTCATAAAAAATAAACAGAAACACTACATGTCTTTCCTTCTAGATAACACTGTTTTCTCCCCAGAAAATAAAAAAAGCACTAATGATCTGAGATTAAAATCCAACGTCACTGCTACTCAGCCAGCAGCATCCACACAAACGGCTGCCCGCGCGGAGCCAGCCCCCAGCCTGCAACCCGGAGTGGTATCTGTGCGAATAACCGAGCATGGATACAGTTTCTCTTTCCCAGACTCAGTTTCTTCTGCTGTAAAATTAGGTGGTAGGATTCAATGATTTTTAGAGCCTTACTGTTATCTAAAGTCCTCTGTCCATGTAAACACCCATATGACTGTAATTCACTGTCTTGTTTAAACACCAAGTACCACACCTTTTATATATATAACCCCTAGTGCAGCATGTTCATCTGGACAGTTGATAAATGCCCAGGGACAAAATTACCTTTGCATTTCTAAAGTTATCTCTTCTATATCCGGAGACTATTTGTCCTTCCCACACAAACAACAATGTATTCAGGTGGACTCCACACAGAAACAGTATTTTTTTTTCCGTTGAAAAGACAGCTTCTATAGCATTATTTGTCCTTCTACGAATTTCATTAGATTTGGATGAAAATCATTTCCTGTGAGAATAGTACATGTTGATTGTAATCATAGGCCCCAAGCCTCCCAATGTTTAATTATTTTTTTTTGTTTGTTTTTAAAAGCATGAACTTTGACTTTAAAAGAAATAAAATGAAAACCCAGGGAGGCCAGAAAGCCAGGCTTGCTCCACCTGAGCACTGCATTCTCGTTTGTTTTTTTCACAGTATTTTTGAATTCAAGTGGATTGCAAAGTGCAGTGAAATATTTAATGTGAATAGGAAATTCATCTTCTTTTTTTTTTTTTTTTTTTGTATTTTTCTGAAGCTAGAAACGGGGAGAGACAGTCAGACAGACTCCCGCATGCGCCCGACTGGGATCCACCCAACACGCCCACCAGGGGCGATGCTCTGCCCACCAGGGGGCGATGCTCTGCCCCTCCGGGGCGTCGCTCTGCCGTGACCAGAGCCACTCTAGCGCCTGGGGCAGAGGCCAAGGAACCATCCCCAGCGCCTGGGCCATCTTTGCTCCAATGGAGCCTCCGGCTGTGGGAGGGGAAGAGAGAGACAGAGAGGAAGGAGAGAGGGAGGGGTGGAGAAGCAGATGGGCGCTTCTCCTGTGTGCCCTGGCCGGGAATCGAACCCGGGACTTCTGCACGCCAGGCCGATGCTCTACCACTGAGCCAACCAGCCAGGGCCAGAAATTCATCTTCTTAAATAAAAAAGAGAGAAAATATTCCATGTGAATAGGAAATCCCCTTTATTAAAAAGGTCAATTTTCAGCTGGAACATATAAAGTTAGGGGGGAAATATTGGCAAATGTTTTTACTATGAGTAAAGAAGGCCCCACTTGACTTCAGAGTTTAGTTTTAAATGGTCATTATTTTCTGGAACCTCGAGGTTATAGGGGGATCAAATTTAAGAAACAATTTATAAAAGCCTGTTTAATTCATGTGGTGCAGTTTTATGGGAACTGGAATGTGGAATTTTAAACTACTTGTGTTAAGGAGAAAATGTGTAAAGAGTAGAGAACTAAGTTTCCAAAACATCATTTTCCTTAGTAAGTGAGACTGGGGCCACCTGGCCCTGGATCTCCACTGTGTGGGACACCTGCTCCCTTCCTCAGCCCCTGGGGTAAAGACCCCACTGGACAGGTGAGCAAGGAGTCATCTAGGCAGAAGAGGCTGGACTGGTGAGGATGAGGAGGGGATCTCTGTGCTCAGGACACCAATGGTTAGTGTAAGTGCCCTCCTTGGGGCACGTCTCAGTCATAGCTGACTCCCCATATCTCTGTAGTTCCTCTGGTGCAGCCCCAGGCCCTGGACCATCAGCTTTCTTCTTTTCCCTGTCTCTTTTCCCCCAATTTCCACAGAGGACACTAGCCTCTGCATTTAAAAAACAAACAAACCAAAAACCCCAAGCACTCTGCCATTAGTTATGGAGAAAAGAGGATAAAAAACCATTCCTTCCTGTCCTTTAAGATCAGGAACAAGACAAGGATACCCACTTTTAGTACTTGTATTCAATAAAGTACTAGAAGTCCTAGCCACAGCACTCAAACAAGAAAAAGAAATAAAGGGTATCCAAGTTGAAAAGAAGTAAAATTATCTCTGTTCACTTTTGACATGATCTTATATATTAGATAGCCCTGTAGATTCCACTAATAAACTCAGAACAAATAAAATAATTCAGCAAAGTTGCAAGAATCAAAATCAACACACAAGAATCTGTTGCATTTCTATACACTTACAATGAACAATATGAAAAGGAAATTAAGAAAATAATTTCATTTACAATTGCATCAAAAAAAACAGAAATAAACTTAACCAAACAATCAAAAGACTTACATAATAAAAACTATAAAACATTGTTAAGCACAGAGATCAAAAGATATATACAGACAAATGAAAATGACAATATGACATATCAGAATCTATGGGATGCAGCAAAAACAGTGATAAGAGGGAAGTTCATATCACTTCAGGCATATATGAACAAACAAGAGAGAGCCCAAGTGAACCACTTAACTTTACACCTTAAGGAACTGGAAAAAGAAGAACAAAGACAACCCAAAACCAGCCGAAGAAAGGAGATAATAAAAATCAGAGCAGAAATAAATGAAATAGAGAATAGAAAAACTATAGAAAAAATTAATAGAACAAGGAGCTGATTCTTTGAAAAGATCAACAAAATTGACAAACCCCTGGCAAGACTTACCAAGGAAAAAAGAGAAAGAACTCATATAAACAAAATCCAAAATGAAAGAGGAGAAATCACCACGGACATTGTAGATATACAAAGAATTATTGTAGAATACTATGAAAAACTTTATGCCACTAAATTCAACAACCTAGAAGAAATGGATAAATTCCTAGAACAATACAACCTTCCTAGACTGAGTCAAGAAGAAGCAGAAAGCCTAAACAGACCTTTTAGTAGAGAAGAAACAGAAAAAACCATTAAAAACCTCCCCCAAAATAAAAGTCCAGGCCCAGACGGCTATACTAGCGAATTTTATCAAACATTCAAAGAAGACTTGGTTCCTATTCTACTTAAAAGTCTTCCAAAAAATTGAAGAAGAAGCAATACTTCCAAACACATTTTATGAGGCTAACTTAACCCTCATACTAAAACCAGGCAAGGATGGCACAAAAAAAGAAAACTACAGACCAATATTTCTAATGAATACAGATGCTAAAATACTAAACAAAATACTAGCAAATCGAATACAACAACATATTAAAAAGATAATCATCGTGATCAAGTGGGATTCATCCCAGAATCTCAAGGATGGTTCAACATACGTAAAACGGTTAATGTAATACACCATATCAACAAAACAAAGAACAAAAACTACATGATATTATCAATAGATGCAGAAAAGGCATTCGATAAAATACAACACAATTTTATGTTTAAGACTCTCAACAAAATGGGTATAAAAGGAAAATATCTCAACATGATAAAGGCCATATATGATAAACCATCAGCTAACATCATATTAAATGGCACAAAACTGAAGGCTTTCCCCCTTAAATCAGGAACAAGACAGGGTTGTCCACTCTCTCCACTCTTATTTAATATGGTACTAGAGGTTCTAGCCAGAGCAATCAGACAAGACAAAGAAATAAAAGGCATCCATATCGGAAAAGAAGAAGTAAAGGTATCACTTTTTGCAGATGATATGATCCTATACATCGAAAACCCCAAAGAATCCACAAAAAGACTACTAGAAACAATAAGCCAATACAGTAAAGTCGCAGGATACAAAATTAACATACAAAAGTCCATAGCCTTCATATATGCCAACAATGAAACATTTGAGAACGAACTCAAAAAAATAATCCCTTTCATGATTACAACAAAAAAAATAAAATACCTAGGAATAAACATAACAAAGAATGTAAAGGACTTATATAACAAAAACTACAAACCATTGTTAAGGGAAATCAAAAAAGATATAATGAAATGGAAGAATATTCCTTGTTCTTGGTTAGGAAGAATAAATATAATCAAGATGGCCATATTACCCAAAGCAATATACAAATTTAATGCAATTCCCATCAAAATTCCAATGACATTTTTTAAAGAAATGGGACAAAAAAATCATCAGATTTATATGGAACTATAAAAAACCCCAAATAGCCAAAACAATCCTAAAGAAAAAGAATGAAGCTGGGAGCATTATAATACCTGACTTCAAACTATATTATAGGGCAGGGGTCCCCAAACTATGGCCCATGGGCCACATGCGGCCCCCTAAGGCCATTTATCCGGCCCCCGCTGTACTTCCGGAAGGGGCACCTCTTTCATTGGTGGTCAGTGAGAGGAGCACATTGACCATCTCATTAGCCAAAAGCAGGCCCATAGTTCCCATTGAAATACTGGTCAGTTTGTTGATTTAAATTTACTTGTTTTTTATTTTAAATATTGTATTTGTTCCAGTTTTTTTTTTGTTTTTTTTTACTTTAAAATAAGATATGTGCAGTGTGCAAAGGGATTTGTTCATAGTTTTCTTTATAGTCTGGCCCTCCCAACGGTCTGAGGGACAGTGAACTGGCCTCCTGTGTAAAAAGTTTGGGGACCCCTGTTATAGGGCCACAACAATCAAAACAGCATGGTATTGGCAGAAAAATAGACACTCAGACCAATGGAACAGAATAGAAAGCCCAGAAATAAAACCACATATATATGGTCAAATAATTTTTGATAAAGGGGCCAACAATACACAATGGAGAAAAGAAAGCCTCTTCAACAAATGGTGCTGGGAAAACTGGAAAGCCACATGCAAAAGAATGAAACTGGACTACAGTTTTGTCCCCTTATACTAAAATTAATTCAAAATGGATCAAAGATCTAAATATAAGACCTGAAACAATAGAGTACATAGAAGAAGACATAGGTTCTAAACTCATGGACCTTGGTTTTAAAGAGCATTTTAAGAATTTGACTCCAAAGGCAAGAGAAGTGAAGGCAAAAATTAATGAATGGGACTACATCAGACTAAGAAGTTTTTGCTCAGCAAGAGAAACTGATAACAAAATAAACAGACAGCCAACTAAATGGGAAATGATATTTTCAAACAACTGCTCAGATAAGGGGCTAATATCCAAAATATACAAAGAACTCATAAAACTCAACAACAACAAACAAACAATCCAATAAAAAAATGGGAAGAGGACATGAACAGACACTTCTCCCAGGAAGAAATACAAATGGCCAACAGATATATGAAAAGATGCTCATCTTCTTTAGTTATTAGAGAAATGCAAATCAAAACTGCAATGAGATACCACCTCACACCTGTTAGATTAGCTATTATTAACAAGACAGGTAATAGCAAATGTTGGAGAGGCTGTGGAGAAAAAGGAACCCTCATTCACTGTTGGTGGGAATGTAAAGTAGTACAACCATTATGGAAGAAAGTATGGTGGTTCCTCAAAAAACTGAAAATAGAACTACCTTATGACCCAGCAATCCCTCTACTGGGTTTATACCCCCAAAACTCAGAAACATTGATACGTAAAGACACATGCAGCCCCATGTTCATTGCAGCATTGTTCACTGTGGTCAGGACATGGAAACAACCAAAAAGCCCATCAATAGATGACTGGATAAAGAAGATGTGGCACATATACACTATGGAATACTACTCAGCCATAAGAAATGATGACATCGTATCATTTACAGCAAAATGGTGGGATCTTGATAACATTATACGGAGTGAAATAAGTAAATCAGAAAAAACCAGGAACTGCATTATTCCATACATAGGTGGGATATAAAAGCGAGACTGAGACATTGATAAGAGTGTGGTGGTTACGGGGGGGGGGGAGGGGGGAAAGGGAGAGGGAAAGGGGGAGGGGGAGGGGCACAAAGAAAACTAGATAGAAGGTGACAGAGGACAATCTGACTTTGGGTGATGGGTAAGCAACATAAATGATTGACAAGATTACCTGGATATGTTTTCTTTGAACATATGTACCCTGATTTATTGATGTCACCCTAGTAAAATTAATTAAAAAAAAAGAGGAGGGCAAGGAGGATGTTGAGGAGAACACAGGGGAGGGGGGAATGCATTCAGGGGGACACTAGAATCGATGTAAACACAATAAATTAAAATCAATAAAAGAAGTTAGAAAAAAAACATTGCTGAAAAAAATTAAAGACACAAATAAATGGAAGACATCCAGCATTTGTCGATTAGAAGACTTAATATTGTCAACATTACCCAAAGTGATCTGCAGATTTAATGCAATTCCTCTTAAATAAAAACAATGGTATATTTTTGCAGAAATAAAAAGAAATTTTAAAAAACATTCTAAAATTCATATGGAATCTCCAGGGACTCTGAGAAGCCAAATTAATGTTAAATAAGCACAAAGCAGGAGGACTCACACATTCAAAACTTACTATAAGTTACTGTGGCTTTGTATTTTAGTAAGTTAATTTCAAAACTGGTATAAAGACAGATATAGTGACCAACAGAATATAATAGAAAGCCCCAAAATAAACCCATGTAAATATGGTAAAATGATTTTCAATAACATTACTAAGACCATTCAATGAGAAAGGACAATTTTTTCAACAAATGGTAACAGAAAAACAATATCCTGATGTAAAAGATGAAGTTGGTCCCTTACCTTACACCAGGGGTCCCCAAACTTTTTTCACAGGGGGCCAGTTCGCTGTCCCTCAGACTGTTGAAGGGCCGGACTATAAAAAAAACTATGAACAAATCCCTATGCACACTGCACACATCTTATTTTAAAGAAAAAAAAAAAAACGGAACAAATACAATATTTAAAATAAAGAACAAGTAAATTTAAATCAACAAACTGACCAGTATTTCAATGGGAACTATGCTCCTCTCACTGACCACCAATGAAAGAGGTGCCCCTTCCGGAAGTGCAGCGGGGGCCGGATAAATGGCCTCAGGGGGCCGCATGCGGGCCCACGGGCCGTAGTTTGGGGACCCCTGCCTTACACCATCTACAAAAACTAATTCAAAATGGATCAGAGCATAAAAGCTAAAATTATAAAAGTCTTAGAGGAAAATATAGGAAAAAACTTCGAGACACTGGATATGGCAATTATTTCTTGGATATGACATCAAAAGCATAGCCAATAAAAGAAAACAAATAAATTAAACTACATCAAAATTAAGAGCATGTGTACCACAAAGGACACAAGCAATTGAGTGAAAAGGCAACACTGAGAAGGGAAGAAACTATTTACAAATCACATACCCGACAAGAGATTAGTATCCAGAAAACCTCTACAACTGAACAACAAAAACAAACAATTGTATTAAAAAATGGGCAAAAGGCTTGAATAAATATTATTGCAAAGAAGATACACAAATTACCAACAAATTAATGAAAAGATGTTCAGCATAACTAATCAATAAGGAAAGGCAAATCAAAATCACAATGAGATAGAACAGCACACTCATTAGGAAGGCAGCTATGATCACCATATAGCAACAACACTATGTCACAGCTGATAGTATAGATACTATAAAAAAACAAGAACAACTATTAGGATGTAGAGAAACTGGAACCCTTATGAACTGCTGGTAGAAATGTAAAATGATACAGCTGCTGTGGGAAACAGTATGGCAGTGTTTCAAAAAATTAAAAATAGAAGTACCATAGGATCTAGAAATTCCACTTCTGGGTATTCATCTCAAAGAATTAAAAACCAGTTTTCCAAGAGTTGTTTGAACACTCACGTTCATAGCAGCATAATTTACAATATTCAAGAAGTGGAAGCAACGCAAGTATCCATTGACAGATGAATAGATAAATAATATGTGGTATTACATACAATGGAATACAGCCTTGAAAATAAAGGACATTCTGACATATCACAACTTAGCTGAACCTTGAGGACATTATGCTGAGTGAAGTAAGACAGTAATTCAGTTCATAAATAAATAGTATTAAGAACTATATGATCCCATACATAGATAGGACATAAACTGAGACTCAGAGACATGGACAAGAATGAGATGATGCGGGGGGGGGGGGGGGGGGGGGGGAAGGGCACAAAGAAAACCAGATAGAAGGTGACGGAAGACAATTTGACTTTGGGTGAGGGGTATGCAACATATTCAAATGTCAAAATAATCTGGAGATGTTTTCTCAGAACAGATGTACCCTGATTTATCAATGTCACCCCATTAAAATTAATAAAAAAACAAAAACAAAAAAATAGTATTTATGCTGTATTAAATAAGCCAGTAAACAAGACAAAATACTATATGCTTTCACTTATACGAGGTACCTATAGTTGTCAAATTCAAAGACAAAAAGTGGAATGGGAGTTGCCAAGAGTTGGGGGGAGAAGGAAGAAGTCATTGTTTACTGGGAACAGTGTTTCAGTTTGCAAAGACAAAAAAGTTCTGTGGATGGATGTACAACACAATGAATGTACTTAATGCCACTGAACTGTACACTTACAAATGGTTAAGATGTTACATTTTGTTATAATAAAAATAATAAAAGGTAAGAAAAAACCTGCAATCAATTTCTTAGTTGAAATTTTTTATTTGTTAAAGAAAGATGAGAATGTCTGACCTGTGGTGGCACAATGAATAAGGTGCTGACCTGGAAAGCTGCGGCCACCGGTTTGAAATCCTGAAATCCTGGGCATGCCGGGTAGGGCACAATCGAAAAGCAACTAAGAGTTAATGCTTCCTGCTCTTTCCCCCAACTACCCCCTGCCATCTTTCTCCCCGCTCTCTAAAATCAATAAATAAAATCTTTAAAAAAAAATACGAGAAGCAACTATAAGAAAGATGAGACTTTGGTGGACCACCAGCAATATGGCGATAGGAATAGAAAAGATTGTTAAAGTGGGGGAAGGGGAAGACATTGCCTCTGTGACCTGTACCTTCACACCTTCACCTCCCTCCTATTTCATCAATTAACTACAAAGAAATGAATGGGAGATTTTAGCGCGCAAGAAGAATTGAGGTTTGAGAATGCCTGGGGAAGTCTTCTTCTTCTTTTTTTTTTTTTTAAGACTTTATTTATTTATTTTAGAGAGGACAGAAGGAGGGGAGAGAGAGAGAGAGAGAGAGAGAGAGAGAGAGAAGAGGGGAGGAGCAGGAAGCATCAACTCCCATATGTGCCTTGACCAGGTAATCCCAGGGTTTTGAACCGGCGACCTCAGCACTCCAGGTCAACGCTTTATCCACTGTGCCACCACAGGTCAGGCACCTGGGGAAGTCTTTAATAAAGTATAAGCATCACAAAAAATATTTGTTAGATGGAAACTAAAACCAGATTTCCCGCACATTTCTCTACAGCTGTGGCAGGAGCTGAGCTGGAGGCGTGGACAAGCCCAGGAGGATGGGCTCCCAGATGCCCTGAATCCATACTCACCTAAACCATGGTGGGTCACATGATGGTAGTGTCCCCTAGACTGCTGACTTGTAGGGAATGGCTACATACACCTTGGCACGAGGAGCTTGGGCTCTGCCAATGGATGCACCTGCGTCTAAACCCTATTCCAACACTGATTAGCTTGACCTTGAGCAGGTTACTTATGCTATCTACGCCTCTGTTTTCCCAATATAAAATGGGTATGATAAGTGTACCCATCTTTAAGACTGTCACCTAGAGCACTTAATAAAATGCTGCATGGACCATTCCAACCCTAGGCATGACGCACAAATACTTAATAAATGTTAGCTCTCATGATGACTACTGCTATCACCCCTCAGCACTCTATCAACAGTCTCCTGCCAAAATCAAGTGGTCTCCTCAGCTGGAAGGCGCATCTGCACCAGCCTCAGAAACCCTGTGAGAGGGAGCCACATATGAATGTCTTAAGCCCCAACTTCCAAAGGAGCTCTGTTTGCAGGGAACATATGCAGCTAAGTGAAATGAACCAGCAGCTAAGCCTTGAGCGGCAACGTTTTCATACTTTGAATGCCATATTTTAGAGGCATAAATTCTGCAATTACTAGGCCCTGGCCAGTTGGCTCAGTGGTAGAGCATCAGCCTGGCGTTTGGATGTCCTGGGTTTGATTCTCGGTCAGGGTACACAGGAGAAGCATCCATTTGCTTCTTCACCCCTGCCCCTCTTGCTTCTCTCTCTCTCTCCTCTCTCTCTCTAAAATGAATACATAAAATTAAAAAAATTTTTTCTGCACTTACTATTATCCTGTTCCATGTTACTCTAGGGCAGTGGTTCTCAAAGTGTGCGCCAGGGCACACTGGTGCGCCCTAGAAGATTTCCAGGTGCACCCTATGGTATTCCAGAGAAATATGTGCCTGTTGGGGACCAAAAATCCAACAGGATTTTTGGAGTATAGATTTTTGGGGGACAGAGGTGTGGGGAATTGGCTGTAAGCTGACAGTCTACCCAACCCCCTCCGCACTTGCCTGATTAGGTTGCAAAAGGCTGTTAAGCTGTGGTGCTGGATTGTTTACACTACCCCCCATGTTCCCTGGAAAGACTAGAGGCAAGTTTCTTCTATCCTGTGTTTGGTGTAAAGTTAAGATGATATGTATGGTGGGAGTTTTGGATTGATGATTAAACATAAGGAACTGTCTCTTGAAGCCTTTTGGATTTCTATAAAAGAATATGTGGCAATATCTAAAAAAGCTTTGAACATTTTACTGTAATTTTCAACATCCTATTTATGTGAATTAGGATTTTCTACACTCAACACAATTAAGAGTAAAAAGAGAGGAATTCTTTAATGTATTGACAAAGAAATGAGTTTGCCTTTCAAATATATGTCCAAACACTGAAGAAATCACTAGGACACATCAGGCTCATGTTTCTCATAAACACAAGAATGAAAAAACTTAACACATTCAAGCCAGGACCTGCTGAATTTACTAAATCTTACTAAGAATGTATCTATATACATAAAAAAATAACATTTTTGTTGCTTTTTTATTTTTAACCCCTCTTTTTTATGAATTCTAAAAAGCTCATAACTCAAAAAATGTAACATAAAAATGTTTTTTAATGTCAGAATAAATTTAATTTTGTCATATTTATTTCGTTTAATTACTATAAAAGCATGCTTGGACTTCATATTTTTTTTCTTTAATATTTGACTTAATTATTATAACATATTTCTCAGAAATTTGTATATAGTGCGCCTACAATTATTTGTGGGATTTTAAATGCGCCCCAACTTCAAAAAGTTTGAGAACCACTGCTCTAGGGCAACATCTTCATACTCTTCTTTCCTTAGGCAATGTTATCCTCTCCTGGCTTTATATATATTAAAAACAGCTAACATGGTATTTGCAGCCCAAAGCTCCCTTTTACGCTCTAGATCCTGGTTCTAGCACCCTGGACTCCTCTGCTGGGTTTTCACAGACACATTACAGTATCTTATACAAAATGGGACTCTTTGCTGTCACTCTCCTCCTCCCAGATTTACCGTCTTCTTCAATGGCACTTCCATTAACCCGAGTGCTCACGCGAGAAGCTCAAGGCCGTCCTGGAGCCACTCTCTCTGCAGCCCTCACGTCAAATTCATCACAGAGCTCTGCTGGGTCGTTCTTGAAATTTTGTCTCTAATTCTTTCTCAGAGTCTAAAGTCACTCTGAAGGATCACAGTTTTCTCCCATCTGGTCTCCTTGAGGTCACCCCTGCTCCACTGAAATCCTTTCTGAAACCAGCAGTAAGGGTAATTTTTTGAAGATAAAATTGTATTGTATCAGCCTCCTCAAATAACATTATGATGCTTGGATGGAGACGATGGCCATGAAGATCTAGGAAGTACAAAAGTGGGTATCCTGGCCCTGGCTGGTTTGCTCAATGGTAGAGCATTGGCCCAGTGTGTGGATGTCCCAGGTTTGATTCCCAGTCAGGGCACACAGGAGAAGTACCCATCTGCTTCTCCATCCCTCCCCCTCTCACTTTCTCTCTCTCTCTCTCTTCCCCTCCTTCAGCCATGGCTCGATTGGAGCAAGTTGGCCCCAGGTGCTGAAGATGACTTCATGACTCCATCTCGGGCACTAAGAAGAGCTCGGTTGCTGAGCAATGGAGCAACACCCCCAGATGGGAAGACCATCATCCCCTAGTGGGCTTGCTGGGTGCATCTTGGTTGGGGTGCATGCAGGAGTCTGTCTCTGCCTCACCTCCTCTCACTGAATAATAATAATAAAAAGTGGATATCCCATCTGTTCAGTACCTAACACAGAGTAGATACTCAATAGTACTTTGAATTAATGCAAGGGTGTCAATCCCTTCTGCCCTTTTTCTAGAATAGGAATGACCTGCTATAAGCACTTCCAATTCCTTCATGTGCCACAGTGGCAGAAGATAGTGGAAATCATGGTTTTCCTGATTACACACTCCTCTCCCATTTTCTGCATCTCTGGCTCTTGGTCTTTTCCCCCACTTCTTATTTAACTGCAAATTATTGCTTTTGTCACATGCTGCTCCAAGAAAAATACAATGTGCCCCATCCACATTCCTATCTTTCTTTGAAAACATAACTCACAGTGGGTTCCAACAACTGCTTTGTGTGACTCCATCCCATCCATCCTCTTGAGCAATCCCAGGGGTCTCCCTCCTGCTCCATGAGTTAATGTAGGGAAACATCTTCATACCCTTTCCCCAGGCAATTTTATCCTCTCCTGAACTGTGCACGGGTGCTGGGGGGAGGGGAGAGAATTGATAATGGGGTCAGTTTTAGACACATTATGTAAGCTGAGTTCAGGACTCTGCCTCTATCAATTTTCTGAGGGAAAAAGAAGAAAACCTGGAAACACCTCCAAATACTGCCCAGACATGAGAGCAGTCCTTCTACAGGACAGAACCCCAGAGTTAGAACGAAGGAACCTCCAAGGTCACGGAGACTGCTGCTGGTCAGGGGAAGGCAAGGGAATAGCCCCGGCTTATATAAAGCTCAATTCACTTTTTGTTTTTGTATGTTGTAGTAATATAATGTTATAGTAATTAAATATATAGAAATACAAAAAATATGGAAGAAATACAAAAAAGTAATTAAAATATAATACTAAAATTAATTAAGGAAATTAAATAAACTTATGCCATCTGGATAGGAATTAATATAGTGTGTGCAGACGTGATAAACAGACTCTGACTTTCGAGCAGGGCCCAGTTAGTGTGTGTATGTGTGTGTGAAGTTATACATAGATAAGAAGTGGCTTGATGTCATAACTCTGTAAGTTAACATAAACAAGAAGCTTCCCTAGGAACATCTTAAAAGTGGCTTGATGTAACATTTCAGTAGATTAATATAAAAAAGGCTTCCTGCAAGGAACTCCCAAAAAGGTGAGTTGTGGTGATAATCCTGTAGACTGACACCTGTTATAAGGCGTAGGCCAGTAAAGGTACTAAAGCTGAGGGCCCCCCTGCTGTGGTAGTCGACCAGACTCCAGCGTGAACCTGGACTGTCTCCATGGCACTCTGAGCTCAGAGCAAAGACAGCCGAGAGGAGCACGCCGACGGGGGCCCTTTAAGCTGTACCCAGACATGCCAGAAGGATTTGTAACAAATTGCCTGTGTGATTCTTGCAACTTTGTATGTCGTTCTTGTATTTTTCCTCTGGTGGCAGTTAGTGTTGGCACTGATAAGTAGAATCCTCATAGCCGCCTCAAGAGTAGTCTCGAAGAAGCTGCCAGCCCTGCTGATAAACAGGAGTGTCCCACTGCATGGGGAAGTCGAATCAGGGACGCCTGATTGACATAGAACTTGAGCTCTCCTGGGACAACGTATTACATGTACATCACATAGTATAATAGTTATATAAAACATTTTAAAAATTTTTTATTGAAGGTCTAGAATTGGTAAGAAAGGAGGGCAGGTACTTGTGTCAGATGCTGCTGGAAGCTGGAAGGATATGGGGACCCCAAACTGATCACTGGATCTGGCAACACAGAGGTCTTGGTGGCCTTGACAAAATCAGTTTAGGGTACGACATCTGGATGGGAGTGAATCTAGGAAAAGCAGAAGGAGGGGAAGTGGAGACAGGAAGCCCCGACACCTTGGTGAAGAGCTCTGTTGTGACGTGAAGTCGAGGAGAAGGGGCAGATGGTAGATGTGGAGTCAGGGAAGGTTCTCTAAAGATGGGAGACATTACAGTAAGATTGTGCCGGATGGAAACTACCTAGTGGGGGGGGGGGCTGGTGATTTAGGATGGAGAGGGACAACTGTTGGAGTATGTGAGAAGTAGGGGTTGACCCTGCGGAGAAGCACAAGTGTTTTATCCGTTGCGGCAGGAGGGGCGGCACAGCTCGTGGCACGGGCGCAGGTCTACTGGTGGAAGTTCTGATGAAGTCTAGTTTCTAAGTAAAAGAAGAGGTAAGGTCATCAACTGAGAGTAAGGGGGGCAGGAGGATCTGGGAGGTTTGAGAAGGGAAGAATCGGAGTGAAATAATAATCCCAGTATCTTTTTGTCAAAACCCATTAGTGGGCTGTGAAATCAAGTTAGAAGGTTGCCCTCAGCACATTTTATGTAAATGAAATAGGGTGGGATCAGAGAGAAAAGGAAATATCAGGGTAATAAATGTTAGCTACCAAAATTTTATTTCACTACTTTGTATACATATAAATGTAATAATAATAATCGGCTGTCAAAGACTGATCTGAAGAAGTGGACCGACTAATAAATGGAGTTGACCCCTAGAGATCAAGAGCCATGAAGCCTTAGATGTGCCCATGGTCTCCCACCCATGCCCATCTGCCTGGTACAGGCACAGACTGGGGGGCATGCGTTAGCCTGGACTGGGTTTAGTCAGGGGAGTCCCTGGAAGAGGTTTATGCAAAGGAAGGGTTATAATCCCAGACCTGGAAAGGAGGCATGTGCGGATATGACTTGAAAGAGGGACAGTGACCTGGTGGCAGGGTCAATGGATTATAGAGCATCGTGGATTATAGAACCAAAACTACTCCACAAGAAAAACTAGATTTTACATTTCCTCCTCATGGCTGAGGGCAAGGAGGATTGTGTCCCTTCACCAGCGTTCATCAAAGAAATTTTCTGCTAAATGACTTATTGGAAATGCTTTATCAGAGGACTTTCCCCTTTCTGTGCTGAGCTTTTCAGATGGTGTGTAAGATGGTTGAAGTCAACAGGTGTCATATCTTGGCCAATTTCCCCAGCACTCATCAAAGATTTCTTTCCTTCAAAGCAGTTTTGATAAATTAAACGACAGTCATATCATGGTGCAGTGCCTTCAGTTCAGTCACCCTCAACAGCTACTCGGCTCTGTTTATTAGTTTTTATCCCTGTCTCTAGAAGGATATTGATTTTATCCAAGCCTCAAAATCCTTGAGAACTATGAAGTCTTGGTTAGTGTACCCCTCTCCCACTCTCCACAGGTTGTATAGAGAGGCCTCAAAATGTTAAAGATCAACTAAGACCCGGAAGTTTAAATGGATTTATGGGGAAATAGTAGCTAAAATGTTACCCTTTCCAGCTTGTACTGTGCATTTTCTTTTATCATTAAGGTTGACAATTTTTTTTCTCTAGCAATTATTAGTTTAATGATTTCTTGATCCTTTTTTTTTTTTTTTTGCAAGAGAAAGAGAAAGAAACAAACAGAAAGAGAGATAGATGAGAAGCATTAACTCATAGTTGTGGCACTTTAGTTGTTCATTGACTGCTTTCTCATATGTGCCTTGACGGGGTGGGGTTGGGGGATTCCAGCTGAGCCAGTGACTGCTGGCTCTAGCCAGCAACCTTGGACTCAAGCCAGCGACCTTTGGGCTCAAGCCAGCGACCATGGGACTATGTCAACGATCCCACTCTCAGGCCGGTGACCTCTATGTTCAAGCTGGTAAGCCTGCACTCAAGCCAGTGACCTTGAGGTTTCAAACCCGGGACCTCAGTGTCCCAGGTCTACACTCTATCCACTATGCTCTATCTACCAAGGGTCAGGCAATGGTTTCTTGATTCTTAAACTAAATGAAAGATACCTTATAGAAAACTAACGAGATTGGTTTTCATCTTATATCAATAGTTCAAGTAAGACCTTATCATGATATAGATCTTAAGATCTTGAACCATAATGTTTAAAATGTCATCTGATTCCATATGGTCCTGCCATGATTCTGGCTTCTCTACTTCAACCATTATTCCAGCTACTGCATGTTCAGAACAGCAGATGCACCGAATTCTCACTGGTGGTACATCACTGGCAGGATCATGCTAACCTGCACCCCCCTGGTAACAGTGTGCTTCATCTCTGAAGCCCCCTGTGATTGGCTAGTTTGACACAATTCAGCCTGACCTGTGGTGGCACAGTGGATAAAGGGTCGACCTGGAATGCTGAGGTCACCAATTCAAAACCCCAGGCTTGCCCTGGCCGGTTGGCTCAGCGGTAGAGCATCGGCCTGGCGTGTGGGGGACCCGGGTTCGATTCCTGGCCAGGGCACATAGGAGAAGCGCCCATTTGCTTCTCCACCCCCCACCCCCTCCTTCCTCTCTGTCTCTCTCTTCCCCTCCCACAGCCAAGGCTCCATTGGAGCAAAGATGGCCCGGGCGCTGGGGATGGCTCCTTGGCCTCTGCCCCAGGCGCTAGAGCGGCTCTGGTCGCGGCAAAGTGACGCCCCGGAGGGGCAGAGCATCGCCCCCTGGTGGGCAGAGCATCGCCCCTGGTGGGCGTGCCGGGTGGATCTCGGTCGGGCGCATGCGGGAGTCTGTCTGACTGTCTCTCCCCGTTTCCAGCTTCAGAAAAATACAAAAAAAAAAACAAAAAAAAACAAAACAGGCTTGCCTGATCAAGGCATGTATGAGAAGTAACTAGAGTTGATGCTTCCTGCTCTTCCCCTGCTTTTCTTTCTCTCCTCTCTCTAAAATCAATAAATAATAAAATCTTTCAAAAGAAAAAAGAAACAATTCACATATCCAACTGTGTTATGCTTCCACTGGCAGGACCTGGATAGTGAGGGCGCATGTTGTCAGTTCCTGACCTGATGAAGACAAACCTCCTCAGGTCGTAGTGTTCTCCGGTCTCCTAGACCCTCGGTTCCAATGTCCTCCGCTCCCTCCCCTTCCAGTACTCCTCAGGGAACCCACAGCCAACAGTAATAGAGAAAGAGCTAACTATTTCCAACAAAGTATGAGGACATAACAATCTGCAGTGGAATTCTGGGAGATAAACATGGCCAAGAAGCCTCAAAGACGGGCCAATAAGCCACACATGCCAATATTTGAGGCAGAGGTCAGTCAGAAACTCCTGCTCCTCACACCACCAGAGGCCACAGAAATGAAGGAGGATCATTGCTTCCCAACTGTGTGACCCACTGGCTTCTGTGACGTTGAGGATGAGTGTCCTAGTGCTGCCAGTGCCCGGCCTCTGCCCGCAGCTCCCTCACTACACGCACATCCTCACTCCCACACCCGCTGCCGGTGCCCGGCCTCTGCCCGCAGCTCCCTCACTGTACACGCACATCCTCACTCCCACACCCGCTGCCAGTGCCCGGCCTCTGCCCGCAGCTCCCTCACTGTACACGCACATCCTCACTCCCACACCCGCTGCCAGTGCCCGGCCTCTGCCCGCAGCTCCCTCACTACACGCACATCCTCACTCCCACACCCGCTGCCAGTGCCCGGCCTCTGCCCGCAGCTCCCTCACTACACGCACATCCTCACTCCCACACCCGCTGCCAGTGCCCGGCCTCTGCCCGCAGCTCCCTCACTACACGCACATCCTCACTCCCACACCCGCTGCCAGTGCCCGGCCTCTGCCCGCAGCTCCCTCACTGTGCACGCACATCCTCACTCCCACACCCGCTGCCAGTGCCCGGCCTCTGCCCGCAGCTCCCTCACTACACGCACATCCTCACTCCCACACCCGCTGCCAGTGCCCGGCCTCTGCCCGCAGCTCCCTCACTACACACACATCCTCACTCCCACACCCGCTGCCAGTGCAGCCTCTGCCCGCAGCTCCCTCACTGTGCACGCACATCCTCACTCCCACACCCGCTGCCAGTGCCCGGCCTCTGCCCGCAGCTCCCTCACTGTACACGCACATCCTCACTCCCACACCAGCTGCCAGTGCCCGGCCTCTGCCCGCAGCTCCCTCACTGTGCACGCACATCCTCACTCCCACACCCGCTGCCAGTGCCCGGCCTCTGCCCAGAGCTCCCTCACTGTGCACGCACATCCTCACTCCCACACCCGCTGCCAGTGCCCGGCCTCTGCCCGCAGCTCCCTCACTGTGCACGCACATCCTCACTCCCGGTGCCCAGCCTCCTCTGCCCGCAGCTTCTCTGTTCACGCACACCTGCAGTCCCATGCCCGCAAGGGCTCTGGGCCGGGACACCTGCAGGCTCACAGGACCTGCTTGACCTGCACACAGAGAGAGGTGAAGGTGCACGGAGCAGCCCTCCAACCAAGCCTGACCAACACAGGGCTTTAAGTACTTCAGTGAGCTGGCCTCTGACCTGCCCTGCCTGGTGAATCCTGCACTGCCTGCAGACTCTCCTGTGAAGACCTTCCCTTGTGCTCCTACAGACACAGGAGGCTGCGAGTCCCCATCAATCAATATGGGGCACAACCTCCTGCAGGGCATGAGCGTTCCTGTGACAGGGCCGGAACCTGCAGCGTGAGGACCCGTTTCCCTTCCAGACTCGCCCCACCTCTCCACACAGGTTCTTCAGGGCATGACTCTCCTGAAGTGCCCTCTGCCTGTCCCAGAGCTCCCTCCTCTCCTCGGGCAGGAAGCTCTCAAAGGGCTGGAGCCACGGCCTCCTCTGGCTCCACACTTTGCAGAACCCAAACAGGGACCCTCATGTCCCAAGTGGAGCCATAGTGAACAACGTGCTCTTTCCCCCCATGTCCCACTAGCTCCCGACTCTCTTCCTTTGCACTTGACACTCCTACCCAAACAACTTCCGCTTGTTGCTAGCTAGCTCTCACCACCTCATCCCTCCCTCCGACAGATTCTGCTGGAATCCTTTTCAGAGGCGGAAACAGGATTAAGTACCCCTTCTATCTGTGACCATGTCACTTTTGAATAGAAAGAGGTCACTCTGCCTTTCCCCAACCTCCACTCTTTGAACTGACCACCTCCAGAAGGTTCCAGTGAAGACAGAGTTTAAGAGAGATCACACGCATAGCCTAAGGTCATCCTGTACACTGATGATTTTAAGGTAATGATTTTAAGGTAAAATCATTACCTTAAAATACTCAGCATAATTAGGGTATGAAAGGAATTTTCCCAGAGAACTGTAATACCAGTGTTAAGACAGGAGTCCCTCGGCCTGACCTGTGGTGGCGCAGTGGATAAAGCGTCGACCTGGAAATGCTGAGGTCGCCGGTTTGAAACCCTGGGCTTGCCTGGTCAAGGTACATATGGGAGTTGATGCTTCCTGCTCCTCCCCCCTTCTCTCTCTCCTTGCTCTCTCTCTCTCCTCTCAGGACAGGGAACTGCTGGGCTGACTGCCACTTCATATGGCAGACCTCATCCTACAGAGCCAAGTAAGAAGCTTTGAAGAAACCACCCTAGAGGGAGCACCCTCATCAATGGTGGGGAGACTCTTCCTGTCTGCTCATTGGACCCTATTTCCTCTCTCCCTCCCTCCCTCTGCTCCTTTGATCAGCAGCCATGACACCTTGGGGGCGGGGACCCTTTGTTCACATTCTTCCTTCACACACCAGTGGGGCCTAACAGCCAGAGGAGCCTCTGCAATACACCCCTCCCCCTGTGCTTGTTTAAAAATAGCTTCTTTTTAAAAAAAAAAAACACAAGTCTCTGTCTTTGTTCTCCTTCAGATACCTAAATTGCAAAGGGAAAAAAACCATTGCAAAGAAAAATAATGATGAACTTTCATTAAGGTTTTTCAAGTTCCAACTTGGCACAAGTGCATCTCTTCAGTCAAGTAGTGACCATCCTGTTCTCACCAGTGTTTTTAAGTGTTCCCTGCTAGGCTGGAGGGCCTGCATTCAGGCCAGGAATTATACAGGGGAACCTGACAGTGAACACAAAGGAAACTTGGGAGTCCCTGGGAGTCAGCCGGGATCCCACACGCTAGCAGCGCAGAAACTGGAAGCCACCATGTCTCTGCAGAACCTGTCTGATTAGTGTTCTCCTCCCCAGGCACCCTGCTGACCATCAGTAGTGTGGTCTGAACATGCACACCTAATACCTGCAGGCTTTCTTCAATCTGTGGTTTATTAGAAAAAGAGGTTCAAAACTACCCATCAAGTCTTACCAAATCAGTGTCTAGGCTTAACATCACTCTAAATAAATCTCATGGAATAAAACCTGACGGGAAGAATTAGTGGTGAGCGTTGCTAAGAGAAGTGGGCGAGGAGGAAGGAAAAGACAGAGGAAACAGAAGAGGAGGAGGACTTGCCCTGGCAAACAGGGCACAGAGCACGGAGCTGGGGACAGCGGGTTTGTTCACCAAACAATGCTGGGGCTGGGGATTTATGGGGGGAGGGGAGAATTAAGTAACAGTCTTACTTCAGAAACCACCTATCAAATGATTCCAAAGGAATTTAAACAGTAATCTGTAAAACTGAAACCATAAAAATTGGAAGAAAAAAATTAGAGGAAAAATTAGAAGAAAAGATAAATCTTGTGGATGCAAGAAAGGCTTTCTGAGTACAGGAGCCATTTTAAAAAATCCAAAGAAAAAGAACAAACATTTGATGATACAAAACACTAGTTTTTGTATGACAAAAAGTCGTGAACAGCCTGACTCCTGGTGTCTCAGTGGATACAGCATCGACCTGGGACACTAAGGTCCCAGGTTTGAAACTCTGAGGTCACCAGCTTAAATGTGGGCTCATCCAGCTTGAGCATGGGCTTACCACCTTGAGCACAGGGTCACCGGCTTGAGTGTGGGATCATCGACGTGATCTCATGGTCATTGGCTTGAGCCCAAGGTCACTGGTTCAGTTGGAGGCCCCCGGTCAAGGCACATATAAGAAAGGAATCAATGAACAACTAAAGTGCTGCAACTATGAGCTGATGCTTCTCATCTCTCTCCCTTCCTGTCTCACTCCCTCTTAAAAAAAAAAGTCATGAACATTCAGCACTTGGGCAAGAAAAGTCTGGAGGGTGAAATGAGGTGTGCTATAGATGCTGCCTCACATATCCTGGCCCACGTGCTGAAGTCAGACAAACCCCAGACTGGTCTTAGGAGGCAGGGCTGATAGTTTCAGCCCTGTGGCCAGGTGTGCAAGTTTAGCTAGCTTTTGGGATCTCAAACGTTCATGTGCAATCCTACCAGTGAAGGGGACTCTTGTTTACCATACAGGGAAACATCTGTCTCAATTCACTTTTTAAAAATATTCTTGTATTCAAACCAGAGTTAAATGCAATAGGGCATTTGCTATTTTTTATTTATTTATTTTTCTTTTTTCTCTTTTTTACAGAGACAGAGAGAGAGTCAGAGAGAGGGATAGACAGGGACAGACAGACAGGAACGGAGAGATGAGAAGCATCAATCATTAGCTTTATGTTGCATATTGCGACACCTTAGTTGTTCATTGATTGCTCTCATATGTGCCTTGACCGCGGGCCTTCATCAGACCAAGTAACCCCTTGTTCGAACCAGCGACCTTGGGCTGACGCTGGTGAGCTTTTGCTCAAACCAGATGAGCCCGCACTCAAGCTGGTGACCTTGGGGTCTCGAACCTGGGTCTTCCGCATCCCAGTTCGACGCTCTATCCACTGCGCTACCGCCTGGTCAGGCAGGCATTTGCTATTTTTTAAAAACCTGTGGTAGCCCTGGCCGGTTTGCTCAGTGGTAGAGCATCGGCCTGGTGTTCAGGAGTCCAGGGTTCGATTACCGGCCAGGGCACACAGGAGAAGCGCCCATCTGCTTCTCCACCCCTCCCCCTCTCCTTCCTCTCTGTCTCTCTCTTCTCCTCCCGCAGCCAAGGCTCCATTGGAGCAAAGTTGGCCCGGGCGCTGAGGATGGCTCTATGGCCTCTGCCTCAGGCACTAGAATGGCTCTGGTTGCAACAGAGCAACGGCCCTGATGGGCGGAGCATCGCCCCCTGGTGGGCATGCCGGGTGGATCCCGGTTGGGCGCATGCGGGAGTCTGTCTGACTGCCTCCTTGTTTCCAACTTCAGAAAAATACAAAAAAACCCACAAACAAACAAACAAAAAAAACCTGTGGTGATTTCATTAATAAAGAAAAAAATGCTTTATTAAGCAAATAAAGTTTATCTAGCTAACTATTTAAACTAGCCAAATGTTTGGACTTTTCTATTTTACATTCCTGACCAAACATATAAAATCATGTAAGTGAAAACCAAAATGTCTGTTTATCTTACTTACTAGGTTAACCTACTCAACCAAAATAGACTTAACTTGTTACAGGAGGTGCGATGAGACCTCCATTCTTGTTTTCTTGAAAGAAAATTCAATCAAGGCACAAAATGCAGTAAGCACAGGAAGAATTTATTTGCTGTGCAGCAAGAAAGTCAGAGAACAGTGAACCTTGGAGACAAGTTCATGGGGCTGCCCACTGCTCCCCTGCTTGTAAGTCTCCTGGGGTCCCTTAGAGCTTAGAAGGAAGAGAGGGGCAAGGAAAACAGACCTGGGGGGACAGAGGGGAAAAGGAAGACGAAGGCCTGCTCATGCTCCTGGAGTGGAGAGCACCTGGGACCTCAGCCCTAAGGGATTTTAATTAAGTGTGGGGACTTCAGGCGAGGTCCCAGGGGAGGATCTCAATAGAATATTCATCAGCTCTGGAGGTGAATCTTTTAGGGTCCTGTTCTCCACTGATTGGTCAGCAGCACAGGTCGAGGGGCAGTGGGGAGCAGCTGGTCCTAAGTCAGCTGTGGCTTCTCTTGTCTGGATTTGCTGCTTTTCTGGCCTGGAGCTGAATGAAACATGGCTGAGGCCTAAATGTTATCTCTAGGGGCTAATGCTTCAGCTGGTTTGACTTTCTTGTTTGTTCCTTCTCTATGGGGGTCTAAAACCACACAACCAGTGATATGAAATCCGGTCGTCTAAACCACATGGCCAGCGAAGGGAGGAAAGGTCACCCTGGGGGCAAGGTCCTTATTGTCCCAGTTTTGCCCACCTGGGGCTTTCTGCCCTTGGTGGCCTTCTGTGCCTGGCCTACAAGTCCTTGCTCTGCTCATGTCTGTCTGGCTGCCTGCCACAAATTCATCAAAAGTTATAAAATACAAATGTTTCCACCAAGTCTGATTTTTAAAATGGCTCTATTTAGACTTTCACAAAACCATTACAAGTTCAAAAATAGTTTCTACTACAGAAAACAGTCATTCATTCGGTCAGTCAATATGTGATAATGCTGTTGAGCGGGTCTGCCTGTGGCTGTATTACCTTGTGTGGTTCCATTAACATTCTCAGCTGACATTCTGCACTTCTCAGGGATGACATCAAAAACACTTCACAAGCTGGGACAGCCTGGGCCTTGACCAGTCATAACAGATGCCGGCCGTAAGCTAGCAGGCGGAAGGTTCTGGACGGTCCGGCTCATCGGCGCAGGATCTTCCACCCCTTACCTGGCTTCACATTCCCCTTCCCTGACCCCAGATCCACATCCAATGTACATTCTGCTCTGACCTTTCTGCTTCGCCTGTGGCCTCACTCTGGGTAAATTCGTGAACTGGAGACAGCTCCGGTGTCTGCAGCAGCTTAGTGAAAATTTCTATCTGGGTAACACACAGGGCTTTAAACGTAAGTTAAAAATCATTCCGTGTTTCCTCCCCACTCTCTTCCGTGGCCACACATTGCTGACCCCTTGCCACACACACACCGACTGCTGAGTCCATTTTTCTCAAAGCACTCCTTTCCTTGACTTCTGTGACACTCCTACAATACAGTTGTCGGGGGCTACTTACTTTTTTCATGCTTTGGAAAAATCTGAGACAAATCTTGTGATATATTTGCTCAGCATTGGAGATCTAGAAAGACCTGCAAGTAGACATCAAAGTCACCCAGCTACATTTCCCCGATCACGGTATCACTTCCCAGGCTCCCCGGCTCACCTACAACTCTTCTCTGAAGCCCTAAAACTAAAACTCCAGCTTCTCACTTCATCACTTCCCTTAGATACAATAAAGCCCAAATAGCCAGGTTATAGAGCTGTGAAAAGTACTCGAGAAATAGTAGGTTGCAAGCAAAGCCTTTTAAAAACCCCTTGCTTGAGCCAGCGACCTTGGGTCCAAGCTAATGAGCTTTTGCTCAAACCAGGTGAGCCCGCGCTCAAGCTGGCGACCTTGGGGTCTTGAACCTGGGTCCTCCGCATCCTAGTCCGACATTCTATCCACTGCGCCACCGCCCGGTCAGGCAAAAAAACACTTGATTTTAAACAATGGCTGCACAGGAACTGGGGGCTCCATTAGCAGTCCTCTCTGTTCCAGGTGGGAGGAACCCAGTGAATGTTGCTACCTTTCCATGAGTAGACATCGGCACCATCCACACTGCCAGCTTCCCAGGGCAGAGGAAGTGAGACAACTGAAAACTTGGGGTGTATTTTCCCATTGGATGGGAATCATCAAAACTGCCATTGCACATGCACAGCTGCACCTGAGGCATTCTCAGGGAGGGCTGAGTGGGGTCTGCAGGCTCCTGGGCAGCCTGGAGATAGAACTCTGCAGGGCCTGTGTGCATTATCCGACTCCTCCTCGGCTCCCTGGGCTCTGGAGAACTGACTCCCACTAACCAGGATCACAGAAACTGACAGACCAACAATTTACTCTAGATTTACAAGGGCAATTAGGTTTAATGTCCAAAATATACATTTTTACTGTCCTGACTGCCAACATTCTTCAGAAACTGCCTGGATGTCAGAAGGTGAACTAAAAACCATTCGGGTGAACAAAACACTTCCTAAAGGGGACCCCTTGGAACCCTGGATCCAGAAGATGCTTCATAAGAGTGGTCTGTAGCCCAATGAAGTTGGCAAAAATCCCCCATCATTGCCTCCCCTAAAAAGGCCCCATGAACACTATAGCGATAAAGGCACCAAACCCTGCAGAGAAAACGCTGCTTAACATGAATGAGCATTACTCTCACAGACTTTACCACTGTGAGTCTCTTGTAATTCTTTAGCAAAGTTGCATCCTAAAGCACAACTGGGTCAATTCTCCTCTAGACAATACACTGTGGGCCATGTGCCCCTGAGCACAAACACTGCTAGCAGGTCAGCTGTGGTACAGTGACATAGCTACTGGTTCTGAGCCTTGGTTTTAGCTGGTACTTTTGACCTCTCCGGGCCTCTGCTTCTCACCTACCAAATGGGATTAAGAAAACTGTTTTGCCTGACCAGGCAGTGGTGTGGTAGGTAGATAGAGCGTAAGACTGGGATGTGGAGGACCCAGGTTCGAAACCCTGAGGTTGCCAGCTTGAGCGTGGGCTCGTACAGGCTTGCTGGTTTGAGCACAGTATCATAGACATGACCCCATAGTCACTGGTTTGAGGCCAAAGGTCGCTGGTTTGAAGCCCAAGCTCACTGGCTTGAGCCCAAGGTCGCTGGCTTGAGCCCAAGGTCACTGGCTTGAGCCCAAGGTCGCTGGCTTGAGCCCAAGGTTGCTGGCTTGAGCCCAAGGTCGCTGGCTTCAGCAAGGGATCACTCGCTCTGCTTTAGCTTCCCAGTCAAGGCACATATGAGAAAGCAATCAGTGAACAACTAAGATGCTACAACAAAGAGTTGATGCTTCTCATCTCTCTCCCTCCCTGTCTGTCCCTCACTCTGACTCTGTCAAAAAAAAAGAAATGTTGTAAGAAACAACTAAGGTATCATCGGTAAAAGCGTTTTATAAAGTGCCATCAAAATACGATTCTCTGCTAAGGATATACTTCTTGCTGTGTAACTCCTCAATATGCATTTAGAAAGGGATACTTTTGTTTATACTTTCAATACCCATACCTTGACTGCTAATCAGCAAGGGCTATGACCTGGCCTTTGAACTTAGGAAGTTCAGAGAGTACGCAAGTGGGGTCCACTGCATATTGCTCGTGATACACACACAGGCATTTTGGTGTGGTAAGGTGGGTGCCTAGCCAGGAAAAAAGGAGGAGAGAGGTCAGGGAAAGCTTCCCAGCTGAATGAAACCTTAGGAACCTTGATGGACCCTTAGGAGGGTTGACTGTGTGTGTGAGTGTGTGTGTGTGGGGGGGGGGGGGAGTAAGACATAATGCCAAATGACATAATGTGGGAAGCATGTAAAGAATGGGCTCAGTGAAGGTTGACCTTCCAGTGTTGCATGCCCTTACACAAAGGAGAAATGAGTTACCTGTCTCCTCAAAGAACAGGAAGAGATTTAGCTCAGTGAGGAGGTTGTTTCTGGAGAGTGGAACTCCTCTTTGGAGAAGGGGCGGGGGGGGGGGGGACTTCGGTGGGGATAAGAGGGCGGCTGGGAAGTTATCTCTAAACAAGCACATACCATGGCCCTGGAGGGAGTGAAGCTCCTGCCATCTATCCTGCATGGGGGTCACATGGGCTAAGGTCTTTTGATAATCTGCCTGCAGGAAAATGTCACTAGACAAGGTCTTGGTAGCAGTGTGGGCCTTCTCTCATGTCCTCAGGCTCTGACTGCTAAAAGCAGAATCCCCACACCTCAAAGCTACAAATCACCAGCTTTTTTCTCCAGCCCCAATCGCCAAGGCCTCTCACCGCCCAGGCCCCTCCCAGCCCCTGGCTCCTGGAGCCTCCACACTGAGGTGGGAGCCCTGGGAATCACGAGTGTCCTAGTGTTGGAACCTGAGGCAAAAAGTGTGTACCTCTGTGGACATTCATCAAACTATTCTCCCATATTTGAACTGGATAAAAGTAATTAAAAGCCCTACAGTCCAAAAACACGACTATTTATAAAGCCAGCATTGCCTAATCTGTTGCATGTCACCGTCAACCCTCATAAACCCCAAATATGGACCAAACTGAGGGTGCTCGAAAATGACAGGAATCGGGGCTAACAACAACCCATTTTTATTTTTAGATGTTGGCATTTTGCTTATCGTGGATTTTTTTACATTATATTTTATTTTTAAAAATATTGCATTGAAATAGTATTTATCTTAAGTACTGAGAATCACTGTTTATTTTTGCTGCAATATGTACACAGTCCTGTCAGTTGAGAATGCTCTGAGGTTTCCTTGTTGATAATAGCATGTTCCTAAGAAAACCCGGTTTGCCTGAAACCCTCAGGCTTGCAAGAAAGTGTGGCTCCACTGCGGACAGGGGTAGGGTTAGGGTTGGCCTCCTCTGCTGAATTCGGGAAGCCCCAAGGATTTGAACTTTAGCAGCCTCTTCCGCCCCAGGGGGCCAACATTGCCCTGTATTTCTTGGCAACATAATCACAGACGCCAAAGCCGAATTCTGCAAACCCTGCTGTCTCCTGGCCGTCGAGGGGCACCCTGTGGGAATAGAGGCCAAGGGTGGAGGCCTCCAAGTGGGAAGTGGCCCTGTCCCTTCCCGGCAGAAACCCTGGGCTCCTCCCTCCGCCTGCTGCGCAGCCATCAATCACCGCTCCAGTCCAATCGCCCCCTGCCAGGACTCACCGACCCCCTCCTGCCGAAGCTACTTTCCCGGGGTGGAAATCTCCGGATAGAGTCTGCCTAGTGCTCTGACTGGGCACCGGAGCTGTGCGACCCCTGCTCGTGCCCGGGAGCACTTGACACCGCGTAGGCGTCCCCGTAGGTAGAATTCGACAACGGTCCCTATCTTCTCCTCCTTGGACGCGCACATGCACGCACACACCCAGCACCTCTAGCCACCGTGCCGTCACCCCCAGCTGCCCCGCACGCTACTCCCGCAAAGGTCAGCTGAGGATACCCGGTGGCCCTGCCGAGACCAGCGGCCGCCTCGCAGCGCTGTCACCCTGTCCAGTCCTGGCGCCCCTCCTCCAGCAGCCCCCACCCCCACGACCTCCGAGGACGTTCGCCTGCTCATTCCTCGAGGTCTCCCCGGAGGGGAACAGAGTGTGAAGAGCAGCACGCCGCTCCTGGAAACCCGCAAAGCCCCCGCCCGCACCCCGAGTCTTCCCCGGCTCTGGTTGTGGGCAGAGGGGTGGGGTCTCCGCTGCCACCGCCCCTTACCTCGCGCAGGCCCTCCCCGCGGGCTCCAGAGGCGGGGGCGACCGGTGGCCCCGCGATCTAGCGCAGGGCTGGGCTTCCCCACCCTGGAGGAGCAGGAGGAAGAGGGGAGGGGAGAGGGGAGAGGGGAGGGAAGAGGAGAGGAGAGGGGGAGGGGGAGAAGGGCTTTGTGGCAGCCTCCAGCCCTCCCTCGGCTCCAGCGCTAGTAGCCATCGCCCACCCCCAGCACCTCGAGGCGGAGGTGGGGGGAGATCTGAGGGGGCGCGGAAGGCGCCTGCGCGCCCCGGGGTCCCGCCACCCCTGGCCCTAGTACCGCGCCTCCTCCGCCCTCGGAACTCGCAGCCTGGGCACTTACCCTGGGACGAGAACCCCAGCTGCGGCGCCGGACAGCTGGAACCAAAAAGTTTATCTAACCCACAGCAAACTTGGCCGGACCGGCTCCCGACCCGCCTCGGCGCAGCAGCCCCTTTCTTCTGCACTCCCGGGGGAGGACCGGAGTTTTGTTCTCGGAGATCCGTCGCCTTTCTTGCCACTCATGGCAGAGCCGCACAAACGCTCCCGCACCCCTTCCGGGACGAGCCCGCCGCCCAGCCGCAGACCCCGGGCCCGGCGCGCCGGCTGGAAAGCCCCAGGCGGAGGCCTGCGCGGCCCGCCCTTTGTCCCGGCTCGGACCCGCTCTGCAGCCCGGGCGGCCGACGCGACCCCACCGCCGGGTGTTTCTTTTCCTCCTCGCTGCGAAGGGGGCCGCCCAGCCCCGCCCGGCCCGAGGGCGCGAGATCAGCGGGGGAGGCGGGATGTGGTTTGCTCTGCGCCGGGAGACCTTTATCCCGCCTAGGGAAGGCGACAGGGACACGGGGGGGGGGGGGGGGGGGGTGGCTGGGAGCTGAGGCCCGATCTCCTCCTGGAACCGAGTCAGGCCGGTCCCTGGTGAGCTTCCTGCTGAGTTCTCCCCGCTGGGAAGAACACCTTTGGGGAGAAACTGCTAACTGTAGTAGTTGCCGAATTTGCGGGTGTTGCAAAAAACCTCAGGGCCACCTGTTTTGGACATAAGCAGAAAAAGGAAACGGTGGAAGACTTTATTTTTGTTCTTGTTCTGCTTTAGACCTGCAGCAGAAGAAACTTTTATTGGTGTTAGTTCTTGTGAATCCTGTCTTCTAAAATAAACAGATTGATTTATCATTTATAATCTGCTCAGCTTGATGGTTCTGTTCCAAGACATCAATTTGCCAAATCATTGGGCACCTGTTATGCCCAAGCACTGAATCAAAGCTTGGGATAGGCTGGCATTCTGGAGGGGTGGAGGGCAGGGGCGGGAGACTATGAAAACATCACGGAATACTTACACAAACATAGAAGGTAGAGTACAAACTTAGGCTGTTTGGGATACCCTGTTGCTTCTAGGCTACAAGCATGTACAACATGTTACTGTGCTTAATACTCTAGGCAGTTATAACAATGATATTTGTGTGTCTAAACATAGAAAAGGTACAGAGAAAAATATGGTGTAAAAGATTGCAAATGGTTCAGCTGCATACAGCACTTAACATGCACAGAGATTGCAGGACTGGAAGTTGCTCTGGGTGTCAGTGAGGGGGCAGTGAGTGAGTGTGAAAGCCCAGTGCAGACTTAATAAGGTAGTACACTTACACTACCCTGACTTTGTTTTTAAAGTAACCTTTACTTACTGTAACTTTTTTGCTTTATGAACATCTTTGACTCTTGTGATAACAGTTTAAAACACAAACATAATGTATAGATGGACAAAGATTTTCTTTATAGCGTTTTTCTATAAGCTTTTAACATTTTTTTTTTTTTACTTGAGCTGTTTTGTTAAACACTAAGACACAAACACACACATGAGCGTAGGCCTACACAGGATCTGGGTTCTCAGTGTCACTGACTTCTGCGACCATACTTAGTCCCACTGGAAGGTCTTCAGGGGTAATAGCGTGTAGAGCAGTCATGTGTGCTAACAATGGTTTCTTCTGGACACCGCCTCCCCCCCAGGTGCCTGCCTGAGGCTCTTTGTCAGGAGGGGTAACTTCAAAATTAGGTCCATTGTAATTTGGCCTGTGGTGGTGCAGTAGATAAAGTGTCAACCTGGAACGCTGAGGTTGCTGGGTTGCACATATGGGAGTTGATGCTTTCTGCTCCTCCCCCCCCTTATTTCTCTCTCTCCCTCATATTGTTGTAAAGTACCCGTACCTCAATTCCGCGGGTTTACGTAGAGACGCCAAGTCCAGATGAATTTTGAAGAGTTTTATTAAAGGAGGAGATTTATTAAATATGCCAGCCGCATATAGCTGACATGGGGCAGTCTGGAAGCCCAAATCATGTGCCCCCAAAATATTTCAGGGACTGTTTATATACCCTTGATCACACAGGGGCAGGGGAAAGCATGACATCATGGCACAAGCTTACAACATTTGTTTAGGGCAGGGGCCCCCAAACTTTTTACACAGGGGGCCAGTTCACTGTCCCTTAGACCATTGGAGGGCCAGACTATAAAACTATTAACAAATCCCTATGCACATTGCACATATCTTATTTTAAAGTAAAAAAACAAAACGGGGATAAATACAATATTTAAAATAAAGAACAAGTAAATTTAAATCAACAAACTGACCAGTGTTTCAGTGGGAACTAAAAATAAGACAGCCCCCGTCTTTTGGGGGTAAAATTAATATAAGACAGGGTTTTATAATAGGGGAAACATGGTTTGTAGTAATGTGGGGGGAGACTTTTGGGCAAAGGGAGGTTATAGGGGCCATTATGTTGTACATTTGGGGGAGTATGGGGGCCACTGTACTGTGTAGTAATGGTTATAGTGCTTTGCCTTTCTTCCTACTTCTGCTGTTATTTCACACTGCTTCCGGTGGCGTGGGGCACCGCAGCCGCAGACCGGATGTGCGTCATATGACGCGCTTCCGGAGCCGTGACGCGCGCGTCCCTTGTCACCGGAAGTAGTACTGTACGTGAGCAACATCGTGCTTTGCAGCGCCGCCACATACAGTACTTCAGGAGCACAGGATGCATTTGCCACCTCACTGACCACCAATGAAAGAGGTGCCCCTTCCGGAAGTGCGGTGGGGGCCGCATGCAGCCGGTGGGCCGTAGTTTGGGAACCCCTGGTTTAAGGGATACACAGAAACATGAAGACTTTTAAGGTAACACAATCAAAGATGTTTACAAATCTTTTAGGGTTCATCTTCCCTCCTTTGCCTAGGGATATGTTACTCTCAGGATTCCAGGAAGGGGGAGGAACTACAATCAATGTAAGGTGGTATGTAAATTCTGTCTCCCATTGAAAGAGAAGAAATTTCTTGGTTAACCTTTATTTTAGATTTAAAACTAAATGACCCATTGTTCTTGCAAGCCAGAAACTTCTACATTCTTCTCCCTCCCCTCCCCAAAGGAAGGATGGGACAAGAAAGCCTGACCTTTCCTCTTAGAATATCAATATTAATTTTTCAGCTTTTTGGTACCTTCCTACACTATGTAAAATGAATAAGTAAAAATAATAATAATAAGTCCATTGTGCTTTGCTTGGTTCCTTTTTTTTTCCATTCTAGATTTGATTGTAAGCAGATCAAGCACTATGAACATACCTCTCTATTAATGCAAACCTTTTATTTATTTTTTTCTTATTTTTTTTTAATTTTTTATTTATTCATTTTAGAGAGGAGAGGGAGAGAGAGAGAGAGAGAGAGAGGGAGGAGAGACAGAGAGAGACGAGGGGAGGAGCTGGAAGCATCAACTCCCATATGTGCCTTGACCAGGCAAGCCCAGGGTTTCGAACCGGCAACCTCAGCATTTCCAGGTCAACGCTTTATCCACTGCACCACCACAGGTCAGGCAATGAAAACCTTTTAGTGTTGAGAGTTCATGTGTTCAGACTTTTTAAGGAGCTTGTTGAGGTCTGCAAAACCTACTAAACCCTTCACTGAATTTTAGGAGGGCTTCTTTTACTTCTGCAGTTTCCTTTTTCTCGCCTCTTCCTCACCTATGTGTTCCTGTTCCTGTTCGGGTTTCAAGAACTCCTCATTAGTCAAAACCTCAGGAACCATCTCCAAGAGCTCCTCAGTGTCATCCTAACCACAGCCAGGTTCAAGTGTTTTACTATTTGAACCACGGCCTTGTTGATTTTTGCAACCTTTGCTCTATGATGTTAGGACAGCTACAGATATAATGAGGCAACAGGAATTTTTCAGCTCTATTATAATCTTATGGGACCACCATTATAAACATAATTCTGCAGCACATGACTTTATTTTGAAAGAAGAACTGATGGGAATTCCTAAGAGGTTGGTTATGTGAGGTGAAAAGGAGAGGTGAACAGAGGCAGACCTGGCCTCAGTTCCTTCCTGCTCTATCCTTTACTTCAGTCCCAGAATGATTCTATGTTATAGACGGTGCCCCACGTAAATGCTGAAGATATAAAGCCTCTGCTTCTTCCCTTTCCCCTTTCTTTCCACTCATGCTCTTAAAACCTTCCTTCACCTTGTGGACATTGCCCCATGGATGTTCGCACAGGCTCAGCCTGTTCCAGAACTTGGGCCCATTGGCCCTCTTCTCCCCCAGGTGTTAGAGGATAGACAGTTATCACGGCAGGAAAAGGGGAAGGGGAAGAAGGGGGGTATCTCATTTACTAAATGAAGCCAGCATTCCTGAGACCAGACAAAACAAGATAACCAGGTATCCCAACAATTACAAGAAAACCTACAAAAGGGAATCTTGAAACCCTATCTATTAGTCCTGATAACAGGGAAACAAAGCCTTGAAGCTAAGAGTATGTAAGTCCTAAAACCCCAATAGGCAGGGCGCTCAGACTAGCTGAGTTTGCCTGCTTGTGCTTTGTGCCAAGTGTGCAGCTTTGCTTAATAAACTGTTTGCTTTGCTTGAACACTGCACCCTGTCTCTTGCCTGAATTCTTTCTTGCAAGCACTTTAAGGACCGAGGAGGAAGAAGCTCCCTCAGACTCGGGTCTTCTCTGGTGCCATGAAGTGAATTCAAACCTTTCCAGGGACTTTTCTACTTCTGCTTGTTGGTTTTCTGTGGACAATCAGAGAGGTGTTATTATAGTAATTTAGTTGGACTTTATATGCAGGGTTGTGTTGACGGACAGAAATAATAATTTATAATGAGTGCTCAAGTTTGCCTGGGCTCTGAAGTTTGAAGAGGCACTTCCTCTCTCTGGTTTAGGCTCTGGATGTTCTCACATGAGTGAAAACATAACAGAGGTGTCTGGGATTATTCCTGAGATGTGCAGGGGCCTCATGGGACTTCCACTTCACTTGTAATTAATTATTTTGATTTGTCCGGGGACACACATATAAGGACGGATCACACAGCACTCTGAGCCCTCCTGGGTGTCTTAGATCTTCTGGAAAGAAACTGAGACATGTAAGACAGTGAGGGGTGACCAGAGGTGTAATGGCCTCCAGAGCCCTGGTCACAAGCAGCATACTGAGATCCATCACTCTAAACTCTTAGTCCAATTTGTGAAACATACCTCCGAAAAGACAAATTTAAGCCATAAATCAGCTACTGAATTGCAGCACTTCTCCTTCCCTCTTTGGTTTTGGCAACTTTATGTACAATTATATTCACCTTGTAGAATGTAGAATGTCTTGTTGCATCTGTCAGGCTATAGAGAGAAGACCTTGACAGGGACCTCATATATTTCTATCCAAGTTTGGATAAGGAGAGCCCCCCTTTAGTTTGCTTATATCTGCACTGTCAGGGCAAATATTGGGCAGAGGCCGTGAACAGACAACATTTCTTGGCATGCAACATAAGCTGGAGGAAGAACAGCTCACAATAAGGATTAAGAATTTGCTCCCCTTGCTGAGCATGGGCAGGTGCTAGGTTTCCCCTCTAGACCCTCTGTTGCTGCTGACATGAGTTTTCTGGTTCATTTTTCTCTCCTACTTCAAACAGTTTCAGATTTAAAACCAAAATCTTCTTTAGCCACAACTTCCAATGGCTTTATAGTGTTGCCCAGCAACAACCCTAGCAGCCTCTTTTGAATGCACATTAAACTGTGGGGTGGCTAGGGCCTGCTGGCCTCTTCTGCAGCTCAGCCTGGGAGCAGAGAAGTCAGGGCTAGGAAGGTTTATATCAAACTAACTGGGAAATAATAATTTTAAAGGAAACCTCCGCAAAACTAAACTAATCTAAAGACAATGCAGAAAACACAGGCGATTTCCTCCCTATACCGATTGGCAAGAATAAAGTTATTGTCAGATTTATTAGAAGAAATCAGACAAAAAAAAAAAGTTAACCATTAATGGTGCTATCATTTGCTTAAGACAAGTAAATGCACATGCCAAAGGAGTTAAAATTTCTTTTAAAGGCCCTCTGAGGGCAAGAGAGGGAGGTCATGGAGATAGATTTTCATTCTAAGAATAGGGACGTAAGGAGCCCACAAGGTGCTGGGCTGGGACTAAGGGTTACACAGTAAAGTTAGCTAATTCTGAAAACCCATGTTCGAGAGGGGCTGCCTCTCCAGATGGTATATAAAACATGGGGAGAGAAACAGGACGCCCAATCTCTCCAATGATCTCCTCTATTCTCTTTCAGAAGGGAAATATCACAAGCTAGGCCTTTAAGATGCATCATTAGGAATTGGAATGAATTTGACCCACACACCTAAAAAAAAAAAGAATTAATATTCTTCTGTAATACAACATAATATAATATAAATCATATAAATTAGAAAATAGGGAGGTTTGGCCTAAAATTGGTGGTTTAAATTAAAACATTATTGTTGCAGGAAAATGACACCCAAACAGAAGATAATAGACTCCCAGACAACTTAATAGAGGAAGAGGAATTTATTAGTAGCTAGTGGAGCACATGGAGTTAGTAGCACCAAAGCACGAGCTCCCCAAAGTTAGATTTCTTACATCTTATATACCTTTCACAGTGTCCACACAAGGGGAGCACCTCGTGACTCAAGGAGGGGGGAGTTTCGGTGGGGCAGCAAGGGGGAAGAGGTTTCCGGACCCCTGGTCCTATCTATTTACAGATCCTGTTTTTCTTGTGAGAGTCTCCAGGAGGTCAGTTAGAGATCTATAGGATGTGGATAGTCTTTAACTGGCTGAGCCAGTCATTCCTGCAGGCCCCTTCTCCTGCATTCTCTGGTTCCTCCCTCTCATTATCTTACAACTAGATCTAATCTGTAAAAGACCAGTAAAATGGACAAAGGTGCCATACATACAGGCCTTTATGACACTAAGAATAATCCTGGATTTTATAAAAAATGAAAATAATTCCTGCCTTCTTGCCAATTATGAATAAAAAGGAACCTAGCCCTGGCCGGTTGGCTCAGCAGTAGAGCGTCAGCCCAGCATGTTGAAGTCCCAGGTTTGATTCCCAGTCAGGGCACACAGGTGAAGCACCCATCTGCTTCTCCACCCCTCCCCCTCTCCTTCCTCTCTGTCTCTCTCTTCCCCTCCCACAGCCAAAGCTCCATGGAAGCAAAATTGGCCAGGGCGCTGAGGATGGCTCTGTGGCCTCCACCTCAGGAGCTAGAATGGCTCTGGCCTCAACGGAGCAACGTGCCAGATGAGTAGAGCATCGCCCCCTGGTGGGCATGCTGGGTGGATCCCCATCAGGCGCATGCAGGAGTCTGTCTCATTGTACCCCGTTTCTAACTTCCAAAAAAAAAAAAGGAACCTAACACTGGGGATATAGGAAAAAATTTTCAAAAGAAACCAGTTAATTATAATAAAACAATGACCACTATGGAGTATTTGCTATATTATATTTATATTTGTATTACATTTGTATTTCTATAATAGAAACCAAAAAGAGAAGGAGAAGGCCCTAGAAAAGAAAAAAAATAACAAGGAGAAGAGGCCTTCCGGGACAATGGCCTCAAGATCCACAGAAAGAAAAGCCCCAGGCACTCTCTCTGACAGTGGTCATACATGCAGAAAGCTGGCACACTGGAAGCAGTAATGCTCCCAGATGGGACCTCCCCCCAAAACAAACCATGGCCCGTATGCTAAAAATTCAGCCACTGAAGGAGAAACTGCCCTGATGGACTGAAGAGACCCCAGGTCAGCACCCAGGTGCCCTGACCTTAAACTGCTGGGGCCCTGGTTTCCAGCTGGCTCCCGTTAGGAACATCTTCATAGAAGAAACAGAGCCAAGGCTAACCCTGGGAGGGGCAGAAAGGCCTATGAATTTTCTTTTAGACATGAGAGCTGCCTTCTTCTGTGCTAAGCGCCTATCGGGGACCCCTCTCTTCCAATCACACTGTCGTACAAGGAGTAGATGGCACATTGAAGGCAAAACATTGTACTCCACGCCTAAGCCGCCTACACACATCGATTTTTAGTTTTAGCACAGTGCCCTACTCCACTTTTAGGCAGAGATATTTTCAGTTAAGTTAAGACTCAAGTAATTTTCTACATAGACACTGAGGAATCTATCCCAAGATGGCATTATTCGTTACAAGATCAACTAAAACTATATAATATAAACAGGAAACAAGAACTTAACTCTCCAGTTTGGGCAACAGGAATTCCTAGCTTGGCTCTTAAAGCCAAACCAGTTATTATCAAATTAATGGATCCAACCAATTTTCCTAATAGAAGAAAATACCCCATAAATTTAGAGGCCAGGGAAGGGCTAGAGAAAATCATTATTAAATTCCATGGTCATGGCTTGCTAGTAGCTTACAATTCTCCTTGTAACACAGCTTACATGTTAAGAAAAAGGATAGAACCTATAGACTGGTTCAGAAACTAAAGGCAATCAATGAGGCTGTTATCCCTATATATCCTATAGTACCAAACCCTTATACTATCTTGGGACAACTTCCTCTCCAAAGCCGATAGTTCTGTGTATTAGAATTAAAAGTTATCTTCTACATCCCACTAGACCAGTGGTTCCCAACTTTTTTTGGGCCACGGACCGATTTAATGTCAGAAAATATTTTCACAGACTGGCCTTTAGGGTGGGATGGATAAATGTATCACGTGACTGAGACAAGCGTCAAGAGTGAGTCTTAGATATAACAGAGGGAATCTGGCCATTTTAAAAAAATAAAACATCGTTTCAGACTTAAATATAAATAAAACGGATATAATGTAATTTATTTATTCTTTCTCTGCGGACTGGTACCAAATGGCCCACGACCGGTATCGGTCCGCGGCCCGGGGGTTGGGGACCACTGGTCTAAGTCACACCTTTCTAACTATAAGCAGTTTATGGTGCGTAGTCGTGTCTTAGGGAATAACTTTCTCTAAACAGAGGTCAATGCTTGCTTTAACTCAAACCTGTCTGCTATCTTTTGCATCTACAATAAAGCACCTGATACTGATAACATGCCTTTGAAAGGCAAGGGTCATCTTCCTTCTCCATCAGGCCAGACATCCCACCAAATCAGAAGCCAATAGCCAATAGACCCCTCATTGTTATTTATTTATTTTATTTTTTGTATTTTTCCGAAGTTAGAAATGGGGAGGCAGTCAGACTCCCGCATGCGCCTGACCGGGATCCACTGGGCATGCCCACCAGAGGGTAATGCTCTGCCTATCTGGGGCATTGCTCCACTGCGGCCAGAGTCATTCGAGCACCTGAGGCAGAGGCCATGGAGCCATTCTCAGCTCCCGGGCCAACTTTGCTCCAATCAAGTCCTGGCTGTGGGAGGGGAAGAGAGAGACAGAGAAAGGAGAGGGGGAGAGGTGGAGAAGCAGATGGGCGCTTCTCCTGTGTGCCCTGGCCGGGAATCAATCGCAGGACTTCCACAGGCTGGACCAATGCTCTACCGCTGAGCCAACAGGCCAGGGCGACCCCTCATTGTTATTGTTACGTGAAACACTAACTGTTAACTGCCCTGTTCCTGCCTATGTAAATGTTTCAACAACATACTCTATATGTTTTCACTTTTATCCAATCCCAGAGGTTTCCCCCCACCCTTTGCCTTCTCCCAGCTCCCTAATCTATCACCAGTCAATTTCATGTAGCCCCCTAAGTCTTCCCCTTTGATTCTAATGTATAAAATACGTGGTAGAACTGCCATTTGCCAGAGCACTTTCTCAGTCCTTAGAGACTTTGCTTCCCTGCAGTTGTCGACAGCTTGGCTCAAATAAACTCATAAAAATTCTTACAGGTTTGTAGGTTTTTTTTTTTCGTTGACAGAGCTCTTGGCTGCTGCCCTTTCTAGGTTCCCTGACCTTCCTGCCATTCCTGCTTCTTTTCAAACCTTGCTGTGTATTTTTTTTTAAGAGTGAGAAAAAAATAGTATTACAGGAATCAAAGGAGGACAAAAACGCCCAGACAACTTGATGAAGGAGGTAGGATTTATTTAGCGGGTGGAGCAGTGTGACCCTCAAAAGAGGGAACCAATCATGTGCTCCCGGAGGTTAGATTTCTTACATCTTATATACCTTTTACAGAATACAGGTTTTCATGCAAGGAGCTCGTGATCCCTTTATCTAGAGCAGTGGTAGTCAACCTTGATATCATTATACGGAGTGAAATAAGTAAATCAGAAAAAAAAACTAAGAACTACATGAATCCATACATAGAAGGGACATAAAAATGAGACTCAGAGACATGAACAAGAATGTGATGGCAACAGGGGTGGGGGATGGGGGGAGGGGGGACGGGGTGAAGAAGGAGAGAGGGGTTGGGGGAGGGGAGGGGCACATAGAAAACCAGATAGAAGGTGACAGAAGACAATTTAACTTTGGGGGAGAGGTATACAGCACAATCAAATGTCAAAATAATCTAGAAATGTTTTCTCTCAACATATGTACCCTGATTTATCAATGTCACTGCATTAAATTTAATAAATAAATTTAAACATTAAAAAAAAAGTGAGAAAAAAATAGTATTGTAGGAATCAAAGGAGGACAAAAACGCCCAGACAACTTGATGAAGGAAGTAGGATTTATTTAGCAGGTGGAGCAGTGTGACCCTCAAAAGAGGGAACCAATCATGTGCTCCCGGAGGTTAGATTTCTTACGTCTTATATACCTTTTACAGAATACAGGTTTTCATGCAAGGAGCTTTTGATCCCTTTATCTAGAGCAGTGGTAGTCAACCTGGTCCCTACCGCCCACTAGTGGGCCTTCCAGCTTTCATGGTGGGCAATAGTGGAGCAACCAAAGAATAATTAAAAAGATAGATTTAACTATAGTAAATTGTTTTATAAAGATTTATTCTGCCAAACTTAGTGAAAATCCAACATAAAGTACTTGGTAAGTAGTTATTATTATATGCTTTAACTTGCTATAACTCTGCTTCATAAATTTTATAAAGTAAAGTTACTTCCCTACTTTATAAATCACCATTACTGTGGAATCGGTGGGCAGTTCGAAAAGTTTACTACTAACAGAGATACAAAAGTGGGTGGTAGGTATAAAAAGGTTGACTACCCTTGGTCTAGAGGTATACATCACTCTCATAACTTCAGGATGGGAGGGTGAGTCAGAGGATAAGTGTTGAAATTTTTAAATTAAGGTATGTAAACATTGTCTCTTAAAAGCTTTTAAGTAAAGACAAGGGGAAGGGGTTTTCAGATAAGCTCTGTCTTCTTTGCTCTGTGTAGCAAGTGGCCCCAGTCACCCTTCCAGAGAACTATAGGAAATAGTTCATCTATAACTGGCTGACTCAGTTGCCCCTGCAGGCTTCCTTCCCTTGCATTCTTCTTGTTTCTTCCTTCTCAGAGAAGGGGGGCCTGCTCCTCTTTCCTCAACAGGAAGGGAGAAAGAGTGAGAAGCATCAATTTGTCATTGCTTTTACTTTAGCTGCACACTGATTGCATCTCATATGTGCCTTGACCCCTTGCTCAAGCCAGGGACCATGGGCTTTCTATTACAGCAACCTTTGGGCTCAAGTTGGCAAGCTTTGGGATCGTGTAAATGACCTCCCGTGCACCCTGCTCAAGCCAGTGGCCCTGTGCTGACATGTCCATGTTCAAGCTGGCGACCTTGGGGCTTCACCAGAGTTCTGGGTTGACACTTTATCCACTGTGTCACCACCAGGCAGGCTCAAACCTTATATTAATGCTGTTGTCTGTTTTGTATCTTCCAGGCTAAAAACAATTCACCTACAAATGGCCATCTGACCAGGACATGTAAACATACCTCTCAACCCTCTAGATCAGGCTGCTGGCAAATTCTATACAGAATCCTGACCCTCACTCACCTGGACTTGGTCTTCTCCAGTTACACAGGAAAACATCTTTTACTATTGTGATAAGGTGCCAAGGAATTGAGAAAAAATTGTTAACGTTAGTATTTTAAAAGGAAGACTATTACCCCTCCTTTCTGAAAAAAAAAAAAAAGACCCAAGAGAAAGAGATTAAAGAGGCAAAAGTTAGTAGTTAATCATAGTTTACTTTAGTTCTCTAAAAAGATTGAGGCCACTTGCTAGACAGCAAAGAAGGTAAAACTTATCTGAAAACTTCCTCTTCCTTTCTTTAAGAGCCTTTAGGAAACAATGTTTACATATCTTAATTAAAAATTCCTACACTGATTCTAACTCTTCCTCCCCTTCTGGAGTCCTGAGAGTGACATATACCTCTAGAGACAAAGGGATCACGAGCCCACTCCCCTTGCTTGAAAAACCTGCATTCTATAACACAGGGGTCCCCAAACTATGGCCCGCGGGCCGCATGCGGCCCCCTGAGGCCATTTATCCAGCCCCCACCGCACTTCCAGAAGGGGCACCTCTTTCATTGGTGGTCAGTGAGAGGAGCATAGTTCCCATTGAAATACTGGTCAGTTTGTTGATTTAAATTTACTCGTTCTTTATTTTAAATATTGTATTTGTTCCCGTTTTGTTTTTTTACTTTAAAATAAGATATGTGCAATGTGCACAGGGATTTGTTCATATTTTTTAATAGTCTGGCTCTCCAACAGTCTGAGGGACAGTGAACTGGCCCCCTGTGTAAAAAGTTTGAGGACCCCTGCTATAACATTTTATATGCTTTCTAATAATCTTCCCTTTTGAAATCCTTTATATGTATAAGACTTGTGAACTAAGCAAGCAGGGACTAGCTTATTAGGTTTCCTAATAAGCGAGCCCCAACACTTTTAGCAAAAGTAATTTCATTTAGCTTCTCTCCTTATCCTAAGCTAAACATTTTGTAGTGACAGGGATGGGGTGTAGATACTAGAAGATTTGGGAATGTCTTTGCCAGATATGTAAAACAATTATCACTACTGTGTTATCTTATGGTCTTGATGTGTGGGAATGCTTTTTCCTTTTAATAGATCCTATAGATAAATGTTGTAAGCTTGCTAGTAATTGACTGTTGTACCATGCTCCCCCTCCTTACCTACCCCAACCAGTACTTGATTTTGTATAAAAAGAGGCTCAGAACTGTATGAGAACCTACATGATTTGGGACTGTGCCCCATGTAGCTAGCCAGCTAATTAATAAACTCAAATTTCTTCTCTAATCTGCCTGGTGTCTCTATGTAACCCGTGGATTGCAGTACTTTATAACACTGTAGAGATGGATTTGGGGATTATTTATTCAACATTATTTATTGAGTAACTACTACCATGTGCCAAGCAGTACAGCAGGTAATTGGGGTTACAGCAGTGAACCAAACAGATAAAACACCATGCTATCATGGAATCCACATTATAATGGGGAGAGAGAGGCAATAAGCCAGACAAGGAAAATGTGTGGCACAATGGACTGATGTCACATGCCATGGAGAAAACTAACCTGGGGAGAGAAAAAGCGGGTGCTGGGGAGGCCACCATGTGAAACAGTGGTCAGAGAATACTCCAGGGAAAAAAATAATGAATATTGGATCCTCACAGACTTACCTCATGTTTGGAGGTCTGAGGTCCCACCCCAGGGTCCCCAGAGACTGAAGTGGCCACTCCAGTCAGCTGCAGAGATCACAAGTGCTCTAGGGGCACTTTTGTCAGCTGAGGACCAACTAGCCAAGAAATGTCATTTCTAATGAAGTTACTTTTCCTCTAAAGTAACCCCAGCAACACTGGCTCCAGAAACCTTGCCCAGAGCTGACAATGCAGCAATTTCTCCCTTCTGTTGAGAAGGGAGAGTAGGAGTGAGTGTCTTGCACACCTACAATGGCTTAAAAAGAGTGGTTTTGTTCATGTAGGCAGGTAGCTAGATAATGATGGGGAAAAAGAACAAAAAGAATTGGATGCTATATTTATTAAAACTTGGAAAGCTTGCTTCAGAAAAAAAAACTGCAATATCCGATATAGATTAATTTGTTAGAAGGCTAAAACAGTCACAGGCTAATTAGCCCATCGTTCCCTCAGAGTCCACTGTGCCATTGAGGCTGAGCCCATTAAGAAAAGAATGGGTTTTTCCAGTTCCCCAGGGCAAAACCAATTCAAATGCAGGCTATGAAGGAAGGTGCTTCTGTGCTTCCAATTTAAGGCAGGTGCAGTGCAAGCCAGAATGGTGGCCATGAGGCTTGTCAGTCTAGCCTAGAAGGATCTGACTGGCTAGGAGGAAGAGCCGAAGTAAGCCTGGAAATCTTTATTATATGTGGCTAAAGTGTCTGTTTGTTGCCGATAGCTTATTGGTTGCTTGCGTAACTGTACTAGCCAATGGGGTGAAGTTGCCACGGCTGAACGCAAATTGAGCGGGTCAGGGGGAAGGTGAACATTTGTTTGCATTGGCAATCATCTGTTTTACATAAAAACTACGTCTTAACGTAATTTCTTTTAAGAATGCCTCCTAGAAAATACAGCACTGAAGAGGAGAGAAAAGGAGCTAAAGCTGCACAAAACGGCTTTCTCAACAAAAAGAAACCACTGAGCAGAGAAAGACAAGGCTTGCTTCAGTCGCAGAGCAAATGCGTCTTTCTCGGCAAAATGAGACTGATGAGCATAGAGAAACAAGGCTTGCCTCAGATGCAAGACAAAAAAGCCTGTCTCGACAAAATGAGTCCCTTGAACAAAGGCAGGAGAGAAATGCAGAAAAACGACAGAGTAATACTGACTGAAACGCAAAAAGGATTAAACAGTTTCAAATGGAGAAACTTTAATTTTTGAGCATTCCTCTGGTGACATGATAAAAATAATTGATGGTCCTCTGCAAGGCGAGCTTAAAAATGATGGAAAGATCTACACAAGAAATGTTGTGTACAAAGTGATCTTTGACATGTGAATTAACATTTTATTATTTAAATCACCTTTATTTATTGAGCTAGCGGTGGCTCTTAAGTAAGCAAAAGGGCGTCCTCGCTGCCTGCCCTGGGTAATTCAGTTTGAATTAGCAGACACCTCTGCACAAATCATTTTAATTACAATTTATGATATCTAGAACAGCGGTCATTTCATATGACCGCCTGGCTTTCTAGTTTTAAATAAGCTGATTGATTAGCTTAAGGAAAAGCTAGTCCTTCCTAGCCCAAACGTAAACAGAGGCTAAACAGAAATCTGGCCCTTTTTACCCTTTTTGTCCTTCTCTCTAATTTCCTGCTGAGAGAAACACCCTAGACATGTTTGCAACCATGCTGTGTGAGCTGGCAGTCCCGCCAGTCTCCTAAGTACAGGCTTTGAGCAGTGCCTGGTCTGGACTGGGCTTTGATATGGGCTGAACCACAGTGAGTGCAGAGTATCTGAACTTTGTTTTGTTTTTTTTGTTTGTTTTGTTTTACAAAGACTGCGAGAGTCAGAGAGAGAGATAGATAGGGACAGACAGACAAGAATGGAGAGAGATGAGAAGCATCAATCATCAGTTTTTCGTTGCGACACCTTAGTTGTTCACTGATTGCTTTCTCATATGTGCCTTGACCGTGGGGCTATAGCAGACCCAGTAACCCCTTGTGAGCCAGCGACCCTGGGTCCAAGCTTTTGCTCAAACCAGATGAGCCCACGCTCAAGCTGGAGACCTTGGGGTCTCGAACCTGGGTCCTCTGCATCCCAGTCCGATGCTCTATCCACTACACTACTGCCTGATCAGGCTGAACTTTGGTTGTTTTTTTGTTTGTTGTTTTTTTTTTATATAATTTTATTTTTTTTAATGGGGTGACATCAATAAATCAGGATACATATATTCAAAGATAACAAGTCCAGGTTATTTGTCGTTCAATTATGTTGCATACCCACCACCCAAAGTCAGATTGTCCTCTGTCACCTTCTATCTTGTTTTCTTTGTGCCCCTCCCCACCCCCTATCCCTCTCCCATTCCCCCCTCCCCCCCGTAACCACCACACTCTTATAAATGTGTCTTAGTTTCACTATTATGTCCCACCTACGTATGGAATAATACAGTTCCTGTTTTTTTCTGATTTACTTATTTCGCTTCGTATCATGTTATCAAGATCCCACCATTTTGCTGTAAATGTTCCGATGTCATCATTTCTTATGGCTGAGTAGTATTCCATAGTGTATATGTGCCACATCTTCTTTATCCAGTCATCTATTGATGGGCTTTTTGGTTGTTTCCATGTCCTGGCCACTGTGAACAATGCTGCAATAAACATGGGGCTGCATGTGTCTTTACGTATCAATGTTTCTGAGTTTTTGGGATATATACCCAGTAGAGGGATTGCTGGGTCATAAGGTAGTTCTATTTTCAGTTTTTTGAGGAACCACCATACTTTCTTCCATAATGGTTGTACTACTTTACATTCCCACCAACAGTGTATGAGGGTTCCTTTTTCTCCACAGCCTCTCCAACATTTGCTGTTACCTGACTTGCTAATAACAGCTAATCGAACAGGTGTGAGGTGGTATCTCATTGCCGTTTTGATTTGCATTTGTCTAATAGCTAAAGAAGATGAGCATCTTTTCATATATCTGTTGGCCATTTGTATTTCTTCCTGGGAGAAGTGTCTATTCATATCCTCTTCCCATTTTTTTATTGGATTGTTTGTTTGTTTGTTGTTGAGTTTTATGAGTTCTTTGTATATTTTGGATATTAGGCCCTTATCTGAGCTGTCGTTTGAAAAAATCATTTCCCATTTAGTTGGCTTTCTGTTTATTTTGTTATCAGTTTCTCTTGCTGAGCAAAAACTTCTTAGTCTGATGTAGTCCCATTCATTAATTTTTGCCTTCACTTCTCTTGCCTGTGGAGTCAAATTCATAAAATGCTCTTTAGAACCCAGGTCCCTGAGTTGAGTACCTATGTCTTCTTCTATGTACTTAATTGTTTCAGGTCTTATGTTTAGATCTTTGATCCATTTTGAGTTAATTTTTGTACAGGGGGAGAGACTGTAGTCCAGTTTCATTCTTTTGCATGTGGCTTTCCAGTTTTCCCAGCACCATTTATTGAAGAGGCTTTCTTTTCTCCATTGTGTGTTGTTGGCCCCTTTATCAAAAATTATTTAACTATATATATGTGGTTTTATTTCTGGAATTTCTATTCTGTTCCACTGGTCTGAGTGTCTATTTTTCTGCCAATACCATGCTGTTTTGATTGTCGTGGCCCTATAATAGAGTTTGAAGTCAGGTATTGAAATGCCCCCAGCTTCATTCTTTTTCTTTAGGATTGCTTTGGCTATTCGGGGTTTTTTATAGTTCCATATAAATCTGATGATTTTTTGCTCTATTTCTTTAAAAAATGTCATTGGAAGTTTGATGGGAATTGCATTAAATTTGTATATTGCTTTGAGTAATATAGCCATCTTGATTATATTTATTCTTCCTAGCCAAGAACAAGGTATATTCTTCCATCTCATTATATCTTTTTCGATTTCCCTTAACAATGGTTTATAGTTTTCATTATATAAGTCCTTTACATTCTTTGTTACGTTTATTCCTAAGTATTTTATTTTTTTTGTTGCAATCGTGAAGGGGATTGTTCTTTTGAGTTCCTTTTCAGTTGTTTCATTGTTGGCATATATAAAGGCTATTGACTTCTGTATGTTAATTTTGTATCCTGCGACCTTACTGTATTGGCTTATTGTTTCTAGTAGTCTTTTTGTGGATTCTTTGGGGTTTTCGATGTATAGTATCATATCATCTGCAAAAAGTGATACCTTTACTTCTTCTTTTCCGATATGGATGCCTTTTATTTCTTTGTCTTGTCTGATTGCTCTGGCTAGAACCTCTAGTACCACATTAAATAAGAGTGGAGAGAGTGGACAACCCTGTCTTGTTCCTGATTTAAGGGGGAAAGCCTTCAGTTTAGTGCCATTTAATATGATGTTAGCTGATGGTTTATCATATATGGCCTTTATCATGTTGAGATATTTTCCTTCTATACCCATTTTGTTGAGAGTCTTAAACATAAAATTGTGTTGTATTTTATCGAAAGCCTTTTCTGCGTCTATTGATAAGATCATGTGGTTTTTGTTCTTTGTTTTGTTGATATGGTGTATTACATTAACCGTTTTACGTATGTTGAACCATCCTTGAGATTCTGGGATGAATCCCACTTGATCATGATGTATTATTTTTTTAATATGTTGTTGTATTCGATTTGCTAGTATTTTGTTTAGTATTTTAGCATCTGTATTCATTAGAGATATTGGTCTGTAGTTTTCTTTTTTTGTGCCATCCTTGCCTGGTTTTGGTATGAGGGTTATGTTGGCTTCGTAAAATGTGTTTGGAAGTATTGCTTCTTCTTCAATTTTTTGGAAGACTTTGAGTAGAATAGGAACCAAGTCTTCTTTGAATGTTTGATAAAATTCGCTGGTATAGCCGTCAGGGCCTGGACTTTTATTTTTGGGGAGGTTTTTAATGTTTTTTTCTATTTCTTCTCTACTGATAGGTCTGTTTAGGCTTTCTGCTTCTTCTTGACTCAGTCTAGGAAGGTTGTATTTTTCTAGGAATTTATCCATTTCTTCTAGGTTGTTGAATTTAGTGGCATAAAGTTTTTCATAGTATTCTACAATAATTCTTTGTATATCTACGGTGTCCGTGGTGATTTCTCCTCTTTCATTTTGGATTTTGTTTATATGAGTTCTTTCTCTTTTTTCCTTGGTAAGTCTTGCCAAGGGTTTGTCAATTTTGTTGATCTTTTCAAAGAACCAGCTCCTTGTTCTATTAATTTTTTCTATAGTTTTTCTGTTCTCTAATTCATTTATTTCTGCTCTGATTTTTATTATCTCCTTTCTTCGGCTGGTTTTGGGTTGTCTTTGTTCTTCTTTTTCTAGTTCCTTAAGGTGGGAAGTTAAGTGGTTCACTTGGGCTCTCTCTTGTTTGTTCATATATGCCTGAAGTGATATGAACTTCCCTCTTATCACTGCTTTTGCTGCATCCCATAGATTCTGATATGTCGTATTGTCATTTTCATTAGTCTGTATATATCTTTTGATCTCTGCACTTATTTCTTCTTTGACCCATTCATTTTTTAAAAGTATGTTGTTTAGTTTCCACATTTTTGTGGGATTTTTTCCCTCTTTTTTGCAGTTGAATTCTAGTTTCAAGGCTTTATGATCAGAAAATATGCTTGGTACAACTTCAATTTTTCTGAATTTGCTGATGTTGTTTTTGTGGCCCAACATATGGTCAATTCTTGAGAATGATCCATGTACACTGGAGAAAAATGTATACTCAGTCACTTTGGGATGAAATGTCCTGTAGATGTCTATCATATCCAGGTGCTCTAGTGTTTTGTTTAAGGCCACTATGTCTTTGTTGATTCTCTGTTTGGATGACCGATCTAGAGCCGTCAGCGGTGTATTGAGGTCTCCAAGTATGATTGTGTTTTTGTCAGTTTTTGTTTTAAGATCAATAAGTAGCTGTCTTATATATTTTGGTGCTCCTTGGTTTGGTGCATATATATTAAGAATTGTTATGTCTTCTTGATTCAGTGTCCCCTTAGCCATTATGAAATGGCCATTTTTGTCTCTGAGTACTTTTCCTGTCTTGTAGTCAGCATTATCCGATATGAGTATTGCTACACCTGCTTTTTTTTGGATGTTATTTGCTTGGAGTATTGTTTTCCAGCCTTTCACTTTGAATTTGTTTTTACCCTTGTTACTTAGATGAGTTTCCTGTAGGCAGCATACAGTTGGATTTTCTTTTTTAATCCATTCTGCTACTCTGTGCCTTTTTATTGGTGAGTTTAATCCGTTTACATTTAGTGTAATTATTGATACTTGTGGGTTCCCTATTGCCATTTTATATCTTGCTTTCTGTTAGTTTTGTGTCTTGTTTGATCCTTCTCTTTTGTTTTTCTATCTTTTGTTTTTATTTGGTTGTATTCCATACATCTTTCCACTGTTGCTATCTTTTTTATCTCATGTGCTTCTGTGGTGGTTTTTTCAATGGTGGTTACCTTTGAGTAATGAAAAGGGTCCCTACCCTGTTCATTGTAGCGAACTATTTTGTGAGTACTTTTGCACTCCATCGTCCTTTGCTACTGTTAATCTCCATCTTCTCCCCCTCTTTCTTTTTGTTGTTGTCACAGTTTAAATTTGGTTTTATTGTGTTCTTCTTGGAGCTTTTACTTGTGGCTCTGTTTTTTTTTTGTTCTTTGTATCTGATTGGAGAACCCCCTTTAGTAATTCCTGGAGTGGGGGTTTTCTGATGATAAATTCCCTCATCTTTTCTGTATCTGTGAATGTTTTTATTTCTCCTTCATATTTGAAGGATAGCTTTGATGGGTATAGTATTCGTGGCTGAAAGTTCCTCTCTTTCAGGACTTTAAATATTGGGGTCCACTCTCTTCTAGCTTGTAGAGTTTCTGCTGAGAAATCTGATGATAATCTAATGGGCCTTCCTTTATATGTTGTATTCTTCTTTTCCCTGGCTGCCTTGAGAATTTTTTCTTTGCTGTTGGTTTGTGTCAATTTCATTATGATGTGCCTTGGAGTAGGTTTGTTGGGGTTAAGAAAACTTGGAGTTCTGTTTGCTTCTTGAACTTGAGGCTTTAGTTCTTTCCACAGGCTTGGGAAGTTCTCATCTATTATTTGTTTGAGTATGTTCTCCATTCCATTTTCTCTCTCTTCTCCCTCTGATATACCTATTATTCTTATGTTATTCTTTTTGATGGAGTCAGATAATTCTTGTAGGGCTATCTCATTTTTTTTAATTTTTGAGTCTCTTTCTTCTTCTCTCTGTTGTGCCTCAAGTTGTTTGTCTTCTATTTCACTAATCCTCTCTTCTATCTGACCTGTTCTATTAGCTAAGCTTGTTACTTCGTTTTTCAGCTCGTGAATTGAGTTTTTCATCTCTGTTTGATTTGTTTTTATAGTTTCAATTTCCTTGGACATATATTCTTTGTGTTCATTGAGTTGTTTTCTGAACTCCCTAAATTGCCTTTCTGTGTTTTCTTGTATATCTCGGAGGATTTTTAGGATTTCTATCTTGAATTCTCTGTCATTTAGCTCCAAGGTTTCCAATATATTAAATTTTTTCTCCATAGATTTTTCCTCATCTAGCTGTGTTACCTCTCTTTCTTTTGTATCCATGATATTCGATTTTCTCTTCCTTAATGGCATCTGAGGGTGGTTTTGTTGATAGTATTAATGAGATTTAATAAAGAATAAAAAGTTTAAAAAAATAATAAAAAAAATCGAAAAAAGTTGTTTTTTTTAAAAAAAAAATTAATAATGAAATAAAGAAAAATAAAATAAAAATTAAAAAAAAAAAAAAAAAAAAAAGGAAATTATTTCCCCCCTCCTTTTTTCCTCTCCTCTCCTCTCCCCTCTTTCTTGATAAAATCTTGTGGTGGACTGTGAATTATAACAAACAATGCCTGTGATGGAGGGCCTGAATTGGGGAAAAGTAATAAAGGGGCAAACAAACAAACAAAAAAAAAAAAAAAAAAAAGAAAAAAGAAGAAAAAAAAAAAAAGAGCGTATGGACCCACAAAAAGCAAATAAGGAAAAAATTTGGGTCAAGAATAAAATGATTTGCTTTTAGGTGTTGGTTGTCTAAGAGTTATGATGAGAGGATTAAGAGGAAAACGGAAAAATGGGGGGACAAATTAAAAAATTACTATTGTATTTAGTGGAACAAGAACTAGATAATATGGAGAGCCAGGGATGGGAGCACTGCTAGTGAGTTAAAAAGGTGAAGTAAAAACCCCCCAGAATGCCACAAACATAAGTTTGAGTCCCAGATAAGATAATTTGTTTGTTATTGAGGTTTGAGTGAGAGGAGATGTAAAGGAGAAAGGAAGAAACTAATATAGAGGGAGAAAAGAAAGAGAGAGAGAGAGAAAAAAAGAGGGAACCACTAAAAGAAGAAAAAAGAAAGGAGAGAGAGAGAGAGAGAGAGAGAGAGTTCAGGGTTTTGGAGTGCAACCCTCATAGAGAGAAAGGAAGAGAAGAGAAAAGATAATGGGAGATGTAACACTTATGGGTAGTGTAGTTCAAGGAGAGGAGAGAGTAAGACCGGTAGAGAGTTAATCGGCCAAATTGGAGGAGGAAAAAAAAAGTATCAAGAATGAAGATAAGAGAAACAAACGAACAAATATAATAAAATGGGATAGGTTATAAAGTCTGCAGATTATTCTTGATTTTGAGAGGTTATCTTCTTGCTTTTTCTTTTCTCTCCCTCTTCCTGGTCGGTGACTCTGTACCCCGGGTTTTGCCCCTTTGCCACGCTCAGGTGGAGGTTTGCAGTTGATAAGTCTCTATGGCAATGTCATGTATTGTGCTTTAGTCTCATTGGCAGTCTAGGCTATTAGCATTTATAGGCTCCGACAGTGAGAGAGTCCGTGTTCCTAGAGCCTTTCTCCTAGTCTTTCCTTCCTCAATTAGTAGCCTGATAATCCAGCTATGGGGTTGCTGCTGCCTCTGCCTGGATAGTAAGAGGCTCAAAGAGCTTGCAACTCCCCACTCTATTTCCACTCAGCACAGGGCTCTGGGTAAGGCTCTGTCAGTCAGAGCTGCTAGCATAATCAGGCGGGCTTTCCGGCCATTCAAAGACCTCTGGCTCTGCCACTCTGTCCGGTAACACAAGCGGGTGCCCACTTCCAGGGCGCTTGGAGGAAACTCTCACTCACTGGCTGCGCGCGCAGACCAGGATATCCGGCCAGCAGTCTCACGCTCTGAGTGAAACCCCCAACCGCAGGGAAAAATTGCAGCGTTGGAATTGAGTCTCGCTCCGTCCCCGTGCGCGAATTTTGCAAGGCGCTGGGGCGGCCCGAGATTCCGCTTTGGCCCACACAAAGGCCCCTGACTCTGCTCCTCTATGCGATAACACGGGCGCGCACTGCCGAGGCACTCGGAGGAATCGCTCACTCCTTATCTGCGCGCGCAAACCAGGATATGAGGCCGGCCGCTTTCCCTCTGAGTGAAATACCCTTGGCACGGAAAATCTCCACCGTTGGAATTAGTTCTCACTCCCTCCCGTGCGTGGCTTTCCCAGGGCGCTGGGGCTGCCCAGAGACTCTGCCCTCGGCCCACAGAAAGGCCTCTGACACTGCCTCTCCGTGAGGCAACACGGGCACTGACTCCCGGGGCCTAGGAAGAAATCTCTCGCCCACTAACTGCGCACCAACCAGGAGACCGGGTAAAATGGCCGCGCTGCTTGTCTTTCTTTGTTTGGGTTTGGCGCGAGTGTTAGCTTGTATTGCCCGGGTTGCCACAGGATCAGATTTTCCTCGGCTTGGATCTCCGTGCCACAGCCTGGTTCGGCCGTTTGTTTCGCGGCCTGGATGTATTCACCCCCTTTGCCCGCCTCAGTTTCTATATTCACAGTTACCAGAGAAAGCCGCCCTGTTTAGGTTAGTGAGGAAGGCGGAGCATTTCTTACTCCCTATTTCCTTCGGGGTTTGGTTATATATTTAGCCAATTTTTCACCCAATCATACCTTTGGGTGTATTGCGAAGCATCTGGAAGCTCCAAGTATAGGTTTTTCTGTTTCTGGTTGAAGATCTTGTTGAGTTTTGGGGGAGATTTATCGGTATCGCTTCCTACCCCGCCATTACTCTGACGTCAACCTCTGAACTTTGGTTTTTATACTGGGCTTACGCAAGACAAGATTGGATTTTTCCTTGCAAGACAAAGTGAAATGAGACAGAATACCTGAGAATAACCTCCTACAGTAAGATCTTAACCCTCTTCAAGGTGGATTATATAAAATATTTTTTATATGACACTGTACACAAATCCCACTAAAATCAATAGCAGAACTGATATCAGTTTTGGACTCCAGAGTCTGAGATAAAAAATAATCATCATAATAATTATGGCAATTCTTTCTTTATTAGTTTGTAGTGGTACTGGTGACTTACATTGCTAAATTCCCACGGCAACCTTGGCAGACAGGTAAAGAATATCAGTGAATAGTTAACTCATCCCTAGTATTAGGAATAATCTAGTAGTCAGGTGGTGGTTCAAAATGCCCTTATCCAAAGATGTGGTTCATGTAGACAGAAGTGGTTCTTAACAGGAAGGGGCATTTGGCACGATTGGATATTTTTTTTACCCATGTCTTTGTTTCAAAATCTAAAAGAAAGGATCAGTGATTATCTCTGGAGTGTGAGATTATTGGGATTTAACCTTTCAAGTTGTATGTTTATGAACAATTTGAGTATTTAAAATTATGTATTGCTTTGTTAATCAGAAAAAACCATTTACTTTATATATAAATCATATATGATACATAGAATTAGAAGTATAAGATAAAAGTTAATTTACATATTTACTATTTTGATTTCTCCTTTGACCTTATTATTTAGATTTCTTTTTTTTTCCAAGAGAGAGATAGAGAGGAAGAGAGATAAGAAGCATCAGCTCGCACTTTTAGTTTTTCAGTGGTTTTCTTTTTTTTTTTTTGTATTTTTCCGAAGCTGGAAACAGGGAGGCAGTCAGACAGACTCCCTCATGCGCCCGACCGGGATCCACCCGGCATGCCCACCAGGGGGCGATGCTCTGCCCATCTGGGGCATCGCTCTGTTGCAACCAGAGCCATTCTAGCGCCTGAGGCAGAGGCCATGGAGCCATCCTCAGTGCCCGGGCCAACTTCGCTCCAGTGGAGCCTTGGCTGCGGGAGGGGAAGAGAGAGACAGAGAGGAAGGAGAGGGGGAGGGGTGGAGAAGCAGATGGGCGCTTCTCCTGTGTGCCCTGGCCGGGAATTGAACCCAGGACTCCTGCACACCAGGCCGACGCTCTACCACTGAGCCAACCGGCTAGGCGATTCTTTCTCATACAGGCCTTGACAGGGGGAGGGGGTTGTGGGGAGGGGGTGGGCGGTGGGGAGGAGGCTCCAGGAGAGCCAGTGATTCCTTGCTTAAGCCAGAGACCTTGGGCTCAAGTCAGTGACCTTTGGGTTCAAGCCAGCAACTTTTGGATCCTGTAGATTCCACACTCAAGCGGGCAACTCTGTGCTCAAGCTGGTGAGCCCGTGCTCAAGCTGGATGAGTCCATGCTCAAGCCAGCAACCTCGGGGTTTCAAACCTGGGACATTCCAGGTTGATTCTTTATCCACCGCACCACCACTGGTCAAGCTTATTTAGATTATTTAAAATTTTCCAAATGGTGAGGTTTGTTGTTCTTTAAATTTTTGGTATTGCCTGACCAGGCGGTGGCACAGTGGATAGAGCGTCGGACTGGGATGTGGAGGACCCAGGTTTGAGACCCCGAGGTCACCAGCTTGAGTGCAGGCTCATCTGGCTTGAGCAAAAAAACACAACTCACCAGCTTGGACCCAAGGTCGCTGGCTCGAGCAAGGGGTTACTTGGTCTGCTGAAGGCCTGCGATCAATGCACATATGAGAAAGCAATCAATGAACAACTAAGGTGTCGTAACGAAAAACTGATGATTGATGCTTCTCATCTCTTTCGGTTCCTGTCTGTTTGTTCCTATCTATCCCTCTCTCTGACTCTCTCTCTGTCCCTGTAAAAAAAATTAATAAAAAAAAAAATTTTTAGTATTACATAATTTGCAGGTGTATTGCATTGTGGTCAAGAATGTTGCTTGTATAATTTCTGCTTTTTGAAATGAATTGAGGCTATATTTGTGACCTAGTCTGTGATCTGCTTTGAAAAAAAGTTTTGGATTAAGAAAAAGTTAAGAACTATATGATTTCACACATAGGTGGGATATAAAACTGAGCCTCATGGACACTCATAAAAGTGAAGTGGTTACCAGAGGAAGGAGATGGGACAGAAGAGAGTAAAGAGGTACAAATATATGGTGACAAAAAATAATTTGTGACTTTGGGTGACGGGCACACAATGCAATCAACAGTTCAAATGCTATAGAGATGTTCACCTAAAACTTATGTGCTCTTATTGATCAGTGTCACCCCATTAAATTTAATTTTTAATAAAAAAAGAAAAGAAAGTATATTGAACACCCCATAATTTAGTTCTATAATTAGCATATAGTAGCTGTTCAAAAACTGTTTTTGTTTTTTTTTAAAGATTTTATTTATTCATTATAGAGAGGGAAGAGAGAGAGAGAGAGAGAGAGAGAAGGGGGGAAGAGCAGGAAGCATCAACTCCCATATGTGCCTTGACCAGGCAAGCCCAGGGTTTTGAACCGGCAACCTCAGCGTTTCCAGGTAGACACTTTATCCACTGCACCACCACAGGTCAGGCCAAAAACTGTTTTTTAGTGAAGTTGAAACCAATTAATTATGTGTATATTCATCTTTTATATTTCTTCTCATTCGCAATATCCCTCATTCATACTACTCTATTTTCCGGCCTCCTAATTTTTTAATTTTTTTAATTTTTATTTTTTACAGAGACAGAGAGTGAGTCAGAGAGAGGGATAGACAGGGACAGACAGACAAGAATGGAGAGAGATGAGAAGCATCAATCATTAGTTTTTCATTGCGCGTTGCAACACCTTAGCTGTTCATTGATTGCTTTCTCATATGTGTCTTGACTGTGGGCCTTCAGCAGACCGAGTAACCCTTTGCTGGAGCCAGTGACCTTGGGTTCAAGCTGGTGGGCTTTTGCTCAAACCAGATGAGGCTGTGTTCAAGCTGGCGACCTTGGGGTCTCGAACCTGGGTCCTTTCGCATCTATCCACTGCGCCACCACCTGGTCAGGCTCCAGCCTCCTAATTTATACCCTGCTTTCTATTCTACCACCTTTCCTGAATAAAATGGACTTAGAGTGGATGTGTTAACATCTTCCATTTCACAACTGGAGTTCTGACATTTTTCATTCCAACCATTTGGGTTCCAGCATTTTCATGCTTTGTTATACAGAACCTAAGTAAATATTTTTGTATACCATACTTTCACTGTGGATTGCATAGTTATCAGTATAATACACCTCCTTTGCCCCATTCAGTGTGTTTGCCTTGATTTATTCTTTGACTGAAATTCATATTATGACCCCTGCTTTGTTTGTATTGTAGTCATCAAATAAATTTTTGTCTATCCTCTATTTTAAACCTTCTTGCATCATTTTATTTTAGATAAATCCTTTTGAAGCAATATATACCATAGCTGAATTTTATTTTTAAGCCCAACTTGTAGTTTTGTTTTAATTTCTGTCATCTTGACTTATGTTTTTGGAGTTTTATAAAATCCTGCCATTTTCTTCTCTTTTTTTTCTTAAAAAAAAAAAAAATATATATATATATATTTTAAGATTTTATTTATTGACTTTAAAGAGAGGAGAGAGAGAGAGAGAGAGAGAGAGGTGACAGGGGAAGGAGGAGACCTCAGCAGTCCAAGTCTGCACTCTATTCAGTGTGTCACCGCAGGTCAGGCCCTGCCATTACTAAGTTTTATGCTTTTTGGTTAAACCAACTCTATCACTTTATATACTCTCTAATCATTTGAAATGTATACTTTTTGTTTTAATCATAGTGGTTCATGCATTTCTTTATTCAACACATAACTTTTCTTTTGACAGAGACTGATAGAGAGACAGATAGAGGGACAGATAGGGACAGACAGACAGGAAGGGAGAGACATGAGAAGAATCTATTTTTCATTGTGGCTCCTTAGTCTTCTTAGTTGTTCATTGATTGCTTTCTCATATGTACCTTGACCAGGGGGCTACAGCAGAGCAAGTGACCCCTTGCTCAAGCCAGCGACCTTGGGCTCAAGCCAGTGACCATGGGGTCATGTCTATGATCCCATGCTCTAGCCAGCAATCTTGGGGTCTCAAACCTGGGTCTTCTGCATCCCAGTTCCATGCTCTATCCACTGTGCCACTGCCTGGTCAGGCTCAACACATAACTCTGAATTATTTGTTGGGTGTCAGGCACTGTACTAGGCACTGTAGACATATGATAAAACAGATAAAATCTTCTTGTCAAGTTACTTGCCATCTAATGAGGAAATAGACACTAGCAGACAAAAACATGATATGAAGAATTATAGGGCATGAGGTGCATCATGAAACATGCCAGAGTAACGTGAGAGTGGCTAGAGGGCCACACTACTCAGGGGGTTGGAGAAGACGTCTCTGAGGAGGTTGTGTTTAAGCCCAGACTCATATCATGAAGGAAACAGTCAGTGGATGTCATAGCCCCTGGTCGGTAAACTGTGGCTTGCAAGCCACATGCAGCTCTTTGGCCCCTTGAGTGTGGCTCTTCCACAAAAGACCACGTGCGGGCGCTACCTCGATAAGGAAAGTACCTACCTATGTAGTTTAAGTTTTAAAAAATTTGGCTCTCAAAAGAAATTCCAATTGTTGTACTGTCGATATTTGGCTCTTTTGACTAATGAGTTTGCCAACCACTGGAAGGAACACCCAGAGCCAAGACCCTAAGGTGGGCTTCAAGGAGCAAGGAGAATGCCACCAGAGCTGGAGCTAGGGGCTTAGGGACAGCTGTGGAGGGTTTCAATCAGGGGAATGGCTCAAGCTGATTTCTATTTTTAAAATAACCGCAAAGGAGGATGTGGGAGAAGGGATTGTAATGAAACAGCAATGAACGGAAGGAGACAAGTGAAGTAGCTTTGTAGTCACCAGGCAAGGGACTGGGGAAGACATGGAGACAATGTTTTACGTAAGGTCTAGAGACAAAGGAAGTTTGTGGATGCAAGGCATACTACTGAAGAACACAGGATCCTAAAATATATGCCTGTTTGACAAATTGACTAATTTGAACTAAAGGCACTTGCCAAAGAAGAGGTGTGAGAAGCACACCCTGACATTCTCCTTCCTGAAAGCAGATCAAGCTCCCAGTAAAAGCTGCCCTTCCTATACAAGAAGGAAAAGAACATTCTGATCTCCAGACATGGGTTGTTAAGGTCAAGAAGAATCAGTATTACTACGAAAATAATCCTTAACTTCCTTTTGCCTCCCCATATAGTCACTTTAACACAATGACTACACTTTGTTCAACCTAGTGTATACACACTTAGGCCTCAATGCTTTTTGAGTCTTCATTTTCCTGTGAGGGCTCCAATGTACAGGTAAAAATAAAATGTATGCTTTTCTGTTGTTCATCTGTTTTCCATCAACTTCTCAGGCCCAGCCAGAGACTCTAAGAGGGCAGAGGCAAAGGGTGCCTCCTCCGCCCCAGGGAGGTAGGACGGACCCGCATACTCTCCGCACAGGGGCTTCCTGTGTTACATTTGGACACAGTTTACATTACACTTTAGTTAAATTTAGTCATTGATAAATCTTCAAGCTACTTCAGTCTGTTTTTTCATCCAAAGTGAGGCACCATATGTCCCTTCTCATCTGTAGACTCCATCTTTTTTCATTCTAGGGCATTTTATTACATAAGTGCAAGTCTTTCTTCCTGTCTTTAATCCTTTTCACTTCTCCATCGTCCATCGCGAGTCTCCACAGCTGCCTTCTCAGAGAGGTCCTGGGTCCCACCTGCCCACTCCTGGGCTCTTTGGCTGTATTCATCTGTTCTTTAGGCTACCTATCATTTTCTAGATTCAAATGTTCTCTTTTTCTTATCTAGTATTTTACACTTGTTTTCTTTTTGGTGTGATTTCTGATTCTTTTCTCTTATGGCCAATTTTCCCCCTACATTTTTTTTTCTTTTCTATTTTTTTTTTTGTATTTTTCTGAAGCTGGAAACGGGGAGAGACAGTCAGACAGACTCCCGCATGCGCCCGACCGGGATCCACCCGGCACGCCCACCAGGGGGCGACGCTCTGCCCACCAGGGGGCGATGCTCTGCCCCTCTGGGGCGTCGCTCGTTGCGACCAGAGCCACTCTAGCGCCTGGAGCAGAGGCCAAGGAGCCATCCCCAGCACCCGGGCCATCTTTGCTCCAATGGAGCCTCGGCTGCAGGAGGGGAAGAGAGAGACAGAGAGGAAGGAGAGGGGGAGGGGTGGAGAAGCAGATGGGCGCTTCTCCTGTGTGCCCTGGCCGGGAATCGAACCCGGGACTTCCGCACGCCAGGCTGATGCTCTACCACTGAGCCAACCGGCCGGGGCCGACCCTACATTTTTAATGTTTTTGCCATGCTTGTTTAAGATTTTTGGTGTGGCTACTCCAGTAATTCTATTTTAGGAGGTGTGTTTTCTTACATTTGCTGCCCCCTTTTGGTAGTTGTACTTTTCAAGCATATAGTACTTTGTCTGAGAGCTGAGGATACTCTTAGGGCAGGGGTCCCCAAACTACGGCCCGCAGGCCACATGTGGCCCCCTGAGGCCATTTATCTGGCCCCCGCTGCACTTCCAGAAGGGACACCTCTTTCATTGGTGGTCAGTGAGAGGAGCATAGTTCCCATTGAAATACTGGTTAGTTTGTTGATTTAAATTTACTTGTTCTTTATTTTAAATATTGTATTTGTTTCCGTTTTGTTTTTTTACTTTAAAATAAGATATATGCAGTGTGAATAGGGATTTGTTTATAGTTTTTTTATAGTCTGGCCCTCCAACAGTCTGAGGGACAGTGAACTGGCCCCCTGTGTAAAAAGTTTGGGGACCCCTGCTCTTAGGGTATTGACTATTCTAACTGGTGTATGTATTGAAGAAGAGTCAAAGGTTAGCTTCCATCCATATTGTTCTACATCAATTTAAACATATGTTTTCTAATGCCACTTAACAAATTACCATAAATGTAGTGGCTGAAAATCAGCACATATTTATTATCTCATGGTTTCCATGGGTCAAGAGTCTGGTTACAGCTTAGCTGGAGTTTCCTGCCCCACGGTCTCACAAGGCTTCAATACAGGTGTTAGCTGGGGTTGTAACTCTCATCCAGAGTTCACTTACAGCTGTGACTAAGACTTTTGGCTCTGTGGAAATGAAGACCAACCAAACGAGTATAAGCAAAAGCCACTGATTCAGAGCTCGCTAGAACAAGGGGGTTGGCTACATCATTTGCACATGATGGAGACTCAAAGGCAGCTAGAAGAGCGGGGAAGATTATGGTGGAGAAGAGGAGGCTTCAGTTCTGGTGTGTCCTGCTTGGAGGCTGTTGGCCTGGGGAAGCTGGAGGCGGGCTAACTAGCAGCTTGCATCCTATATGATTGGTTAGTGGAATATATTTGACTTTCTCCAGTTGGTCCCAAGTTGGAAACAGGGAACAAAATGAGGAAGCTGTCAGTTATTGATCAAGTTCTGGTCATTCTGGATCAATTAGTATAGAGGTTATTATTTGACTCCCTGGACCAGTTGCTATAGATCGTGGTCTGAATTCCTACAAGTCTGACTTATAAATAGTATTGGCTTTGTGGGCTGGTTACTGTAGACAATGGGTTGGTTTCCTGGGCTGGTCACTGCAGAATGTGGGTCAGAGTTTTATTTCTACATAAGGTCTGGTCATAGTCTATTTGCATATTCAGCCTTTTGTTTCCTAGAGACTGCCTGCATCTCCCTGCATGGGACACTCTGCACAGGCCGTTCACAACATGATCATTGACTTCTGGGCCAGCAAAGAATGTCTCTCACTCAAATGCATTATAGTAATATGGAGTTTTTATAGATGTCATTATGTATGCACGGGAGTGACATCATAACTTTGCCATAGTCTACTGGCTATAAGCAATAGAATGTTGCCCAAACTGGAGAGGAGAAGATTATAGGGCATAACTCCAGGGCCAGAGATCATAGGGCATTTTGCCTCCCACTTAGGACTCTGCCCACCACAAGATGGGAGAGGATGAGCCATGAGCAGTGCCCCAGGCCCATGAGAGCACTGCTGATCAGTCCTGCTTGGCTCAAGGGTCTGGACAACGGAATGCCCAAGGGCCGCTGGTCCCAGGAGCTTGTTTCTAATAATGACTTCTCACTAAAGCAGACTTTAGTGTGGCCCTAATATTCTCTAACACCTGTATCCAGGCCGTTGTGAGTGATTACTGTGAGTAAGGTATTCCTGGGTCCTCCAGCTTCTGGTATGGGGTTTTTCACCGATTTCTCTCTTCCCATTACTGCTCTATTATATGTTATAGCACAAGTTGCAACTTTGGCTCTACATTACATCACCTTGAGTTTTATAAAAACCTGATGCCCAGGTAATACCCCAGACCAATTAAATTAGAGTCTCAACTGTGGGACACAGGCATAAGCAGCTTTATAGCCAAGGTTCTAGAAGAGTCACCGTCTGAAACTACAGCTTATTTAAACTGGTTCTTAGCCTTGCTGCAAACTGGATGTAATGCTGGTGGCCGAGGCCAGTCAGGTTCACACTGAATTCAGGCAGACAGTAAAGGAACTATGGAGCCAGAAAGCATTGGGCTATTACCAATTGGAGGCTCACAGAGACAGTGAGCAAATAAATAAAGGAAAACCACTTTTTGCAGTGGAGGGCAAAGGATCAGGAAAACCATTCCTTGTGGTGGTGGCTGAGGGAGTCAGGGAACCGCACCTCGCAGTGGTGGGAAAGTGATTTGAGAGAATCTCCCCCGAGGGAAAAGCACGCATAGCTTTTCATAGAGACACACACGTGGCTTTCTGCCATGTGCTCACGCACTAATCTTGCAAAGTGCTTGCAGTCATGAAACCAGTGAACAAGCCTAATACAGCTATTTCCCCCACACTGGAATCACCTGGAAGCTTTCAAAACCAAAACCAAACCAAAACAGAACAAACCTCCAGTGTCCTGGCTCCAGCTCTAGAGAGGTGGATGTGATTAGTCTGAGGATTGGCCGGGCATCAGAACCTTTGAAAGCTCTGCAGATGAGAACGGCTGATTCCGCATCCAGGTAGCAAGGTTCTCACAGAAACCGGGCTCACTGCTCCTTCTCAGGTGGAAAGGGCAGGTCCCAGTTTAAGTGTGATTAATAGAAAGTGTAGCCAGAACACAAGGCTCTGGATTGCTTTAGCTTTGAAGTAAAAATGATCAAGAATATTAATTCAAAGATAGATCAGATCCCCTGCTTTAAGAACAGCTTTCCAAGCTAGCAGTTAAAATTTTCCTTTGCTATCACATTTTGCATGTGTTTTTTTTTTAAGAGAATGTTCTTTATGTCATTTTTTTCTGGTAAGTCAGTGTGAGTTTGTAAAGGGGTTCCCAAACACCCAGGGAGATTGCTGTAGGCTGGGGCTCCAGGGGAGCGTGGAGCACGGAGGAGAAGCTGAGAAGTGAGCGGAGCCCAAGGGGAGGGTCCACTGGGCTGGAAGACGAGAGGGAATGGCAAAGCCAAAGGCGTAGGTGGGACTCCGCAGGGTGTGAACAACTGAAAACAGCTCATTAGATACAAGAGAGGGGGCTGTAATGAGGACAAGCGTTTTCTGACCGCCTCCGTCATCTTTATCAACTACATATTTACTTTTACATATGCATTCAGCTCTATAATTAGAATTTATTTTCTAGACCTGTGTGGGGCAACTGTTTTAGGCTTGCTCGCGGGGTTACTGGCTGCAAGCACTTTGCCTGATTGGTGCATGAGTGTGTGGTTGCCACGTGTGTATGGCCTATATAAGGCTATGGGTGCTTGCACTTGAGAGAGATGGGGGATTGTGGATGGCGGATTGCCTGCTTACTACTGTGAGGGGCCATTTTTGCTCTTTGTTTTCCTGAGAAGCAGTTTCCCCTGCTGTGTGCTTGTCCAATGTTGTGAGACTTTATTAAATGAAATGGCCTAATGCTTTCCGGCTCTGCAGTTTCTTCACCATCTGCCCGAACCCAGTGTGGACCTGCCTGGCTTTAGCCACCAGCATTACAACCTGTTTATAGGCTGAGTCCAAAGACTGGGCACCAGTAGAGCACATTAACATCATGTAACCAGAGTTCACTGTACAGCCTCATAATTGGCCAAGATTAATTTTCCTTTTCTGTCAATCCAACATCACTATGCCTGTGACATTTAAAGAGAAATGTTTCAAAATCAAGGTTAAATGACTTCTTTTCTTGCCCCCCTTCCATTCCTTAAAATCATGACCATGGTACATTTTAGCTTGCTTTATATTTGAACCTTTATTTCCTTAAATAGTCCCTTCCTTCCCAAGGTTTCTAATTGAGCCTTCCTTCCTTCTCTTCCCTTCCCTTCCCCTTCCTTCCCTTCTCCTCCCTCCCTCCCACGCTTCTTCCTTTCTTCCTTCCTTCCTTCCTTCCTTCCTTCCTTCCTTCCTTCCTTCCTTCCTTCCTTCCTTCCTTCCTTCCTTCCATTTCCTTCCTTCCTTCCTTCCTTCCTTCCTTCCTTCCTTCCTTCCTTCCTTCCTTCCTTCCTTCCTTCCATTTCCTTCCTTCCTTTAAAAATTTTTCTTGTTTATGTGGTCAGCAGAAAACATTTGCCATCCCAGATCTTCAGAAATACCCAGGCTTTCAGTGACACTAACTGCCACAGAGAATTCGCTTTGTCTCTGAAAACTATGCTCCCAGAGACTTCTGCATTCCCACTTCCATCTCGGTTGCTTATTTGCTCCATCTGTTGGGTACTACACTCCTGAAGCTCCTTTTCTCTGTACTTCTGGGGTAGACCCATGGTTTTCTAAATCTCGGGTCTTCTGCTCCCCCTCACTTTATCTCAGGAAGGGCTCTGGGAGGGGTTCAGAGGGTGTATGTCTGAAAATATATTTATTTTCCTCTCATGCTCGATTGACATTTTGACTAACAGCGGTACTTAGGTGCAACTTCCTTCTTAGTTTGAAGGCTCTCTTTACCCTTCCAGCTGTGAAATTCCCAGGACCATGTCTGGCGCTGGATCTTCCACGCATTGTTTTGTTTTACCCACCAGTGTCTTCTACCTGCTTTTTCCTTCATTAACTTTATTGTAAACTCAAGTTTCTGAGGAATCTCATACACATCTCTTTGTTGTTATGGGTTTAATTCCTCTTTTTCCCCTTTTACTTTCATGTTAAGGGGATTTAGGGCAGGTAGCAGGGTGAATGCATGTGCCCAGTCTGCCATTTGGGACTCTATTTCTACAGACATATTATTTGGATATTAAAGGAAAGGAGGACCCCTGAAGGTGGAAGGACTTGGAGATACTTGACTTACATCATTGGGAAACTGTGGCTCTTAGACTGCTCACTGGTGGCCCGAAGAGGTAACATTGGGTGACCATGTGTTCTGTTCTTAAGCAAACTGTGACATCACTTTTCCAGTGAAAGAAAATGATTGGGAATATTCTCTTATATTCTGGACTATTTCTGTTAGGTCCATGTGTATTCAGAGTACTAAGTCAATGTTGGAAAAAATAAGGGCAGCTTACGGTATGAACTCTTAAGTGTCTCATACTTCTGGAAAGTATCTGATGCTGGTCAGTGGGCCCATCTTATGATTCTTATATTCCAGCACACTTTGTAGCTGGCACCTAAGATGCATCTTAAATGGAAAAATGGTGTTACTGATCTGAGTATGAAAGAAGGAGGAATTAACCTATGATGGTTTTGACCAGGTGTTGTGTACGTTTAAGCCCTCTGAAGGACAGGTGTAAATGCCCTGGTAAGTCCAGGTTATTCAGGAGGAATTATAGATTCCCTGTCAGTCTACGGCCATACCACCCTGAACGCGCCCGATCTCGTCTGATCTCGGAAGCTAAGTAGGGTTGGGCCTGGTTAGTACTTGGATGGGAGATTCCCTGTCATATAGGATGAAGATCTGAGGGTAGAAGGGACTCTGCATGTCCTCTCCAATGAAGTGGGATGACTTTGGAGTCCTCCTTCACTTGACATGATGTGAAACCAGAAGAAATAGCTATGAGGTATCGAGGCACATGAGCCTAAGACTGCTCCACAGAATCATCACCCCCACCCCCAGGGTGACAGCAGGGACCTGCATGGGCCAGTGAAGAAAAGCAGAGACAGAGAAGGCATGCCAGCAGATGCCAGAGTAATAAATAATGCTAACCTGGGCAGATGTCTCCCAGAACCTGTCCTCCAGCCTGTGCATTGGGGCAGTGATGGGAGAGACTGGGCTCCTATGAGGGCAGGTCTGCCATGTTTTAGAGGATCATCGCTGCTAGCTCTTCTTTTGCTGATATCCAAAAACATGGCTCATGCAGCAAAGGATTGCTGAGGATGATGGTGCTCTCGAGCTGGAAGCCCCTTGGGTGAATGAACATTTAGTGCAGAGCAGAGTGAGAAGTGGCCATTGTACACGCCAGCACCCACATGCTCTGTGTCCTTACTGGTCTTCCAGATGTCAAAAGGCTGGGCATGTGACTATTTCTCATACATCTTGTCAATGTTGGCTACTGGTCCACTCTGACCCCAGCTGCTGACCCTTCCAATGGAGCTTTGGCTGCTTGTTCCTATTGGAGCCAAGGTTTCAAAGGGAGAACCCTCCCCTTCCTTCTGCCTGCCCTCTGCCGTGGGCTCTCAGCCTTCCACATATGAGCAAACTGGAGCAGAAGTTGCAGAAGTCTGGGTCTCTCTTAGGTGCCTTATCTTCCTTAGACAGTGACCTAAACCTCATCCCACCTGTGGCCAACCCCCACCCTGGGCAGAACCACAGAGGTACCTAGTCCCAGCCTGGGCTTTGGAAGGCTGTGTGTGTAGGTGCTGGGCAGCAGCTTTGCAGCCCTGGCCTCTCCAATGCTGGCTGGAGTGGGTCTCCCAGGGAAACGCTGTTTCAGATGTGCAAACCTGGAGTTCTGTGTGTCTTCTTTGTACTGTGGCCCCACTTACAAAGGGACTCACTTAAACAGTGAGTACACTTGTCCCATGTTTACCAATAGTTACCATTCTTTCCTGTAAACGGTTAAGGTCCAGTCAAAGAGACCTAGCGGGTTGATACACTTGGTATTATTTCAGTGTAGCTAGCTATCTGAGTCATCGAATTAGTTTCCTAGGACGGTCGTAACAAATGACCACGTGGTGACTTAAAGCAGCACAAACTGATTCTCTCACAGTTCTGGAGGACAGAAGTCTGAGCTCAGTCAGGATGGCTCCATCTTGGGGACTCAAAGGAGAATCTGTCCATGCCTCTCTCTTAGCTTCTTGGTGGCTGTTGGCAATCCTTGGCATTCCTTGGCTTATGGAAGTATCACTCCACTCTGCCTCTGTGGGCGCAGGGCATTCTCCTTGAGTGTCTGCGTCCACATTTCCCTCCTCTTATGACACCGCTTGTTGGGTTAGAGCCCACCCAAATCCAGTATGATCTCATCTTAATTTGATGATATCTGCCAAGACTCTGTATTTCTGAATAAGTTCAAATTCACAGGTAGCAGGGGATAGGTCTTGAACATATTTGTATTTGGGGGGTGGGGAAGAGATACAGTCAATCCACAACAATTATCAAAGTAAATTAAAATAAAATTAGAAAAGTAAAATGCAACAACATATCTTGTTGTTATTCTTTGAATAATAGTTGTGAAATTTTTCTAGGTTTACCAAGAGCCATAACATTTTCAAATGCAGAAAAACTGGCTTATTATAAATACTTAGATTAGTGAAAATTTGAATAATCATTGCTCTTACCACTCTCAAACTCCTAATTAATGCATGCAAGCGGGAAAAGAGTGATAAACACAAGCAAGTCCTCTACAATAAGTGGCAAAACAAATACAGAGAAATAATGTTCATATGAATTATAAAAATGATCCCTGAAAGTATAGTCTTAAATTATGTTAATACAAGTGTGAAAAAAACCCAGTTTTCTTTTAAAACGATAACCAAAGTTTTTCTCTTGCTTCATCTTATTTTAAGATGACAAATCAGGACCTGACCGGCTAGCTCAGTGGTAGAGTGTGGAAGCCTGGCATGTGGAAGTCCTGGATTTGATTCCCGGCCAGGGCACACAGGAGAAGCGCCCATCTGCTTCTCCACTCTTCCCCCTCTCCTTTCTCTCTGTCTCTCTCTTCTCCTCCTGCAGCCAAGGCTCCACTGGAGCAAAGCTGGCCTGTGCACTAAGGATGGCTCCATGGCCTCTGCCTCAGGTACTGGAATGGCTCCAGATGCAACAGAGCAACGTCCCAGATGGGCAGAGCATCGCCCCCTGGTGGGCATGCCAGGTGGATCCCTGTTGGGCACATGCGGGAGTCTGTCTCTCTGCCTCCGTTTCTCATTTCAAAAAAATACAAAAAAAAAAAAAAAAAGATGACAAATCTCTCTCTTTTTTGACAGAGACAGAGTCAGAGAGAGGGACAGATAGGGACAGGAAAGGAGAGAGAGATGAGAAGCATCAATTCTTTGTTGTGGCATCTTAGTTGTTCGTTGATTGCCTGTTCATTGATTGCTTTCTCATATGTGCCTTGATGGGGGTGGGGGGCTACAGCTGAGCGAGGGACCCTTTGCTCAAGCCAGGGACCTTGGGCTTCAAGCTAGCGACCTTTGGGCTCAAGCTAGTGACCAGGGAGGGGGTCATGTCTATGATCTCATGCTCAAGCCAGTGACCCCATGCTTAAGCTGGTGAGCCTGTGCTCAAGCCGGATGAGCCTATGCTTAAGCTGGTGACCTTGGGGTTTCTAACCTGGGTCCTCTGTGTCCCAATTCGAGGCTCTATCCACTGCACCACCACCTGGTCAGGCAAGATGACAAATCTCTTTAAAGGGAAAATAATATTTGAGAATGAACTTTTACTTTCACAATTCTTTAATTCTTTTTTTCTTTTTTAAAATGTAGAGTCAAAGTAGAAATTAACACTATATAACTAAATGTTTCAGTTTTACACTGTCTCATGCATGTATTGTACAAAAGTGAGAAGCCCCATAGAACTTTAATTCATCTGAAAATTGAAACAAATTTTAATTCAACCCAGCAAAACATTTCAGCTTCATCCTGACAAGTCTGCAGCACAGACTCGCTCAGCTGTCCCTGGTATGATTTTCTGCAGCTTTTTTTTTTTTTAATTTTTTTTTAAAATTTATTCATTTTAGAGAGGAGAGAGAGAGAGAGAGAGAGAGAGAGAGACAGGGGGGAGGAGCTGGAAGCATCAACTCCCATATGTGCCTTGACCAGGCAAACCCAGGGTTTTGAACCGGCAACCTCAGCATTTCCAGGTCGACGCTTTATCCACTGCGCCACCACAGGTCAATTTGCAGCTTTTCTGCAGCTTTGAATGAAATGTGGGTACTGTGCAGCAGGAAGAAAGGCATGTTTGCAAGTAAAAGGAATCCAGTTACTTTTGTTGAGTTCCTTTAAAATAATATCTTATTCCATATTTGAGAGAACTTCAAAGGAAAACATTTCAAGAAGGAAAAAGGCATTGCTTTTAATGAAAATTCCAGGAAACTAGAAGAATTCAGAAGCAGTTGTAAACATGCCTGTATACTGAATGATTTTGATTGACACTAATGGCAGTTTCACACAGTTGAAAATTTATTGAGTGATCTAGGGGAGGTGTACCTCTGTTTGACTCTCAGTAATTAAGGACTCCATGTTAATGTGGGGGTCTTGTCTGAAACAGGCAAATGATTTCTGTCAGCTAAAAGAGATCCTTGTAGGTGGTGGTTTGGTTGCCCTCAGGGTCGTTATCCAGTCTAATATCCGGCACTCTTTCTTTTCATCATCCTTGTATAGACATATAAATACCCACGTCCTCAAAGTGCTTTTTGTACCAGCTTCCCTATCTTACTGGTTCCCATGTTAGTGAGATAATAAGTCTTAAACCTACACTTATTGCCTAATTTTATTTTTGCATGAGAGTCATTTGGAAAAACTGCTTGCTTCATCTTATTTTAAGTTGACAAATCTCATTAAAGGGAAAATAATATTTGAGAATAAACTTCTACCTTCAGAATCCTTTAATTCTTTTTTTTAAACTGTAGAGTCAAAGTAGAAATTAACACATATCACTAAATGTTTCAATTTTACACATCTCATGCATTTATTGCACTGAAGTGAGAAGTCTCACTTTTTTGTTTGTTTGTTTTGTTTTGTTTTTTTAAGGTGAGAGGAAGGAGATAGTGAGGCAGACTCCCGTATGTGCCCTGACCAGGATCCACCCAGAACCCCCCTTCTGGGGCCAATGCTTAAGAACTGAGCTATTTTTAGCACCTGAGGCTGATGTGCTTGGACCTACGGAGCTATCCTCAGCGCCCAGGGACATGTGTGAACCAGCTGAGCCACTGGCTATAGGAGTGGAAGAGGGAGAGAAGGAGGAGAGGGAGGGGGAGAGAAGCAGATAGTCACTTCTCTTGTGTGCCCTGACTGGGACTTGAACTTGGGATGTCCATATGGCAGGCTGATGCTCTATTCACTGGGCCACCAGCCAGGGCTGGAAAAACTTGTTGAATATATACTTTGACGCATTTTTGGACTTTTTACCTGTCCTTGTTTGGGTAGTAGAATATAAGAAGGTGTTTGTCAATGTGCCAATGGAGTGTTTTCTTGTGCCAGCCCTTTCATCCTGAGAGGGACACGGACAAATGCCCACACTGCTTTGCTCCTATCTGTGGGTAGGAACACTTAAAATGACAGAATAAGGGCCCTGGCCGGTTGGCTCAGTGGTAGAGCGTCAGCCTGGCGTGCAGAAGTCCCTGGTTTGATTCCCGGCCAGGGCACACAGGAGAAGCACCCATCTGCTTTTCCACCCCTTCCCCTCTCCTTCCTCTCTGTCTTTCTCTTCCCCTCCCGCAGCCCAGGCTCCATTGGAGCAAAGATGGCCCGGGCGCTGGGGATGGCTCCTTGGCCTCTGCCCCAGGCGCTAGAGTGGCTCTGGTCGCAACAGAGCGACGCCCCGGAGGGGCAGAGCATCGCCCCCTGGTGGGCAGAGCATCGCCCCTGGTGGGCGTGCTGGGTGGATCCCGGTTGGGCGCATGCGGGAGTCTGTCTGACTGTCTCTCCCCGTTTCCAGCTTCAGAAAAAAAAAATACAAAAAAAAAACCTACGCCAGAATAAAATACCTCATTTGTTTTCATCCTGTGTTTATTTGCAAATGAAATTCTGTAACGATTGCTTTAAAAATAGCTTTTGTATAAGAAGAGGAAGAACTGACTGTTAATATCAAATAATTGAATCCAATTTCTAAGGTCCTTGGAATGGTTTGAACAGCTGTGAAAGAGGCATTTAAACCAATTCTTAAAACAAACCAACACACTGTTTTGTTTAGTGTTTGGATTGGGCGTGCTGAAAGGGGAAAGGAGTACTGGGACAGGCGGTCCCGGGAAAGGAAGTCAGCCCCATGGAAAGCTCAGGGGCTGGTGGTGTGAAGCGTCCAGAATTTGGCGGGCGGAGAGCTGTGACTAAATCACTTCCATGAGCTGCAGAAGGACCGATTTCCATCCTTGCTCAGACCAAGATGACAGCACCGAGATTACACAACACCACCAACACACAGATGACTGTTGGTGCTCCCCTGAGTGCAGAAATTACCCTGTGGACCCGAGTCATTTGCTACTCCAATTCCTGGCCCTGCCGCGTGCTGTCTTTTAACCTACCGCCATCCAGCTGGGTCCCCATTATCACTTCAAAAATTACAGCTTAAATGTCATCCCAGTGGGACCTGTCCCACACTTATTACAAAGATGGCTGTTACGTAAACCTCTCTCCTCTTTGTTCTATTTCTGCCCCCTTTTATTAAATGCAATGGTTTTCCTGGTCGAGTTATTGTTTTTTCATAGCCTCAGAGGAGAAAGTTCTCATCTTGCAAATGAGGCAAACTGTGTGGGACTTTTTAAAGGAAAAGTGTAGAATAAGTTTTAATTCAATATGGAGATGAGACAGACCTATTTTATTTATCAGCAAAACACAGGAATTTCCCATCTGAGTAAGCAGCTATCTGGCAGCATATCTGATGTGGGGTGAATTGAAAATTAGGTGAGACACAGCCCAAGTTAGACCTTGGCTTTTTATTTGATTTCTCTGTAGTTACTCCTTTAGCCCCACACAAATGAAGGCTTATTGGAACTAAAATATGATTTTTGTTTTCTGAACCCCATAATCTGCGCCAGTCCCCATGTGGCAACTCCTCAAATACACACTGATCCCAGTGACAATACAGAGTGGCCTCCTAGAAGAGGGTGTCGCCGAGGAGCAGAGCAGATAGCTCCTCACAGAGCTTCTCAAACCCAAATGTGCGTACACACCAGCGAGGGCATGGATCCCGCACTCCTGACCAGCCCCCAACCCCCTTGGTACACTGCCGCCGCCTCTGCGGATCCAGGGAGCACTGTGTGAGCACAGCTGCTCCAAGGCACACCTTGTGACCTGGGTCAAAGCCAAAGGGGTATATACTCTCTACACCAGTGGTCCCCAACCCCCAGGCCGCGGACCGGTAACGGTCCGTGGGCCATTCGGTACCGGTCTGCAGAGAAAGAATAAATAACTTACATTATTTCCGTTTTATTTATATTTAAGTCTGAACGATGTTTTATTTTTTAAAAAATTACCAGATTCCCTCTGTTACATCCATCTAAGACTCTTGACACTTGTCTCGGTCACGTGATACATTTATCCGTCCCACCCTAAAGGCTGGTCCGTGAAAATATTTTTTGACATTAAACTGGTCAGTGGCCCAAAAAAGGTTGGGGACCACTGGTCTACACGATGGAAGAAGCACTATGGTCTCTGTTGGCCAGGATGGCTCTTTAATATTCACTGCAAGCTCTGCCTGACACTGTAGCCACTAATGACCTGTGGCTCTTTAAATGTAAATGTAAATTTAAATTTAACAAGATTAAAAGTTTTATTCTAGTTGCTTGAGCCATCTTTCAAGTGCTCAACAGCCCCCTGAGCATAATGACTGCTGCAGGGGACAGTGCAGATGCAGGACAGTTCCAGCGCTGCCGGAAGTCCTACCTGACAATGCGGTACACGGAAATTCCAGAACTCTCTTTCTAGTCCAAGCTGCCGGTTCAAGACCCACCCACACGTTTGAGTAGCAAAGACCCACGGGAGACACAGCATTCCTTTTTGGAGCTGCACAGTGAAATATCCCAACTGGTCTGAGTATACTTCTGTAAGCCACGGTTCTGAACCGAGACAGTGAGTGACAGCTGGGCAGCCTGCATCAGATAACCAGATAATCCAAACCCAATTACTGTGTGTGGGGGCAGCACTGAGAGGAGCTCTCATTACTTTCCAGGGCACTGAGTCACAACCTTAACTCTCAGAAGAAACAGACACATGTTTTCAGTTTCCCCTAGCAGCGCCCAGGAGAGCTCACCACTGGTCCTAAACTGCTGTCTCGTTGCAGAATTTCTATGAAGAAATTGTGTAGCTGTCTATGTAACCAGTCACCCCACATTGAAGGCATAATTCCTTTCTGAAACAAATACTAAAACAGAGATTAAAATATGAAATTATAGCATATTCCTTTTGAAATCACTACAATTCTGTTCATCCAAGGCACATTCAGAATCAATGTCTTCAATTAATTTGCCTCATGCATAACAGATGTGCCTCTTATCACAGAAGAGTGTTTTTGGGTATGAATCTCATAGCTTCAAACTTCTATTTTTCCTCCTATGGCAGGACCTTAGTTAACATTTAGGCAACAGATTAAATTCTACCTAGAAATGTGAATAGTCTGCACCTTTACTGAGGCATCTTGGAAATAGGAAGAAATACCTTGCATCCACATTGTGTAAGCGCTCGGTCTCACAAGAGCACTGCTCCCTGAGAGTCTGTTTCTTGGAAGAGAGCTTCGGAGAGATTTAGGAAGAGATGTAGACATCTCATGGCCTTTGGGCCTACTCTGTCATAGGCCAAGCAAACATAAAACATAAAATGCTTCATTTCTGAAAAAGAAATATTTCCCTTCCTCCTTGTCTCCGCACCCCCCTGCTGGATTATGTACACCAATATCTAATTCCGTGTTGTGGTTATGTTAGGCTTGCTTACTGGTTTACCAACTGCAAGCCCTTTGCCTGATTGGTACATGAGCACATGGCTGTGCCATGAGTATATGCCCTAGGTCAGGCTATGGGTGCTTGCTCACAGGGGGACTGCAGATGGCTGATTGCTTGCCTGCCACTGTGAGGGGCCATTTTGAGTTTGTTTGCCTGAGAGGCGGTTTCCCCTGCCTGTTTGCTCGTCTGCCATTGTGAGACTCTATTAAACGAAATGGCCCAATGCTTCCTAGCTCCGTAATTTTTCTACCATCAGCCCAAATCCAACATGGATCTGCCAGGCCTCGGCCACTGGCATTACACACCTCTGACTCTTGAGCAAAACTTTTACTGGGTGGCTTGTACCGGGCCATGTTACAGCACACTCTACCCCTGAGGTCTTTGAGGATAAGCCAAGAGCCCAAGCCAGAGTTGGGGTCTAGTGTTATCCTGACTCTCACCTGGGGTTAGCCATTGTTTTCCGCATGGACTCTGAGCAGGGCCACTGCCTATCAGTGGCCTTTCCTAGCTCTGGGAGAGTGTACGGCTGGGGTGCTCCGCTCTTGTTCCGTAGGCAAGACTGTGGTGTGGACACGTGTGGTTGTCTGAAGTACGCGGCTAGGAAGCCCAGCTCAGGTGAAAGCCTTTTATTTCTTTTTTGTTTGTTTGTTTTTATTTAGTGAGAGACAGAGAGAGGGACAGATAAGGATAGACAGGAAGGGAGAGAGATGAGAAGCATCAATTCTTCATTGCGACACCTTAGTTGTTCACTGATTGCTTCCTTCCTTCCTTCCTTCCTTCCTTCCTTCCTTCCTTCCTTCCTTCCTTCCTTCCTTCCTCCCTCCCTCCCTCCCTCCCTCCCTCCCTCCCTCCCTCCCTCCCTCCCTCCCTCCTTTCTTTCTTTCTTTCTTTCTTTCTTTCTTTCTTTCTTTCTTTCTTTCTTTCTTTCTTTCTTTCTTTGTATTTTTCTGAAGCTGGAAATGGGGAGGCAGTCAGACAGACTCCCGCATGCGCCCAATCGGGATCCACCCGGCATGCCCACCAGGGGGCAATGCTCTGCCCATCTGGGGCATCGCTCTGTTGCAACCAGAGCCATTCTAGCGCCTGAGGCAGAGGCCATAGAGCCATCCTCAGCAGCCGGGCCAACTTTACTCCAATGGAGCCTTGGCTGCAGGAGGGGAAGAGAGAGACAGAGAGGAAGGAGAGGGGGAGGGGTGGAGAAGCAGATGGGTGCTTCTCCTGTGTGCCTTGGCTGGGAATTGAACCTGGGACTCCTGCATGCCAGGCCAATGCTCTACCACTGAGCCAACCGGCCAGGGCCACTGATTGCTTTATCATATGTGCCTTGACCGAGGGGCTATAGCAGAGCAAATGACCCACTGCTCAAGCCTGCGACCTTGGGCTCAAGCTGAGCCTGCACTCAAGCCAGTGACCTCAGTGTTCAAACCTGGGTCCTCTGCATCCCTGTCTGATGCTCTATCCACTGAGCCACTGCCTGGTCAGACAAAAGTCTTTTATTTTTTCTCTGAGCCATGACATCTTTGTTGGGTGGATTTGCATAAAAATAACGTTTAGTCTAGAAAGTTAGTTATATGTGGTTGTCAGGTGAAAATAAGAGTTCACGTGCAGAAAATTTCTTCTATATTCACCGTTACTTTCTGTAATGCCAGGGGCCAAGGCCAGCAGGTTCCCATTGGATTTGGGCAGAGTTGAATAACTGCAGAACTGGAGAGTGTTGGGCCAACCCGTTTACTTGAGTATCCCAAAGGTGGACAAGCAAACAGGCAGGGGAAAACCGCTTCTCATGGCAGCAGGCGAACAGACAGCAAAACAGCCCCTCGCAGTGGTGGGCAAGCAATCCGCCACGGGCTCACTCACTCATCATGCAAAGTGCAAGCGAGCAAGCCTATCACAGCTGTTTTCCCAGCACTTGCTCTTACTATAGTTTGTCACTTTGAATAAAATTGGTGTTTGCTCCCATCTCTACCAATCTAATAATAGTCCACCCAGAATCCTGTCTTTGCTGCACGTTCTTCTTAAACTGTTTAGTTCAATCTGGTTCGGTTTCCATTTAAAAGTTGTTTTCGACTGAGAGAAAGTGTGCAGGGTGATAGGCAGTGTAGATTGTGAAGAGTTGACTGTATGTCGTTTCCTGTTTCCCACAGTTGTGGATCAAAGAAAACAGAATTTTGAAAAAAAAATGAAAGCAATAGTATATCTCTGTGTATATGTGTTTTCCATGAGCTGTAAAGCAAAGATATCAGAGGGGGCTGGTGTAGGAAAAATGTGGCTTCATAGGCAAAGGGCACTGTTTACACCACTGGTTCTCAGAGTGGGTGCATTGGGAGCACCTGGGGGTTGGTGAGAAATGCGAGTTTTGACTCTATTCTTAGACCCTCTGTAATGCTGGTGGTCAAGGCCAGGCAGGTTCACACTGGATTCGGGCAGACGGTAGAGGAACTGCGGAGCCGGAAAGTATCAGGCCATACCAGTTTATTGGAGGCTCACAAAGACAGGTGAGCAAATAAACAACAAAAGGGAAAGAACTAATAAACACAGGAAAACCTGCTATTCGCAGTAAGGGCAAGGGAGCCGGGGAAACCCACCGCACCTCACCGCAGGAGCGCAATCTGGGGGAATCCCCACCCAGGGAAAGCACCGGCAGCCTAACATAGGTCACACACACGTGGCGCTGCCACAGACCCACGCACTGATCAGGCAAAGGGCTTGCAGCTGGTTAACCGGTGAGCAAGCCACACTCACTGAACCAGAAACCCGAGAACGGGGCCCAGGACTCTGAATGTGATATGTCTCCAGGTAATTCTGATGCAGGCTTAAATTTGGGAAACCCTGAATTAGACAGTAAGAGGAGTAAATGCAGATAAGTGTATTTTTTTTATATATGATGTTGAACATAATATTTCACTTTTAAGCAACTGGGGGAAACAATTCCACCTGATGTGGCAATACATTTTTGGGTATTTGGGAACTAGTATTTCAGGAACTTGTAACCAATAGACGAAATAAATGATCCTAAAAATAAAGCAGTAGGTAGGCATTTGGTTCAAACCCATTAGTGGTTAGCATAACGGTGACTGACCAGAGCACAGGCTTAGTGTCTAGCATTGGAGGAGCACATCTTTCTCAATCCTGTGACAGAAAACATCTGTGTCATCAAGAATGATACAAAACCAAGTGAATACATTTTTTAGCAAGAATTTAAACATGTTAATTTGATTCTGAAAGCACTGTCGCTCGCGTGCGCATCCCATTTTAGCGCTGACATGTGGTCACGGCTCAGAAAACCTGAAACAACTGCAGGGATTGTGAGGTTCCTTGTTACATTTCCTTCTGGGTTTTGTGTGTAGTTTTCTAAAATCGGTCACTAGATTAATTGTCCCAACAAACCAGAAGATATGAAATCACCAAATTCAGCTTTGAATAAACAGGACAAGTCAGGAGTTACGTAAAGGAAAAAAAATGTGATTCCCATGAATATGCATGCATTTATGTAAACAATTCAATTTACGCTGTAAATGGCATATCCGTCAAAACCGCAACTCAAGTCACACCCCTTCTCCTACCTGTTGCGAAAGTGAAGACCAAAACCAAAATGATTACTAACGATGACTCTTCAGTATATATGAAATATCTACAATTTGGTGTGCAAAAACTGGTTCAATAACAACTTCTTAAGTTAATGGGACTGCTAGGTATACTTTATTATACCTGCACAGTAATTCTGCTGAAAGATTTTGGTGGAGTTTTATTACTCTTCCCTGTGTTTTGACACTGAACATAAAGTTCAAAGTGAAATCAATCCTAGGGGATGGCATAATTTATCTTGTTCATGTTATTAATCTCTGCTTGTCCACGGCCTCATTTCCTGACTTTTTTGGCATCTCTGCAGACGCCCGCGTCTCTGCATGATGATGCAATGAACACATGGATTTTTATTTATCAGAGAAAAGTTGGCTAAATCTACTCCATGCCTGCAGATGTATCATAATAGACAGCTGGATATTTGGGAAAATTTCAAAGATCCATTGGACTGTTTTCATACAGTTTTGGTGTCAGTGTGTGTGTGTGTGTGGGGGGGGGTGTGTGTGAACAGCTATTGTAGAAAATATCAAAATAAATGAGACTCATTAATTAGTATGAGAGTACTCAAAATCCAACATGGAAATATTCCATCTATTTCAAAATAGTTGATGGAAATGGGTCAAAATACTTGGATAATTAACTATTATTGGGATAATGATCCTATTTTGAAGGGTGAAAATAAATCTTGGAAAGAGGTAACATCACCATCACCAATTTCCCACTTCTATTTTTTTCCCAACAATCTGAACATTTTCATGAACAATTAAGTAAAGTTCTAAGGCTACATACATTTAATTACATTTATTGCAAGTGGAACGTTGTTCCCATTTCATACGCCACAATTGAAAACTGCCTGCCTTTTTAACATTTGGGTTTTTCTTTGAAGCCTGGTTGCTCAAATGAGTTCAAATGTGTCATTTGGGATATAGTGTCTCAGACCCCTAGCCTGTAACTTTATGACCTCAAACCATAAGTCCAAAGCAGCAGATCCAGGAAAACATAACAAGCAGCCTTCAGGACTTTTTGTAGATAAATACAAACATGTACCTATAAAATGTACTCTTCCTGAAAAAGTGGGCCAGGACTTTTCTTTGGAAAGGGGAAAATGCTATCTGGAATGTTGCATCGCGACTTCTTAGTGCACCCAAGGTCACCTGAAGGGTGTGTGTGTGGACAGTGACCCTCAGCAGGCCTGGGCCAAGTTGAGAACACAGTTCCCAGAAAAGGTAAACATTCTGGAGGTACCTCCTTGTGGGGTCAACTAGGATGTGCTCAGGAGCAGGTGCAAGCTCCAGCATGTCTCCCTGGTTTAGATCCACAGAGATGTTCCCTTGTGCATGAAATGCCAGCCTGAGGAATTTACCAGAATCGGCACATCCCAGAAAATTGCTGAAAGGGTTTCTCTGGAGAGATTGCCTGGTTTGGGATATTGACAAGCAGGTCTTCCCCAAAGCCTGTCTCAAGCCCTCCCAAATGAGTCCCAGCACGGTGGGAGCCCTGCAAAACAGCAGCAACATCAGCAGCTCTGCATCAGTGCATGGCCAGCTCATTCAGAACTGTGTTCTCAGCCCACAACTCAAGACACAAGCCACACATGGCTGAGAGTCAAGCAAGGATAAGCCAAATGCCCATTTCAGGAAGAAAACTCACACAGCTCCTAGGTTGGCAATCATTGCGCACGAAACATGGAAAGTCTACCTCATCCCAGAATTCTGTTACTGAGAAAGCCAGCATGGAATTATGCGTTCTAAAGACCTCCCAGCAAATGTGGTGTGAGTTTTTTGTTTTGTTTTGTTGTTTTTTGTGTGTTTTTTCTGAAGTTAGAAGCAAGAAAGCAGACAGACTCCCATATGTGTCTGACCGGGATCCACCTAGCATGCCCACCAGGGGGCGATGCTCTGCCCATCTGGGATGTTGCTCCATCTCGGCTGGAGGCATTCTTGTGCCTGAGGTGGAGGCCATGGAGCCATCCTTAGTGCCCGGGCCAACCTTGCTCCAATGGAGCCTTGGCTGCAGGAGGGGAAGAGAGAGATAGAGAGGAAAGAGAGGGGGGAGGGGGGAGAAGCAGATGGGCGCTTCTCCTGTGTGCCCTGACCAGAAATTGAACCTGGGACATCCACATGCTAGGCTGATGCTCTAGCACTGAGCCAACCAGCCAGGACCACAAATGTGTTTTTTTTTTTTTTAATATCAAACTTGGGGCCCTGGCCAGCAAAACATTTTTAGATGTAAATAATCAAAACAAAGCTAAGTTCCTAGTGCTTTTCCGTCACCTGGGAACCCACTTTGAAATACAGTTAAATAAAAGTTGGTGCTGTGAATTAGCTATTTTTTCTACTAATTCCTCTAAATAAATTAATGTTGAGTGTCACATGGAAACCTGACTTGTTCACTCAGCTTGGTCCACTTTTAGATCTGGGTAAATATCTTTTGGGAATCATGCAGGCAGGACAAGGATAGGCCTTGTGACTATGTGTTACTATCTCTCTGAAGGAGCTGGGTTTGGGGAAGTCTTACTTTTCAAGTTGAAAACTAGTAAAATCAGACAGGATGGTGACCTGAGCACTGCTGCAGGTCATCAGTACTGGCTCGCTCTTCCTTCTGTATCCAGCTGAAAGAATGAATCCTAAGGTAATGTCACACATATCTACAGGACAACAGGTGAAAGCCTGTTGAGGATTCAGAGGGGACCTACGACTTGCCACTTCATACTTGTAATGCAGCAGACATTCGCAGGCCTTCCAGGTGAGTCCACCCAGAAACAGGAGGGCAAATACCTGGCCCCACAGTGCCTGCGATCTTTCTCCCTTGCATGCGTACTCCTCAGCATCCAGCAGACGACGCTCCAGAATCCAGGAAGAAAGAGGAATGTGCACTGCTCCAGGAAAGATACAGAACAGAGCAGTTTATTTTACACGATCCGTCCAAGAAAACAATCGCCATAAACCAGTGCAAAATGTGCAACAGAATCAGTAAGTGTGTCTTAGCTCTGAGATCCCAAATTGGTGACCTCCTCTCCTGGCCCTCCCTCAGGCAGGTGCCCGCGGCTGCAAGCCCCTCGTTTCGCACCCTTGACAGAGACATTCAACCAAATTGTTGCAGGTAATTTTTACAGTTCATACCAGAATGTGTACAGGGGACAGGAAAAACCATACCGAATGAATTATAAGTGATCAGTGCTTAAAGTAAATATAGGGGGAGCACGGGGAAGAATCCACAGTTTCAATAAATACAAGTGTAACAAGCATGGGTGGGTCTCAACTGGTGGGATTAGTCTGCATAATAATTCAGCATCATACAAAATCTAGCAGGGCTGTGGAGCAGTGATTGGCAACAATGTTCACAATAACTTATGCCCTTGAGCGAGTCTGCATTAACATATTCTGTGGTTTCAAAGATGTCAGTTCTGTTTTCTCTTTCCCTTGCCATCCCTCCAGGAGGGGACGGGTGGAGCTGGGGCAGCTTGGCCGGGGTGTCCTGGAGGAAGGACACTGGCCCAAGAGCCAGCTGTCAGGGTCCAGTGTACTCAGTACCGAGTGGCAAATTGGGACTTTATTGACAACGTCTGTGCAAAGTGCGCTTCTCTCCATTTTCCAAGAAACCAGTGTCTGTAACTCCTGCACAAAAAGCAGTGGTGGCCTCTGGGTCACTCCCTGTCACCCCAAACGTCAAGCAATGAGAGCACATCTCAAAGACTCACAGGTTGGGAAGCTTCTGCTGCTGACTGCCTGGCCCCTCTTGGATTGGTTTGACCAGGGCCCCTCGACAAAGGCCTCAGACAGGCTAGAACTATTGCTTGAGAGACTAGAAAGAACCTAGTGAGAAAGTGAAGGTCATAATGGACATGTGGGAAGCTGTCTTCTTTCTTGGAAAACCTTGAACCCCCTAGGTAACCCCCACAGGACGGTGGGGCATCCTCGGGCGTGAAATGTCATGCATCTGTTCCCGGTGGCCTCACTCAGCTGGTCCTCTAACGAGCCCTAGGTCCACCGTGCTTCAACACGCTTGGGATTTGACCCCAAGACACAGCAGGGACAACCTGTGGATCATACGCTGACCCCGGGCCCAGTGGAAGAAAATGCAAGGGAGGCTCTCAATCTCTGGAAGAAAAGGAGTGGAGAGGAGAGCCCCCCCAAAGCAAAACAACCCCCTAACCCAGTAACCTAGGAATCACCTCAAAACCTAATCAGATCCCGAACACTCCCTCTACTCAATGTACTCTCTCCTCGCTTTCTCTTTGACAGTCTCAGGTCATAAATTAGGTTAGTCTTCCATCCAATAACTTAAAAACGGAGGAGGGATTGTAGTAACTTTGCCTGGCTTGGGCCAGTTAGCAGCGAGTTTTTCTAGAATTTCAGTCACTGTTCAAAATGGAGCTTGAAAAATTCACGTGGATGTTCAAAGTCTTCACACGGAGGAGGCAGAAAGGGGCGGGCAGGAAGGGCTGGGTGGCAAGTAGGACCAGAGGAGGAGGAGGAGGAGGAGGAGCGAGGGAGGGGTGGGGCGCCCGGGCCACCCGGTGGCGCGGAGGCCTGTGAACAGCACGGGAGAGGCTGCGGCCTGGCCCTGGGGGCCCGGACGACTCGGGTGCGGCCGGCTCTTGTATTGCACAGAGAAGAAGGAGCGGAGCCCGGGCGGGCGCCGGTGGATCAGTGCTCCCCGCACATGGGCAAGTTCACGAAGGTGAACACGTTGAACTCCGTCATGATGGAGAAGCACAGGAACACGCCGTACAGGAAAAGGCACCCGCACCCGAGCTTCTTGTCCAGCTGCCACTTGTTCAGGTGAACGCCAAACACCTGCAGCACACAGAGGGGGCAGAGGTCAGGTCAGCAGTGAGGGCCCCTGGGCATGGCACGGGTTCTCTCTGGGCCCAGAGTCCACCTCGCATTTCCGGACGAAAGAACATCAAAGTCAAGAACAGGGGGCGTTAGCACCTGCGGCGAGTAACGCACGTCCTGGCGGCCCCCACTCCGGCCCTGGATTCTGGCACTCCGTGCCGGCACCACCTGTTTGACCTTGCCCTTCCTGAGACACCGTCCCACCAGTGCTGTCTGCACCTCTTCAGGTCCCTGTGTCTGGAGGCCAGGAAGTTGTCCCCTTTGCTCCTCTCTGCTGCTTCTATACCCTTTTCTTTCCTTCCCAAAAAACACTGGGCTTGGAATCTAAAGTCTCCCAACTGTCACACTCGACTCTCCTAGTGCAGTCACCCTTGGGTGGTCCCGGCATCCCTCAGAGCCCCAAGTCCCCACTCGCTGCCACTCCTGTTGTCAGCGCTCCTGCTGTCCTTCGGGTGATTTAACTCTCCACCAAGAGGGCCTCCCCAGCACCAGTTCTCTTGAGTCCTTGTCCTCTATCCTGTGTCAGCCCCCCACTCCTTGTCACATCCTTGACCTGTGCTATACCATTAACACTCATTCTCACCCAGACTTAAAGTAAATGAAATAAAATGATAAACTCAGTTCCTCAGTTGCATTAACCATGTTTCAAGTGCTTAATAGCCATAGGTGGCCCTCGGCTACCATTCAGAGCAGACATAGGACATTTCCAGAGTTGTGGAAAGTTCCATTGGATGGCCCTGCAGCTTAGGCTTTGTCAAACCTCCTACTTTCTGTAATCATCTCCTGACTTTCCTGCTTGCTCCATCCTGGTACCCAAACTCCCTGAGCTCTGCAGACCCCACGGCCCAGAATTCCCTGGAGCCACCCCGGTTTCACTGCACTTCACCCACCGTGGACCCCATTCCCTCCTTACTCCGCTAAGTTCCTCCAGAATCCACCTCCATTCCTTGACCTCTCTCCAGCTTTGTCCTTGCCAGCTAAGCCACAGCCCTTTGGTTCAAGCCAAGCCTCCATCTACTCCATGCTGCTTCCTTTCAGCTGACCCGGATGGAGGAAATTTAAATTTAGGACCACAAACCTTAAGTGTGTCATTAACGCCTTATGGCAGTCATCCAACACTTCCTAGTCCTCCATCTCTCTTTCCTAGAGGGCTATGTCACGCCTCTCCTCCCTCCTCAAACCCCCAACACTCTCCTCCACTCTCACTCTCAGCTCATGACCCTGTTCCCATTTCACAGAGCTCCCACTGCCACATCCACCTGCTGCCTTCTCTCCTGTTAATGAGGACCTACTGTCCACAGCCCACTCCACGTGAGCGTGACACCCCAGCTCCTCATCCTGCTTAAGGGCATGGTTCCAGCCATTGCCTCCTTCACCCCCCCACCCCCCCACCCCCACCATCCCAGTCAGCACACAGGAATGCTGCTCTCTCTTACTACATATTTTCTGGATTTCCATTGCTCTTCTTTCTTTGCAGCAAGATAACTTGAATGAGTCTTAAATACCAGCTGCCTCCAATTTCTCTCCTTCCATTCTCTGTTCTTATTCTACTGGACCTTCTGTCTCATCGCTCTGCAAGCCACCTTGTCAAGAGCACTGATGACTACATTTCCAGCCCCAGTGGCCCACGCTCATGACTCCCCCCCCTCCACAGAGCGGTTCACTCCACCTTGAAGCACCTTCTTCACGTGGTTCCCGGTTGCCACCCTCTCCTGGTTTTCTTCTCACCTCTCTGAATGCTTTTTCTGTTTCTTTTGGGGTTTTACCCTTATCACCCTGACTCAGATTTTGGGGCTCTTCTCTTTTCTATCTGTACTCACTCCTTGGTGAACTCATCCTATTGCACGGCTTTAAAACACCATCTACATATGGGTGTCTCCGGCTTGGACATTTGTCCTGAAATCAGACTCATCTTTTCAACAGCTTTCTTGACGTCCCCCTTTGGATGTCAAATGGGCACTGGAAGCATAAGATGTTTGAAATTGCTCCCCTTCTCCAAACCTACTTCTCTTCGGTCTTTTAACAGCCCCATTCTGGCAGCCCCGCTAGTGGTTAGCCAGATCTCCTGGAACTGTACAACCACAGCGTAGTGTGGGGAGAAGCACTGTGCTATGAGCACCCACACTCACTGTCAGACCGCTTGCTTCTCCATCATTTGGTGTCAACTTCTTTATTGTCATTGGTACAATGGAGCTGGTATGAATGACTACCTCATGGGGATATGGGGAGCTTCAAATGGGAAAATGTATGCAAAACATCAAGCCCAATGTGTGGCAATTACAAGTATCATAACCCCAGGTCATAAGCCTGAATAACTTCTGAATGGCAAAAGAATAGATTATATATATTTTCACGTTTGTGTAAGGAAGTATTTGGTTTGGTAAACCCTTGAAATTTTATTTTATTTTATATTTTGTTTATTGATTTTTTAAATGAGGGGAGAGGGAGAAAGAGAGGGAAAGTGAGAAAGAGGGAGAAGAAGAGGGAAGTATCTACTCATAGTAGTTGCTTTCTGTCTGTGCCTTGACTGGGCAAGCCCAGGGACTTGAACCAGTGATCTCAGCATTCCAGGTTGATGCTTTATCCACTGCGCCACCACAGGTCAGGAGGTAAACCCCTGAATTTGACTCCCATCTTTATCCTGTAAATTACCTCTCCAGCTACCTGTTTGCCCTTCTGAATTCCTGTTCTCTAGCATATGTATGCTAACATGCTAGGTATAATTCAGTTAATATTTCCTTGAAATTTTCAGGAAAAAAACCTATTGTGTCTTAAGAGTTTCCTTTTTTTTTTCTTTTTGAGAGAGAGAGAGAGAGAGAGAAGAAGAGAGAGACAGAAGCAGACTTATTGTTCCACTTAGTTATACCATTGACTACTTCTCATATGTGCCCTGACTGGGGCTTGAATGGACAACTTCTTGGGACAAGCTGGTGACCATGGGCTCAAACTGGTGACCTTGGTGCTCTGGGGTGGGTTCTATCTACTACTGCACTACCGGCCAGAGCTTGTGACTCAATGTTTAATGTGAAAACTCAACAGCATACTTGTATGTAGGTGGGTACTTTACGTGGGTCAGTTCATGTGTTGGTGCAAATCTGCTTGCACCAGATGTGTCAGTAGAGTTGGTATTTTAAATTACACAAAAAGTTATAATGACCAAGATAGAGAATGGTATAAAAGTGAACTATGAGTAAAATATAGAATTAGTTGCCGAATATTGGTCAAATCTATGGATTTATGAAGATGTTTAGTAACCGGAACAGTCAATTAATTGAAAGCTACCCTTCTGTGACTAATTTTGCAGAAAAAGGGAAATCTCTCCTTTGCATTTGATAAGATGATTTGTGTTTGACATGAGACTGGGCCATGCTTCTGAGAGGAGGCTGCCTCCTTTCAGTGAGAGAGTGAGGGCTTTCTAGTGGGTTGCTAGGATCCACTTCTAGAAGAAACAGTTATGAAGGAGGCAGAACATCTGGAGGCCTATTGTCTTGATCCACCAGGAGGCTAAGCCATCTGGTGTCCAAACAAACTTTGTAGCCAAAGAACCTCAAGGGGGTGTGGGGGAGGAGAAACATGGGAGCTCAAAAGTGAGAACAGAGTTGCAAACCAACCGTGACAAAGACAGAGGCCAGGAGCAGGCCCACGGAGTAGATCAGTCCCCTGCTGTTCAGCCGAATCTGTAACAAAAGGATCAAAGAGAATTAGCTTTCCGAAAAGTCCTGTGCTTAGTGTGGGGCGCTTTAGTACGTCCCACGGAGTTCAGTCTCCATTGGAGGGGGGAGGCTCTGCAGCTGTAGCAGGAACGTGCACTTTCCTAAAACACCCGGTCCGGTCCAGTGCACTCTCAGCCCAGCCCCACACTTCCCCAGTGGTCGCAGCCACCAGCCTGCCCCCGGCCACTTGCATTCTCCCTGTGTGCTGTCTGGTTCTTGCTGCCCACAAGGCTTCCCTGTGGACCTCACCCCCATGGAGTTTTGTTAAGTTTCACGACAGGGGTGACTGGAGCAATATTTTTAAAAACATTACTCAAGTTTTTATCTCTTTTGCATTGAAATGTCTGCGACCTTCGCCCTGACTTGCCACGAGAGGTGGTTGAGCGTTGCTACCATGAGCAAGCAGAGGAAACAGTTAACATTCCGTTTCTGATATACATAAAAGGATTTTGTTTGGTTTGTGTTTTAAGTTACACATGGGGTTAACAGCCAAACTTTGAGGCAAAAGAGAGACAACTTTTGGAATTCTTCTATATAGAACAGCGCAGTCTAGTAGAGCTTCCCGCGAGATGGAAACTTCCTGAGTCTGTGCTGCCCCCTGTGGCGGCCCTGGGAACAGGCAGCCATAGAGCATGGAGTGGGGGCTCAGGTAACAGAAAGGCAAAAAGTTGAAACTTATCCTTGATTAATTTAAATTTACATTTAAAGAGCCACAGGTGATTAGTGACTGCAGTGCTGGGCACAGCAGGTAGAGAATATTAAAGAGCCATCCTAGCCAACAAAGATCTTAGCGTTTTGTCCATCGGCTATTGCGTAGAGAGGATGCCCCTTGTGGTCTGAGCCGGCTTGTGGGGCTGGCTGCCCTGAAACTGGAGGTGTGCCGTGCGGCAGCTGTGCGCACAGAGTGTGCCCTGGACCTGCAGCCTCGGCTCCGGAGGGCTGGTTAGAAGTGCAGCGTCGCAGGCTCCCCCAGACCTCCCGCATCAGAAACCAGGAGGGTCGGCCCATCTCTGTGCTTTAACAGCCCCTCCAGGGCCTTAAGACCCACGGACTCAGAGACAGTACTAGGCTAAGCCTGCTTCTGGGGGTAGGACTTTGATATTCATTTTCCACCAGCTCTCGGGAAATCTTATGTGTATCCAGCTTTGGAGACCACAGCCTCTACCTCCCCAAGGTACACTGTCGTGCTGGGGGTCAAAGGCTCACCTTTCTCTTTCCACAGAAAGAAAAGCGAGTCAGGTCCATCATTTACATTAGAGAACAAACACAGTGGTGATGATCAGGAGTCGTTTGGGGTCCCTCTGACGAGGGATCTCTACCATCCTTTCACCAGTTCACCTCTGGGGTGTGGGTATGGAGACAAGTCGGAGTTTCCACAGGTAGGTGTGCTTGGTTCATCTTATGGGGACAGGACACCGCATGCCCCACACAGCTTACACTTTCTGAGCATAACATCTCACTAAGCAGCGTTCACAGAGGGAAGGGACTGGACTCTCTCCTCTGCCTGCACGATCTGTGTGAGCTGACCATCTGCCCGGCTCCAAACACCAAGCTCAAATCTTGTCTTTGTGACACTAGAGAAATGGGTTGACCCAGTGAATTCAGAGTAGAAAAATGAGGAATCAGCCACCCCCGTCCAGCCAGTAGCTGACTTCCTGCAGAACCTCAGCATGGCTGTGGGTCATCGAGTTCCTCCTTTCATCAGCTGTGTTGGAGTAAAGAAGCGAAAATCCAGGAGTACATCACAAATGCCTGAGCTGAAAGAGATTCTCTGCCCCTCAAAGTATTCTGTCCACACTCATCCTAACAATCCCACACATACCCTGACCAGTGTCAAAGGGGGGAGGAGGGCTCCTCAGAGCAAGATGGTGGTCCCCTGCAGAGTGAGGACAGCCTGATAGGGCTCTCTTAGCCACGTGGTCTTTGGGTTGACCCTGAAACTGAACACACGCTCAGAAACCCTTTTGAGCTCTTAATTTTAACACTGCATGAATTCTTCCAAGAATGGGGCCAATGCACTCCCAGCCTAGCTCACCCCCCAGCTCCAGAGTCGAATCCCTGTCAGCAACAAGAATTAAGTAAAATGATTTCCTGCCCTTAAGAGACGGAGAGCCAGTGAGAGCAAAGCTGCAAACAGGAAAATTCTTTGGCACAGCTTTTCAAAATGAATCATGTCCAAGCACAGCTTTTGACCTTTGCTGCATTCACACGAAGTCTTACAGAACAGTGCCGCTAAAATTCTAAACATGGCTCTAAAGACTCAACACAATCAGCTCTTGTGTGGTTCTGAGTATTTTTCACCTTTTCTCTGCAGCTTCCTTTGGTAATGAGCTGTCACATGTGCCCGGGGCTGTATTTGTTTGTCATTCTTAATTAGAAACCCCGGCTCTTCAAACCCATTTGATACCTTGCCATCTGACTCTCACACCTTCACATGGACACACAGTCAGGAATGAGTGTTCCTTCAGTTGCATCTGGTGCAACCTGAAAGCCTTCTAGCCACGGGAAGCAATGGGTGGCTTAGGGCAGGAGCTGACAAACTATGACCCATGGGCCAAATCTGGCTCATTGCCTGTTTTTATAAATAAAGTTTTATTGGCACTCAGCTCCTTCACTTAAATACCCTCTACAGCACTTTTATGCTATAATGGCAGAGTCAAGTAGTTGGACAGTGACTGTGTGGCCCATGGCCCACAGTGCTTAAAATATTTCATCTCTGTCCTCTTCCAGAAAATGTCCACCAACCCCTGGTTTAGGGCATGGGCTTATGTCCCAGCTTCCTGGTTTCCGAAATCCTGCTCACATGCAGTACAGTCATGGACACGTGAAGACTTGACTTTCTCAAGCCTCGGGTTTCCTGATGTGTAAATGGGCATTGCACAGTTCCCACCTTATGGGTTGTTTGTGAGGCTTGACTGAAGGAATCCAGGCTATGCTCGAACAGATCTGGTGTAGAATAAATTCTCGGTGCAGGCGTTATTCTCCACGCCGTCAGGAGCTGTCTTGGCCCACTGCCCTGGCACTCCTGGCTCCCCCTCTCCATGGAAGACAAACATGAGGAGGTGGGGATCATGTCTGACTTGATCCTTTACCCGGAACAGGCTGAACACAGACCACGTACTTCATACATCATTGATAAATGGATAACGAGTACTTTCGAGGTGGCGTTTTGAATGTGGTTTACAAAAGGCCCATTGTTTCTGTGGGGGAGGGTCGACTGGTCGGAGCACGGCTGGCAGCAGAGAGACCCTGGATGCCACTTCTGGATGTTGTTCTGGAAGCAATGCAGTCCCTGCCCAACATTCCCTGTCTCCTGTCCCCACTTGTTTATGAGCGTGCATAGCGTGTGTGTGTGTGTGTGTGTGTGTGTGTGTGTATGTATATATATATGTATATATATATAATTATATATATATAACTCAATATATTGCTATGAAAGTTTTCAATCATTCAATAAAGTTGCAAGATACCATCTTATCAATATTTTGTAATGAACTGCAACGTGAGCCGCAGATACTAGTACACTTCACTCCTAAACACTTCGACCAGCATCTGGTAAGTGTTAAATAGGGTTCAGCTGCAGTTCATGGAGACTCTACTTTCAGATGCAATTTCATATGGTGAAATGCACAAATCATCATTTCACCATTCAGTGCGTTATGAGAAATGCATACACCCATGGAACCAAAACTGTAGCCATGACTTACAACATTTCCATCTGCCTAGCAGGTTTTCTCGTGCCCTCTGCCTCACCAGGGACAGTCGCTTCTCCAAGCATTGGGGCCATAGATTGGTGTGTCTGCCCTAGAAACTTTGTGTAAGTGCAACCCTATAGCGTGCACTCTTTCATGCAAGGGTTCTCTTAATGATTCCTTCATGCTTTTCATGGCGTCAAAGCTTCATTTCTCGCCACACAGCATAAATATACCCCAGTTTGTTTAATTATTCTCCTGTTGATGGACATCTGGGCTGCTTCCAGCTTTGGGCTATCAGCAAGTTTTGATTTTGTAACTCACAAACAAAATGACAAGAGACCAGCAATAGCTCCTCTTCACCAGCAGGAGAACTATTACTGACAAGAATGAAGACGGCAGGGACCCTGCTGAGGCCTCAGAGGCTCGCTCAGCCTGGCGCCCTGTCTGTAGGTGGGCTCCGAGCACCTCCAAACTGCATTCCTCTTTCCTACCTCAGCACACCCCTGTCTCCCTTTTGGGACCTTCTGTCCAGTTAGATGGGTACTCTGTCTCTCCCAAAGTCCTGTCACCTCTTTGAAGTCTGTCAGGCCATTGCTGGCTCAATCCTCCATCTGAAGCTGATCTTGGTCACATTCTATGTCTGGGTCACCTTTATACCTCCCCAGCTAGACCCAGTGCAAAGGGCAGAAGCCAGGGCCGTAAGATTTTCCTAATGCCACACAGAACCGAACCTTCCCTCTGCCGCACACACTAGGCTTAAATGAGCATCTGCCAGTGATGCTGAGCATGAGCGTGTGTGCACGTATGTGCCCCCTGGGGGCAGGGAGGCTGGGCAGCAAGGGGCAAGAGTAGAGAGCTGGGTGGGGAGACTGCCATGCTGAGTGCTGGCTTTAAGATGATCTTTTCAAGTAACAAAGTGAGAGGGAACCAAACATTTTTTAAATCAAGGCATAATTTGCATACAGTAAATGCAAAGGTTTTTATCCATCAAGTGTACTATTGGATAAGCTTTGACAAATACATGTACCCATGTAATCCACATCTCAATGAGAATATAAATCATTTCCATCCATCACCCAATAACTTTCCTCGATGGCAGCAAATCTACCTCAAACCCCTAAAAAATGAGTTTCTTGGGTGTGCTAAGCCAGAGAACATCTCTGGACTACCTCTGGAAAAGACTGAACTCCCACCATGCACTGTGCTGATCTAAACAATCATTTCCCTGTGTCCTGCCTCTCAGAGGCAAAGCCTATCAAGCACAAACGCAGAAAACCTCCATGGCCCACTGGAGAGCATGCAAGGCATAACTGATCGTCCAACCACAACATTTCACATTGTTTTCATTTCTTGCCTTCAAAAATATGCATTTTCATCCTCCAATTCCCTCTTGGCAAGCGTTGCAGAGGAACAGAAGGCTGACTGCTTCCAAAGTCAACAAGAATTGAGGCCACAATGCGTGTATATTTTTCATAGGATACATACAGGGACCCATTCATACCTACTTTTATGAGTGTGTTTAGTTCATAAAACTCAGTCCTACACCATCTGGGGATCCACAACCCTCCGCCTCAAAGGCTCTGACTCCCCCATATTACAGTTTAAAAACTCTCTATGGTTTGAGGTCTGCTCTACCCAACCAGCTAATTCTTTTAGGAAAAATAAGAAGCCCCTGGATTTTTGCTAATTTATTTATAAATAGGAACACATGTTGCATGTCACCCTGGCTTTTCAGATTTGGGTGAATTTGAACATTTGTGTGGGTATAGGTTCCAAATGGATGGGTCTAGCCTTGACTTGACATTGTAATATATCACTGGGTGGGAATCTCCTTCCTTGAGCAAGTTAACGAGGTAAGAAAGTGAATAAACCTACAGAACGAAAGCACTTTAATGGCAGCTGGTGCCCACGTCCTTTCCTTTCCAGAGTGCCTCACAAACACAGGCTGTGTGGATGACCGGGGCCACTTACAGACACCTCAGCTCAGGGGGCCCTACGGCAGGCTGGTAAGCACAGTTGCAGTGACCGGAAGTAAACCCACAGGGTGGTCTGATGATAAATTCCTCACTGGACAGGTCATGGTGGGGAATCACTCCCCAGGGTGATATCTTCCTTAGCAAAAGCCAGTCTTTACCCTATGTGAGCCCTGTCCATTGTTCTTCCGTGTGTAGGATAACACACCTTAGAAATGCCAAAGTCATTTTCTATCCAGACCCCTCCAAGGGACCAGAGCACAAGCTCACCACAGCAGAGATCACAGAACCCTCACTGTTATCTCGTTCCTGCACACTATCTGCACGCGCTACACAGGGTAAATGTCAACTGTCCTGCACCTGCCAGTACCATGTCTCTCCATTTAGCTTGTTATCCAATCCCAGAGGATTCCCTGTTTGCTTCGTCCCGCCTCCCTAATCTACCACCAGCGGGTTTTCTTGTACCTTCCTTATGACTCCTGCTTTGATTCTAGTGTCTAACATGAGCTGCAAAAACCGCTCCTCTCTGGAGTATTTTCTCAGTCCACTGCAATCTTGCTTCTTGACACATCCTCAAAATTTTGGCTCAAATAAATTCTTAAAAATTTTTTTGATAAGCTCGGAACTTTCATTGACGGTTGCACTGAATTCTAGTGGCAACTCTGTGAGGTAAGTGGGATGGGTTTTGTTTTCCCAAGTAAAGATGAGCAACTAAGGCCCAAAGAATAAACCATTTATCCCAGGTAAGATTCTGATCACCAATTCCAATTTGTGTGTGTGTATGTGTGTGTGTGTGTGTTTTCCCCACACCTCTATGCAATTTTGTGACACCAGGAGGGTATCCTAAATTTAACTCATTTCTGACACTGTTTATTGGCAGATGCTGTGAGGCCCCAAGGTTAAGGGCTCGGTCCTACAAGACTGTCCCTTACTCCCACTCCTAACCCCCCATGTAGATGCCAGTTGTAAGTCCAGGTTGTCACGTGTGTTTCCTGGGGTTGGATTAACTTCCTGCAGTGGCTCACCGAACTCAGAGAAACATTTTACTTACTACAACCCCACTCTAATGTGAAAGTCCATCCCTCAGCAGCGGGAAGTGACCACAGGCACGGTGTGGGGAAGGGTGTGAGCTTCCACACTCTCTTCCTGGGTCTCCACGTGCTCGCCAACCCAGAAGCTCTCTGGGCCGTGTCCTTTTGAGTTTATGGGGGCTTCAATATATAGGCGTGACTGATAAAATCATTGGCTATTGATTGATTCAAACTCCAGCCTCTCCCTCCCTTAAGGTTGGGTGGGACTGAACACCTCAAATCTCTACTCACAGGTCTGTTCTCTGGGGCTGGCCACCAGCCCTCATCCTCAGGAGAGGACTGCAAGTCACCTCTGCAACACAGCAAGATATCTTCCTTAGCAAAAGCCAGTCTTGACCCTATGTGAGCCCTGTCCATTGTTCTTCCATGTCTAGGATAACACACCTTAGAAATGCCAAAGTCATTTTCTTTTTAGCTCTCATTGCTTGCGAACTTCCAAGGGTTTTAGGAGCTCTGTGCTAGAAACTGGGATGAAGACAGAATACAGCTTTCTTATTATAAATTACAGTATCTCACAAGGCCAGGAAGCTGGTAAGGGGTCAAGTCTGCATTTAAGGCTGGGCTTTAGATGGTCAATTTTAGGCTCCTTCTTGCACCCTGCAGGGCACAGGGAAAAGGTTAGTGTCCCTGTCACACTTCAGAACCCTCAGGAGTGACACCTGGGCTTCTTCAGCCCATTTTTCTGCAAAGGTCCTCAGTGAATTGTGAGAAGCACAGACGCTACTGCAGCAGATGCTGCTGGGACCCCATCTGCACCCCCTTACTATTTTGGTGAGGCCAGCTGCTCCCTAAAAGCCAGTACCAGCATCTGTGACCAAGGTCACAGCTGCCCATGCAAGTGCCAAGCTGCCCTCCACCAATGACTCTCTGGGTGGGTGTATAAACACCCCAATGTGATTATTCTGTACATCCCCAGAGCTCCCCCAGGGCTCAGGTCCAGTCACTCAGGGCAGCAAGGGGCTTGCTAACAGACTGCCTCTGGCTGCCTTCTCTTCCCACCTCCCCTCCTGACTCTCTTCCAGGTCGTTTCTGCCCCTCCTGACTAAACCCTTCACTCTGAATTCTTGTCTCAAGATTGAATGTTTTTTGGGGGGAGCTGACCTTTGAGAGTGAGATGAATCAGCTTCAGGTGCTGGAGATTTAGGTAAGCCCTTCTGCAGGGAACCTGTGAAGACCCTGCCATCCTCTAAATGTCACCTCATTTTCCTGACACAGCTCCTGAAATCTAATGGTCAAGATTCACCTTATGAGGGTATTAGTTGGTGTCACTCTAGCTCCCAGGAGCTTTGTTAGAACAACCTCAAAAAGAATCATTAATTAAGATGTCACTCAACTATCTCCAAGTTACCTGCTCAGGGCCTGTGGCAATAGGGTGTAGATTGGCCCTGGAAGTGACATTCTGGAATTCTGCTGATTTCCATGGTGTCAGTATTCCCCCCAGGGTGAACTGCAAGCTATCCTCCAGTTACATGCCCACCCCTGGGGGCAACTGTATTTCTCTGCCTCCTGAATTTTGGTTTGGCCATGTAGTATGTTTTGGCCAATGGGATATCAGTGGACTTAACACAAACATAGTTTTGAAATGTATTTCCATGACTGAGGTGACCTTTTGTGCTCCTGCCTTTCATCATCAGAGGCAGGAAGTCATTGGTTCAAAGAGGCTAAGAGACACGTGGAGCAGGCCTGTCTGAAGCTTGGAGCCACGTCTGGATTAGCCAGTCAACTCACAGATGTGTGGAAAAGAACTATGTAACAATAAAACTAGTCTATTGAGTTTTAGGGTGGTTTGTTACACAGCATCATGGTAGCAATAGCTAACTGATACAACTACCCTAGTCCAGGTCATTATATTTCCTCTCTCTTGCCAAAGACTCAGAACTAGTCATGCTGTGTCAGTCTTGTCTGGCTCCAACCCCTTCTCCATGTAGTAGTCAGCTTCTCCTTTCTTAAAGGCACAAACAGTGAACAGCACCACTCCCTCTCATTCTTTCCATTATCATGACTCACCTTTTTTACCACATGGCTTCTCTCTAGTTTCGTTCCTGTCACTTCCCACTGCCCACACCTTCCCCCAGCCACAGGAGCTGGCTCTGGTATATGGAGCTTTCTCATATCTTGGTCTTTTACAAGCTGTTCTTTCTGCTTGGAAAAAGTCCTCTCTCTTCACCTGCTTGGCTCCAAAAATCTTAGATGCTCAGAAGTGTCACTTCTTTACAAGCATTCCAGGTCCCCTCCCCCCTGCCACAGAATGCCACACACTGCCACAGTTCCTGCACAGCCCTCGGGCGAGCACACATCACATTGCCTAGATTGCTTGTATAACTGTCTCCTTCTGGGGCTGCAGTTCCATGAGCACAGAGAGGTGTCTGTCCTGCTCACAGCAGCCTCCCCAGTAGTCCTACCAGCTCAGCACACAGTGAGCCTCCAGTTGTAGTTTAATCAGAGCAAGAAGACACTGGGCAGAGAGCCTGGGCTGAGGGCATTTCTGGGCACCTGTTCTTTTTACTTCTGTGGATTCTTGAGTGAGCCAGGTGGGCTCTCTTCCTCCCCCCCCCCCACTGTGACTTCTAGGATTTCTTTTGCATTTCTAAGCAGGAGCTCAGAAACTGCCCTGGCTTCCTGGTGCCTGCCCAGTGACTGTCTCCTGTTCCGTTGAGCGTGGAGCACAGAAGCTCATCGCCAGAATGGGGCAAAAGGGCTCAGTTCCTAAACTTTGACTTTTAGAAATATTTTTCATTTCATGCACTTAAATAGCTGGCTTCTGTAAGCCACAAGTGCTTAGAAATGTCAAAATTTGTAAAACCGCGTTCATTCCTCACTTTCAAATGCAGAAAACAGCTGTCTTGATGGTGATGAACCAATAATTATGACTTGGAAATGCCATCTAGTCAAGATGAAAAAATTGTTCCGGAATTGCCAGCAGGTCCCTTGAGAGGGCAGGAGTGGCCATTAAACCCACACAAAGGTCTGCTCGCCTCTGATGTCAGAGACGCTGACGTGTGTCATGGGGTTACAGGCACGCTGAACCCGAGGCGGCCACTGAGTGTCCTGGGAAGGAGGCCTCTCTCCCGGGAAGAGCTGGAGGCAGAGAGAGGAAGACAAAATGCTTGTGGCAAACAAGCCCGAGTTGGCCTTTTCATGAACTTGAAACTATTTTCCAAGCAGCTCTGCATCTTGGGTCGGAGTTACACAGTGGTGCACCCCAGTGTGGCTGGGCACGGGGGAGCACACAGGAGGAGAGCCAGCGAGGGGCCCGGGGACTGTGTAACAGGCAATCTTCATGAAAGAATCCGGAATGTTCCTCCAACCTCAGTCAGAAGCCCACTGTAGACACGCGACATACCATGGCCTAGTGCAGCGAGGGTTTCGCCGAGAGGTTTCTAGAACAGGAATCTGGGGGTCAGGAGGGCTCCCCCTTCTTTCTTTACATGGCCTTGAAGGGCTCGCATTAGCCTGAAGAAACACCCTGTATCTCTTCAGCAATAATTCAAACTCGGGGTTGGTGCTGCCGCCTTGACAAGACTCGCACTCCTGTGCCCGAGCTGGGCCTGGCGGATGTGTGGCACGTCCTTTTGGCCATAGTGCCCCCTCCCCCTTTTGTCTCTGGGGCTTGGGGAGACACAGGCCTCACTGCCTTCTCTGCCTCCTTCTGGCTACGCCATTTACCCTTCCTGGGCCTTGGCTTCCTGAACCACCCACAGGGACTTAGAACAGCCTTGCAGTTAAGAGTACTGCCTGTGATCCTGGCCCACCTCACTCTGTCCTCCTCACCCTGCCCACCTCACCCCTGCCCACCTCACCCTGTCCTCCTCACCCCTGCCCACCTCACCCTGTCCTCCTCACCCCTGCCCACCTCACCCTGTCCTTCTCACCCCTGCCACCTCACCCTGTCCTCCTCACCCCTGCCACCTCACCCTGTCCTTCTCACCCCTGCCACCTCACCTCTGCCCTCCTCACTCTGCCCACCTCACCCCTGCCCTCCTCACCCTGTCCTTCTCACCCCTGCCCTCCTCACTCTGCCCACCTCACCCCTGCCCACCTCACCCCATCCACCTCACCTCTGCCCTCCTCATTCCTCCCACCTCACCCCTATATTCTGCTTCCCTGGCCTTCCCTCTAATCTCAGACACAACCGTCTTGGTGTCCTTGCACTTGCAGTCCCCTACACCCTGACACATACACACACACACATATACACACACACACACACACACACACACACACACCCTCTTCTGTCATTCGCCAATCGGCACAGAACCTACCTCCTTTTCTGACAATTCTAGAGGGATATGAGCCCCCTATTCTCTATCTCCTCACCGGACCCGGGGATTCAGTAGGAGTTTGTTCTCCGAGTTCAGTGCGCCTGTGTGTTTGTCACTCCTGGCCGTCTGTTTCCCAGCCTGATGCACTGTCTAGGAGCAGCACGGTTCTAAGTCCATCTTGTTTGCTCTGCATTCCCGGTGCCTCACCAAATTCCTGGCACAGAGTAGGCGCAGGATACCACTGGCTGAAGAAATAATCCTTGCCTAATTTACGTGCTGATGGGATCAGATGAGACCATGTGTCCCTAGAGTGCCTGGCACATAGTAGGTACTCAGTGAATGTTAAGCTTTTCTTGTTGCTGTTTTATTTGTCTGCTCTTTTCTCGGGTCAGCTTATTCCTACATCCTGCTGTGTTCACGTATTTTCTTCCCCAGCTGAGGTGATACTAATGGGAAACTCAGGACCCACTCAGCCAGCTGGCCGCCGGCACTCTCAGTAGCAGGTGCTGCGGGGCTCAGAGGAGACAATGCCTGAGACAGAACCGTTCCTGTTCTCGGGGAGGCCGCCTCTCTGGGAGAGACTCAGACAAAGAGGCAAAGCAGAGCTGGAAGCTGCTGAAAAGCACAGGAGAGTGCTTTTCCTGACCCCAGCTGGGACAATACAGCTGACATCTCAGCTGGCATCTGAAGAATGCACTGGAGAGACAGTGGGAGCCCCTTCAAGCCCTCTGTGACGTGGTCTGGTTCCAGGGGCCGTTTCCTGGGACACCTGGCTTCTAGGAAAACCAAAAGATGCTTGGTTGGGCCAAATACTTGGCAACTAGTTTGGTCTACCACTATTCGGCAGAGAGGTAGTCTGTACGAGTACATTTTTCCAGAAAATTAAAGCCCACCTTTCTACATGCCAGCACCTGAATTGTTTTTAGCAAAAATATTTCATTCTTAACTTTTTCTTGATGACTCCAAATCACCAACTCCAAATCACCACCATGATTATAATTCAATTAAAGTTGTGTATTCTAGAATACTGCATTGCTCAATAGTGATTCTTTTCACTGCCAGGAAAAGTTTTCACCCTAATGGAATCAGAACTAAAATGTAAATGGGCAAGAAGCAATTCCTAAGTAGTGACTATTACTGAAAAAAAAAGTTAACTAGAAATTTTTCCTGAGAATTTTTAAAAACTTTTTTTCCTTTTCTTTTCCATGTGAGAGGAGGGGAGATAGAGAGATAGACTCCCACATAAGCCCGAACTGGGATCCACCTGGCAACCCCTATCTGGGGCTGATGCTCTGCTCATCTGGGGCTGCTCACAACCGAGCTATTTTTAGTGCCTGAGGCGGAGGTTTCATGGAGCCATTTTCAGTGCCTGGGGCCCATGTGCTCAAACCAATTGAGCCATGGCTGTGGGAGGGGAAGAGAGAGAGAGAGAGAAGAGAAAGAGAAGGGGGAGAGAGAGAGAAGGGGAGAAGAAGGGGTGGAGAAGGGACCATTTGCTTCTGCATGCCCTGACTGGGAATTGAACCCGGGATATCCACACATTGGGCTGATACTCTACCATTGAACCAAACGGCGAGAGCCTCTTTAGAATTTTTAAAGTTCAAAATGAAATATTTTCAACAAATGGTACTGAAAAAATTGTATATCCACGTGCAAAAGAATGAAGTTGGGCCCTTCCCTCAAACTATATACAGGGGGTCCTGGGGTTACAACACAGTTCTGTTTCTACTATAGTGATGTAACTCGAATTTTGGTGTAAGTTGAAATATACCCTACCCTAACACAAACAGAACACTTACACTTTTAACAGTCCAAAACGGCGTAGGTGAGCGTCCTGGGGGACGCCAACTCCCTCACTCATATCTCGCGTTACTGCATATTCTTCTACCATACACAACCAAATTATATATGGATAGTTTGCCCACGTGGTCTGTAAGTATACCACCAATGGCGTAAGCCAGGGGTCCCCAAACTTTTTACACAGGGGGCCAGTTCACTGTCCCTCAAGACTGTTGGAGGGCCAGACTATAAAAAAAAACTATGAACAAATCCCTATGCACACTGCACATATCTTATTTTAAAGTAAAAAAACAAAACGGGACAAATACAATATTTAAAATAAAGAACAAGTAAATTTAAATCAACAAACTGACCAGTATTTCAATGGAAACTATGGGCCTGCTTTTGGCTAATGAGATGGTCAATGTCCAGTTCCATATTTGTCACTGCTAGCTGTAACAAGTGATATGACGCGCTTCCGGAGCTGGGACGCATGCATCCCGCGTCACCGGAAGTAGTACTGTACGTGAGCGACGCTGCTACATACAGTACTCCAGGAGCACAGGATATGGATGCTGACCACCAATGAAAGAGGTGCCCCTTCCAGAAGTGTGGTGGGGGCCGGATAAATGACCTCAGGGGGCCGCATGTGGCCCGCGGGCCGTAGTTTGGGGACCCCTGGCGTAAGCTGAAATACTCTTGTCTCAAATTTTTAAAAGTTTTTATGGGAGTGAGTGTTGTAAACTTGAAATGCTGTATGTCGAGATTGTTGTAACCTGAGGACCCCCTGTACAAAATGAAATCTCCTGGCCCTGAACTCTCTCTCTCCGCCCATCCCCCTTCCTCTCTCTCAAACATCAATAAAAAAATAAAAAAGAGAGAGAAAGAAATCTTGATTTCCTGAGGTCATGAACTGTTTGATTATGCTAATGAATTTCTACTCTCAAAGGAGAGGCCCACTCTGCATGTTTGTACCCCTGGGAGAAAATTAAGACCTCTCTGGCACTGGCTACAGAAACAGCAGCGTTTGGGTGTTTACCGCTTTGTGACACATCTTTTCCTAGTCCTCCCAGCCAAGGTCTCTCCCAAGAGCACAGTCACATCACAAACCAGACGTGGCCACCTTGCCTGTGCGTTTCCCCTTCACCTCCAGGATGAAGGTGATCTTCAACCTCGGGATTAAATGTTCTTGTACGCTCCCAGCAGAATGACCAGAGTGACCCAACGATGTCATCTCCAGATGAAAAACATGAATTTGGGCCAAAGATCTAATGGGGCTTGATATATCTGTCTTCATGATGTCACCATGCCACTAGAGGTTGGGACCCAAAACGGTATGTTTTCATGGCGGTGGGAGTTAATGACGTGAGAATTCTGTTTAATTTTCTGTTCTCTGAAGAGTGTTGGGAGAGTGTCCGAGGGGAGAAAAGGAAGGCAGACTAGTCAGGGTTTTTTTTACAGAAGACAAAGGGCCTAGTCCAGCCAGGATTTCAGGCCCGAGACCCGCGTTCAGTCAGGAGGTTTTCAAAGCTGGTTAGAGAAACTGGGTTCCTTCCAGGATGAGCTCTGAGTTTTGTTTTTGAAAGTTTCTGGTTCCACCTTCCATGGCTGCACCCTGTAACCCCAGTAAAGAAAAATAAACATACTGGGTCTTAGTGACACTGGACGGATTTGCATACCCTGCCTCTCCTGTCCATCCTTCTCCGGAGGGAGTCAACATCATTAAAATCTATTATTTGTGGGTTGATTTTCCAGGTTTTAGAGCACAGTGTCTTATCTTCCAGCTGCCTGCCTTAAAGATACCAGAGAGGACAAAAAAAAAAAAAAAAAAAAAAGCTGAAATTTACGTAAGTCTGACTTTTACTTCTTTGTAAGTTTGATAAGAGGTAAGTGGGAAGGTGAATCAGACAGAGGAATAAACCAGGCGGCTTGCTGATGAACTCAACAGACCCATACCCAGCGCTCCGAGCTGGTCTGGGTGGCAATGAAAATGCCCTATCATGATGAATTAGGGAATGAAGCAAGAAACAGAACATTTCATTTGGAAGAGATAAAGCACTAGGAGGGAGGGCTGAGGTAATGAAGATCAAGTCTGGCCTCTGATGAAACCTCTCAGCCGGTAAGTAACTTCACATGAACCAAAAACATGCAGCCTTTCTGTATGGATTTCAATCTCACTGTGTCGGGGCCTGGGTAGGCTGCATCAAGATATGCTACAAGGGCATATTGATTATTCTGAACTGAAGTTACTTAAGAATCTGCCTGTCCAAGCAGCAAACCCTGACCTCTCTGTCCTAAAAGCAGAGATAAAGCACCCATGTGATAGGTGCCCTCCTGGCTCCTGAGGGCTCAGCAACAACCTCATCACAAGACTCAACAGGAACCGCAGTCAGGAACTTGTATAAATAAACGTTGTACGCCTTCACTGACTTACTCCCCAAGCTCAGTCCTTGCTTAGATTCCTTTATAATGAGCACTAATTTTCCTTGTCCTGTCAATTTCCCACAAATCCACTGTTTCTTTGTCTAAAAAGTATAAAAAGGAGCCTGGATCAATCAGTCCTTTGAGCCTCATTGATGATCTGAGCATCATATTGTGGTTCTCCTGTGCACACAGAGTAAATTGACTTTTCTCCTGTTAATCTAGTCTTGTGTCAATTTTGTTATTTTATCACTGGTCCAATTATAAGAACCGAAGCAGGGCATCCCCTCCCCAACACTGGCACCCAGCTGGATACACTTCCCCGAGCTGAGGCAGCAACGAGTCGGGCGACTTTGAGGACACTATCATTTGATGAATTGAGCTGTGATACTTTCTGCAGAACACGCAATTGCTTACCACGTATTGTACAGGCAGATGTGAGTCGTGCTCACAGCCCACTCAGAGAAGCGCTGAGCCCAGGCAGGGCACCAGACTTCAGAGGCATGATACGGTTTCTTTCCAGTACAAGAAGAAATCTCTCATTACAGCTTCCTCCTCGGTTGCTGAACAGTGTCTAGGGCAGAGGTTTCCAGTAGCAGAGGGGGAATATTTTGGCAAGCTGGGGAAGAGCACTAAAGTCTGCCGGGACCACCGTGTCACCGCCTGCAAAGCCACCTGAAGCCATGGTCAGCTTACCCTTGAGAGACAGACTGCACGGAGGACATCGCAGGAGGGCTGGCAGTCGCCAGAGCCCTAGCAGACAGGGGATTTTGTGTTTGTGTCCCTTCTTTCACAAATAAAAATATTTTGCATATAAAACAAATACACTTGAGAAGGGGTTGGCAGATGACGGCTCCTGGGCCGAATCTGGCTCGCTGCCTGGACTTGCATAGCCCACGAGTCAAGAATGGTTTTCACATTTTTAAATGGTTGGAAAGAAAGGAAAGAATCATAATATATCATGACATGTGGAAATTACATGAAATTCAAATTTCAGCTTCTATTAATAAAGTTGTACTTAAACAGCCACCCTCTTTCATTTCCGTGTCGTCTACGGCTTCTCAGGCTACAGCAGCAAGCTGAGGAAACAGGACAGAGACCGTCTGGCCAGAAGCCTGAAGTGTTGACTCTCTGTTGTTTCACAGAAAAAGTTTTCCAACCCTGCTCTTGAGTCCTGAATGTTCCCACAAGCCTGACTCTGGAAGGACTTTGATGGGAGAAATTTGTTTCCTCCTCAACATTAGTATTTCCACACCTCCTTGCCTTGAGACCAAGTCACAGTGGCCAAGGCCCCTAAAAACAGAGTCCACGTAGCCTTGGATTGAAGGAGAAGCCATGGAGAAAAACCACTTACGTAGGATCCGTAATCCACAGCCAGAGTCTGCAGGGCCCAGGGGAGACCGAGGCCGATCAGGATGTCAAACACGTTGCTCCCGATGGAGTTGGACACGGCCATGTCCCCCATGCCTACAAGGACAAGAGGTCACTCGAGTGAGGGCAGTGATCCCAGGGGAGTGCGGGGCCCAATGGGGGACTCTCCCGAGCCTTCGGTCTGACAGCCAGAGACCTAGCTGACAGGCTGTGAGCTCACATATCTGGTTCTCTCCCAGGCCACTGCTACAGAGCAGCCATTTTCAACCCTTTCATCTCATGGTGCACATAAAGTAACTGCTAGAATTCTGCAGCACTCCGAAAGATGTTTTATTTTTTGCCAGCTTGATAAAAAAATAGGTATAATTTTGATACCTTCACATCAGATGGCTATTGTTGTGTTGGCTCTTGTCACTTTTTATTTTATTTGAAAATCTAGGGGAAAAGAGGTCAGCACCCCTGACTAAATAGCCAGGTAGTGCATGTTTTAAAAATTCTGAAAATCGCTGCGATAGAATGATATTGACTATAAGCTTTATAGTCATTAGAACAGAATATATATTTTCAATAGAATAAAATACAATACACATTCTTTAATTCTTGACCTTCACTTCAAATATGATCACTGGTTAAATGTGATTCAGAAAACCAAATATGAGTCCAAAAGATCCTGATACAACCTGATAGAAAGGAATAGACTCAACACGTTTAGGAAGTGTCTCATGATCTCACCAGCCTTACATCTCAGTATCACCACCCACCTGCATTTCACTGTATTCAATTCTTCTAAACCACTGCGAAATAGGAAGGAAAACAATGCAACCAGTAAGTAGACTTTTGTGAGGACTTGTAGAGGACATTATGTTCAATGTCACAGCTACACTTTTTGTGGAAAACAAAAGTCCTCTAGCACAGGTCAGGCCTGTAAGTTAGGGGGGTACTGGGGAGGGGCATAGCCATCTGGAGGGCAACCATCTGGGATGGTAAACTGTGACCTTGGTTTTGAAGAAGGGGAAGGTCGGTCACACACTGAAGGGTGACCTGTGGCAACTGCCACCTTGAGGGTTCCTGCAGCTGGGTAAACCTTAGGTTATGGGGTCTGTCCTCTTTAGCCTCAGTTTACTTACCCATAAAATGGGTGTGTAATGGTCCCTAACTCACAGAACCGTTTAAGGCAATGGCAGTCAACCTTTTTATACCTACCGCCCACTTTTGTATCTCTGTTAAGTAGTAAAATTTCCTAACCGCCCACCGGTGACACAGTAATGGTGATGTATAAAGTAGGGAAGTAACTTTACTTTATAAAATTTATAAAGCAGAGTTACAGCAAGTGAAAGCATATAATAATAATTACTTACCAAGTACTTTATGTTGGATTTTTGCTAAGTTTGGCAGAATAAATCTTTATAAAACAACTTACTATAGTTAAATCTATCTTTTTATTTATACTTTGGTTGCTCTGCTACCACCCACCATGAAAGCTGGAACACCCACTAGTGGGCGATAGGGACCAGGTTGACGACCACTGGTTTAAGGTATATAAGATAATGTGCCAAAATTGCTTTGCTCACTGTTTGGCGCTCAGTAAAGGTTAGCTGTCATTATGTTTATTACTATGTTTAATAATAGAAAATGGCAATAGGAGCTCCAGAAGCAGAGGGAAGGTTTACCTAGAAAACATCTCTGCTGTTCTCAAGGGTGGGCTTTGTGGCTTACTTCCCTGTCCTGCTGGTGCCAAAAAGCCTGCTGACCATCACGGCACTGAATTCACCCATTGCATCTTCCCAGCTGGGGTGAAGTCCCAGTTGTTGTCAGTGGACACCCGTCCTTCCACACCTCTTGCTGAGAGACCTTCTTTCCTCCCCCTACCTCAGGGGTCCCCAAACTACGGCCCACGGGCCACATGCGGTCCCCTGAGGCCATTTATCTGGCCCCCGCCGCACTTCCAGAAGGGGCACCTCTTTCATTGGTGGTCAGTGAGAGGAGCACATTGACCATCTCATTAGCCAAAAGCAGGCCCATAGTTCCCATTGAAATACTGGTCAGTTTGTTGATTTAAATGTATTTGTTCTTTATTTTAAATATTGTATTTGTTCCCTTTTTTTTTCTTACTTTAAAATAAGATATGTGCAGTGTGCACAGGGATTTGTTCATAGTTTTTTTTTATAGTCCGGCCCTCCAACAGTCTGAGGGACAGTGAACTGGCCCCCGGTGTAAAAAGTTTGGGGACCCCTGCCCTACCCCATGCCCCGGGAGAGCCCACCTTGTCTGGCCACAATGAGGCTGGCCATGCAGTCGGGCACACTGGTTCCGGCTGCCAGGAAGGTGATCCCCATGATGACGTCAGGAATCCCCAGAGTGTAACCAATGATTGTGACCTGGAAGAAATAGGAAGAGGTGGTGAGCTGAGGGCAGGCTCCATCCCTCCCTGCCCGTGACTCCTTTGAGCATCAAGCAGAAAAGGCTGCAATCTGGGCGGTCTCTCAGGGGGCAGCGTCCACGCTCTGTGAAGACAGAAGGGGTAGAGGTCTCCTGGACCTGACTGGGGCTGCAGGCCAGGAGACCAGTGTGCACTTACGGGGCCCATGTTTTCCAATCAAAGATTGGCCTTTTTCACTTGTTCCTTTTGGGTGGGGCTGGTGGCCTGAGAGAAGGAAAACAGTTTCTGGGAAAAGTCAATATCGGGACAGAATACTTAAACTCAGGGTGGCCTGGGAAACCTGGAGTACGTGACTGCCACGCTGTGCTGCACTGGGAATCGGAGCACCCAAGTCCCGAGCTGCATAATGGGAACTCCCACCATCCAGTCTTGCAGGAAAAGCCACAGGCGGTGATTCCCTCCCTCCTCCCCTTGGGGCTCGCTAACATCACCTTGGTCAACGTGGTCTTCCGCCCATACTGCGTATGTTTATTGAGTACTCAGGCACTGTGCTAAGTGACGTTCATGGGTTGTTTTTTTGTTTTTGTTTTTTTTAGAGAGGAGAGAGAGAGACAGAGAGGGAGAGAGAGAGAGGAGAGAGAGACAGAGAGAGAAGGTGGGGAGGAGCTGGAAGCATCAACTCCCATATGTGCCTTGACCAGGCAAGCCCAGGGTTTCGAACCGGCGACCTCAGCATTTCCAGGTCGACGCTTTATCCACTGCGCCACCACAGGTCAGGCCCGTTCATGGGTTTTAACTGATGTAGTTCTCACAACAACCCTATGGAGTCGGTGCTATCATCTCCATTCTTCAAATAAGAAAGCGAGGCACTGCCCAAGGCACACGTGCTCGTCAGTGGCAGAGAGAGGGCCTTCCCACCCTGGCAGGCAGGCTCATCTCACGGGCAGCACCTCTACCTACATGGGAGTCAGCTTGAGTCAGTGCTTCCATCACGCAGATTCTTGCCCTCAACTGCAGCTGGTAAAACTGAGAGGAAAGCAGTTGGTGAGATATCATGATGGGGGTGGCAGGCAGGCAGCGGCCAGAAGGGTGAGTGGGAAAGAGACCAACTCCCTATACGCTGGCTTTGGAGAGGATAACTTGCAAGAGTTGAGATAAGCCGGTCATTTTAGAAAGTTGCTTCACCTCACTTTCTATAAAGCTACAAGAAATGCAAACCACATGCTGCAAGCAGCACCTTCTCACAGCTCCTCCGGGCCAGCAGCTGAGCGGGAAACCTCTATACGACACCCTGACTTCCTCCAGAGGCATAGTTGCTCCTTCCCAGTCCAAAGGTTCGGGGGAAGTTAGATCCATTGAGATGCCTGGCTTGCCCCCTTCCAAACCAGAGAGCGCACCTCGTTTGCATTCAGTGCTGACTTGAAGCTGGGGGGTGGGGGGGGGCAGGGCTCTCTGCCTCCTTCTCTCCCGGGAGGAAAGTGAGAGGCAGCGACACACAGCATTCTGTTTGTTGTTCTGAGGAGGCTTTGGGAAACGGAGCCACCAGCATCGGGGCCCAACCTTGTTTTCCTTTCTAACAGCCTTCAGCTGGGTCCCACGGGACTCAGGTTTGGCTTGCTGGGTTTGGTGGGAACCAAGCTGCTGCCTACGGCCTGCTGGGGTTACTGTGATGCTTGCGGCCGAGTCTGGAGTTCTGGGAACTGATCCCCCAGGTGGCTGGCCATGTTTCCTGCCTCCCTTGTTTCCTCCCTTTTCCCTGCCATTTCTTAGGAAGTTTCGAACCGAATCCCCACCAGAGCAGGAGGCAAACAGGAGGAGGGTGACCCTCAGGTGGGGCAATGCGTTTGCATATTAGTAGACTGGAGTGAAAACCATCGAGCCCCTGGAAGTCAGGGACACCAGCACTAGTCCCCACACTTAGACCAGAGACGGCAGCCAGTGAATATAGCAAACAAAAATGTTAATGAATACAGAATGAGGGAGAAATCTGTGCCTTTGAGATCTGGGTTGAAAAAAAGGTTACCAGTTTGTGATGTAGAAGGTAAGGGATAATTATGATTTGATTTGTGTCAAATTTACAAATTTACTGCCTCCGAAACAATCTCTTCAGAACCTTTCTTTTAGCTCTTGAATTTAATTCTCCAGAATTTCTATATTGTATTCCTGCCTAACACTCAAGCATGATTAATTCAGATTTGCATAATTTTGTCATAGCTTTTAATTTCTGCCCAACTCCAGTTCTAATGAATTAGGTTTACTTCCTGGCGAAAAAGTGCAGGCATACACAGGCAATACGTCCTGGGTGAGGGGGGGGGAGGGGCTGAATTTCCTACATGGCTTTGGAGGCAGAAGCTCTTCTGGCCCCCCCATCAAGGCCAATCCTTGAATCATGAACTCAATTTCTGGCTGAAGAAACTGAGACTGAGATAGGGAAAGCGACTCTGACAGATGGATTATCACTCTCCAATTCCTCATATTTCCTTCCATGCCCTTTACCTTATGCCTATGCTGGCCTTCCCACCGGGACAGGTGGAGAATACTTCTCCTTCTTCAGTGATGTCGATAGAGCTGATGCACGTGTGTGGCAGTCACAGCCAAGGCCCGACGAGGCACCTTGTGTTTCCATTTTCCCTGGTGCATTCCAATGACTTACCGTGAGAAGAGCATTCCCCAGGCAGCCACTAGTCCAGGAGAATGGGCAAACAAACTCATGGAGCAGACACAAAGCCAACCTGCTGTCTGAATCAAAAGTAGCTACGCTGTGGCTTGAAGCAGAGCTGCTCAGTCAGAGCCTGCTGAGACTAATGCAACCACAGTCAACCTGCAGACATGTGAACCAGAGGATGAATGCTTATGATTCTAAACCACTGAGTTTAGAAGTGTTTTGTTTGGCAGCCTTTTGCCTGCAATAGCTGACTGATACAGTTACTAGGCTGAAACCCCATGCTATATTCCCTTCTGGTTGAATGTGTCTTTCTCTCTGGAGAGATCTAGTGCTGCCATGGGACCCTTGAGGCACTCACCATCCATACCATCACGTAGGAGAAGGCTGCAATCCACAGCGTGGAGGAAGCAAACGTCACCATGAACCACTTCTCCCAGCGGGGCTTGTTGCAGTTGGGTACAGTGAAGTATAAGAGAAAGCTCAGTGGCCAGGTGAACGCCCACTTCACTGTTTCCAGTTTTCCAGCTGAGAAAATAAAAAAGGCAAAACAACAGCAACAATAAAACTAGTTAGCTTCATTTCTCTGCTGTCACCTGCCCTGGGGATACCTTTCCCCGGACATTTAAACTGTAACTGATGGCCTGTGGAAGAAACCTTACTATGTTGCTCCTTCCCCAAAAGATTCAAATGGCTTTCCACTACCAACAAAATCTGGTGTACAAAGCCAAGCAGGAAAACAAAAACCTTATCTGCTGCCCACCTGCTCGTTAGGTTTCCAAAAGGAAAAGATGAGTCATTCCCAACAATACCAGGCTGGGGGGATGGCTTTGCAAATGGGGCCAGGTGGATGAGGAAGATTCTCAGGACGCAAAGGGGTGGGGGAAGTGTATGGGGTAGAAGTTTGGGGAGGGGTTGCTAGGAAGACCACCAGTCGGCCTCTGCTGTCTGTTCTCCCCATGGGCAGATAGGTCACTATAGCTTTCCAGATTATAAGGCACCAGTGGTCACAGCGCCATCTAGTGGAATTGCTCAGCATCGCCTGTCAAGCACACTGAAATCTTGAAAGATTATTTGAAAGCTCTCAAGGTTGTCAAAACACTACGTTTTGAATGTTTGTATCCCAAACTGATACGGAATTGCAAATTAATAGTTGCTTTCTATTTCTCTAACTACCTGCTGCCATGGGTAAGAGGCCAGCTTTGTCCGTGATGACCTGATCCTACCATCTCTGTGCGGTCCGAGTGCTACAATTCAGACTTCCCATGCATGCTTATTTCAGTGACTACATGATCATGAGCTCCTTGTGGCCTTAGATCTGAAAAACACATTAGTCTCCTTTGGCCTTTATTGCCATCCTGCTTACGTGCTAAGTCACGTCTGGGAAAAACTATGCATACACATATGTGTTCCCTTCTTCAATCCTGCTCTCCTCTTCCAAAAGGTTCCCTATGCCTCTCTCTAGTCAGCCTCCCACCTGCCACCACCACAGAGTAATTTTTTCTTTTTTAAAAAATTTATTTATTGAGTTTAGAGAGAGGAAGAGAGAGAGAGACAGAAATATTGATCTAATACTGTATGTGCCCTGACCAAGGATCGAGCCCGCAACCTTTATGTATCAGGACACTCTAACCAATTGAGCTACTGGCCAGGACTAATTTTTTATATTCATCAACTTCAAACAAATAAAACCACATTGTATATTTTTGTATCTACCTTCTTTTATTCAACATGTTTGTGTGTGTTTGTGATTGGTTCATGTGTCAGTATTTCACCCCTTCTAACCGCTCTCAAGTATCCCACCCCGTGCACACACCAGAGCAGGGGTCCCCAAACTACGGCCCGCGGGCCGCAAGCGGCCCCCTGAGGCCATTTATCCGGCCCCCGCTGCACTTCCAGAAGGGGCACCTCTTTCATTGGTGGTCAGTGAGAGGAGCGTAGTTCCCATTGAAATACTGGTCAGTTTGTTGATTTAAATTTACTTGTTCTTTATTTTAAATATTGTATTTGTTCCCGTTTTGTTATTTTTACTTTAAAATAAGATATGTGCAGTGTGCATAGGGATTTGTTCATAGTTTTTTTTATAGTCCGGCCCTCCAACGGTCTGAGGGACAGTGAACTGGCCCCCTGTGTAAAAAGTTTGAGGACCCCTGCACCAGAGTGTGCTTACCCATTCTCCTGTGGATGGCAATTTGGGTTGTTGCAAGTTTTCAGGTATTATAGCTAACGTAATTCTGGATTCTGAAGCATTTGAAAACCTCTGAGCATTCTTGTGCATGTCTTTTTGGGTATGTTTTATTTCTCTTGGGCAAAGACCCAGGAGTAGAACTGCTGAGTCATAGGGTGGGTGTTTACTTAACTTTATAAGAAACTGCCAAAGAGTTTTCTAAACTAATTATAGCATTCAATATTTCCACCAGAGTTAAAAAGGTATCTTTTTAAAATTACATTTTGAACAGTGACTAATGAAATGTTTAACAAACTTTATTTCATAATTTTATACCAGTATCCAGCACTTATTTCATTATATTTCTTGTCAGTTTCCAAATAGTTTCTTAAAACTACAGAGTAAAGTTATACAACATTACTTTTGGCTCCCTGGTCTCCCTCAGGTGGCACGGCAGGGTGGTCCCTAAGGGACGAGTGCAGCTCACTCACCAGATGGCGTTGGGTCCAGTGCCTGCTTTGTCAGGCAAGTGTCTCAGTTACTTAAGTCCCTAAGCCTCAGTTTTCTCATCTGTAAAATGTGGCTACAGCAACACTGCGCTCACAGAGCAGCTGGCAGAATTGTATGGGCTATTAGGATGGGCCGGGGACAACATACATTTGCAAGTTGGTGAGTCCAAATCCTCAGAATCATTCTTGACTCTGCCCCTTCTTTCAGCCCTCTCAGCAACCCTGGCAACCTGCCCCAGGCATGCTCAACCCCCTGGCCTCTCCCTAGGTCACATCCTCCATCTAACCTGGCTCAAGACCTGGCTTCCTAAGGGGATTCATTGCTCCTACACTTGCCCCACCTCCATTGCTCACATCAGAAGCTAGAGGCGAGTATCAAAAAACAAACTGGGCCCTGGCCAGTTGGCTCAGTGGTAGAGCATCGGCCTGGCGTGCAGGAGTCCCGGGTTCGATTCCCGGCCAGGGCACACAGAAGAAGCGCCCATCTGCTTCTCCACCCCTCCCCCTCTCCTTCCTCTCTGTCTCTCTCTTCCCCTCCTGCAACCGAGGCTCCAGTGGAGCAAAGTTGGCCCGGGTGCTGGGGACGGCTCAGTGGCCTCTGCCTCAGGCGCTAGAATGGCTCTGGTTGCAACAGAGCAACGCCTCAGATGGGCAGAGCATCGCCTCCTGGTGGGCATGCCGGGTGGATCCCGGTTGGGCGCATGCGGGAGTCTGTCTGACTGCCTCCCCGTTTCCAACTTCAGAAAAATACAAAACAAACAAACAAAAATACAAACTGTTCTAGAACCTTCTACTGGCTTCCACTGCCCTAAGAGAAAAACCATATCTCCCCATCATGGCTGACAAGGCTCTGTAACAAGGCTCCTGCCTACCTCTCTCCCTACTTACATACTCCCCTGCCTCAGCTATCTTTCTGTTCTGGGCTCTCAAGCCTCTCTGTTCCTCAGGGCATTGCACGTGCAGTTAGTTCCCTCTGCCTCCATCTTCATGGGGCTGAGTATGTTAAGCAGGTCACCTCACAGCTCCAATGTCAGCTGACCCCTCAGATCACCCAAACGAAGTAAAACCCCCATTGACCCTACTTCGTTTTTTCCATCACTTGCATTTATTTGCTTCATAGGAAACACTTTCTGGGTGAAACGATTGGGTTTATTTCCTCATTTGTTTTAAATTGTCCCCAATTAGAATATAAACTCTACAAGAAGAGTGTTTGCACCAGGCTGTTCAACCCCTACTTTGAATGTCAAGAACAGTGCAGGCATGAATCACATGCTCCATACTTATTAATAATGTTAACATGAATAGCATTACTATGAACAAGCAAATCAGACAAACCAAAGAAAATTATTATTATTATTTTTAGAATCTAAAGGTATCCTACTTACAGGTGCAGAATAAAGCAAGGTTTTCCTATTAGCAGCTACACATCTTGCTAGATTTTGGATCTGGGTTGAGGAAGTGAGCAGTGGTGGGATTCAAGTAATTTAACAACAGGTTCTCTGACCTAATGACTGTTTTAAAGTATAAAAAAATGATATACCAAAAGGTAGGTTATTATTTCATGCATTTCATACTTAAATAAGAACAATAAAAGAAGTACACACAACTAGATTGTTATGAGTTTAAAAATATTAACAAAAAAATATTAAATAATACCTGACAAAAACAATAAAACTATTATTTAAGATATTTCAATGTTGCTTCTTGATTGGTGTCCTCACTTGTAATTGAATAGTTTTTTCACCTATGGCGCTTATAATTTGCTGTTGCACAGATGAATGCTAAAAAAGAGTAAGGAATGTAAATTTCTGATTTCCACATTGGGTGGCTGCCCAGGCGCCCACCTTAGAGAGAACCCTGATTATAAGTGCCATTTTAACAACCGGTTCACCAAACTCAACAAAAAATGTTATCGGCTCTCCCGAACCGGTGTGAACCGGCTAAATCCCACCACTGTAAGTAGGTGATGAGCACATTGAGACTGTTTGGTTGGATTACAAAGCAGGAAGACTAAGAGTTGTGTTGTGAGGGGTTTTCAAATACTTCAGAACCCAGAATATGGCCAGATCTCTGATTCCAAATGTATCCTGGAAGTCTGTATGTTTCTAAATCCTGCAGTGTAGTGGGGACTCACTCATCCATCTGGGACTTGGCACCCCCTCACTAGCTGTCCAGTCTTCCAGATGCCCTCACAAGGGGAGAGATTTGGTTTGGTTCAAGATGCACACCCAATCAAAGTTACAAGGAAATACACGAATGAGAAGAGAAATGAGTTCAATCTGGCTATTTGTCATTCTTTAGAAAATCAAAACAATAAGAAAAAATGAAGTCAGAGTTTATGATTGCCAGAATTTAGACAATGATATTAAGTAGGTAAAGTTTCAAGCAGTATAAGTTACAGCAATGAGTTTTGTCTCTCAGCTGAATATATTTTGACTTCACACTCGGAGGACATTATATTTTGAAAACAGTTTTTACTGTCTTCCAAAATGCTATTGATGCTTTCTTGGACTTACAGTTCCATTGTAACAACAACAAACTTGAAGCAGAGATTCAATGAGTATCACCTGGACTATACCTTTAAATGTAACATAACAAATATAATTCCTTGAATAAACCAAGTGATGCAGAAATGTGTGTTTTCAATGATTCTGAGGAGCAGGAGCAGTCAGATAAGGATTGTTCACATTTCAGCTAAATTTCCATTTCTGAATAAAGGGGTAAAATTAGTTTTCTTTCCCTTTGAGTCAACAGCATTTCTTGGCATGTTTCCATCTTTTGTTCCGTTGCCATGTGGTCTAAATAGAGCCCCTGGGATGGTTTATTCGTTAATTTAGCAGTCGCTGCAGGCCCCCTGTGCACTGTGCCCCTCTGCGCCCCAGGTGCTGTGCACGCAGCAGCAGTCTAAGAAAACACAACCCCCTGCACGCGACCCGGTGTACAAGGGATTACGAGAGTTCTAGAACGTCAGCCAGCAAATGGCAGGTGAAGCAGGGATGTGATGCAGGGGCTCTGAGGGTCCCATTCAGCATGGCTGCTCTAGAAAGCAAAGGACCTGTTCCCAAGTTACAGTCCTTATTAAACTGCTTAGAAAGTTTAATTCTATTGGATGGAGAAAGAGTCATTGCTCAGTATTTAGACCTAGAGCTAAATATGTAAGTTTGTTTCAGTTATATAGGCAATTAAAATGTACACTGTTTTAAAATAAAATATACAGAGAAAATAAAAAATAATTCCACCTACAAAAACATTTATTTTGGTGTACTTCTGAAGGGCCCCGCAACATACCAACTTGACACTTTTTTCTAATGTAAGGGACCCAATATTTTCTTCTGTGTCCAGGGCCTCAACCAACCTTAATCCACCTCTGCCCTTGCACGACTGTTACAAGAGTGAAAAATGTGTTCATTGTGTTGGATGGCCTTTTTCAGGCCAAAGGGACTTAGTGTGAAAGCAGCCTGACTTGGGGCTCCCAGGCTGTCCTTCTGACTCCGCCAGTGCCCTCTGCTGGCCGGAGGCACCTCCTGCCCGCTTCCGCTGCCAGGAGGCCGGCCTGCCCACTGAGGGCCGGCTGGGCACAGGCACAGCCCGAACCTCAGAGAGAGTTAGTTCCTGAGTCCAGGTTTGAGAGTTCTCAGCAGCAGGCGGAGGGCACTGGGGGCCGTAATGAGACAAGCCCATTCTCCACTTCAGAGGCTCTGAATCAGGCTCCCCCAAGTCTCAGAGGAACCGTGAAGGTCTCCGCAGTGACTCCGGGCCTCCAGCCTCTCACTATCCCCGGGGTGGCCAGAGACCCACAGCACTGGCCTCACCTGAGGGCTTATTAGCAATGAATCTCAGGGCCCACCCTGATCTCCTGAATCAGGACCTGCATTTTTTCGGGGAAGCCCCGTGAGAAGGGCCGGTTAAGGGAACTTGGGATTCTGTTTCCTGTCCCAGCAGCTTGGGGCCCCAGGGTGAAGCAGGGCCCTGTAGGTGGCAGGACCACGCAGCAGCCTTCCTCCTTTGGGCCTGTGCTTCTGAGACACGCAGGCGCCTGGGCGGGGGCTCTGAGCCCGCACCTGCAGCCCCGCCTGCTGTGGCCTGAGGCAGGGGACATGCGCTGGGAGCCCTGGCGCTTCTCACTGCACAGTTATTTCAGCAACAAGGAGCTACCTCCCAACCTCACAGGAGGTCTGCCATTCACCTCATCCAGGTGAGAAATATGGAATAAGTGATCTTAAGGGGAGCCTCTGTCCCACTCAGTAATGAGGTCACATTTGGGAGCCAGGCCACGGGTCTCTAGTTGTCTGTCTGGAGCGGTGCTTGGGGCTCAGGGAGGCCAGCACAGCACCTGGCCTCACTGCCTCGTTCATCAGTGAACGACTGTAGCGAAATGAGCTTTCTGGAGCTTGGTTATGAGCTGCTGGTGGTGGGTCCTGAAACAAGGGCTGGGGGGAGGGAGAGTTCGAGAGGTGGGACCTCAGGATTCCCTGCCTCTCGTGACTGTGCTGGGCTCTATGGCAGAGCTGACCTCCAGGTGGCGAGGTTAGCATCTATCACCAGCAGAAGGTGCAGCCCGGGAGAGAAGGGTGACAAGGACCCGACACACTGTTGCTCGCTTGCAGATGGAAGGACCGTGTGACGAGGATGTGGGTGGCCCTGGGGAGCAGTGAGCAGACCCTGGCTCACAGCCAGCAGGCAGCAGGACTCAGCCATGCAATTGCAAGGGACCGACATCTGCCAGCAACCTGAGCGTGGTTCTTGCAGGGCCTCTGAGAAAGACAACCGCCCTGCCCACTCCTCCATCTTGGCCCGCGAATGCCTGCAAGCCCAAGGCAGGCTGTGCCAGACTTCTGACCCACAGAGCTGGGAGCTACTCAACAGGTGTTGTTTCAAGCTGCCAAACATGTGGCAAGCTGCCGTGCGGCTGAAGAAAATGAACACAAAAGTTTACAAGGGAGGAGCGGAGTGTCTGGTCATTTAATCCTTAAACTGTTTTTGTCTTGCTTGATAGGGAAGAAGGTTGCCAAGGAATACAGCAACAGGTGGTAAAATGGATAAATACCCAGTGTGCTATTTTCTATCAAGATTACCTCGTAAGAAATAATGATTTAACTCTGGCTTGGCGACCTTGCATCCAAAAATGAAATGGGACTTTGACACTCCACACCCCTGTCGCACCATTAAAAGGCCTTTCAGGTGGATGAAGCAACACTTCCTCAGAATTTAAAGTCCTCCTACAAACTTCCTGGAGAAGTACCCACGTTAATTAAGTCTTGACATTCACTTGACATTGAAAATGAACCGAACCAGCGCACGCTTTCCTGAAACGGTCGGAAGCTTCCGGAAAGTCTAGAAAACAGGCAGAATTCTTTGGCCTTAGTCCACCTGTTCCACTAATGGGTGGTGATGGTGGAGGAGCCAGGTCACTGGAATGGTCTGGTCTTTATTGGAGGTAGCAGTCAGGACAGAAGGACACCACCCTGGTGGCGGGAGCCCTAAAAGCTCTGACAGCCTGACCTGTGGTGGCACAGTGGATAAAGCGTCGACCTGGAAATGCTGAGGTTGCCGGTTTGAAACCCTAGGCTTGCCTGGTCAAGGCACATATGGGAGTAGATGCTTCCAGCTCCTCCCCCCTTCTCTCTCTCTGTCTCTCCTCTCTCTCTCTCCCTCTGTCTCTCCCTCTCCTCTCTAAAATGAATAAAAAAAAAAAAAGAAAAAAAAAAAGCTCTGACAAGCCCTGTCCTCCCCTTCGAGGCCCCACAGGGGCTGCCTAGCCAGCCCCACTCTGCGGGAGTTAGGTGGGCCAGAGTGCTTTGTGCCCAGGTATGCATCTGCTGTGCCCGCTCTGGAAACAGCAGGTCCTGGGAAGGAGGGGCCCAAGTCAGGGGGAGGGGCAGGAAGTAAGAAGAAAAATGGAGGCCAACTGAGCAGGCAGCACGTGTCCCCCAGGGCCGGCCTTGACAAGAGAGCCCTGTGCTGACTGTCACAGGGATTGAGAGGGTGGGCGAGTACCTCTTCTCGTGAGCCCAGACTGTTTTGCTAACATGGGTCATGTGCATTTCCTCCTTAGCACCAAAAGGTTCTGCCAGACAGCTAAATTATAAAGTTATAAATTTGGTCCAAGAGCCCACATTGCAACCAATGAACACATGTCGCCATCCTGGTCATCTTTGGACACTCAACAATAATCTTGCCCACTGCAGATGTTAATATAAATATATCTATGTTCATATATAGAGAGTTCTTTGAAATAAATGGCAGAAAGGTCATCAGAGTTAAGGGCATCCACTCAGTGGCCCTAATAAAACCCCGACCCTAGCCCAGACAGGGGACCGCTTACAAGGCAGGTCGAATGGCGTGTAAGGTCCTTCGTCATCCTCCTCATCCTCCTCTTCCTCCTCGTCATTCTCATTGTTCTCATTGTCCTCGTTTTCATTCTCTGTCTCATTGCCAGCCTCGGCAACCACCTCGTCCCTCTGGGTCCCATTCACGCCCCTGTCTGGGGCGCTGCTGGGCCCTGTCCCATTCTCCACAGTGTGCTTAATTGGGATTTTGATGGCCACCTCGGATTCTCCATTGGTGTAAGCCCTGCTGTTTATCAGTCTTTGTCTCTGGAAGGAGAAAGACACATTCTTACCATGGTCAGTGGGACGGGAAATCCCTACACTTAAAGTACCAGCTATTGGGACCTCTTCCAGGCAGCTGACAAAGAAATGCTTTCAGACCACTCTTCAGTTAAGTCCTAAGGGATTCCACAGAGTCATGACCAACTCAGAAGACCTCCTCTGGGAAGAAGGGCTAACCTTTCATGACCTACTGGACCTTGCCAATCACTTTAGAGGGAAGTTCCTATGTCTCACGGGCACACCTCTTTCCTATTAAGGTTCTTGACTCTCTGTGCACTGTGGTGTTACCTTTCTCCTCCAGATTTTAGGAACCTCGTGGTCCATATGTGAGAAAGTCACACAAATATGTTTGGACTAGTGTGCCGAGGAGGTTGCCACTCCAGAGAGAGGAATACACAGGAAATTTCAGGTCAGAGGCTCAGCATTAGTCTAAACTAAAGCAACTTTGATAGACAACTACTCCTGTGCATGTTCACATTAGAGAGCTCCATTCAAATGGAAGAAGAAAAAGGTGCATAGAAAAGGACAGGAGCTTTTTTCCCGTATAACCAGTGGTGGGATTCAAATAATTTAACAACTGGTTCTCTGCCTAATGACCATTTTAAGTAGTACAGGCAAATAATAAACCAAAAGGTAGTTTATTATTTCATGCATTTAATACTTAAATAAGAACAATAAAAGAGGTACACACAACTAGATTAGAAGAGTTTTAAAATAACAATGAAAAATATTAAATAGTACCTGACAAAAAACAATAAAACTGTTATTTAAGATACTTCTATAATGCTTCTTGAATTGGCATCCTTGCTTGCACTTTTTTTCACCTATGGACAGAATGAACATTACTACAGGCGCTTAGAATATGCTGTTGTGCAGGTGAATGTTAAAAAAGAGCAAGAAATGTAAATTTGTGATTTCCACATTGGGCAGCTGCCCAGGTACCCTCCTAGAGAGAACCTGATTTTAAGTGCCATTTTAACAACTGGTTCGCCAAACTCAACAAAAAATTAGGTATCAGTTCTGCCTGAACAGCGCGAACCTGCCGAATCCCACCACTGTGTAAAACTGGGAGCTGGACCATGCCTGTGAACATGAGGAGGGAGGGCAAGGACCAGGCTGCACAGCTGGCCGGCGAGTAGTGATGTTTGGAAATGGCTGAAGAATATTATTGTGTTAAATGTTGAGTTAGGTGCTGCTGCTTTCGGACCAGGAAACTCTCTCTCCTTCCCAGTTTCCCACCCCCGTCCAGGGGCAGATGGAGTCTGTTTTCCCAGGTACCTCATTGATCAACATGCGGCTGGCCATGGAGAGTCTGGTCTTGGGGGGAAAGTGGCTGGTGATCATGATTCGAAGGCCAGCCTCAGAGAAAGACAGCTGGTGTGGGTAGGCCGACAGCAGCTCGTCCACCATGATCACTGAAGCTTTGCGGTGGAAATTGGCTAGGGAGATTAAACACATAATAAAAATATTGAGGCTAGGAGTACGTAAGAGATATTCCTTCAGTCTCCCTTCCCTTCCTTTGTCTTCCTTCTTCCTCCCATCTGCCCTTCCATCCATCCATCCATCCATCCATCCATCCATCCATCCATCCAGGGAGGGTTGTAGTGAGCAAAATTTAGGGAAGAGCCAAAGTCTGCTTTTAGGGGCTCATCTATAATGCTTTTTCGACATAATGAAACAATTTGAGCATCACTCACTGACATACAAAGAATGAGTGGTACCAGACATGAATTCCTCCTTTTCCTCACAGGATATATTTTCCATCACTCAGATCTGGGGCCTAGGAAAGATCCCTATAATCCTTAGTGACCTTTTATGCCCTTTAAATGTTAACAATGTTCCTACTGAGAGGTTAAAAGCTGCCAAAGTGACTTTAGTGTTACATGAAGGACAAGGTGGGAAACACACACACACACACACACACACACACACACACACACACACACACACACACACGTTGCTGTAGCCCAGCCTATACACAGGGCTGACAAGAGGACAGGTCGGGAGTGGTCACATTACAGAGGCCCAAGGCCCAGAAAGGGCTTAGGGCAAATCTTGTGTAACAATTTGCTGGAAAAAGTTTCACCAAGTTCCAAGCCTCCTCTCTAGGAATGTACAAATGAGCACATAGCTCACGGACCTGGCCATAGGCTTCTTAGCGGTCACTCCTGTGGCCAAGCCACGAAACCATGAGATAGTCTCTGGAAACACTAATATTAGGGAGCTCTCTTCGCCTCCTTAAAAGTATTCCTTTTATGGTTATAAACTACCCAGAAGAGAAAAGAACTTAAGAAAATCATTATGTGGGATGCACTGAATAATCTTAAGCTTTAGTTAAGCATACATTTAATTAGAAAGTTTACCAAATAATTAATTTCAAAATTCTAATAATTACCCACAGATCAAAAACTCAGACATATATTTGAAAACTACCAATAGATTTTCTAGCTTCTTTTTGCTTTTCCTATAAAGCAACCATATAGGACCAAGAAGAAATAAGCCCATACATTTCAAGGGGAAAGTTAACAAAAAAAAGTAAATAAAATATGAAACACATTCTAGGCAAAAGTAAATGATAATTTTTGTGTTCCTCCATGAAAGAATATTATTTATTAGAGAGCACTATGTTATTTCTCTAAGTATATCAACTGCTTAACAAGAATCTATTAAATATAAGAATTCCTTTGAAAAAACAGGCAATTCTGTCATTTTGCAGCTTGATAGCTAAGGTAATGTAGCCCGGAAATGAATTTGGATATAATAATATACTAATAACAGCTATCATTAATAAAGCATGTTACATACTTTATCTCCTTTACTCATTACAAAAATTATCCTTATATTGCAGAAGGGAAAACTGAAGCTCAGAGTGGTTAAGTAACTTGTTTCAAGGTCACACAGCCAAAATGTGACAGAATAAATACCTCCAAACCCATGGTCTTTCTCTCTACCGTCCTGTCCTCATTTCCCTGAATCACTCCCAGCAAATGTTTTGCCCAAGAACTTGCACGGGTTCTCTGAGTTGTCTCATCACCAGGTAGGAGACAGTCCCATGGTGAGCCAAAGGGAGGGAGGGGGGTGGAACCCTCTCTCCTGTAGAGAGCAGCGCCCTCTCCAGGCCAGCTCGGCAGGCAGGTGTGGCCACGGGTGAGGACGCCGGGCTGGCTTCCCAGCACTTACTTCCTGGACACAGGTTCTCCTTGGTTACCTTTCTTGAGTAGCACCACAGTTGCGTCACAGTTGCTGCTGTCGTCAATTTCAGCATTGTTGGCCAAGCCATTGACCATGTTCCCGGCGCCTTTCGCTCTCCTCTCAAAGCAGTGATGTATGCAAGTGTTATACCTGAGCGAAGGAATAGGCAAAGACAGTCCATCAGCATTTGCTGCTCCTCCATTCCCCAACTTCCACCGCGTGTCCCTGTAGTCTGGACGCATTGTGGGGGGCCCCACACCTTAAGTTATTATTGTTACTATCTTGGCATCCCAGTTCCCATTATATATGACCTGTCCTATTTTCCAATTTAAGGATACATGGTATGTGAAAGTAAAACCAACATTACATAGTGACACACTGCTTTCTTTCCAGCCTCTCCACTGCCAATGGGGGAACCTCTGGCGTTGAGCTGCCCGACCTGGAGTCTGTCTGTGCATGGAAGAGCGGCGATGAGACTCAGTGGGACGGGCTGAGTCTACTTCTCTGCGCCACGTCTCCAGGGCCTTTGTTGTCAAGGACACACTTGGTGGGAAAGGAGAAGGGGTCTCATCCACACTGCTACCCGGTGTGTCGTGTTCTGTGTGTTATAGGCTGGCTCAGTTTTTGTCTGTCCTTGCTTTCCTGAGGTCACAGGTTGCGTCCTGTGAATCTCTGTTACTCTTATGTCATAATTACAGGTCTGAGGGGTTCTTGGGCTATGATTCTCTAGAACAATCAAGGGATAACATTATGCAGAGCTTCTTATACATGTATTGGAAAGGAAGAAGCTTGTACAGGTTCCTAGGATGATTTGGCAGGTAAATGCTCTGGTACCTTCACCTTTAGTATTAGAAGAAGCCCAGAGAGGGGTCCTAGAGAAGCCCCAGGGCAAAGCCAGTCGGCAGGGCTTCCAAGGCACTGTGGCCACGGCCACTTTCCTCCCACTCAAAGACCTAACGGCGTCGGTAACTCACTGGCCATGGGACACCCCCTTAAGGTGTCACACCAGCCTGGTCTCTGGCCTCCCACAGGAATGGCAGCCATGCACGGGGACTAAATTGCCGGGGGGCAGGCCACTCGAGCTGTGCTTCACCACACAAGCATCTCTTCCTCGTCCCCTTTACTGCTCCAGACGAGAGGCTCTCGGGAGTCCCTCCCCACCATCCCCTATGCCTGTTCTTCAGTTGGCACAGCTCTGGGTGGGCGGGCTACGGGACATGCCAACCATTGTAGTATGGAGAGAGGGGCCCTCTATGACTGGGACTTCTCTTCTATGAGCATTCCCTGTGCTCCTGGGAACGCAAGGTTCTTCCTAAACTGCATTTGGGAGAACAGAAAACTAGTCCAAAGTGACAGTGGGCTGTGAAAAGGCAAGTGGGGCAGGCCCATCCTGGGGGGTGCTCAGGGTTTATAAGAGACAGGAAATACTGTGCAAAAATGACTACTCTGCAACTCTAAGGGAATAATGGACCCACATGTTGAGCCTTGGTGCCTGGCAGCATTACAAAGAAACGGGAGACATCAACGTGCATGTCGATGCGTGAATTCACCAGCATTCGGGACACAGGCTAACCTGAATCAAACCTGTGGCTGACACATAGGAAACACAGAGGTCAGAGAAGCAGGCCACACTGTATCCCAACACAACAATTGCCCCATGGTGCAAAACTCTGTGGAGCAAACAGCCAAACTTTGTTGAAGAATAAATTGAAAGAAAAAAATATACGGAAGGGGAAATGTATAGATTAAAGGAGACATAAAATATGGAGCCACTAATTCCAGTGAGTGAAATTCATTTGGATTTTTTAATTTTTATGATATTTATAGGACTAGAATAAACCTGTAAGAATGACATTTATGGGTTGATTGAAAATTTGAGCACTGATTCAATATTCAATTATATTGAAGAATTAGCATTAATTTTAGGTGTGGTAATAATAATGCTATGTTAAAAACGAGCCCTTTTAGAGATATATACTGAGAATTTTATCGATGACTTGACCTGATATCTGGGACTTCAAATGATATAAAGGGAGGGAGATGAACAGGGGTCTGGACGGAGCGACCCTGGGTGGACAGCAGTTGGGCTGGTGATGGGCACATGAAATTCATCGCACTAGTGCAGCGATTTTCCACCTCTCGGCACACCAAAAACTATATTTCTTGCTGATCTGACAAAAACATAGGTAGGATTTTGATTCAGTCACATCAGATAGCAATTGTGTTGGCTGTTGTCATTTTTTTATCAGACAGTCAAAGGGAAAATAGGTCAGTGCTCCTGACTAAATACCATAGTCAGGTAGTGCATGTTTTAAAAATTCCTGTGGCCTTGGATTAGTGGCAGAGTGTCAGCCCAGTGTGTTGAAGTCCCAGGTTTGATTCCTCATCAGGCCACACAGGAGAAGTGACCATCTGCTTCTCTCCCCCTCTCCCCCTTCTTTCCCTCTCTCCCCCTCACCTCCTGCAGCCATGGCTAGATTGGAGCGAGTTGGCCCCTGGTGCTGAGGATGGCTCCATGGCCTGGGCTCAGGCACTAAAATAGCTCGGTTGCCAAGCAATGGAGCAATGCCCCAGATGGGCAGAGCATCAGCCCGTAGTGGGCTTGCTAGGTGGATCTCAGTTGGGGCTCTTGTGGGAGTCTGTCTCTCTGCCTCCCCTCCTCTCACTTAATAAAAAAAAAATTCTTACAGTGCACCAGCTGAAAATTGTTGCACTGTTCTATTGACTTTTGTATATATTCAACATTCTTCTCAATGAAGAGATCTCCTCGCTTTCTAGACTCAACACACGTGCCTCGCCCTAGCCTTAGAGCTGGGCAGGAGGACAGTGTCACCTGGACCCAGAGTCCATTTTCCACATAGAGATACTGACTGGCACAAGGTTGTGGTTTTAAAGTATAACTCCGCCATACATTTCTTTGGATTTGGATAATAAGATAATAATACTGTATATAGTATTATGAACTTCTTTGAAACCAGACATTAGTTAGTAACTATGATGTCACATCCCATCCTTACAAAAACCTCTGAGGTAGGGAGTATAATTAACCCTGTTTTCTAGAAGACAAAGCCGAGATTCCAAATGGCTGCATAACTGGTCAAGGTCCCACTGCTAGTGGGTGACGGGTAGGATCCACAGCCAGGGCTCACTGTGAAGCACTTGACCTTAACCATCAGACCACATCACCTGGAAACCAAATCCCAGGGAGGTAACCCAGCTGCACAGAGGTCAGTCCTTGCCATGGCCACTTGTGCCTCATACCCCCATGAGGTTCCTGGCCAAACTGAATTGTGTGTTGACCTTCTGACAGAATGTTTAAAGCCATTTTAAAACCACCAACCCAAGAAGCAGCTGATGGTTTTAATATATGCTGTTTTTTAACTGTTGCTGCTCTGCCTTTTTTTTTTTTTTTTTTTTGTATTTTTCTGAAGCTAGAAACCGGGAGAGACAGTCAGACAGACTCCCGCATGCGCCCAACTGGGATCCACCCGGCACGCCCACCAGGGGGTGACGCTCTGCCCACCAGGGGGCGATGCTCTGCCCCTCTGGGGCGTCGCTCTGCTGCGACCAGAGCCACTCTAGCGCCTGGGGCAGAGGCCAAGGAGCCATCCCCAGCGCCCGGGCCATCTTTGCTCCAATGGAGCCTCAGCTGCGGGAGGGGAAGAGAGAGACAGAGAGGAAGGAGAGGGGGAGGGGTGGAGAAGCAAATGGGCGCTTCTCCTGTGTGCCCTGGCCGGGAATCGAACCCGGGACTTCTACACGCCAGGCCGATGCTCTACCACTGAGCCAACCGGCCAGGGTCTCTGCTTTATATTTTTAATTGAGTGTTCTAAATTTTGTGCTTGCATCCTGAAGCTATTTTATTGTGAAGCATGCAATTTTATAAATCGGATTTTGTAACACCCAATGATTAAAGCCTCTGATTGCGAAGGGGGATGGCAAAAGAGCAGAGATTTCAATTTAGAACTTAGGATCGGAATTTATGTAGGAAATTCTGTGAGCACGGTAGCTGCCGTTTCCTGTTTTACTTGGATCCTGCTGGTGCGAACAGCTGGAAGGCTGGTGCAGCTGCGGTGTCAGCAGAAACACGCCTCATCAGCTCTCACTCTGGGTATGGTTCGGAGGAGAGGAAAAGAAGTGCTCACTGCATTCTCTTAATGTCCACATGCCCTGCCAGCAACTCCTGGGCTACGACGGTTTGGTGGAGGGGTGCAGTGCTCACAGGAGAGGTACTAGCAAACTTCCCTGCAGACCAGCTTTGGCTTTAAAGACCTCCTTATACTGTGAAGGCCCTAGGGAATTCAGTGTGGGACATGCTTTCACCTAAATTGAGATTCAAAACCCCAGGTCAACACTGGTCATATAGGAGACACTCGGTCAATTCTTTGGAATAACAGACCAATACACTTTTTCGAAAAGGAAGAAAAGGACACTTGACTCTTTGGGAACTCAAACTTGGAGCCTCAGAAAGTAAAAAACAAAAAGCGAACCCATCAAATGGGAAGCCCCAAAGGAGCATGTGAGCATGGCTGAGGCCTCCCCACGTGGCACCAATTCCCTCACAGCTTTGCTACTTGAGAGAAAGAGGAAGTAAGATGGCTGCCCCCACCCTTAAAGGATTCTCCTTTGGACTCTAGGAATGCTGGAGAGCCTTTGGGCCGACTCTGGTTTCTGCAGGAGCCCATCAATTGGTTTTTAAATGAGAGGCGATTAGTGGCACCTGATTTCTGAGTCAGTTATCTCGTGGTCACTCTAAACCAGGACCCTCTAGAAATGCCCCCTTCCAGTAGCAAAATGAAGATGTTGGGTCCACACTGATCACTGGACAGCTCCTGGGGTGAAGAGTGGATGGCACATTGAGTGACTTGGTGGCAGACCACACATCAGCCAAGCCAGCTCCTACTGTCACTGCCTAGGGGACCTTTGCTAAAGGCCACACTAATTTCTCAGAACAGGGCTCTCAGCCACCAGTGGCCAGAGTTAATTATTGTCAGACCTCACAGCAAGGAAAACCTGACATATCCGTTCCAGACTGCTACCTGCTATGTCCAAACTGGCAATTTCTGAAAGTGTTCTACGTCCTTGCCTCCTGAGAAGGCAGTCACTCCTGCGATCACATGTATGAGGAAAGTAGGGGCTAACTTAGAGTGGAAGAAACAGCTCCCACGGGGCTAGGAGCTGCGGCACGGACCGTCTGCCCCTCATCTCAATGGTGCTTGCAAAAGATGAGCCAGCAGTTTCACCCCCGGAGTGCTTACACTTTACCCTCGAGCATGGGGAACATCTGCAGGGTAAATCTTGACACAAACAGTAAGCTGCCCGGAGCCGAGGGGAAAGGAACACACGATGTGGTGAGTTTAAAATGCATCCACAAATCTTTGGCACTCCTCCCTTCAGAGGGCAAAGTGGACCCTTGAGTGTGGACAGTGACTTGCTTCTAATAAACAGGATATGACAGAAGTGCTGGCGTGTGACTTGTGAGACCAGGGTATCAAAGGCTTGTAGGGTCCTCCCCGCTCTCTCTGGAAGCTCCTGTGTGGGAGACACTTGAGCTGCCGTAAGGAGAGGCCATGTGGTGAGGAGCCAGGCCTGCAGCCAGCAGAGAGCATCAGCTCACAACCAGGATGCGGGTTGCCTTGGAGACCAGTCGAGTAGAGGAGGGCCACTCCGGCCAACCTCTTATCTGCAGTCTCATGCAAAACCCTGAGCGAGAGCCCTCCAGGTAACTCCTGTGCCTAACTCTCAGAAACTGTGTGAGATAACATGGGGTTTTAAGCCGCTAAGGCGTGGGGTTATTTGTTACACAGCACTGGATGACCATACGAATAATGGAAGTCCGCAGATATTTGACCCATGGGTTTAGTCATCTCTTAATTAGCTCTGGGCCTTTCTTTGATTCCAAATAAGAGCATAAGTAATTATGTTTTACCTCTTTTCTTGTTATGAAAGAGAGTGAAAAACAGCCCAAAGCAAGGCTTCCAGGTTTTGAAGAGGCCCTTCTCTTGAGAGATTTCTTAAATGATACTGAAGTTTTGATTCCGTCATCACATATGGGCTGGGGGGGGGGGGGGTGTCTTTGCTATTGCTACTAATCACAGCTGCAGAAGGTCCTAGCAGGTTGCCGAGGGAACCAAATGGGTCAGTGACAATGGGCAAGGAATGCCAGCTAGATACCTGCCCTCTCTGTTCCCCTTTCCACATGATCACATAAAGTCAGATATAAGAAAGGGTTTTGGAAAAGACACTAAGGAGGTATTTTACTTACTTCATGATTACAATGTAGATAAAATACATCAGCACGAGGACCAAAGACTCCCACCTGTGTACACACCAAGAAAGGCTGGTTAGAGAAAGTCGCCACAGGCGGACGCATTTCATGTGGATGGCAGTTGAACTCGCCTATGCTGCATACGACTCTCAGTGATCTTTCTCTTTTGTACTTAAAAGGAAAATGCTTCTTCCCCTGTTAATCGCTTACCCAAGAGTTCTTTGAATGCAGCAAGGTTTCCATTATATTGCCGAATATAGGCCTATATTTATACATTTGTCCAAAGCTTAATAATTCACTAAAACCATTTAGATATATTTACAAAGAGCAAATGAGAAGAATTGATAGGGACAACCGAGGCATTGTTGAATATACAGGAGCGAGACATAAGTGGAGGGAGAGGCGGGAGAGGGAGGGGAGAGAGAGAGAGAGAGAGAGAGAGAGACAGAGAGAGAGACACACACACACACACACACACCCGGCAGAGAACAGGCCAATAGGGGAGATAAGAATGAATGACTGGAAACATAGTCAAGAGAAAGAAGGAAAAGTATTATAAAACCCACTGAAATGTACCTTGAAATTTGGATAATTTGAATTCTTTTTTATTTTAGTAACTTCCAACCAAAAAACAAGGGAACTTGATTCCTAGGTTCCCTTTTAGCTGTAGAATTAAATTATTAACCAACTGAGGGTGTCAGTTTGGCTTCTAGAAAAGGTTACTAGAGAATGGTCTATGAAGAAATTGTAGGTTATGCCTTTCCTCCCATGATTTCTTTTCAAATTCTATGTCTAGAAATGGATCTTAGGGAAATATGTGGTCAGATTTAAAAAGGAGACACATACAAGGGTTTTGTTGCAGTGGTTATAAAAGTGAAGTTTTGGAAAAAAGCAAAATGGTTATATATGTATGTTATGATAAGTATGTCCACACCATGGGCTACCATGCATCGGTTAAGAACACTTGTACAAATGTGTATGTATTTATTATAAAAAGTGTTTGTGATGTCACTGAGAGAGGAATCAGAGTGCCCAAATCCCTTGAACGTCAGCTACGTTCATTAGCTTCTCTCTCAGCAAACCTTCTCAAAGGGCTGCATGTGCTCCATTCCAACACCTCTCATTCCCTTGGCCAAGTTCTCTCGTCCCACTCTGACATCTGTCGATCCCCTGAAACTCTTGCCAAGGGCACCTGTGTCCTCCATCTACACAGCTGCAGGGACAGTTCTCTGTCACCCTGCTCAATCTCTCGGCAGCAGCCGAGGGCTGCCCTCCTGCCCGCCTGCAGACAGCTCTCTCTTCTCCTGGCTTCCAGGAGCCACTCCTGGTCCTCTGCCAGCCCCCCACCTCCTTCCCTGTCCCCATTCTCTCCTCCGTTCCCTCAGTTCAGCCTCTGAACACGAACCTCTCTTCTCTTTCTACCGATGACATGTTCTCCCTCAGAGATGCCATCTTGTTCTACTGCTGTGCCAACACCAGTGACACCCCCACCCGCACCTCCACCCCAGAGCGGGTTCATACGGCTGGCCGGCTGGGCAGGGCCTCTCCCTGTCCTATCCAAACGCACGTCAGACAGGATTCTTAATTCCTACTTCCCCGCTTCAGCCTCCCTCCCCCAGCTTGCCGTCTCAGTGCTATTCCTGCCCAGTCATGGCCCCAATCTGAAATCAACATGGAGCCCTCCTCTACCCCCACGCATGCCCACCGGAACTCTGAGTCCCAAACATCTTGAACCGCCGGCATCTGCCCTCTCTCCTGCCGCCTCGCTAGTCCACCCTAACGTCAGCCCTCAACCGCTTCCCTCGATACTACTGGATCACATCATTCTTCTGCTTAAAACTCTTCAATTGCTTCCCAAAGTCTTTGGGAAAAAAATAAAAGGTGCAAATCCTAGGTCTATTCTTTTCCTCTCCAAATCAGTTTCCGCCCAATCTTACTTCACCACACTGGTCTCCATTCCTTTGCATATTTCAAGCTTCCTCTTGTCCCATAGAGCCTTTCCATGCCCATTCCCTCTGCCTAAATGTTTGTCCCTTCACTTCTTACCTGGTCCTTTTTATCCTACAAATATGAGCTTCAATGTTGCCTCCTCCAAAAAGTCTTAGCTACCCCTCCTTCACTTTCTATCATAAGACTTTGTTTTTTTCTTTAAATCTCTGACCAGATTATAGTTCTCATTTATTCATGACATATTGATGTCTAATGCCTATTTCTAGCAGTCACTGGACACCACTCCTCACACCTTATCCTTACTTCAGCTATCTGGTTTCTCACTTTCAGACACTTAAAACAAACTCCCTGACAGCTGGTCCCCCCCCCCCCCCAAGGCTGTTGGGGACTGAAAGCCAACAGGGTCTTTGTAGTTTAGATTTTTGGGAGACAGAGGTGTGCGCCAACCCCCCCCCCCACTTGTTCTGTGAAGTTGCTAAAGGCTATTTTTTTTCACACCTTCATGTTAAGCTGTGGTATTGGATTGTTCATACTCATCCTACCCACCATGTCCCTCAGAAACACTGAAGGTAAGTTTCTTTTATTCTTTGTCTTGTGAAGTTAAGATGTGTATGGTGGGGGTTTTCTGCACTTGGGAGAATTCTTGGGATGCTTTGGAAATGTGACTTTGCTTTAATGATCTCTTTGATTTGCTAATGGCCTCTCTTTGCCCTATAAACAAAGCAGGTTGGGGAACGGAGCTTTGCTTTCTGCAAGCTATCTCTTGCATTACAAAGAGACCTCCCAAGCCCATCCTTTTTCTCTAAACCTATTTTCTTAATTCCTGTTCCCACTCAGGACCTGGATTACCAGACGCGCTGGTTCGCAGCACCAAGCAGGCACCCCCACCTGCCCCTCAGTTCATCTCTGCAGGGTGAGACTGCTTCCAAACATCAGTTTTCAGTTGCAGAACTGAACATGGTTCTTATCCTATCGAAACCAACACAGATATGGCATCAACTTAATTAGGAAAACTGAGGTTTTATTCACAGCATTCAGTTTGAAGGCAGGGATATCCACTATCTGAAGGGGTGTCATGTAATTGCTTAGACACATTTTAATAGACGCAGTGAGGGGTCACCAGAAAATGAACCAAAACCAATGAGATATTTCTCGGTTAAATTAAGTCCAGCACTTTCTAAATACGCATATTTATATTCTCCAATTCCTTTAGATCTTTTTGACTTTTCACTCAAAGCAAACCCTTTCATTGCAAGATTCAAGTACGGTTTTCTTCTGTCCTGGTTCAGGGTTGCCCATGACATGGGGTTCCCTGCTTCTGCTGACACTCCAGGTTTGCTTTGTTGCCACCCAGACCCCGGGCTCGGCCAGTGCCCCCTCCACAGGAAGCACGCCAGCTCACTGCGGTCTCTGTGCTGCTGCGCCTCCTCTTCCCTCTGCCTTTGGTCTGACTGTTTGATGGTCAGCCCTGGCTCAATGTTCTTCAGGGTCCCTCCCCCAGTTCCCCTCCTCAAGTGCTGTGCGTGTCTCCAAATGACCCCTTCATTTCATGTACATCATCTGCCTCCCCTCCAGCCCAGAGAGCTCCAAGGTCAGGGCTGAGTTCAGTTCTGTGTCTAGTTCCGGGACAGAGCCTGGCATCTGGGAGGTGCTTAGAAAACAGTTGTGGACTTGGACTGGCTCTGCAGGCAGACCTTGAGAATCACACGGCTGTACCCCTTCGTCCCCACCCACGCCTCCCGACCACAGCACCCCCGCTGCCCTCTGAGGACCTGGTCCTGCAGTAGGATTGGGCTTGTTTCTTCCCCTCCCGCAAACTTCTGTTTGAACCACTCCAACTGGCCCTCATCCTCCTGCCAAAGACTGTTTTATCCCCGTGTCAGAGGGCTAGTCCCTGTTCTTGCCTGACGGGCATGGCCCCATGTTCCTAACTGTGGTCCAGACCAGCTGGTCTCCACATGACGCAGGCAGCTAGTCTCCTGGGTGTGTCTCCAGGCTCCTTTCTCTCCCAAAGGCACAACTTGAGCCTCAACGAAGAAATGAAAGCACCATCTTGGATTCTTTAGTTTCCTTTTCAGACATTCAGATGTATTGGAGACACGAACAGACTCTTTCTGCAGCATCGTGGGCTGAGCTGAGTTGTCACCAACGTCCCTGGGCCTCGCTCTGCAGGCTGAACATACCTCCCAACAGGTGATGCTTTCTATGTTCAAGGTCTTTGCGGCAGGGACATAACTGAGGAGCATGCAGTGGACATTCCCCTGCCTTTTGCCTGCAAATCAAACCCCACTTTGAGGCAGCAAATAGGGACCCCTCAATCTCAAGGAGGGCGGGGCCACTCCCAGGATAAATAATAATTCCTCTAAAATTATAATTCTATACTCCCTGGCTGCTTAGTGGTTAGGGCAGACCTAACTGTGACCAAAGAGATGCAAGGTAGATAGGTGTTGAATTAAATGCCATAGCACCTTCATCCTCCTTCTTGCCTTCAATCCACACTGAATGGCCGGAATGGCAGCAGCCACGTTGGGACCATTAGGGAAAGACCAGGAGAAAAGCAGAGCCCTTGCACACTGACATCTGGGGCACTTGTTATGTAAGAAACATAAATCAGCATTTCTTTACCGTGCTGTAGTGGTTTTTCTTATTACCGGCTACTAAAAGCCTTCTGACAACCACTTCTTGGCTGAAAGTCATTTACTGCAAATGCCGCCTCATGAACAGTAGAAGATAAACTGTGTATGACAGAGGCACCTTGACCTTGTGCGTCTGTAGTTGACGAGAGGCCCTTCCTCCTAAAGAGTGCTGTAGTTTCATATTAAACACAAATGAAATTAGTCTCCTTCTGAAGGTTTGGAGTAGACTGGTTACCTTCCTTGAAGCCTCTAGACCAGCGGTTCTCAACCTGTGGGTCGCGACCCTGGCGGGGTCGCCTAAAGCCATCGGAAAATACATAATGCATATCAGGTATTTACATTCCGAATCATAACTGTAGCAAAATTACAGTTATGAAGTAGCCACCAAAATTATTTTTTGGTTTGGGGTCACCACAACATGAGGAACTGTATTGCGGGGTCACGGCATTAGAAAGGTTGAGAACCACTGCTCTAGACATTCTGCAAAGTTGTGGAAGGGATGGAATTCACTGTTTACAGTATTACTGAAACATTACTGTGCTTTAAAGAGAGTAATCAACTCTTAGATACACCGTTCTATCAAAATAAATGCTCATGGTTGGCTGGATAAAAAATGTATGAGATGTGGACAGTGAAAAGCATTTTAAAGTTCAATATAGTTCACGGTCAAACGAGGAGCTGAAATCCCAAAGCAGTTGTGGGCCAGCCGCACAGACTTGAATTTTTCAGGCTCACTCACGTGAAAAACGCTCTTCATCAGCCCGGCTGCACAACAACAGCAATTACGTAACAGGCCGGCATCTGAAAATCGCAGGAGCCCCCAGTTCATTCTGGCAGCTGTGCTGTGCCTGAGCTGCCACTCGAACCCACCCCTGTCCGAACAGAACATGCTGGGGAACCCGCAGCTCATTATTCCGTGGCCTCCACCCCCTGCCTCGTGATTGACTGACCGCAGGCTTGCTGCTCAGGCTGAGGCCCTGATGACTTCAGAACTCGGACCCTTCCGCACAGGCTCAGAGTTCTACCTGAGGATGGGGTCACCGGATATCACAGGGGGTTCAGCGCTCGGAATGAAGAGGGAATAGAATGTCCTTTCCTTGGAAGATGCTTTTTTAGGGCAGGGACTGAAATAGGCTCATCAGGAACCTGCTTTCACCTCCCTGGTTCCAGCAATAAGGCAGGGAGATGTGGGACAGAGTGCCCCAAGGTGCCCCATGACTGATAGGCAGCAGACCACTCCCGGGTCTCCTTTCGTAAGGTTTTTCACACAAAAACAGCAGAAAGGTTCCTGAGATCGACTGTGATCATAATTTGTTTGTTTTTATGAGAGCAGCTACATGGAGCAACATATAAATATAAGCGCCTATGTTTGCTAAGGCAGAGTGGTGCTGCGCTAACCATGCCACCAGATGGAGCAAGAGTGCATCCGCGGTTTCTTCTGTGGCACTTAATCCCCTGGGGCTAGGGAAATGTCACCACTCCATTTGGTGACAACGTCCAGGTGGGTCCCACGAAAAGGTTCTCTCTGACTTCTGACCTCTGACTTGATGGGCTCCTGGGTATCTTGATCCCGTACAGCCTGTTGATCACTGTTATTTAAAGAGGACCTCCTTCTTGGTCCTGGTGGGTTAGCTCAGTTGGTTAGTGTATCCATTCAAGAGGCCGAGGTTGCCTGATCAGGTGGTGGTGCAGTGGATGTGCAGTGGATAGAGCACCGGACTGGGATGCGGAGGACCCAGGTTCGAGACCCCGAGGTCGCCAGCTTGAATGCGGGCTCATCTGGTTCGAGCAAAGCTCACCAACTTGGACCCAAGCTCGCTGGCTGGAACAAGGGTTACTCGGTCTGCTGAAGGCCCACGGTCAAGGCACATATGAGAAAGCAATCAATGAACAACTAAGGTGTCGCAACGAAAAACTGATGATTGATGCTTCTCATCTCTCCGTTCCTGTCTGTCTGTCCCTGTCTATCCTTCTTTCTAACTCTCTGTCTCTGTAAAGGTTGAGGGTTCTATCCCGCCATTCAGGGCACATAGAAGAATCAACCAATGAATGCATGAACAAGTGGAACAACAAATTGGTGTTTCTCTCCCTTTAAAATCAATCAATAAAATAAGAGGACCGCCTTCTTATTTTTTATGGGTCTATATAGACGTTACCTGTCTTAAGCAAGTTTTCCTGGTTGTCTCCTCTTTACCCTTCCTGACAGACAAGAGAGCTGAGCTGGCAGAGCACTGTAATACCCTGGCACGGTATTTAACATTTATCGTCGGTGAGATAAGTCCCCCTGCCCACCTCTGAACTCCGAGAGTCATAGAGACATCCCGAGACACAGAGTTGTCACTTTAACAAGGTGGCATTCATTTTGCTGACAGTGAAGACTGGTGAACTCTGTACCTCACTTTCTAGCTCATGCGTAGCTTTAAGTAATCCAGTGCCACACCTATCTGTTCCTAAGATGTTACTTCACGTTACTCTATGCCTACAGAGCAAATATTTAAAAAAATGTAACAAGAATGCACAATACACCCAACTTCTATTTCCATTTCAAATATAGTTGACTTGCTCAGAACCCATCTCAAAATGGAGATTGGGAAAGTTGGCCCAAATACAAATGTTCCTATATATTTAATTTAGATTTTTTTTTTTTTTTAGAGAGAGAGAGGGAGAAATAGAGACACACACAGAGAGAGAGACAGGTAGGGAGAGAGATGAGTAGCATCAACTCATAGTTGTGGCACCTTAGTTGTTCACTGATTGCTTTGCATATGTGCCTTGACTGGGGGGTTCTGGCTGAGACAGGGACCCCTTACTCAAGCCAGTGATCTTGGGCTTCAAGCCAGTGACCTTTGGACTCAAGACAGCGACCATGGGATCATGTTTAAGGTCCCAAGCTCAAGCCAGTGACTTCAAGGTTTTGAACCTGGGTCCTCAGAGTCTCAGGTCGATGCTTTATCCACTGCGCCACCACCTGGTCAGGCTAATTTTAGCAACTTAAAAAAATTATAAAAAAAAATCAATGACTTTCTGAGCTCTAAGACCTTCTGGAATGTCAGGAAGAGCTTGAATGGGTTGAAGGTCACTGAAGTGCCTCCATTTCTGGTTCTTGAGGTATACATGGTATGTGTAATAAATACATCACAAGGTCTGGATACAATTTGAAAAGATTAGTCAAACCTTAACCATGGTCTAACGAATGGCTGCAGAAAGGCATAACTGAGTCACGTGATCTAAACTAGATGATGAAGACATCTAGACATTAGTTTCCCAGATGGAAGCCCACCACCCTAGCCCATGGGAAAAGATCTCTGTTCTGTGCAGCTAATTTAATTTCTTTATTGAAGTGGACAGAGGATTCCAAGAAATGCTAATTGTTCCAAACTGCCAGGACATATCCCTTTCTTTCTTAACCCCTGACTCCGGTCTTTGATATATTTGGCTTTGCAGTATAACCAGGAACATTGGAAGGGAAACAGAAGTACTTACCAGGAAACCTGTTCATCGTAAATGAACTGAAAAAAAAAATAAAAAAGTATAGATTAGACACGTACAGACACATACGCTTTACAGTGTCTGTCCTTGTTGGTAGCGCGGTGAGAACCGGGGCTGGGCTGGCCTGGGCCACAGAGCCCTGTGGGTACGCTGCCTCTCTGCTGCTTTAGTCTGTGGCTGGTGTGAGTGGAAGCAGGTGTTGTTGGCAGACTGAGGTGGGCATGATGTGAGGAGGGGAAGCATTAGGTCATCCCACTCTTCCTGCAATTACTGTCAGCGGTGGGTTGAGAGGGAAGCAGGACCAGCCTCCTACGGAGAGCAAGACGAATTGCAGACGTTTAGGTCTGGTAAGTCTGTGGGAGCTTGGCGGGTGCTTCCACCCGGTAGCTACCACGGGTCACCTGTGAGATGTAGGCATGTCTCTGGGCACTGGATAGCCCCTTCTGGCTTTTATACAAGCATCTTGACCTCTTTGTACTCAACATTTTTCTTTTGGTCGACCTATATTTTGTTTCCTTAACAGAATTTATTTTCAAAGGAGACTTGACATCATAACCAGAAGTGGAGAAGCAGCACCAGTTGCCACCAGATGTGGAGGGTGAGAATGAAAAGCAATAGCAACAGTGACTGAAAACCCTGGCTGCCCAGGCTCGGGCCACAGGCCTGCCCTTTTGTTAAAGGAGGAGCTTAGCAAGGGTTGAGCAGCAGAAGACGCATAAGTACCCAATGGAGACGTACTGATCAGTTAGGACCCGAAGAGAATATACAACAGGATTGAATTTATTGAAGTCTTAGTCATGTATTATCTAAAACTGTTCCTCATTTTTGGATCAAAATAAAATAATAAAATAAAATAAACTGGTCTAACTCAAGTCCTTTGACCTATACAGAAAAATTGCATCACAGGGGACATGAAAAATTTTCTTGGGGTTGCTCAATTTGCTGCAGTTAGTTGTAGAACTCAGATCTGGCCCTTGAGGTAGTGTTCTTTGCCCAACAGCACATTACTGTAACTAACTGGGTGCACCTATATTTTATTCCAGCAGGAGCCAAGGGCTGGTCACCACTTTTTCTTTCTTTCTGCCCTCACTGGTATGACTGCTTTGAGTATGATCATGTCTGAGGGGCTTTTTGTTCAAGGGCAGTGGCGTATTGGGAACTCTAACGTAGAAACTTGCAGGGCAGTCTGGGTGTAAAGTGTCATTACTGCGAGGAGGTGATAAACTCAGCTAACGATGTGTTCACGGCTTCAGTCCCCAACGGTTATAATCACCATCCGTTGTGAGGGACTCAGAGAAAAGACAAAGATATGCGGGGTACAGGCCAGAGGGGCAGGGAAGGGCCCCCCACGATGATCTTGCAGGTGCAGAGAGGAATCAGGAAGGGGCACACTCTTCACTCGCTCCTTCTCAAAGACAACAAAAAAGATGGTGGCTTCATCAGGTTGGCGACTCTTGTCATTGTTATCAGAGTCAGCAGATTGACATGAGGATGAAACTGTCTAACTAGAACGGGAGGGGGATCAAGGACACGAGGGAAGCCATCACGCCACTCGGGCTGGACGGTCTGGGATCCACGCCCCGGAAGGCGTTCACAGCTGCTCTTGTATAATCACGAGCTTTAAAAAAAATTGTCAAGAAATCACGGAACAGAACAAATAGTTTAAGTTGGGAAATGTTTTCTATTAATTGAACTTAATTTAATGTCAGTCCTGGGCAGTGGGCTGGAACAATCACATCATAGCCACTTAGGAGAGCATGGGATAGCGGGGAAGAGTTTATTAGAGGAGCAATTTAATTCTCATCTACCAGGGCAGGCAGGCGGGGCTCTGTCACATGACAGAAGCTGTTAGAAAGCCCTTGTTGTGTGTGGTCTGACTGACACGCGGGGGCGCAGATCAATATACCTCTAGCTATTATTTCAGTGATCTTATCAATGAAAAAAAAATCAGAATGGGATTAATCGTACAAAGGAGAACAGAATTTACAGGGAGCACAGTAAATCAGAGAAATAATGGGGCAAATCTGGACAACACAGAACAAGATACACAATTAAAGATGGAGCATCATGGGCCTGAAGTCCAGGTGATGCTCACGGCTGGGGTGGGGTGGGGTGGAGTGGGGGGGGGGATATAGTTCAGGAGGAGGGCAGAGAAAGAGAAATGCAGGTGATCTCACTAGAGCAGTAACAAATGGTACAATTTGGAAACCTCCAAATAAGAAACACAGAAATGCCTCACCCCTGACCACTCAGCTGGGAGGCCTTCCTCAGCTGCCCTGTGACTAACAAGCAAACGTAGTCTGGATTGTATCACATTATTCTAAGAGGTCTCAGTGAAAAAAACGAGAGAACTCAACACAGAACAATACAATATAGATAAGAGGGACTAGAAATCAGGCCTTTTCGAAAATCTAACTGGAAATTGGCTTGTTCCTGGTGAGAGAGGAGGTGGCGAGGAGTTAGGAGCTGCCTCTGAGCATCTGGTGGTGTTACCAGGAGGAGGCTGACCGGATGACCGTCACTCGTTCAGGAGGACTGCAGGTGAGGAACCGGCACTGTTCTCAGCATGTTCCTCCAGGGGGATTCATCCTTCGGAAGTGTTGGAATCAGCCTGTCTGAAAACTCTTAAAATGGTAAGGACAGGAGACTCGCACTTGATGGTTAGAGGGAGTGGAATTGTTATTTCTTATAGGTTTTATTTTACTTAATTATTTTAAGACAAGTGTTGCATACCACTTTGTATCTTCATGCTCGTGAGTTAAAAAAGAAAAGAACTTCCTCCATCCCTTAGGACAGTGGCATTACCAGGGTCAGAGACGACCTGAAATCATTTCTATGTCCTGTGGGAAACAAGAAACCGCACCCCTGTTCCATCCTGTGACCACTAGATGGCGCTCACGTCACAGTTCTCAGACTTGTCTCTCCGCCAAGGCAGCAAGGTTGAAATGAAGTCAGTTCATTAAATCTCCTGGAAGGAGGGCGAACACCTCAAGACAGACAGCTTCCTGAAGGAGCCTTCAGCTAACCCACTGCTGTCACCGGGCCAGGAGATGTTTTGGAGGCAGCTCCTGCCTGGTGTTCTGAGCTGGGGAGAGGTGGGTCCCTAATCTCACGCCGACACTCAATCCCCAGGATGTGCTGAAGTTGTGATACCTGCCGGCTGCCCTCCAGGACCGAACCACCTTTTCCCAGATGGATGTTTGAAAACAGGCCTCAAGAAAGCGGCTGTGTGTCCTCTACTGGTTGCGTCTGAGGCCAGGCACTGGGCCGCCCCCTGTGACCACATCGGGTGGTGGTGACCAATCTGGGGCCCCAGCCTGGGGCACATGGCTGGTGAAGGAACTCCTCTCTGACCCACCCGTGGTTCACCCAAAGCTGCTTTTAGCTTCTCCCAGAGCTTCACACGTGTTCCACAGATAAACTAAATGGGAACACACCGGAGTGAATTTGAGAAACACTATTTTCCTCCAGGCTTCAGAGAAATGATTGGGTACCATGGAAACCAGCTTTTCAGTCCTGGTGTCTGCTCTTGAACCCTTCCTAGGGAGACGGGCTGACATCACACAGGTGGATCCGTGGATGTCAGAACATCCCGGGGAACTGCTAAGGGGGTGGCGCATTCACGATGGACCAGAGGGGAAGGGACGGGTCAGGATTCACCCAGGTGCGTGTGCGGCCGTGGAGAGGTGGGCAGGGCTCTGTGCAGGGCAGCAGGTGGCCGTCTCTGCCCTGCGTGTCTCTCCCTGGCTTAGCATACTGTAAGCTGTAACCATGCAGCAGGGTCCTCTCACTGCTGAAGCTAAGATTTTCTAGTTTGTATTATAATCACTGGCACTGTTAGAATTTTAAGCGGTGGCAGTAATCGTTTTCTTTCACGCCACTGAAACCTTGAAAACCTCTCCTCCCTTGCTGGGAAAGAAAACTGCCCCCTCCCTCCGCAGACTCCCCCCAGCCCCCCGTGTGGAGACTCCCTCGGATGTGCCCAAATGGAGTCCTGACTTCCTCGGCTTTGGGGCCAGGGTGCAAACAGCTCAGGTGAGGGCAATTCCTTCTGAGGAGGAATCAGATAACCCACTGGGAAGCTACTGCCATGCACCATTGAGGGTGACCCTTGAAGGTGAGACAGGATGTGGCATCAGGGATCCCCGAAGGCAGCCATGATGGGGGTGGGGGGTGGGGGGGCGCTGCAGGGAGGTGAGAGCCAGGGGGGCAGGTCAGGGGAGGCCAGCGGGGGGAGGGGCCGAGGACAGTCATCAACATGACTCCAAGACGCCTTTTCTCCCAAGGAAAAGGCAACTTATGAAGATTTCTGGATCATTTAATATTAGGTGTCTTAATGACAGAACTTAAAGAGAGGGGGCAGTGGAAGCTATTTCCTTCAGTCTAAAGACATAAAGGTAAGTGCAGCAGACCTCTCTCTCTGATAGCGGATTGTGAGTAGATGAGGTAGAGCCGGGATAATTTATTTTAGAGGACAGAAAGAGGCAGGTTTTAGTTGGAAGGACAACCCAAATTCTTTGCCGGGGAGGTGCAGATATATTATCCTAGACACCTGCTCTGGTAAACCTGACCTTTGGCAAATCCTTGAATTTCTGGAGCCTCAGTTTTGCCACCTGCAGATGGGAAACTTATATGGTCAGCTTGGGTAGTCATGAGCAATGCACCGGAAAACCACTGACAGACCCAACACAGCGCTCGGTCTCGTGTCTGGTGTCGAGAGTGCTTGTTAAAAGTCACAGATGCTGTGAGAGAGTGGTCCATTTCCTCTGGAAGAATTTGCTCTCTGAACTGTGCTACCCAATATGGCAGGCACTAGCCACATGTGGCAACATACATCTAAATTAATTAAATCAAAATTTTAGTCCTGTGGACTAGCTGCATTCTGAGAGCTCACTAACCACGGTGCCTAGTGGCCACCGCCCTGGACAGTGCTGCCTAGGCCATCGCTGGCAGCTGAGTCACTGAGTCGTCTCTTTGTCCCAATAGGATCCCTTCTAAGGGGAGACTGCAGTGAGCCATCGAGAGAGAGAGAGAGAGAGAGAGAGAGAGCAGTGTCACTCACATGAGCCTCTATGCAGTGCCGATGCCCAGGGTGCCCTGAGGGCCTCCTGGCTGGGGCCAGCGGCTCACCTGGCCCCTTCCAGGTACACGGCACACTCCAGAATCTGGATCTGTGAGCCCTAAGTCATTCTGAACCTGTCTGAGGCCTCTCCACTCTAAGAGAGGTTTCTCCTCTGTGAAGGCTCACATCTCTAGTCTCAAAGCAGAGATGAAGGATAAAAATAAAATATTCCTTTTAGGGCAGCTGTTAGACTGAGGATGTAATGAATCATTTGCATTTATGTAAATTACATAATTATGTAAATTACAGTAACATTTCAATAAAAGAGACTGTGGGGCCTGCTGGAATTTGGAGCAAGGCTAGGACTGGGAGGCGGAGCGCTGTGGTGGGGGTCACTGGAGCAGGTTATGGGTGGGGGAAGAGGAGAGGAGCAGAAGGGGGTTTAAGGTTTGGAGACTTTTTATCAGGAGGTGCTCCAAAGAGCCCAGAATGCTCCCAGGTCTAAAAAGGTGACACCTCTCCTCTTCTAACGAGAGGCCAAAGTCATGGAGTCACCCTCCTGGTCACATCCGCTGAGGCTTCACTGCAGAGAATGTCACCAGGGCTGAAGGGGACGCTTGCTGGGGGGTGGGGGCAGGCTCTGAGAACACACATTGTACATTCGAGAGGTTATAACTGCTTCAAGACAATAATGTGCTCTAATTTCTCCTGCTTTCTCCGTGAAAAACGACAGCAAATGCACTAGAAGAGAGCACCGCGCAAGCTCTGGGTGAAGCCCAGTCACGGACGTGAGCTGAGCTCCTGGTCTCTAGGTGAACTGTGAAGCTCTTTTACAGAATGGACGTGCTTGTCTCACTCGAACCGTCTTCCTTCTCGGCAGGTCCGTCTGCATCAACTTCCACATCTGCTGCTCCAGAATTCTGGTGCCGACGACTCTGTGAGCACGCCCCTGGCCGGTGGAGAAGTCCAGCACCCTGGAGAGTAGTTCTTTCCTGCGTTTTGGATCATCACGCCAGGGTCTTGTCCTCAGGGCTCCTCTGCTGGGGATGAAGGACGCTCCCAGGGACGCATGCGGGAGTGGCATCTGGTCTCTCTGGTCCGGACTTGCCCTCTGGGTGGGTGAGCTCCTCACTGTGTCACCTCAGGGCCAGCAGTGCGGTCCCTGAACACTTCAGAAGCATGACAAGGGGAAGGGGGTACAAAACCCCTAACAAAAATTAAACTTTTCAGATGGTTGGTAACTTTTTGTGGACAGAAGGAAAGGCTTTTAGATCCAGGAATCTTCAATGCCCATGGCAGGGTCCTGCGGAGAAGCTTAGTGTTTGTTATATGAGGAAGGCCTGAAGGAAGTGCTTTGTTACCCTGACATCGGGGGACCGTGGGACGTGGAGACAAAAAAGGTACAGCACGTGTGAGCAGCTGCCCAGCACTGGGGCACTGATGTGGGGACACCGAGAAACCCCCACTGCCAAGTGCCACTGAGTGCCCAGTCTTCTGGGTGTAAGACTGTTTCACTCCTCATGCTGGTTTTAGGTTTCCTGTGAAAGTGACCCTGAGAATGAACCGCAGTCAGAACTTCAGACGACTAAGCTGCCACTATGCCTCGCTTTTTGAGAACCTCAAAACCCACTCCAGAAATGATCATTGCCAGGCGATGGAGGGATATCTGGAGGACATGGTGTCTGACGGGATTGGAAGTTCAGTTTCTCAGAGCGCGGTGTGATGCTTCTGGCATCGGCGTCCCCTGGCGGGGGTGGGAGAGGGTCCCGGGTACAGTGCCAACTCCCAGGTCCTGTCCCAGCACCCACTGAATGAAATTCTTTGGCTGTGCATTTTAAGTAAGCATGCTGGGCATTCCCAGTACACACTGACGTTGGAGGAACACCAGTTGAAGTAACAAGAACCAAGCCCAAGCCCCGAGGACCCCAACTTGACCTTTTCCATTATTTCTCAACAGTGGAGAAATGTAATTTTTGTCAAAATCACAAAACTCTAGCCTTGCCACCTGGTCTTAAATGCTGTCCACCCACAGGTAAGCACGGACTCGCTTGCTCTTGCAACTGCTGCATCTGAGGGACTTGCAGAGCCACGTCCTGTCCACTGAGCTCTGACATCTGCCTGTGCAGGTGGGCGCGAGGATGGCTTTGCCCGGAGACCTGCTTGGGCATGATGCAAACCACTTTACTGCCTCACACATCATTAGCAGCAAGTCCAGATGAATTTGACAGAAGACAAGTTATTTCACACGTAGACCAGGAGGTGTCTATTCTGAAAACGGAGAAAGAAGCTGACTCTGGCAGATATGCTCCCGGGGGGTGGACAATGCCACATCCGTGCTGCGGGCCATGCTGGCCTGGGCTGTCTGTCTCATTGCCTTGTCTTTCTGTGAGTGGCCCTCTCTTTCTGGAATTCAGCAAAAGTAGACAGCTGCATGCATTACATCACTCCCTGACCATGTCTCTTTGAAAAGTGACATTCAGAAATGATCCTAAAACACCCTAAATGCAGAAGAACACAGCGCAGGCTTTCAGCCCGGTGTGCACTTCTCAGGACAATGCTCGCCACCAGAGTGTTTGACAGGTCTCGCTCAGTGAACAGAAGAGTCTTCTAGATTCGGGCTGATCATAACTTTTCCCCAGGTAACGATTGAGAGCAAAAACACAGAGTCAAGTGTGTCTTCAAATCTACTAACAAGGAGCTGAGCAGCATCTTTAGGTCCAACACGGTGTCTCCAAACCCTCTGCTCCTCAGTCTCACTCTCCCAATTCTCAGTGGCCCTGGAATGAGGGGACCGTGGCTCTAACCCGAGATCTTCTCTGTGAGCTGTGGGTAGGAAAACTGAGACCTGGAGAGATTGATTTCTCCACGGTCACTAGAGGTGGTGGTGGTGGTGGGGGCGGGGCGTTGCACAGAATTAGAAGTAGTATCTCCCAGCTCCCATTTCACTTCTTCCTGATTCACCACCCTTCTCCTGGACAGCTCAGTTGCCAAGCTGAGGCCTTTGGTGTGTCCCAACAGGTGACATAGAGCCACTGACCATTTAAACAAGAGGCTGGCACTCGCAGGTGTTCTTTGTAAAGACACCACTTGGACGGCTCTGAGGGTGGACTGTGGGGGCAGGCAAGGGAGTCCGGTAGTAGTGACACTACTCACCGCAACATTGACCTGGGAGGAGCTGCACCAGCCAGGCTGGAGATGCGAAAAGCCGCGACTAAAATGGGCTAAGGAGGGGCACGCCAGGGAGATCTCTGTGAGAGGAGGACCCATGGGACAATTAGGCCAAATGGATATAAGGCCAGTTGGGGGAAAGGTCAGCTAATCATCCTAGACTGGGCGGCAGGATGGATATGGGACTGAAATAGAGAAAGAAGGCGAGTCTTGGGACTCGGCCTAAGTTTAGAGACACACGGAGATTGGGATGTGAGGGTGTCCAGTAGCGAGCTGCTGACGGGCAGCTGGGCCTCAGGGCATCACCGCTGCTAAGAGAACAGTGTGGGGCGTCTGCACAAAGGCGGTGGTGGCAGCGGGTGCTGTGGGAAGGACGGGGCTGTCCTGGGAGAGAGGACAGAGCAAAAGGGAGAAGTAAGGTCCAAGTCCAGGGACGCTGAGGGTGAAGGGAGTTACACAGGAGCCCATGAGGACAGTGAGCAGGATGGTCAGGGGGTCACAGGCAAACAGCAGGGGCTCTCATGGAACCACATAACCACAGTCGTCACCCCTGAGCACCTCACTATCAGGCGGGGGTGCTGGGCGACCAAGCAGCTGGAAGGAAGGAAGACCACCTCCACGCAGAGACACCGTTCACTCATTTGTCACCGGACACCCTGCACCTGCTCCATGCAGAGGAGCCCCGCGCGTGCGCACACAGCCCCGAGCAGCAGGAAGGATGTCGGGAGGGAGTTCGCGTGAGCGTCCCTCACACACTTACCACGATGAGCGCGACCACAGACAGAGTGTAGTAGATCGAATCCCTCAGCAGGCACCAGGAGGAGAGTGCCACGACCTGAAAGAGAAGGGGAGATGGACAGTAAGAAGCAGGATGTCCAGCTGTGCAAGGGAGGACATGGAGCTCCTGGTGGCTCCACCCAGAAAGACCCAAAGCACAGCCTCGTAGCTCTGTCTCCTGTCCTGCCTCAGCCAGCCTACCAGGCAGCAGGATTTTATTAAAGGGCCTTAGGCCTATTAGCACGGACCTTCTGAAATGCCAAGATGGGATTAAACCTGTAACTATTTTATTAGGGGGAGAAGCCCATGAGAGGAAATGAGGAGGCAGTTAGGGGAGCTGGGAGTGCCATCCAACATGACTCCGGCCTGACCCTGGAGGGGACAGGGGGAAGGTTGAGTGGGCATGTCCCAGGCTGCAGGGTGGCCAGAAGGTTCAGGAAGACTGAGGGGGCCTTTGGTGCAAAGTCAGAAGGGTCCCACCTTAGCACCCCTAACCCCCATAAGAGGATAGGATGAGAGGTCTTATCCTGTGTCCTTGTCAACACTCCGGCATCCGCCACAGCCCATGCTCCTATGTGCAATGGAGACCCAGGGCTGCCCTTCAGAAGGGGCATGCATGGGCAAGCTTGATTGGCACTCTCCTCCTGGCCTTCTTCTCACCTCTAATATACACCTGGCCTAGCTGGCACCTGACCCCTGGTTTAGTCAGAATTTTTAAAGATCAGTTTGCCTACTGATCAGGAGAAAATGTTGTTCTTTGGCAGTTGGGAGATGTCCCTTTAAAGATATGATGGTCTGCTCAGCCTACGCCCATAGGCGCATCGCTGGAGACTGAAGCAGTCTGGGAAGCTGTGTCCAGACTTCATGCAGGGGAAGGAGGCCCCTGGGTGTGTCAAGGAGGGCAAAGGGGCCAGGGCTAGCCATTGAGCAGAGGAGAGGAGGGGGAGGGGAGGAGCCACAGATGCCAGGGTCTGACCTTTATTCTGGAAGAAGGGTTATTTCTCCTTGTTATGCCCTTCAAAGTCTCTTTTTGAGGAATACCTAGTATACTTTTTTGCTTTGTGGAGTAGGTCCATGTTGGCAGACCCTCACAGAGAAACTGGGGAGAGTCCATGATGCCACGTCGGAGGTGCTTACTGGGGGGTCACTCACAACTGTCTGCTGACTCCCTAGAAAAGTGTCAACTGCTCACGGCCATAGGACATGTCTGGCTGCCTTTGTGCTTGGCCTGGTGAAGTGAAAAAGGACAAAGCATATGCCGACACTCAGCTGGACCAATGACAGGCACATGCTGCACCAAAGACAATAGGAAAAAGGGATTCGGGGACAAGGCAGCCTTTGGTGCCTTTTGTCTCCTTGACTGCTGTGTCAGTCTATAAAGAAAAGATCAGGCAAAGTCAAACCAGAGAAGGCTTTATGGATTCAAATAACATGAAAGATATGACTTAAATAGAACCATAAATGAATAATGAGTCCAGTCTCTCTTTCCATTTACACAATCTTCCACTTGTTATATGGACACTTAGGAATTTCCTGTTGCTAATTTTACCTTATTAGGTTTTGTATTTGCAGCTCTACATTACAGATGATGGAGTCGTCCTGAAGAGAGCTAGTGCTACCAGAATTACTTTAGAACAAATAGAAAGCATTTCTCTGACCCTGTTTTCATTCTCTCATTGTACTGTCAACTCTTGGAACCTCTGGCTATCATCCACCAGCTACAGAATAGATTAAATTGGACTAGATTGTTCATTTTCCAGCAGGTCAAAAAAGGTTATGAATATTATTTCAATTTATTATAATCAGGCAAATGGACTTAAAACATGTAGCAAATATAAATTCTTAATTAAAAAAAATCACTTGGGTTTTTAGTTAAAGATGGCATATTGAACACATACTGTTTCCCTTTGTTCTTTATCGTTATGCCATAACAAGATAATAAAGAGATTTAAAAAAAAGATATAAATCTTCAACAAAAAAAAAAAAAGAAAAGAAAAGAATGGAATTGCTGATCAGAGCAACAAAATTTTGGAAGCTGAAAATCAGAAGAATAGCTGGTCATTCTGCTGGCAGTGGGTGCAGCTGTAATAGTAGGGATAAAGGTGAGTCTACAAACAGGGTAACTGAGGACTGCTCAAGAATGTAATCCCCAGACGTCCTCTGTCACTTCAAGTGGACTAGTGACTTGCCTACCCAACACCCTAACAGAAAAAAGGATACCTGGCATTTGAAGAACAAAAGTTTCAGAAACCAAAGGAGATGAAGTAATCAAATAAATAATTCAAGAAACATTTCCATAAGTTAAGGACATGCATTTTGTGAGGAAGAGGGCTTCTGAGTGTTAATCTCAAAAGACAAAACAAGTTGTTCACCAGGCACATCATTGTTAATTTTCAGGACACAGGGACAGAAAAAGGTCCTAGAAACTATGAGAGAGAGAGAGAGAGAGAGAGAGAGAGAGAGAGAGAGAGAGAGAGAAACAAGATTTATACAAAGGGTCAAAAAGAGAGTATTTTATTTCTGTACAAAAGCACTGGAAGCTACAAGACAATTTTGAAGATACCTGGAACTTATGTCCAACCAATTATTCATGGAGAGTGAGAGATTAAAAAGAAAAATTTGTCTCAAAAAACTTACTTCCCATGTACCCCTTCTCAGAAAGCCACTTGTTACATAAAAGTGTGTTATAATAAACCGTTGCTCCAGATATTAAGAACCTATAATAACAATAAGTGAGGAAAATTTCCAGGAGAGTGAAGGAAGATCCTAAAAAGATAGTAAAAGCAGATTCCAAAATTAAACTTTCGCATCAGTTTTAGGGAATAACCTAGCCAGATTAGAGATCAGAGGATTCAGAAGTAATGATTCCAAAAGCACAAAATTAATAGACTATCTGATCATTCTGACCCCATGGAAAGGAGACTAGAGTGCTATGGGACCAGAACTTAGAAAACTAAGCAGAAGAATGAACAGCAAAAAGGCAATTGTAAACCACAGGCAAAACACAAAGTTGTGATGGAAAGGAAGAGGGCTTATTATGTATTAATCACTCAGCTATAAACAGTGGTCACAAAGACACATTATACTAGCATGAGCATAGATTACGATCTAACCAGATTTATGATATAACTAGCTGGGGAGAATGGGGGATTGGGCAGCAGGGGCAGGTGGGGCTTAAATCAACTTAAACTCTTCTTTTCCATACTGTGAGATCATTGGAGAATGTTTAAAACTAAAAAATTCAAGCAAACTGCCATCTAAGCATGTTATCTAGAGATACTGACTAGGTACTGAGAATTACTAAACTAGTGAAAAGCAGTTGCCTTGGAAGAGGGGGAAACTGTGCTGGTGGGACTAGAAGATGGCTGTGTTTCATAATAAGCCTTCTAGAGCTAATTGCTTCTTTAAGCTCTGTGCATATATAATTTTTAAATAAAAATAAAAACTAAAAATAAAGAAGGTGTCATACAAGTTGTCCACCTGGATTTACTGCTACAAGAAATAACACTTTGTACTAGGTCTAAGATGTCAAAACTAGATGAATACTGATATCTTTATAAGCAGAATAGTTTTCAATGTCTAGAGACTGTCATCAAATGTCACCTCCAGGCCCTGGCCGGCTAGTTCAGTGGAAGAGCATCAGCCCAGTGTGTGGAAACCTGGGTTCGGTTCCCGGCCAGGGCACACAGGAGAAGTGCCCATCTGTTTCTCCACCCCTCCCCCTCTCCTTCTCTATCTCTCTCTTCCCCTCCCACAGCCAAGGCTCCACTGGAGCAAAGTTGGCCCGGGTGCTGAGGATGGCTCTGTGGCCTCTGCCTCAGGTGCTAGAATGACTCCGGTTGTAACAGAGCATCGGTCCCTAGTAGGCATGCCGGGTGGATCCCGATCGGGCACATGTAGGAGTCTGTCTCTCTGCCTCCCCACTTCTCACTTCAGAAAAATACAAAAAAAAAAAAATGTTGCCTCCAGGTTCAGAGCCTGCACTTAGCAATACATTTTTTTCCCCTATAGAACCAATTAACTGGAGGACAAATAAGAAAGAGTCAAACCAGCGAACAACCTCTTTCTACACTCTAAGAGCAGTGATTTTCAACTTTTTTCAGCTCATGGCACATGTAAACTAATTACTAAAATTCTGCGCACACCAAAAAATAATTTTTTTGCCAATCTGAAAAAAATAGGTATAATTTCGATTCATTCACAGTAGATGGCTACTGTTGTGTTGGCTGTTGTCATTTTTCTGCTCGCCAATCTAAGGGAAAAGAGGTCAGTGCCCCTGACTAAATAGTCAGGTGTTGCCTGTGTTTGCAGCATACCAGTGTGCCTGCCATGGTACATTGGTTGAAAATCGCTGTTTTTGAGGAACTGAAGCATTTTTGATCATTCTGTGGTCTCTAGAGTGAGAGCTGTGACCATGATCTCACATCCTTACCTTTCTGTGGCCACCATTCACCACAACAAAAAAGACCTCTCTCCTTTATTGTCTTATTTCTGGTTATGGATCTTTCCTTTCTTTATAAAAAAAGATCCTTTAACATTACTTGTAAGGCTGGTCTACTGGTTGTACACTCCTTAAATTTTTGCTTGTCTGTGAAAATCTTTATCTCTCTTTCAATTCTGAGTTATAATGTTTCTGGATATAGTATCCTAGGTTGTAAATTCCTTTCTTTCAGCCCTTTAACTATTTCCAGCCGCTCCCTTCTGTCCTGTAAAATTGCTGCTGAGAAATCAGCTGATAGTCTTTACGGGTTTCCCTTAAATGTGACTTGTTTCATTCTTGCTGCCTTCAGGGTTGTCTTTGATCTTTAACATTTGCCATTTTAGTTACAACATGTCTGGGATCTGAATCTCGTCTTAGTGTGGCTCTCTTTGGGTTCACCATATTTGGAGCTCTATGCACTTCTTCCTGAAATAGACCTGGATGTCTACTTCCTTCCCCAGATTAGAAAAGTTTTCAGCTATTATTTCTTCAAATATTTTTCTTCCCCTTTCTTCTCCTTCTGGAATCCCTGTAAATACAATTGTTAGGTCACTTGATGTTATCCCAGAGATCTCTTACACTACCCTCATTTTTAAAAATTCTTTTTCATTTTGCTGTTGTGATTGGATGATTTCCACTCTTTTGCCTTCCAGGTCTCCAGTTCATTATTTTGCATTCATTATCTGCTGTCTTTTCCTGTTAATGTATTCTTCAGTTCGGTTACTGTGTTCCTCATCTCTGACTGGTCATACATTCTTTGTTACACATTCTCTCTCTTTGGTGCAGTGCTTTCTGAGCTCCTCTGTCTACTCTCAAGTTTGTTGAGCATCCTTATGGCTGTTACTTTGAATTCTTTTGCTTTTTTAAAATTTTTTTGGTGACAGAGACAGAGAGAGGGACAGATAGGGACAGACAGGAGAGGAGAGAGATGAAAAGCATCAATTCTTTGTTGTGGTTCCTTAGTCTCCTAAGTTGTTCATTGATTGCTTTTTCATATGTGCCTTGACCGGGGGGCTACAGCAGTGTGAGCGACCCCTTGCTCAAGCCAGCGACCTTGGGCTCAAGCCAGTGACCTTGGGCTTCAAGCCAGCGACCTTTGGCTCAAGCCAGTGACCATGGGGTCATGTCTACGATCCCATGCTCAAGCCAGCAACCCTGTGCTTAAACTGGTGAGACCATGCTCAAGTTGGATGAGCCTGTGCTCAAGCTGGCAACCTTGGAGTTTTGAATCTGGGTCTTCCGCATACCAGTCCGACGCTATCCACTGCTCCACCGCCTGGTCAGGCATTAGTTACTTAGAATTCTTTATCAAGCAAATTACTTATTTTAGGTTCATTAGAGTTTTTATTCAGGGATTTTTTTCTTGTTCTTTCATTTGGGGCATATTATTTTGTTTCACTTTCTGTATTTGTTCGTATGAGTTAGATGGAATAACTATCTCTCTCAGTCTTGAAGAAGTAGTCTGTGTACTGTGTGTTGGATGGTTTTGGCAGTTTGGTTGTAGCTGGAGTGAGTGCATGCAGTGTCTGAAGGAGTGAGCTCTGGGTAGGGCAGCCTGGTGTGCTCTGTCTCCTTGCTCTCCTGATCGGCAGGGCAGCCTCATGTGTGCACACGGCTGCACCCTGCTCAGCTCTGCACCCTCTCCAAGTGGTGCAGAGCCACACGCGCATAGCGGCACCCTACTCATTCCACACAGGCAGCTCTGTATGCATCCCTTGTTGCTTTAATTGCCCACAACTGCAAATATTTATGTGAAACTTCTTGAAAATAAGGGAGTCTGGAAGGGTCATCTCATTCCATCCTACAGCAACCTAATAAGATGGGCACTGTCACCCTCATTGGCTAGCAACAGGGGCTTGGCAAGTGGAGTGAGTGGACCAAGACTGTAAAACTAGCAGTGGGGAGGGGCTGGGATCTGAATCAGGAGGCTTGAGACTCAATCAAGCTCCTGCCCCCATACACTGAGGAAAGGATAAGAAGCAGACACCCATTGTGAAGGCCTCCTGGACAGTTTCTTTTCTCCGAGACTTTATGTTATTAAGCAGGCGTGTTGAAGATGATAGCCAAAGGAGGGCACAGTTGAAGGTAAAAGATGAAAAAAGCAGTGACCACAGCTCAATTTAAAAAAATATACTGCTTTAAAGAGATTCAGGGTAAGCAATCAAAGCAGAAAGGGGTTACCATAAGGGCCATAGACGTGGATATGGATATGGGATTCGTATGGGCATGTTCGAAGGGAGAGAGAGTCAGGTACTTAAGTGAATCTGAAACGACTCTGCTTAGCTAGTTTAGTTTGATAAAAGAACACCAGCACAGCACCAATATAGCTCATTGTTGACTGGTTTTTTTCCCCACAAACATGAATACACTGATTCTCAGGGGCTAAGTGGTTCTATTTGCTTATTGGTGAAGGGTCTTTTATCTCGAGATGGAGACTAGCAACCATCTGACTCAGACCCTGAACATATTGGCAGAGAGGGACATGTCTGCATCTCTGCATCAAAATGGAGGTCCTTTGGCATCTGTTGGCTGGCGTCACTCAACGCAGATGGGAGAAACATTGATGAGAAGAAGACGGGGCTTCCTTAGCACTTTGCAAAATGACTGCAAGGAGGAAGGACAAGCCATTCTGCTGAAAAGACCCGAATAGGGGTCCTGGGAGAAAACCAGCAGTGAGTGATTCTGCCCTTGACCTCATTAATCAATAATACAGATGGCGCAGATTACAAAAGGCCATCTGCTGGCAAACTCCTCCGTAAATTAAAGCCAGAGGCTCCGTTTTCCCTGTAGCTCTAGGAATCCCTCCCAGCTGGGAGTTTATCTTGATAGTTCTTTTGTATTTCTGTAGTACATTTCGGACTTCTTCTATTAAATATGCAGTTTCAGTTTCCTTCTTATAATTTCATTTAGTTTCAGAGTGGCATAATGCAAAAAAAAAAAAAAAAAAAAAGCCACTGCCAACCAAATACAAGAGACAAACAAAAACAAAAAAAAACCCCTATTCTTCTAAAACACAGGAAAACATTCTACTTTATTGGAGTGCTGAGGATCTTAGAATTCTGACTCCTTCTAGGAGGCTGAAAGTATTTGTTTATGGTAAAACTATGTATTTTCTGTATATGGATATGCATTGCAACCTGTATCCAGCTATTTATATATGATATTGTACACACAGAGTATTCAGGGTGGGCAAAAGTAAGTTTACAGTTGTTCATATGGAAAATTAAACAATAATTAATAAATAATAAACTTTGTTTCAAATTCAACTATAAACTTACTTTTGCCACACCCTGTATATATAATGTATCTATAATACAATATATATGCCAATTTTTCTTGATGAAGAACAGAATTTGACATTGAAGATATATTTAAGAAAAACACAAATACGCTCAAACTTGTGAGCAGTTAGCCTTTTTACAAAAAACCATTGAAGCAGTCAGAACACTATAATAGTTACATGACATAAAACATAAACTGCTATAGAAATGTTATTTCACATACATTTCATGAAAAAGGGATTGGAAAAATCATAACATGAGTTTCGGTACAAGGCTCTGAGTTGACACATTTCCATAGCCAGTTCTCACCCCGGAGAAGAAAGCCATGCAACCTGTGGCAAAAATGGGGCTCTGGGATGTCCCCCAGAACCTGGTCACAGTGGCCCGAGGGTTCAGCACAGGCGAGGGTCTGACCTGACCTTCCCTCCGACGGGGAAGTCTGTCTGTTATTCAATCCACCTTTTAAATACTTCAGTCCTGGGAAAGTTCACTGACCTATACATGGCTCCTATTTCTAGAGGCTTACTGTTAAAACAGACAGTTATGACCCAGCCACGTAAAAGACAATGTTATGCTTTAGCAAAATACAATGAACTTCTGTTTCTTAATCTTTACAGTTATGAAAATGAGTTTATATCTTAATTGTATTTCTCTCAGAAATCTTACTTGAAGTTCTACTTTTATGTGAAGAAAGCAAGTGACAAGTAAACAAGCTGCTACTGGAGAGAGATTTCAGTAAAACCGAGGCTATCTCAGGCCAGCGCAGACAGACGGTGGTCTCCTGATGCTGTTCATTTGATTGTGCTGAACAGTTACGAGAATGCTCATGATGACCCAGAGTGCCCGGGACTCAGATGGACCTTCTCGATCACCCACAACCTTATGTGCAGTCGTTTTCACGTTAATTGTTAAATTACAGCCTGCGAGGCCTTCAGACTGGCAGCGCAGACTGTTTTCACACGGGTCAGCCCCCACGGGGAGCCGGCTCTGCCTTAGGGAGGGAAACGCTGGACCACGGCCTGCCTGCTCGGGAGCCCCTCACCCGGGCAATCTGGATGCCGGGAGGTACCAGCACTAGATGTGAGTCTTGAATAAACATAGGGTATTGAGAGTAATTTCATGTAACCAGATGTGTTCCAACTTCACCGAGAAACAGAGCCCAAGACACACAGCTTATTTGGGAGGTGATTCCAGGGAACACTGTTAGAAGGTGGGGGAAGTGAGACGGGGACAATAAGCAAGGTACAGCAGGGGCTGCTGGGGAGCGCTCCTAGGAGCTCTGGGAGACCGAGTGGAGTGCGCCTCTCCCTGTCTCACCCCGCTCGGGGCGGGGCGGGGGTCGAGGGTACTTATCCACCCACTCTCCTCACTGGTTGACGGCTGCACCCAGCAGTGTTAAATCCCTGGCCCTTCTGTCTCAGGGGCAGTGACTAAGGAGAACCTCAGACAGAAATGCAGGTTCTGGCAGTGGGAGGTCAGGCCAATAGCAACTGAAATGGTAAGGGTGAGGTTCACAGGCTGTGTCTAGTCTGCCCCCAAACATGGACTTACACCATGATCCCTCTCCACCTGCCCCTACCCCACTGATTTATAAGCTTAAATATACAACCCAATCCTATTTACTAAGGTTTGAAGGCAGAGCATCCTAACTGATGCAGCTGTAAGTCTAGAATAGTGTTCCCCTTGGGCCCGGGCAGTCTCTGAGGGCAGAGGGACTCCCGGAGGCTGGGACTTCTCTGTTTTTTGATCAGGGTCCAGGTTGGGGTGTGCTCAATTGTGAAAAGCTGTACTGTATGACATGCGTACATTTCTGGAGAGTTGTGGCATTTCAAGAAAAATGGTATTTAAACACAACAAAAATACAATTACAATGTCAGTTGTTAATGCTCCTGTTGCATATTCATTTTAATAATAACTACTCTATCACAACTTGAAGTTGGCTCATTAGTAAAGTTGCCAGATAAAATTCAAGACACCCAGTTAAATTTCAGGTGAACAATAAATTTTTAAAATATAAGTATAAGCCCTGGCTGGTTGGCTCAGTGGTAGAGTGTTGGCCCAGTCGGTGGAAGTCCTGGGTTTGATTCCCTGCCACGGCACACAGGAGAAGTGCCCATCTGCTTCTCCACCCTTTCTCCTCTCCTTTCTAGCTCTCTCTTCCCCTCCTGCAGCCCAGGCTCCATTGGAGCAAAGTTGGTCTGGGCACTGAGGATGGCTCCATGGCCTCCGCCTCAGGCTCTAGAATGGCTCTGGTTGCAACAGAGCAACATCCCAGATGGGCAGAGAATCGCCCCCTAGTGGGCTTGCTGGGTGGATCCCAGTTGGGCACATGCAGGAGTCTGTCTCTCTGTCTCCCCATTTCTCACTTCAGAAAAAAAAATACACACACATACACACACACACATATGTATGTATAACCCCAAATATCACCTGGGGAATATATTTGTTGCTTATCTGCCATTGAAATATAACTGGGATGCCCTGGCTGGTTGGCTCAGTGGTAGAGCGTTGGCCTGGTGTGCCGGAGTCCCGGGTTTGATTCCCGGCCAGGGCACATAGGAGAAGCGCCCATCTGCTTCTCCACCCCTCCCCCTCTCCTTCCTCTCTGTCTCTCTCTTCCCCTCCCGCAGCCGAGGTTCCATTGGAGTAAAAGATGGCCCGGGCGCTGGGGATGGCTCCTTGGCTTCTGCCCCAGGCGCTAGAGTGGCTCTAGTTGCGACAGAGCAACGCCCTGGATGGGCAGAGCATCACCCCCTGGTGGGCGTGCCGGGTGGATCCCGGTTGGGCACATGCGGGAGTCTGTCTGACTGCCTCCCCGTTTCCAGCTTCAGAAAAAAAATACAAAAAAAAAAAAAAAAAAGAAAGAAAGAAATATACTGGGTACCCTGCTTTTTTATTTGCTAAATCTGGTAACCCAACTTACAAGGCTTTGGGTGTTTGTTAAGCTATTTTGCCTTTCTTCAGATATGCACAAAATAGGGAGTTCAGTGATGCTGGATTATTATTTATTTATTTTTTTAATTCATTTTAGAGAGGGGAGGGAGCGACAGAGAGAGAGAGAGAGAGAGAGAGAGAGAGAGAGAGAGAGAGAGAGAGAGAGGAGAGACAGAGAGAGAGAAGAGGGAAGGAGCTGGAAGCATCAACTCCCATATGTGCCTTGGCCGGGCAAGCCCAGGGTTTCGAACCGGCGACCTCAGCATTTCCAAGTCGACGCTTTATCCACTGCACCACCACAGGTCAGGCAGTGATGCTGGATTAAATATTCTTGACACACAGGAAAAGTGTAGTCTTTCTGTGTTGCCTATTTATCTCACACGGAATATTGGCTGCTATTTTAGTCTGGTTGTTTGGACTGTTCAGGGTTTTTTTTTTTCTTTTTCCTCCATTGTTTCTTGTTAATTGCAACAATTGCCAACATGAACATTACATTTTTTGGCTGGGTGGATTTTGCACAACACTAAGACTCTTGGCTTCTCTTGGAAGAATCAGCAGCCCTGGCAACCTGGGGGTGTTCTCATGTCACCGTGGAGATGTCAGCAGCACCCTCTTTCCATAGGACATGCATTCCTCAGCTTTTCACAGTCTCCTCTGCTCTCCTGTCCCCTACTTCCAAAGGCAAGAGTCTGTGGCCAGGTACTCCTTTCCTTCCGCTCCTGTTCTCCTAGACCTGACCAGTCACCCATTTATCCTACGTGCCTGTGCCTTGCAGAGATATGCATCTGTGATCCCTGATCTGAAAGAACTTTAATTAGCCTTGCCGATTCTGAGCAAACATCAATCACATTGTGTACTGCGCCCCTTCTCACTCTATGAACTCCCTTTCAGAATTCTGTAATAAAAGGCATAAAGTAAATAAAAATTTTACAAAGAAACTGATTTATTGAAATCCAGTTATCAAAACACTGAGAAATGGAGATACAGTAAATGCAAGTGTTTCTCTGTTGGAAGAGCTGGAAGTTTCCTTATTATAAGGAAAGTTAGTCACTTCAAGGTAGTGATGAATGGAGAGAGAGTCAAGGTCTCTGCAATGACTGTATCTAGCACAAAAGTGTCTTATGTTTCTATTGGAGACAAAGGCACCAGTACGGCTATGTCACTGTGGTGTGTTGTCTCATGAGTAATGAAACTAAATGTTAAATGTCAGTGGCTAGTAAAAATCAAGATGTAATTTTTTTCTCATCCAAGTTCACTGACTCCTAATCTAGTTTTGGAAGTGGAAGCCCCAAGGCTCTAGTTCAGGGGTCAGGAAACTTTTGGCTGAGAGAGCCATGAACGCCACATATTTTAAAATGTAGTTCTGTGAGAGCCATACAACGACCCATGTATGCTATGCATTATCCAATAAAAATTTGGTGTTGTCCCGGGGGACAGCTGTGATTGGCTCCAGCCACCCGCAACCATGAACATGAGCGGTAGGAAATGAATGGATTGTAATACATGAGAATGTTTTATATTTTTAATGTTATTATTATTTTTATTAAAGATTTGTCTGTGAGCCAGATGCAGCCATCAAAAGAGCCACATCTGGCTCACGAGCCATAGGTTCCCGACCCCTGCTCTAGTCCTTAGTTCCTGGCATTTAGTTATTTAATTAATTGTCCCTCCACCACAAAGGGGATAGGAAGTAAGGTGGCTTCTCAGTCCATATGGCTATTCCGATAAAGGTGTGGATGGAAGAGGCTGAAACTAATGGCAAAACATTGGGGTTATCTGTAGATTTCAGTTTTGTGAGCAGTTTCGTCCACTGCTGCGGAGCGAAACACAGCAATATTTATGCAGTGTTCCAGGAAGAACTGAAGTGTCTCAACATCTTCTCCTGCCTCGGCCTCAGGAGTACAAAACGGGAGTCATGCCTCTGAGGGCTCATGTGGTCCAGGACAGCTGGATAGAAATGCATTGTTCAGACCCTTCTCTCAACCTGTTGTATCAGAATCTGCATCTTAACGAGACCCCCAGGCGACTCAGGGGCACGTTGCAGTGTGAGAAGTGTTGGCTTAGAGGACAGAAGTCCCCAGTATGACTCACCCTGTGAAACTGAAAGATAAAGAGCAAGAGACTGGTGGGGTGGCCTGCGGCAGTGGGCAGTGGAGTCTGGACATGATTAAGGGGACACGGCAGCCACTTAGGATCTTTGCTCCTGGGTGTATTGGAGATGCAGGTGCCAATTTGAAGCACTGCGTGTATGGGAACTCCTACTTCATCAATTTCTAGCACCAACCCTGCTTAAGATGTGGGTGAAATCAGCCCTTTGTGCGCGTAGAGCGTATAGAACCGTGCCGGCAAATTCCAGCTCCCTTCCAAGCTCTCCACTCCATCCACTGAAGAGACAGAGGGTGCTAAATTTATTTTTAAATTTAAATTTATGCCATTCGGGTTAGTAGCCAGATATATCTAAGAGGCGAATATTTCCTCATTTTACTGACCAGGAAACCTAAGGGACAATCTCAAGCTGGAGGGATCATCTCAGTGACCACCCTCATGGGGCTTGAAAGTGGTGCGGGGCTTCTTCGCATCTGAAAGGATGCATCCCATGTGAGTGCAGAAATCAGAAGCTAGACCATGAATGTAAGTCTAAGCTTCTGCAAGGAAGACCCTGGCTCACATTACACAAATAGAATTTCGTGTCTATAACGTTGCCAGACGCAGAAACTGAAGCTGTCTATGTCAGAAGGTGGGGAATGGAGGCGTGGGGACAGCTGCTCCGTTTGCCTCTGCTCTCTGACCAAGTGCTGAAGGGAAAGGGGACAGCAAGGCAGGACAGCCAGCCGTGTTCCAGTCCATAGACTCAGACATGGATTCAGCAGTGTCCGTTTCATACCTGGGAGGATCCGTCTTTCTCAGACGTCACCAAGTTAGAGGAGGAGAAATGTGGATTTTGTACTTTTAAAATGAAGATTTCTGCCTACTGTTTGATAAAAAAAAAAAAAAAAAAAATAAAAAAAAGGATTTTTGCAATATCGGGAGCTAATCTGACTTATAACGGGGTATGTGTTCAAAAAATGTGGAAGGCCACCACCCATAGGAGCTCTTTGGGTTGGCAGGGAGGCACCTGTCCCCTCTCAGGTGTAGAGGCAAAGTCACACTGTACTCTCAGGGGCATGCAGTGACACTAAGAAATACTGGTTGCCACGTCAGTGGCTCATCCAGCCCCAGTCATTCTGTCAGACGATCTATTTTAAGTAATTTCCGTGACTCAGGGCAGGAGAGCAGGTGACGGCGTGACTCAGTCCTGCAGCCAGGGCACACCGAGCACAAGAACATTTCTTTGATGTGTGCTTGGCGGATGTAACCGTCCCCCCAGCACTGGAGACAGGGGGAATCAGAGCACGGCAGCACATCAGCAGCACGGCTCGCTTGCTCTGGGTCAAACGGTACTGCAGAGAGCTGAGGGGGTTGTGGGGCTGCGGCAGCCAGCAACACCAATCAGCCAACAGAAACCCTTTCCCCAAAGAGCCAGAGTTTTTAGCCAAAAAATATGGGAGAGGTTATCTCCCAGGTAATTATGTTAATTTTTCACTTTGCCAATGACCATGTAAGTGGAGAGCAGTTACTGCCTTAGCTGTTCACGGGATCAGAAGTGTAATCAAGGTGACGCAAGAGGGAAGGGGCATGTGCTCGTCGTACTGTGCAGACCGGCTCTGGGCGACTGTGGGAGGGTGTGGGGCCTCGCCCGCCACCAGCACCTTCCTCTCCTACATCCCAGCGTCACCCTTAATGTGTCCGTGACGGTGACCAGCAGCATGGCCTGTGTTCTCTCACATCTCAGCTCTCCACCTGGAGTGAAAACGTTCACCCACACCAGCCCCTCAGCAATGTGTAAGGATCCAGCAGAAATGTCTCAGAAGAGTCTATGGTTCAAGGGTGAAGGGGGTGTTGTGCCCACACACATTTATACCCAAAGCCCTCACTGGGAGCCCGTCTCGCTCCTGTGACAGACAAAGCCTCTCTGGGTAATCTGGGGCCTCCAAGGTCCTGGTAACAGGCTGTCTCCCAGGAAGTCATGGCCCATGATGGAGCCCATCCCTACAACAGCCAGCATCTTAAAATTGGTTCTTAGTGTCAAACATGGTGCCAAGCACTATATTTTCCTTGCAATCTTTTAATACTACCAATTTATGAGGAGTCAACTAAGGCTGAGTGAGGTTATATGACTTGCCCAAGGTTCACAGTTTGGAAATGATCAATCCTGGTTGTCCCGGGCATCACCTGGAAGCTTTATGAAACACCTATGCCTGAGCTGGGCTGTGGCGTGGCCACTGGGATTTCTCAAAGCTTGCCAGGTGAAACCCTGCCCCCTTCTGTTACAGCCTGTCAGATGATCAGAAACGAGGAACGACATGGCCCTCTCCAGCCCTGTGCAGCACGGAGGGAGACCCTAGCGATAGCTAAGAGAGTCTGAGAAACAACAACACATTCGACACAGTCCCTGCCTACGGCAGAGTCCACACACTAGCAGTGTGCCATCTATCACCCTGCTTATGAAGTAGATCGGCTGTCATACCGCTTTTGGATTTCAAATGAACTTTGACAGTCACGTCAGTATAAAATAAGAAGTGTGGAATTGTTGGATTTAACTTTATAGTTGGACAGACTCAGAGACCGGGAGCTGGAACCATCGGAAGTTGTGTTCAGTCACATGACTCAGCTGGGATCTGGGCTGGGTAACTGGCCAGACCTATGTGAGGCGTCTCCCTGTGGTGGGGGTTTCTTCGCAGTGAGGAGCCCTGGGGCAGCTGGACAACTTCAGTGGGGATCAGGGCTCCAGAGGCAAGTGTCCCAGAAAATAGAAGCTGTATTGCCTTTTACAACCTGGCCTCAGAGGTCAAATAGCCTATTTACTGAGTCACAAGACTGATAAAATCTAATCCTTATCTGGAGCTTTTAAATTGGATAGAAGTATTGGCAGGAAAATGTTAACGTTTCCCTTCAACAAAAAAATGTAAAATAATAAAATGTTTAGATAAAATTTCCTCAGGGTGCGTTTAGTTGCATAAGTCAGGCACATTTACACAAATTGCCTCCAATCTTGAGACACAAGGGTCATAAATTGAGGTTTCATAAATATCTTTCTATTTCTATCTGATTTTAAGTAAAAAATCCACTAAAATCTGTATATTTTGTATAACAAACTTTAAAACATAAATTGGATGATTAGGGTGGAAAAAGAAGCAGCACAACTGAGTTTGAAAGGAATTAACACCCTCTGCCTCCCCATCTTCCCTCCACCACATCTTACTCACCAGGCTAACCATTAACTTTTCTGTTCTCAGCTATTTTAGGTGTCACAGACTAACATCACATAATTTGCCTCTACCTCTGTGACTTGGTTCCCACATCTGTGATTATGAAGCGTAGGAAATGACACTCTCCGGCCAGCACGGCTACAGTAGGACGGCAGTGTGGTGGCAGGTGATCCCAGACAGAATCCCTGAGCTCAAAGCCCAGCTCCAACATCCATAGTGGTATGGCCTTGGCTGAGCTATCATTTCACGTCTCTGTACCTCAGTTTCTTCATCTTTAAAGTGGGGATAATAACAGCATCCCCCTCAAAGGTTATTATGAGGGTCATATATGTAAAGAGCTTCAGAACTCTGCCTGGCACATGTTAAAGTCTACATCGGCATTATCAGTAACAGGTTCTGATGCTGCTTCGCTTCACCCTCCTCCTCCTTTCCGGGATGTGAGTTCGTTCTTTTTTTTTTTTTTGCATTTTTCTGAAGTTGGAAACGGGAGGCAGTCAGACAGACTCCTGCATGCGCCCGACCGGGATCCACCTGGCATGCCCACCAGGGGGCGATGCTCTGCCCATCCAGGGCATAGCTCTGCCGCAATCAGAGCCATTCTAGCACCTGAGGCAGAGGCCACAGAGCCATCCTCAGCACCCGGGCAAACTTTTGCTCCAATGGAGCCTTGGCTGCGGGAGGGGAAGAGAGAGACAGAGAGGAAGGAGAGGGGGAGGGGTGGAGAAGCAGATGGGCGCTTCTCCTGTGTGCCCTGGCCGGGAATCGAACCCAGGACTCCTGCATTGAGTTCGTTCTTCTACGGGTTATTTTGGCAATTTTCAATCGGTGTGCCACAAAAATTTTTATAAATAGGCAATACCTGACTATCTAGGGGCACTGACCTCTTCTCCTTTAGATTGTCAAATAAAAAAATGACAACAGCCAACAAAACAATAGCTGTCCAGAGTGGATAAAATAAAAATTATACTTTTTTTTTGGTAACATTGGCAAAAATATATTTTTTGGTGTGCCACAGAATTTTAGTAATTAGTTTATGTGTGCCATGAGATAAAAAGGGTTGAAAATTGCTGAGTTATTTTAGACGAGATCGGGCGCGTTCAGGATGGTATGGCCGTAGACTTGCTGAGTTATTTTAATGAACTTATCCTCATATTAAAATAGTTCAATTGCACATATTAAAATTAAATAGTACTTGAGTCTATAATGAAAAACAAACCAGCCTTGCCTTATTCTTCCTACTTCCCAGCATTATACACTTCTCATTATTTTCATTTCTGGTTCTTTTAGTTCTTAATTCTGTAAAGCCAACTGAAAGGATCATGACTCTTGAGTTATCCACTTTAGACATCACTTACTGAATCTCACTATAAAAAAGTGAAGATTTAACTCATTTTTATCATCCTCTATACTTTCTTTCATTCCTGATATTTGAAAGTTATTATTATTAGGGCTAATATATCTTTGAAGTTTTCCTCCTCTATTTCACATTCCATTAGCTGTTGGAACTATTTCTTGATTCCATATTAGGCAGAACAAGTGTTCATATCCCTGTCTCCAACCACCTGCTCACTCCACCTTCAACTTTTAAACTTGTCTCAGTATAACTTGATTTTTACCCTGTCAACATTAAAAACATTTACATTCCAGTCTATCACTATCATTTAGTTGTCTGTTTTATCTAAAGGTTGAGTCTAAATGTGAAAAAATGATAAATAGCATTTATATTATTACTAAGTGAATATTGCTCACTGGAAAGCCAAATAATGTGCTAGAAATAAAAATCTTTTATCAGTTTAATCATCATGACCCACTTGTCATCCAACAGATCATGTTCTTATGTCAAGATAAAATGAGTCTATTATCTTAACTATCATCTTTAAAAAGAACTATATCACATTTTAGTTTGCCTTACATATTCACATTATCTTTCTCCTAGAGATTTTTGTCTTGGAGTTGGAAACTACATTTCTTTCTTTGTTGGGAGACTCAGCATGTGCCTTCTTCCCAATAACAACATGTGAAGACACTGACTGTTTTTTTTTTTTTTTTGAGAGAAGTAGGGAGAGACAGAGAGGGGGAGGGAAAGGGGAGAGGACCATCAACTCATTGTTCCACTTAGTTTTGCCATTGATTACTTTTCATATGTGCTCTACCTGGCCACCTCAGAGGTAGAGGAAATGGTGACCTCGGTGCTCAGGGTTGATGCTCTATCCACTGTGCTACCAGCCAGGGCAACACTTAGTTTTTATGACTTGCAATTAATCCTATTCTTCTTGTAGACCCTAGAACTCTCTTTCTTTGAAAATTTGGATCATTTTCTTTTTAGTTCTGTTTGCTCAGTTGGCTTTTGTGATTTCTTTTCATTGGACTTCAGTATTAATTTTGCCCACCTAGTTTTTCAATTTTACTCTCATTTTGCTGGAATACATTCTTACCTAGCTTCTAAAAAAGTCAGGGGAGAGGTAAAATTCTGAAGCTTTGTTCTCTAGAAAACATTTTTATTTTATCTCCCATTTGATTGTTAATCTAGCCAACTATAAAATTCTGGGTCTAAATTCATTATCTTTCCTAACATTCAAAGTGTAGTTCTGTTGTCGTCTAGCATTCATTATTGCCAATTAAAGTCTGCAGTTACATCCATTCTATTCCTTTGTACATGACCTGTTTCTTCTCTCCAAATTTCAGGGTCTTTAGCTTTCATGTATCAAAATTCCATGCAGATGTTTAGACATATAGATTTATTTTCATTCCCCATGCCTGCCATTGTGTCAACTCTGTCAATGGGTAGACTTGTGTTTTCCTTCTGCTTAGAGGAAATACCCTACTCTTATACATTTGCTGACGTTCTCTCTCCCAAGCCCTGTGTTCTCTTTGTCTGGAACTCCAGTTAGACTTCACAGAGGAGCCCCCTGATTGATCTTCCATCTTTTTTACTTTGTCCCTCATATTTTCCATCACTTTTTTTCTTGCTCTGAATGCTACTATGTTTCCTTATGTCTCTTATGTTTCCATTTTGGTTATCACCTTATTAATTTTATTACTTCCGTTTTTTCCTCAATGAAACAAATTTTATTTGACATAGTCAGGCCCAACATTCAGCACAAAGAGTTTACAGAGGATAAAAAGTGCATTAGTAAAAGCCAGTCTTTACCAAAAGAAAAACAGAAAATATATTATTGATTCAAAATATTTCACACTTGAATAATAAACTGTAATAGCTTACTCTGGGCACCTACTGATCAGAAAAAGGATGAGAAGAAGAGTGCTTTACAAAGAGCCCCATCTCCAGCGGCTGGCAGAGCAGTCAGGAAAGGCCACTAGGGCTCACAGTTTTTCTTGATTTTCTGCATTAGTGCTCTCAGCTGGAACTGTTTGAGGGACAGAAGACATACCTGCTTTAGGAGGACACCCAGGGTCTGTTACTCCCCAGGTAAAATATGGTGTCTTCACTAGCATCTTCGTCTTCGTACAGATTTAGGATGTTTGTACCATGGGGCTGTGGGAATGATAACATTCATCATTGATGATGAATTTCAATCTGAAATTGACTTTCCATTTTCTCCAGAGGGGAACGGAGTTCTTCATCCTTCTTTCTGGAAAGTTGTATGTTCTCAGCGACTTCTTGATCTAAATGGGTAAGCATCTTCTCCAGTTCACAGTAACCTTTTTTTTTTTTTTCAGGTCTTTCTCTGTTTGTTTCAAAGGACTGTGCTCTGCCTGGGCGCGTTCCACATCCTCCTCCACCCACCATCTCAGTTTGTCACTGACCGCTGAGCTGAGAGGAGCTCAGATGGTGTCCTCACTGATTGTGCCACCCCTCTGGGAACCAGCAGTGGGCACAGGAGACTGAGAAGGGTACTGGGAACTTGTTGTGGTGGCATCAGTTCTTTTAATATAGTTTACATTTTGAAAGTTACATTTTAGGCCGTGGCCGGTTGGCTCAGTGGTAGAGCGTCGGCCTGGCGTGCAGAAGTCCCGGGTTCGATTCCCAGCCAGGGCACACAGGAGAAGCGCCCATCTGCTTCTCCGCCCCTCCCCCTCTCCTTCCTCTCTGTCTCTCTCTTCCCCTCCCGCAGCGAGGCTCCAATGGAGCAAAGATGGCCCGGGCGCTGGGGATGGCTCCTTGGCCTCTGCCCCAGGCGCTAGAGTGGCTCTGGTCGCAAAAGAGTGACGCCCAGGATGGGCAGAGCATCGCCCCCTGGTGGGCAGAGCGTCACCCCCTGGTGGGCGTGCCGGGTGGATCCTGGTCGGGCGCATGCGGGAGTCTGTCTGACTGTCTCTCCCCGTTTCCAGCTTCAGAAAAATACAAAAAAAAAAAAGTTACATTTTAAATTTATAAACATTTTTTAAATTGATTATCTCCCCCCACCCCCAACCTTTTCTAAGCAGCATCCTGTTCTAGTTTTATATCCTTATGAAATTCTTAAGGGTATGAATTAAAATTTTTAAAAAGTTTATTTGTATTGCCTGAATTATCTTTGGTTACTTGGTAAAGAGCTGTTCTGTTCATCTGTTTTAATCCTTCCTTTGGGAAAGACCCTCAAATACCTAGTCGTCTTTGGGAGCCAGCTCATACATATGAATTAGTGGCCGAGTAATAAGACAACTCACTTGAGTTTTCTTTGCAAATCTACAGGCCTTCTTCTCCAATTCCTCTAAATGGGAGAGCTGATCGCTGGCTCTGTGAAGGTACACGGGAATGTATTCAGGCAAGCTTCACTTTAGGATGAAGAGCCACCAAAAGGCAAAATAAAGAGGGAATATAATTCTTGAGTGTGCTTAACTCGACTGAGTCCCTCTACAATATGAGACATTGTAAAGTTCCAGCCAGAGAAAGCTCAGACTTTTCTCAGCCACAAACTCCTACAACAGAAGTGATAAGCCTCCCTAGACAGATTTTTTACGTGCTTTAAGGACCATTTTCCTGGTTCTGTCTTGGGAAAACCACTAGTCAATGGTTGGAAATGGAAAAGAACCAACTGATTCACTTGTCTCAGGGTAGGGTGGTTTTTGAATGTGGTGACAAATTCGACACTCCCTTCATAAAGAATTGGGGATTTGCCTGACCTGTGGTGGCACAGTGGATGAAGTGTCGACCTGGAATGCTGAGATCACCGGTTTGAAACCCTGGGCTTGCCTGGTCAAGGCACATACGGGAGGTGATGCTTCCTGCTCCTCCCCACAGTCTCTCTTTCTCTGTTTTCTCTAAAATAAATAAATAAAATCTTTAAAAAAATGTTCAAAAAAATAAATAATGAAACTGCAGATGCATGATATGCCCTTTGTTTATTAAAAAAATAAAAAAGAATTGGGGCTCTGTGTCCCCTCTTCTTGAATCCAGGTGGCTTGTGACTTTTTGACCAATAGAGTATGACAGAAATGTGTTATATTATATACTTTTAAGGCTAGGTCATTAGAGGCCATGCAGTATCTGCCTTATTTTCTGGAATACTTATTTTGAGAACCCAGAGGATGCCATCTATGTGAGGAGGTCCAAGTCACATGCACAGTCCATATTTAGGTGAACCAGATGACAGTTCCAGCTGAACCCAGCCTTGGGTCACCCCAGTTCAAGTCCTAAAATGTGAGTGAAGAATCTTCCAGATAATCCCAGGGCCAGCCATTTAAGTCACCTCCAGCCAGTCTACACTTTCCAGCGACATAATATTGCCTGAGTATTTCCTAATATTTCTCTAGACATTGTGAAACAAGCCATCCTTGCTGTGCTATGTCCAAATTCTTGGAGCACAGACTCATTAAGAAGAATTAAATGGTTGTTGTTTATATATCACTAAATTTGAGGAGGCTAGTTATACAGCAATAGATGCTTGAGGCACAAAGATAGTCCTCTAATTAATTACTTTAATTACTCCTCCACCAATTTATTCACACACCAACCACACCATCTGATCCCATGCTTGAAGCTCTGAGATTCTCAAAGGCTCATGACATCTCTCAAGTAGACTCATCTGAACTTTAACCCTTGTTGCATGTTCTGTGAATTGAAGCTTTCACTGCTCTGGATCAGTACAATCACATCTCATTTCTGTCCTCTAGAAATTCATGAAAATGACTAGACTAGTCTTGGCATGGCTTCCTGGTCTCTGGGAAATGATAGATTCATTACCTGTGTGTCATAATTGTTATGTCAACAAGTTTGTACACAGGGGTGGTAAATGTCCCTTCTGAGACCCAACCATAGAATAGTTCAGATGAGTAGATAGATCCTCCAGTCAAAAATGGGCACATACTATAGCGATTCATAAATTATAAATAGGTGGTGTCTATGAGACAACACATGCATGAATATAAAAAATGTAGTCAAATGTCTTTTTAAAAATCACACAGGCTGTAAAATTAATTTCTTCTGGCTTGGTTGGTAGTTGTTTTATTTATTGATTAGTTTTTAAATAAAATTTTTGAAGCTTAACTCATAAGCAACAAAATTGGTACATTTTAAATGTATAGCTAGATGAGTTATAAACAGATTTGTATGTCCATGTAACCACTGCCTATCAAAATATAGGATATTTCTTTCTATTTTATTTTTTTATTATTATTTTTTAATAGTTTTATTTAGAAAATCAATTTTAACAGGGTTACATTGTCAACTAGAGCACAAAGATTTAGAGAAAACATCTCCAGATCATTTTGACATTTGATTATGTTGTAGACCCATCAACCCAAAGTCAAATTGTCCTCCATCACCTTTCATTTGGTTTTCTTTATGCCCCTCCCCTCCCACCGTCCTCTCTCCTTTTCTCCCTTCCCCTCCCCCTGGTAACCACTGGACTTTTATCTATGGCTATGAGTCTCAATTTTGTGTCCCACTTATGTATGGAATCATACAGTTCTTAGTTTTTCTTGATTTACTTATTTCACTCATTATAATGTTATCAAGGTCCATCCACGTTGTCCTAAATGATCCTATGTCATCATTTCTTATGGCTGAGTAGTATTCCATAGTATATATGTACCACATCTTCTTTATCCAATCTTCTATTGAAGGGCTTTTTGGTTGTTTCCATGTCTTGGCCACCATGAACAATGCTGTGATGAACATGGGGCTGTATGTGTCTTTAAGTACCAATTATTTTGAATTTTGGGGGTATATACCCAGTAGAGGGATTGCTGGGTCATATGGTAGTTCTATTCTTAATTTTTTGAGGAACCACCACACTTTCTTCTATAATGGTTGTACTACTTTACATTCCCACCAACAGTGAATGAGGTTTCCTTTTTCTCCACAGCCTCTCCAACACTTGTTATTACCTGTCTTGTTGATAATAGCTAATCTAACAGGTATGAGGTGGTATCTCATTGTAGTTTTGATTTGCATTTCTTTAATAGCTAGTGAAGATGAGCATCTTTTCATATATCTATTGGCCATTTGTATTTCTTCTTGAGAAAAGTGTCTGTTCATGTCCTCTTCCCATTTTTTTTATTGGATTGTTTGCTTGTTTGTTGTTGAGTTTTGTGAGTTCTTTATATATTTTGGATATTAGCCCCTTATCTGAGCTGTTGTTCAAAAATATTATCTCCCATTTTGTTGTTCAAAAATATTATGTCTGTTTGTTTTGTTGTCATTTTCTTTTGCTGTGCAAAAGCTTCTTAGTCTGATGTCCCATTCATTTATCTTTGCATTTACTTCCCTTGCCTTTGGAGTCAAATTCATAAAATGTTCTCTATGGCCAAGGTCCATGAGTTTAGTACCTATATTTTCTTCTATGTATTTTTGTGTCAGATTTCATATTTAGGTCTTTGATCCATTTAAAATTAATTTTTGGCCTGACCAGGCAGTGGCACAGTGGACAGAGCATTGGATTGAGATGCCGAGGACCCAGGTTCGAGACCCTGAGGTCACCAGCTTGAGCGCAGGCTCATCTGGTTTGAGCAAAAAGCTCACCAGCTTGGACCCAAGGTTGCTGCCTCGAGCAAGGGGTTACTCGCTCTGCTAAAGGACCACGGTCAAGGCACATATGAAAAAGCAATCAATGAACAACTAAGGTGTGGCAAAACGCAACAACAACAACAAAAAACTGATGATTGATGTTTCTCATCTCTCTCGGTTCCTGTCTGACTGTCCCTATCTATCCCTCTCTCTGACTCTCTCTCTGTCCCTATAAAATTAATTTTTGTATAAGGAGACAAACTGTAGTCGAGTTTCATTCTTTTGCATGTGGCTTTCCAGTTTTCCCAGTACTATTTATTGAAGAGGCTTTCTTTTTTCCATTATGTGTTTTTGGCTCCTTTATCAAAGATGATTTAACCATATATATGTAGTTTTATTTCTGGGCTCTCTATTCTGTTCCATTGGCCTGCATGTCTATTTTTCTGCCAATACCATGCTGTTTTAATTATAGTGGCTCTGTAGTATAATTTGAAGTCAGGTATTGTAATGCTCCCAGATTCATTTTTTTTTCCTTAGGATTACTTTGGCTATTTGGAGATTTTTATGGTTCCATATCAACCTGATGATTTTTTGTTCAACTTCTTTAAAAATGACATTGGAATTTTGATAGGAATTGCATTAAATTTGTATATAGCTTTGGGTAATATGGTCATTTTATTATTATTTATTTATTTTTTTTGTATTTTTCTGAAGTTGGAAATGGGGAGGCAGTCAGACAGACTCCCGCATGCGCCTGACCGGGATCTACCCGGCATGCCCACCAGGGGGCGATGCTCTGCCCATCTGGGGTGTTGTTCTGTTGTATCCAGAGCCATTCTAGCACCTGAGGCAGAGGCCATAGAGCCATCCTCAGCGCCCGGGCAACTTTGCTCCAATGGAGCCTTGGCTGCGGGAGGGGAAGAGAGAGGCAGAGAGGAAGGAAAGGGGGAGGGGTGGAGAAGCAGATGGGTGCTTCTCCTGTGTGCCCTGGCCGGGAATCAAACTCGGGACTCCTGCACGCCAGGCCGACGCTCTACCACTGAGCCAACTGGCCAGGGCAGTAATATGGTCATTTTAATTATATTTATTCTTCTTATTCAAGAACAAGGAATCTTTTCCCATTTCATTGTGTCTTTTTCGATTTCCCTTAACAATGCTTTGTAGTTTTCATTACATAGGTCCTTTAATTCTTTGCTATGTTTATTCCTAGGTATTTTGTTGTTGTTGCAACCTAAAATAAATTATTTTTTTGAGTTCATTTTCTGAAGTTTCATTGTTGGCATGTAAGAAAGCAATTGACTTCTGTATGTTAATTTTGTATCATGCGACCTTACTGTATTGATTTATTGTTTCTAATAGTCTTTCTGTGGAGTCTTTGAAGTTTTCAATATACAGGATCATCTGCAAAAAGTGAAACCTTTACTTCATCTGCAAAAAGTGAAACCTTTACTTCTTCTTTCTCAATATGTATGCCTTTTATTTCTTCCTGTTGTCTGATTGCTCTGGCTAGAACTTCCAGCACTATGTTGAATAGGAATGGAGAGAGTGGGCAACCTTGTCTTGTTCATGATTTTAGAGGAAAAGTTTTCAGTTTTTTGGCATTTAATATGATGTTAGTTGATGGTTTTTCATAAATGGACTTTATTATATTGAGATATTTTCTTTCTATACCCATTTTGTTGAGTGTTTTAAACATAAATTGATGTATTTTATCGAATGTCTTTTCTGCATATATTGATAAGATTATGGTTTTTGTTCTTTGTTTTGTTGATATGGTGTATTACGTTAAATGTTTTACGTATGTTGAACCATCCTTGTGATTCTGGGATGAATCCCACTTGATCATGATGAATTATTTTTTTAATGTGTTGTATTTGATTTGCTAGTATTTTGTTTAGTATTTTAGCATCTGTATTCATTAGAGATATTGGTCTATAGTTTTCTTTTTTTGTGTTGTCCTTGCCAGGTTTTGGTATGAAGGTTATGTTGGCCTCATAAAATGTGTTTGGAAGTATTGCTTCTTCTTCAATTTTTTGGAAGACTTTAAGTAGAATAGGAACCAAGTCTTCTTTGAATGTTTGATAGAATTCACTAGTATAGCCGTCTGACCCTGGACTTTTATTTTTGGGGAGGTTTTTGATTGTTGTTTCTATTTCCTCCCTGCTTATGGGTCTGTTTAGGCTTTCTACTTCTTCATGACTCAGTCTAGGAAGATTATATTGTTCAAAGAATTTATCCATTTCTTCTAGATTGTTAAATTTGGTGGCATATAGTTTTTCATAGTATTCTACAATAATCCTTTGTATATCTATGATATCTGTGGTAATTTCTCCTCTTTCATTTTGGATTTTGTTTATATGAGTCCTTTCTCTTCTTTCCTTAGTAAGTCTTGCCAAGGGTTTGTCAATTTTGTTGATCTTTTCAAAGAACCAGCTCCTTATTTTATTGATTCTTTCTATAGTTTTTCTGTTCTCTATTTTATTTATTTCTGCTCTAATTTTTATTATTTCCTTTCTTCTGCTGGTTTTGGATTGCCTTTGTTCTTCTTTTTCTAGTTCCTTAAGATGTGATGTTAAGTTGTTTACTTGGACTCTCTCTTGTTGGTTCATATAAGCCTGTAATGACATGAACTTTTCTCTTATTACTGCTTTTTCTGCATCCCAGAGATTCTGATATGTTTGTATTGTCATTTTCGTTTGTCTGTATCTTTTGATCTCTACTTTTATTTCTTCTTTGACCCAGTCGTATTTTAGAAGTATGTGGTTTAATTTCTACATTTTTATGGGTTTGTTTACTTCTTTTTTGAAGTTGAATTCTAGTTTTAAAGCTTTATGGTCAGAGAATATACTTGGTATAATTTCAATCTTTCTGAATTGTTGATATTCATTTTGTGTCCTAACATATGGTCAATTCTTGAGACTGTACCATGTATACTGGGGAAAAATGTATAGTCTGATGTTTTGGGGTGAAATGTCCTGTAGATGTCTATCATATCCAATTGTTCTAGTGTTTTGTTTAAGGCCAATATTTCTCTATTAGTTTTCTGTTTGGATGAATGATCTAGAGCTGTCAGTAGTGTATTGAGGTCTCCTGATATGATTGTATTTTTGTTGGTTTTTAGTTTTGATCAGTCAGTAGATGTCTTATATAATTTGGTGCTCCTTGGTTTGGTGCATATATATTAAGAAGTATTATATGTTCTTGATTCAATGTTCCTTTTATCATTACAAAATGACCATCTTTGTCTCTTATTACCTCTGTAGACAGCATTGTTAGATATGAGCATGGCTACATCTGCTTTTCTTTGGATATTATTTGCTTGTAGAATCATTTTCCAGGCTTACATTTTGAGTTTATTTTTATCCTTGTAGCTTAGATGTGTTTCTTGAAGGCAGCATACAGTTGGATTTTCTTTTTTGATCCACTCTGCTACTCTGTGTCTTTTTATTGGTGAGTTCAATCCATTTACATTTAATGTAATTATTGACACTTGAGTGTTTCCTATTACCATTTTATATAATGCTTTCTAATAGTTGTATTTCTTGTTTGGTTCTTCTCCTTTGTTTTTCTGTCATTTGTTTTTATTTAGTTGTATTCCATACTTTTTTCCTCTGTTTCTTCTTTTTTTAAGCCATGTGTTTCAGTAGTGGTAGTTTCAGGGGTGGTTACTATTAGGTAATTAAAAGAATATATATCATATTCATTGTAATGCATTATCTCATGAGTGCTTCTGCACTCCATCCTCCTTTGTTACTGCTAATTTTTGTCTTCTCCCTTTTTTTGTTTTTGTTGTCACAGATTATTCCTGTTTTTATTGTGTTCTTGTTGGAGCTTGAAATTGTGATTTTGTTTTGTTTTGTTCTTTGTATCGGTTAGATAACCCTGTTTAGTATTTTCTGAAGTGAGAGTTTTCTGGTGATAAAATCTCTCATCTCTATATCTGTGAATGTTTTTATTTCCCTTTCATATTTGAAGGAACTATTTGATGGATACAGTATTCTTGGCTGAAAGTTCTTCTCTTTAAGTATTTTATTATTTTTTATTGTTTATTTATTTATTTATTTATTCATTTTTAAAATATTTTTATTTTATTTTTTTATTTATTCATTTTAGAAAGAAGAGGAAGAGAGAGAGAGAGAGAGAGAGAGAGAGAGGAGAGACAGAGAGAGAGAAGGGGGAGGAGCTGGAAGCATCAACTCCCATATGTGCCTTGACCAGGCAAGCCCAGGGTTTTGAACTGGCAACCTCAGCATTTCCAGGTCAATGCTTTATCCACTGCACCACCACAGGTCAGGCTCTTTCAGTATTTTAAATATTGGGGTCCACTCTCTTCTGGCTTGCAGAGTTTCTGCTGAGAAATCTGATGATAACCTAATGGGCCTTCCTTTATATGTGTAGTCTCCTTTTCCTTGGCTGCCTTGAGGATTTTTTCTTTATCACTGATGTGTGATAATTTCATTACAATGTGACTTGGAATAGGTCTGTTTCGGTTAAGGTAACTCAGTGTTCTGTTTGTGTCTTGGATTTGAGGCTCTAATTCTTTCTACAGGTGTGGGAAATTCTCATCGATTATTTGTTTGAAGATGTTCTCCATTCCTTTTTCTCTCTCTTCTCCTTATGATATACCCATTATTCTTATATTGCTCTTTCTGATGGAGTCAGACAATTCTTATAGGGCTTTCTCATTTTTTTTTTTTAATTCACGAATCTCTTTCTTCTTCTCTCTGTAGTATCTCTAGTTGCCTGTCTTCTATGTCACTAATTCTCTCTTCTATCTGGCCTGTTCTATTAGCTAAGCCTGTCACCTCATTTTTCAGTTTATGTATTGAGTTTTTCATCTCTGTTTGGTTCCTTTTTATAGTTTTAATTTCCTTGATGAAGTATTCTTTTTGTTCATTAAATTGTTTTTTGAGCTCACTAAATTGCCTTTTAGAGCTATCTTGTATTTCACAGAGTATTTTTAGGACTTCAATTTTAAATTCCCTGCCATTTAACTCCAAGGTTTCCATATAATTAAAATTTTTTTCTAGAGACTTTTCATCATCTATCTGAGCTACATCTCTGTCTTTTGTATCCATGATATTTGATTTCTTTTTCTTTAATGGCATTTGAGAGTAGTATTGTTAATAACACTAATAAGAGACAATTAAGAAAGTAAAATAAAAGTTGAAAAAATACAGTGAAAAAATGAAAATTCTATAATGATAAGTGAAACAAAGCTACAGAGAACAAGGAGTAGGAACTGAGGAGTGATGGAAAACTAGAGAAAAAAGAATAAAAAACAAGCAAAATGTCACAAAGAAAAATATGAGTCTGAAATACAATAATTTGATGATAAATGATGATCAGATGAGAGCAAAAAGAAGAAAAAGAAAAGAAGAAGAAGAAGGAAAAATGATAAAGGAGAAGAAATCAGAAGAGAGAATAAAGAGAAAGGACAAAAAATAAAATACAAAACAAAGAGAAAAAGAGAAAAGAAAGAAACAAAAACAGAAATAAAGGTTTCTGAAATGAAACTCTCACAAAAAACAAGAATAAAAAATGTAACAACTGTGGATAATGTAGTTCAAAAGGAAAATAATAAAAATGAAAAGGAAAGAAGTAAAATTGACAGAAACCGTTAAAAAATAAGTGTAATTTTTTTCTGGTTTTGAGAGGTAGCTTCTTCCTTTTTTTTTTTTTTTGGCAGGTGGTGCTGTACTACGAGTTTTGCCTCTGCGCAGCTCTTGTGCAGAAGTTTGCTGGTGTGTTGCTGTGGTAATGTTGTAGGCTGGGCCTCAGTCTCCTTGATAGGCAGGCTTGTTGAGGCTTTGCAATTATCTGGCTCTAGTAATGGGAGTGTCAGTTTTCCAGGTGCCTCTCGGCACATCCCTCTCACTGGCTTAGCTGTCGGGTCCACCTCAGCTACTGTCCTCGCAGCAAAGGAATCTATGCACAGCCAGGTCCCCCCCTCCAGCACTGCTCAAAGCACAGTTCTGGGGAAGGCAGTGGGAACCAGAGCCACCAGCGCAAGCGGGCAGGGCAGGGCACAGACCAAGGGCCAAGTTCCTTTTTGTAACAGACAGGCAAAATTCTATGGGCTGTCAGGCTTATCTGGCATGCCTCAGTGCCCTGCAGTTTTAATCTCTGCAGGCTTTTTCCTCTTGCGCTGTTTGGTAGCCTGCAATAGGCCACGTGTGTGTTCAGCTCCCATGACTGCACACGACAATTGCAGCCGCCATTCAGGTGCCCAACCCGGGCATTCTCAGGCCAAGGGTTTTGGCCCATGTGCGTCTGGCACTGGAGATTGTGGAGCCGGTAATGCCCAAAGATGCTGGTGCCCCCACAGGTGCCCAGTGCTAATGATCGTGGAGACAGGAGTGCCCAAAAATGCTGGTGCTCACGCAGGTGCCCAGCGTTGTTAATCTCAGGCAAAGCACCTTGGCCCACGTGTGTGCCCGCTGGCTCTCCATGCTGGTGATGGTAGGTGGAGCCTAGCACCCTTGTGCGAGCTCTATGCTGGGGACCATGGAGCCAGGAGTGCCCAAAAGTGTTGGTGCTCATGCAGGTGCCCAGCGTTGTTAATCTTGGGCAAAGCACCTCGGCCCACATGCATGTCTGCTTGCTCCCTGTGCTGGTGATGCTAGTGGAGCCACTAGCACTTCTGGGAATACACAAAGATGCTGGCATTGGCCCACACGGGCACCCTGTGCTGGTAATTTTAGGTGGATTCCACCACACGAGTGCATTCCCAGTGCCTGTGACCTCAGGCAGAGCCAGTGTGTTCTTTCCTTTGTTTGGACACCCGCCCTAACTCCGCTCCATCCTTATTAGTTCAGCCTTTCCTCTTCGCCCAGCTCCAAACAAAAGTGCCCCTACCTCAGATAAGCAATGTAAGTAAAATGCCCCATCCTCCGTCTTATATATTCAGCCACTTTTTCACCCAATCATACCTTTGTCTGGTTTGTGTAAATTTTGGGTACTCCTAAGTTGTTGTTTTTTTTCTCTGTGTTTAGTTGTTAAATTTGTTGAAATTTCAAGGGGAGAGATTGGGAGAATCTCTCACACTGCCATTTCTCTGACATCACTCCTCAAGCTTTTTTTTTTTTAATTGAGTTTATTGGCCTGATATTGGTTCACAAAACCATTCAGGTTTCAGGTGTACCACTCAATAAAACGTCATCTGCACACTTCATCATGCACCCTTTACTCCAAGCGAAGTCTCTTTCTGTCCCCATTTCCCCCTCTTTGCCTACCTCCACCCCCTTTCCCTCTGGCCATCACTACACTGTTGACTATGAGCTGTGTATATATGTGTTCTTTTGCCAAGTTCCATCACTTTCTTTCATGCAGCCCTCCCACACCACTGCCCTCTGACAGCTGTCAATATGTTCCACGTATCCATGCCTCTGTCTCTATTTTGTTTACCAGTTATTCTTATTCATTAGGTTCCACATACAAGTGTGATCACATGTTATTTGTCTTTCTCTGACTTGCTTATTTCATTAGGCAAAATAATCTTCAAGTTCAGCCAGGCTGTCTCAAAAGGTTAAATTTCCTTTTATTTTAGGGCCGAGTGCTATTCCATTGTGTAAACATATGACAGCTTTTCTTATTCACTCTTCTATTGATGGGCAGTTGGGTTGCTTATAGCTCTTATAAAGTGGTAATGAACATAGGTGTGCATATATTCTTTCAAATTAGTGTTTTGGGTTCCGTTTTATATACAGTATTCCCAGAAGTGGGAATGCTGGGTCAAAAGGCAGTTCCATTTTTAATTTTTTGAGGAAACTCCAAACTGTTTTCCATAGTGGCTGCACCAGTCTGCATTCCCACCAATAGTGCACAAGGGTTCCCTTTTCTCCACATCCTCACCAGCACTCATTGTTTGTTGATGTGTATTGATAACAACCATTCTGACAGGTGTAAAATAATATCTTATTGTGGCTTTAATTTGCATCTCTTTGATGATTAGTGATGTTGAATATCTTTTTATATGTTTTTTGGCCACCTGTATATCCTTTTTAGAGAAGTGTCTATTCAAGCCCCTTGCCCATTTTTTAATTGAGTTGTCTTGCTGGTGTTGAGTTGTGTAAGTTTTTAATTACCCATTAATTTGGGTATTAATGCTTTATCAGATGTATTGTTGGCAAATATATTTTCTCATTCAATGGGTTGCCTTTTCATGTTGTTGATGGTTTCTTTTGTCGTTGTGCAAAAGCTTTTCAGTTTGATGTATTCCCGTGTATTTATTTTTTCCTTTGTTTCTCTTGCTCAAGGAGATATATCAGCAAAAGTATTGCTATGAGAGCTGTCTGAGATTTGTTATGTTTTCTTCTAGGATTTTTATGGTTTTGTGACTTACTTTTAAGTCTCTTATCCATTTTGTGTTTATTCCTATCTATGGTTTAATTTGGTGGTCTAGTTTCATTTTTTCACATGTACCTGTCCAATTTTCCCAACACCATTTGAATAGACTGTCTTTACTTCATTGTATGTTCTCGCCTCCTTTGTCAAATATTAATTGATCATAAAGGCATGGGTTTATTTTTGGCTCTCTGTCCTGTTTCATTGATCTATATGCCCATTCTTATGCCAGTACCAGGCTGTTTTGATTAAAATAGCCTTGTAATATAGTTTGATATCAGTTAGTGTGATATCTCCAACTTTGTTCTTCTTTTTCAAGATTACTGAAGCTACTTGAGGTCTTTATTGGTTCTGTATAAATTTTTGAAATATTTATTCTAGATCTTTGGTATTTTAATAGGAATTGTGTTGAATATATAGATTGCTTTTAGTGGTATGGACACTTAAATAATGTTAATTTTTCCAATCCATGAACATGGTATATGCTTCCATTTATTTGCATCTTCCTCAGTTTCTTTCTTTAGCATCCTATGATTTTCTGAGTAGAGGTCTTTTACCTCCTTGGTTAAATTTATTCTTAGGTACCTTATTATTATTATTTTTGTTGTTACAACAGTAAATGGGATTGTTTATTTAATTTCTCTTTTTGATAGTTCATTATTGGTATATAAGAATGCCACCGATTTCTGAATATTAATTTTGTAACATGCTACTTTGACAAATTCACTTATTAGATCTTATAGTTTCTTTTGTGGAATCTTTAGAGTTTTCTACATACAATATCACATCACCTGCAAATAATGACAATTTTACTCCCTCTTTTCCAATTTGGATGCCTTTTATTTCTTCTTCTTGTCTGACTGCTGTAGTCAGGACTTCTAGTACTAAGATATAGAAATTTCTATCACCCATAAATATGTTTCCATTCCTCTATCAGTCAATAATTTCATCTATCCATACCCAGTCAATCCTTGATTTGATTTCTATAACCATAGATTTGTTTTCACTCTTCTAGAACTTTATTTAAGTGGAATAAAACAGTATGTTTACTTTCCCATCTGCATATATACAATGGAATGCTACTCAGCCATAAGGAATGATGACATAGTATCATTTACGACAACATGGATGGACCTTGAGAACACTATACTGAGTGAAACAAGTAAATCAGAACTCAGCATATTTTTGAGCTTTATTTATGTTGTGTGTGTAATTTGTTCTTTTTTTTGTGACAGAGACAGAGAGAGGGACAGATAGAGACAAACAGGAAGGGAGAGAGATGAGAAGCATCAATTCTTCACTGTAGTTCCTTAGTTGTTAATTGATTGCTTTCTCATATGTGCCTTTACTGGGGCACTACAGCAGAGCAAGTGACCCCTTGCTCAAGTTAGAGACCTTGGGCTTAAGCTAGAGACTTTGGGCTTCAGGTCAGCGACCTTTGGGCTCAAGCCAGCAACCATGGGGTCATGTCTATGATCCCATGCTCAATCCAGCGACCCTGCGCTCGAGCCAGATGAGCCCATACTCAAGCTGGCGACCTCGGGGTCTTGAACCTGGGTCCTCTGCGTCCCAGTCTGATGCACTAGCCACTGCGCCACTGCCTGGTCAGGCAATTTGTTCTTTTTTATTGTTGAAAAGCATTCCTTTTGTTTATCTATTTACCTGTTGATGGGTATTTGGGTTTTGAGGTATTATGATTAAAGCTGCTCTGACCATTTTGGTGCAAGCCTTTTGGTGGACACTGAATGAGTATTGTAGACCCATATATTGTAAAGCTCTTCGTTTCTTCCTCAGAGTGAGTATAGGCTCTGTGGCAGAATTCATGGTGCCAGCTGGGTGAGTAGGATCCATAAATGAGAGACTCTTTCTCTCAGTTTTTCTGTAAATGATAGAATTCTGAAGCCCAGGAGCTAGAGGAAATGAGTTAACCAAACCAGATGTGGTCTGTGAAAATCAAGCCAGCATTGCTGCACTGAAAAAGTTGTCTCAGGCTGTCTGGATAATAAGCATCTCAAAGAGATAAGCAGCTTCCCTTTAAACAGCATATAAATATCACTACCATGGAGCAAAAGACTGAAAAGGCATCCCCTTTGACTGGTGATGTCTGGTTTAGGAATGGCTGTGCCTGTGAAATAAGTGCTGAATTAGAAAACTGGAAAGGAAATGGAAGGCACAGGAGGCTTTTATTTTCCTTTTAGATATGTAAACTATTTTATTTTTTTTAAATTATTATTATTATTTTGTGACAGACAGAGAGTCAGAGAGAGAGAGAGACAGATAGGGACAAACAGGAAGGGAGAAAGACAGGAAGGGAGAGAGATGAGAAGCATCAATTCTTTGTTGTGGCACCTTAGTTGTTCACTGATTGCTTTCTCGTATGTGCCTTGACTGGGGGGCTACAGTAGACCGAGCCAGTGACCTTGCTTGAGCCAGTGACCTTGGGTCCAAGCTGGTGAGCTTTGCTCAAACCAGATGAGCCTGCACTGAAGCTGGCGATCTCGGGGTCTCGAACCTGGGTCCTCTACATCCCAGTCCGACACTCTATCCATTGCACCACTCCCTGGTCTGGCTAGACACGTGAACTATTTTATAGTGGATACAGAAATGGGTGGGAGGGAGTGTTGGCCAACTTCCTTTAAAAACAATGGCAGCAGCAGCAGCAATAGCATTTCATTGAGTATTTTCGAGTGCTGGATATAATCCTGATGCCTCTTCTCTACCTGCTTTAATTAATTTAATTCTCATACAACTCTTTCAGATGGGTGGTTGTGATGGGCTGATTTGTGCACCTCCCCCCAAATTCATGTGCTGTAGTCTTAACTCCCAGAATCTCAGAATGTAACTGTATTTGGAGATAGAGGTCTTACAGGAGGTAATTATGTTAAAATGAGGTTACGAGGGTGAACCAAAATGCCATATCAGTCGTGTCTCTATAGAAGAGGTTAGGACCCAGACAACACAGAGGGAAAACCATGTGAAGACAGAGGGAGACGGTGGCCATCTACAAGTTAAAGGGAGAGGCCTCAGAAGGAAGCAACCATGCCAATACCTCTACCTACGACCTCTAGCCTCCGGAAGTGTAAGAAAATGAATTTCTATTGTTTTAGCCATCCAGTCTGTGGTACTTTGCAATGGCAACCTCAGCTGACTAATGCAGAGCTATATAATATTCCTGTTTTACAAATGTGGGAAACTGAGGATCATGGTAACTTGTTAAGCTCTATATGCCCAGTCATGAAGCCAGCTGACTGACTCAAAAGCTCATGCTTATAAGGATTATATACAATTTTGATTTTTTTTTTGCATGTAATAAAAATAAAATGGACCATGAGTCCCTATCTTGTAGAAACTTATAATTCAGTATCAAGACAAGCTGCATGAGAGGCAAAGTCTACATGGCCCAGCGGTTAATTCCCCACAGCCCAAGACATTGCAGGGCCAGGCTGAGCATGTCTTATAGACTGTCTAGGACTGAGAGACCAGAGGCTTTGAACAAAGCTGTTGCCCGCACTGTCTGAATCAATATCTCAACTGCTCTTCTCCCTTGGAGGAGCGCTCAGTGGCAACGTAATGGGTCTGTTTAATGGTCTTCTGAAAAAGCAAACAAACAACAAACAACATATCGCCTGGTTGTATTTGTTTGAACAATGGGCCCCCGGAGATGAACACATCCTAATCCAACAGCCCTTCTGACATTAACTTTAGACTTCCGCCCTCCAGAACTGTAAGAATATCAGTTTGCATTGTTTTAAGCCACTAAGTTTGCAGTATTTTGTGATAATGGTGATAGGAAATGAATACACTTGTGTCCCACTGTGAAACTCCATGTGCCAGGTGCCAGGTGTTCTGCCAATATATGTCCGGGGAAGTGTTCGAATCAGTATGGTTCAGATTGTTTTCCTCAGATAAAAAAGCCATGCTTTCTTTAGTCCAACCCAGGCCCCAAAGCCCTGTTCCTGAGGGCAGCAGGGCCTCTTTAACAAATCTGCCGCATCCTCCAACTCTTCCAACAATCCTGTGCACGTGCACGAGCCCACTCCTATGTTACAGAGGCAGAGGGAGACTCAGACAGCAAAGAGGCTTGCCTGAGGTGTCATGTGTCAGATTCTGAAGGCCACACTGTTTTCTATCATGGTAAGATATATATAAATATATATAATCATATATAAATATATATATATAATCTAAGTATTACGATCTTAATCATTTTTAAATGTACAATTTAGTGGCATGAAATACATTTATATTGTTGTGCGACCATCAACCCCATCCATCTTCAGAGTGTTTTTGTTTTCCCAAACTGAAACATTGTAGCCATGAAAGAAAAGGAAAATTCTCCACCCCTCCCTCCCCAGGCCCCTGGCAACCACCATTCTAATTTCTGTCAGTATAATCTGACTCCTCTACAAATCTCATATAGGTAAAACCACACAGTTTTTGTCCTTTTTGTGTCTGACTTATTTCACTCGGCTCAATGTCTTCAAGGTTCATCTGCGTTTGAAGCTCACACTTTTAATCTTTGCTTCGCTTCCCGCTGACCCACAGGGAAGCTCTAACATGGCTCAGGTTGAGGGGCTGTGTGGATTGTCTCAGTGTTCACAGCCCAAATTTAGAGAAGCGTGGGACTTATTTTTGGTCCCCCAAAATATCGTAACACTGAATTCTGAACCTAGAGTGTGGTCACAACAGTTCCTGCATTGCCTGCCGAGAGGCTTACTAATTACAACAAAATGAAAGATAATTGCAAAATCTTCCTTTAGGCTCATAATTGCAACCTACTCATCCGCTACACTACATGCATTCCACTAACATGAAAGTCACATAGAGTGATGTTTCAACCACATTTATTTCCTTTGCTCTTTCTGGTCATTCAAAATGTGAGAGAGGGAGAAGTAACAAGAGTTAGGACTCTACACACAAACAAAAAATAGTAAAAAGGAAGAGCTGGTGTATTTTGACTTTATGTTAAACATTCCATAATGGATATGTGCTTATATTACCTTGTAAAACAACACAATATTTTGATTCATCACTCAATATTTTTTATAATAAAATACTTAAAATCCATATTCCATACACATACTGACATGGACATGGTGACTACATTCTGCATAATTGTTAGCATTTTTATAGGGCAGGTCTAGTAATAACAAACTCCCTCAGCTTTTGTTTATCTGGGAATCTTGCTTTCCTTTTCATTTTTGAAAGTTTTTTTTTTTTTTTTTTTTTTTTTACACAGAGACGGAGAGAGAGTCAGAGAGAGGGGTAGACAGGGACAGACAGACAGGAACGGAGAGAGATGAGAAGCATCAATTATTAGTTTTTTGTTGCGCATTGCAACACCTTAATTGTTCATTGATTGCCTTCTCATATGTGCCTTGACCGCAGGCCTTCAGCAGACTGAGTAACCCCTTGCTCGAGCCAGCGACCTTGGGCTCAAGCTGGTGAGCTTTTTACTCAAACCAGATGAGCCCTTACTCAAGCTGGCGACCTCGGGGTCTCGAGGGTCTCGAACCTGGGTCTTCTGCATTCCAGTCCGACGCTCTATCCACTGCGCCACCACCCGATCAGGCGGAAGTTTTTGTTTGAAATAGTATTCCTGATTGGAATTTTTTTTCTTTCTGAACATTAAATATATTATCCCATTCTTTTCTGACCTGCAAGGTTTCTGTTCAGAAATCTGTGGATAATCTTATGGAGCTCTATTATACATGATGAGTTGTTTTTGTATGTTCATTTCCTTCCTCAAATTTGGGAGGTTTTCAGCCATTATTTCTTTTCTTTCTTTCTTTTTTTTTTTTTTGTATTTTTCCAAAGTTAGAAGTGGGGAGGCAGTCAGACAGACTCCCACATGCACCCTACTGGGATCCACTCGGCATGCTCACAAGGGGATGATGCTCTGCCCATTTGGGCTGTTGCTCTGTTGTGGCTGGAGCCATTCTAGTGCCTGAGGTGGAGGTCATGGAGCTGTCTTCAGCGCCTGGGCCAACTTTGCTCTAATGGAGCCTTGGCTGTGGGAGGCAAAGAGAGAGATAGAGAGGAAGGAGAGGGGGAAGGGTGAAGAAGCAGATGGGTGCTTCTCCTGTGTCCCCTGGTTAGGAATCGAACCCAGGACTTCCACACGCCAGGCTGATGTTCTACCACTGAGCCCACCGACCAGGGTCAACCATCATTTCTTCAACTAGGCTTTCTGCCCCTTTCTCTCTCTTTTGTCTTTCTGAGACTCCCATAATCTCCACTCTCCTTAGTGGTGTTCAATAAATCTCTTAGGTTGTCTTCACTTTTGTAATTCTTTATTTTCCTCCTCTGACTGGGTCATTTCAAATGACTTGCATTCAAGTTCACTGATTCTTCTACTTGGTAGTCTTCTGTTGAACTCTTCTCACTCAACTGAACATTCTTCAGCTTCAGAATGTTTTCTTTTAAATAGTTACTCTTTGTTGATATTTTCATTTTGTTTATACATCTATTTGTCTGTGTTCCTTTTTTTTTCTTAGCTACCGTATTTTTCACTCCATATGATGCACCTGACCATAAGACAGACCTAGGGTTATAAGGAGGAAAATAAGAAAAAAAAATTCTGAACCAAATAGTGTATTTAATAAAATACTGTATTTTTTGCTCCATAAGATGCATGGGCATTTCCCCCTCCACTTTTGGGGGGGAAAAGTGCATCTTATGGAGTGAAAAATATGGTAATTGAGCATCTTTATGAAAATTATTTTGGTTCCTTTGCAGATAATTCATAGGTCTTCATTTCTTTAGGGTTTGTTCCTGGTGATTTCAGTTGGTCATTTGATTTGGCCATGTTTTCCTGTTTCTTTGTATGCTTTGTGATCTTTTGTTGAGTTAGGTAGTTGAAAAAACCAGCCGCTTCTCTCAGTCTTTAAAAATTGTCTTCATATAGGGAAAAATATTTACCAATGAGCTCAGCTAGAGAGTTTACAGGCCTTTCAAACATTTTCCAGGGTTGCATCCCCTCTAGACAATTATGTGTAATTTCCAAGCTGGAAAAATGTGCCAGTTCCTACTCATGAGCTCTTCTTGGTATCTGTCTGTGGGGTACTACAATCTTCTTGGTGCTGTGGCAAGTCAAGGGGCTTACCTGTGTTCTAATAGCCCCCAGGCATCTAAAGTGTTCTGCTGCCTTTTCTGTCAGTGCTGTTAGTTAGGTAAGACAGAAACCAGTCTTGGGTAGCATGGCTCATGAGGTAGAAGCAGTGAGTTCCCTGCCAATTATGCTGCGCTGAGCTGGGAGGGGCAGATAAATGCAGTGGACTTTCCTAATGGCTCTAATGTATCTCTTTTTGGCCTTGAACTCATTTGGGGTCCTGTGACCTTTCACATGGCTTTTGAATTTCTTGCAAAGTCAATTATGTGGTTCATATATCAGGTCTATATTATTGTTGTGAAGTCAGTATCTCTACTGGGGAAGGAGTGCCCGACGCATCCTATTCTACCATCTTGCTAATGTTACTCTAAGGCTCTTTCTACCCATCAGTACTATGAGTACTACCATGTTTGAAGGTATTTTCTTAAGGTATCTGTTTAATTGGCAACTGATTAAAAATTTCCTAAAGTTACTTCAAATTTGCTTCCACCTGTGCTAAGACATGTCTCCTTATAAAATTCTTGTCATGTATCATTACCCAGAGTTTATACTGTACAACAAATGTGACAATTAACTATTTCACAAATCACTCAACTGAACATTCTTCTCGAAGGAAGGCACCACAGTGTTCTTTCCTCTGCTAATTAAACGGGTGAACAATTAAAATAATGGTCAGGCATGATTCATTCTTTCCTTCCTGGCGTATTACAGCTTCTTGCTTCTTTATCTATTTTATAATAATCCTGTCCCAATAATATTTAATAATTTTAATTATCTGCTTTTTTTATTTCTTCCTCAACCCATCTGCTAAGTAAACACAAAAATCAGGTCACTTTTATGCCCATAGAAGGTATACATTTTTTCAAACCAGAACGATCAAGGATTATATTAGGCTTATGAGTATGAAACTAAATAAGGGAATTCTCTCTTCTCCAGAAAAAGCTAGGTCTTTCATGATGGAGATATAGTGATAGTGGGAGAGAGAGTCAAGAAAGTAGACAATCCATCCAAAAATGAAGTAATAATACAATATTTATATCGGTAAAAATGCAGATATGGTGGCTGGGAAGAAGTGCACCTCTAACACTTCTAGAAAGGACCCAGACGTAGCCTGGGTTGAACCCAGACGCAGCATATTGAAGGATATGCCTACTGCATCCTGGTAGTAGGCATATCCTTCAATAGAAGAGATTCCCAAATGAGCGCCTTCATTTCCTTAGACCTTTCCTAAGTACCTGTTGCTCTCACACTCTGACTCTACTGGCTCAGCTCACCCTTGCCTTGTCTGAATGCTTTAATGGGCTTCATTTCTGGATGATCTGTTGATCTCCAGTAGGTCAGACCTTTCCTGGTTGTATAACCGTTTGAATTTGAAGTTGGCAGATCCAGGCTCTTGTCTATGATCTCCCCTCACACTCTCTAGCTGATCTTTTCCCAGTATTCAATGAGCTCTCCAAGGCAGTCTATATACATTTTTTAAAAGGGGAAAATGATAAAATAGGCAATATTGCCAGTAATGGAAGCACTTAAAGCTTTCTAAGAATTTAGAAAATTAAGCCATGAAAACTAATTTTTTCTCTCTACATTGACATTGTTTATTTTTACTGCTGATGCCCGATGCTTAGAACACTTCTGAGGTGAACCAAGACTACCAGAGTAATTGTATAGTTTTAGGTTGTGGTATATACAGATTGCTGGCTTTGAGAAATAACAGATTAAAAGGAAGTGTTAATTACTTATGCTTAATGTCTTTCATGTTTCCCTGGGAAGATCTACTTAGAACCTAGGAAGACAGGACCAAGAAATAATCATTTATGCTTTGAAAAAAGTTGCATTGTTACCCTAAAGATAGATTTGATTCTGTTTAATTAAACACCCATTTTTTTGGTAACCAACTATGAACAAAGTATAAAAAGAGATATTTTTGAGAGAAATAATGGAATTTCTGACTCACTTTATATATAACTTATGTCCCAGCTTTGTCACCAGGAAAAGTAACGTGGGTGATATTCTTGCTCCTTTTCACTTCCATCCTAGAGCTTAGGCAGGGTGCTTCACTGGTGTGAGCCTCAGCGCTCTCAGTTTAAACATGAAAATGATAACCTACCATTTTTAGGATTGACAGGATGATGGAACAGGATAATGTCTAGTCTTATTGTGAAGCTTGGATGTAGTTGGCACTCAATAAATGTTGATTTTCCTTTCATTCTGAATTTTGATAATTTTTTTATTGGATTAACTATGAAGTTGAAATATTTTTTATAAATCCATGTAATATAAAAAAATAACTGTTACTAAAACAAATTCACCAGTACCCTACAAAATTATAGTCGGGTAGATAAAAGTGATGGACAATGAACAAGCTATTCCCAGAGGTGGATTTAATGGTGGGCGCACTCCCTGGGCCCCGACTTCTGAAGGGCCCTGCAAAACCCCAACTTTACACTTTTTTCTAATGACACCAAGTTTGGTTTCATATGTGCAATTTTAACATTAATAGTACATAATATTTTTTTATTTATTTAAAAATATGGCTAACATGTATTTTTATTTACCCTCTCTCTCTCTTTTTTTTAAAGGGGCCCAATATTTTCTTCTGCACCCAGGGCCTCAACTGACCTTATTCCACGTCTGGCTATTCCCATAGATACATGGGAAGAAACATAGAATTCAGAAAAAATGGAGAAAGGGCAATCCAAAAGAAATTGAATCAGAAGAGGCATCTAAAGCAGGAGGGTGTTGTATTACAACTACTGGTGGGATGAAATGGAAAACTTGGACTCCATGGAAAGAATATATAATTTAAGGAGTTACTACTTGCATTCACTTGTGGCCAACTGTTCCTGAGTAAATATATCCCTGTAGGGATAAATGATACAACATAAATGTCTGTAGTCACTTTGGCTCCCAGGAAGCATGAAATTGTAGAAACTTGTGGTTTAGTGTTATTGTTACAGCTGTTGTTGACAGCTGTTATTAGCAGCTGCAACTACATCCCTTAGAAAAGACCTGACAGGTGGCACTGGCTGACGACAGACATCCAGGGGGATTGTCGCGGTCAACTCAGATCCAATGACTTGTTGGTGCCATATTGGATTAATAATAACTGGCTGTTATCATAATATGTGCTATGACATCAACATGCTTTTAAATGTTGTCTCATCAAGTAAGACAGGGCATGCAATGATGCCCCATTGCATAGGGAGAAATAGAAGAAAGAGATAACATCCTTCTCTGAACTCTAACTGCACTTACACTTTTCACTCCTCAGGTTTCCTCTATATGGTAACTTTTGGATGAAAACCAAGCCTTATATTTTTATTTCTAATCTTGGTATATGTAGTCTGGATCCATCTAATAGACTGCAAAAATAACCAAAGATTATTTGAATCTCCTCCCATCAAGAGGTAGAAACCATTAAACCTGGACTGACCTGCTTAGAGCCACACAGCACAGAGGCAGTGGGTGCCAGGTCTCTAGAGGCCTGAGCGTGGCGCTCGGTGGAACCTCTTCCACCAGCGTGTGAACAAACCTGGGCTAGCCTGTGGAGAATGTACGGTGTAGCCTTCCCAGCCTAAGACATTAATCAAACCCAGCCAACAACCGCCCAGAGAAGGAGGATCATCCCAGAGAATTAAGCTCTAATTGCTGACCTCCAGAATTATCAACCATATTAGAGACTGTTGTTTTAAGCCACTAAATTTTTGGATTGTTTGTTATAAAGCAATAGATACCTAATATACTGCTCACAAAAATTAGGGGATATTTCAAAATGAATATGAAGCAATAAAATATCCCTTAATTTTTGTGAGCAGTGTACTATCCAGAACTCATTCACTGAGCCAGAACTTAATAAATGTGAGCTGTATGACTGGCTCACTTAAAAAAAGTTTTAAAAAATATTTCTTTTCTTTTCTTTTTTAAATTGATTTTAGAGAGAGAGGAAGAAGGGAAAGAGAGAGAGAGAGAGAACAAAACATCAATCTTTTGTTTTACTTATTCATGCATTCATTGGTTGATTCTTATATGTGCCCTGACTAGGGATCAAACCCATAACCTTGGCATATCAGGACAATGCTTTAACCAATGGAACTACCCAGCCAGGGCCAACTGGCTCATTTTTCCTTCTCAAGATCTGGGAAAGTAGTCTAGAACAGTGTCTCAGACTAAATTATTGGTCCTGATTCTTCACTTTGGATATACACCATAATCCACATAACTTGTAATTCTTCCTATAAAAGTTAGAATGCACGTTTATACAAAGGACTTGGTGATGCGACTGTCTTGGGACATGGAAATGAGAGAAGATGTGATAGTTCACCAGTTCGCCTAGAATTAGAGGTTTGGCATATTTTATTACCCTGTTGTATTTCGGCCATCACCATGAAAAGACTTTCCTTTGAGGAGCTGCTGCTGTGTCAACCTGGGCCACAGAATGAACAGATATGTGAGAAGTAAATGCTTATTGCTGTGTACAACTGTGGTTTAGGGGCTGTGTGTTACACAGCAACAGCTGACTCAAACATACAATTTTATTTTGACACAGCCAATATGTCTGAACCTCCATCTCAGCTAAGCAAGTATTTCAGGCATTGTTGTAGGCTGGATTCCAGGATTCTGGGCCTACTGCCTGCTGAGAAGTCACTGAGTGACCTTGGATGAATGATCTTCAGAGGCCAGGGTAGGTTCAAACCAAGCAGAGTCCAATCAAAGCATCAGAGGGAAGGGACTGGGCAGAAAGGCAGATGCCACGTATAGAGGCCTCAAAACACGACCTAGAGCAGTGGTTCTCAACCTGTGGGTCGCGACCCCGGCGGGGGTCGAATGACCAAAACACAGGGGTCTCCTGTCGCGACCCACAGGTTGAGAACCGCTGACCTAGAGGCACCCAAACTCAACAGGTTAAGGTCTTGAGGAAGGTCTGTGTCCTGACTCCTGACAAGAGAAAGAGTTGATAGGGTAGTTCAGAAAAGAGGCTTCTGTGGTGAATACTGATGTGTTCCAGCTCTCTTGCTTCCTTCAGAGCCAGGTCGCATGTGGTCGCTCTTCTTAGGGACACATATTTGCTCTTCTTCCCCAAATGTTCTGTTCCCATCCTGGCAGGCCCATTGTTCATCTACCACGGAATATCAGGACAATGGGCATGCTTAGGTTCTAGCTATTGGACACTCTCTGTGACGACATAATTGGTCTATAATCTCCACTATCCAATATGGCAACTGCTACCCACAGATGATAATTGAGCACTTAACACATAACAGGATTGACTGAGGAATAAAAATTTAAATTTCATTTAATTTTAATTAGTTAAAATTAATTTAATTTTATGTTGTCAGAGGCTACCATACTGGGCAGCACAATTCTAGAGCGCAGGGTTTTGGCCAAGGCTTCTGTATTATAAAACCTTAATAAATATTATGCGTATAAAATTGAAGCCTCTTGAAAGACTGAGCCTCTGCAGAAATGGCCATAGACTTGCTGTCCCTCTTGCAGTTCTGCTTCAGAGCTGGGCATGCTGGGGACTGACCATCAGCACACAGAGTTATGAAGCTTAAATTTCTAGTGCCAGGAACTATTCATTTAGAAAAAAACTTTAGGACATGAGAGTTGCCACCATCAGAATAAAACAGACAATAGCAAAACAGATCTGTGGCTTTGTGGCTTTTCAAGACTCCTGGGAAAGTTTTCTGAAGTACAGAGGAGGTGGTAGCCGCTCACTGGAACCCCTTTTTTGCTCAATTAAAACTCGAGGCCCTGGCTGGTTGGCTTAGTGGTAAAGTGTTGGCCTGGTGTGTGGACATCTGGGGTTTGATTCCTGGTCAAGGCACACAGGAGAAACAACCATCTGCTTCTCCACCCCTCCCCTTCTTGCTTCTCTCTTTCTCTCTCTTCTCCTCCTCTCCTGCAGCCATGGCTCAGTTGGAGCAAGTTGGCCCCAGGTGCTGAGGATGGCTCCATGGCCTTGCCTCAGGTGCTAAAATAGCTCAGTTGCTAAGCAATAGAGCAATGATCCAGATAGGCAGAGCATCACCCATTAGGGGGCTTGCCAGGTGGATCCCGGTCAGGGCACATGCGGGAATCTGTCTCTCTGCCTCCCTGCTTCTCACTTAAGAAAAAATTAAAACAAAACAAGAAAAATCTCAGAACTTGAGTCATGATGTTTGGTAACTTTTCTTGTATAAAAAAATAAAACCAAACCAAAAAAACCCAAAGAACACTTAGAGTTGAACCCATGTGAACTCATCTTTACACTCCAGTGTTGAAAAATAACCCAGCATGGCTGGGATGTGAAGTCTGCTTCAGATACTACACCCCCCGGCTTAGCCAAAAGCTGGTGCATTGCGAATGGCCTTTCGGAAGTCTGCACAGATGTCAAGAATGGGAGTGAAAACCTCTGAGCCCTGCTCCCTCACGCAGATCTTCATTTTTTAACTGCTCAGAGACCTTCTTCCAAGGGTGTGAAGTGGGCTGCTGGTTCAATGACAGGCACGGCCCTACTTTGAAGCCCTGGGACTAGCCCACTCAGAGGCTCTCTAGGCGTCACCCAGCCACAGTGCCTCCGTTTCCCCATTTTGTAGTCTCTTAAACCTGTATTGGCCTTCAGCTATCACAAGGATAGCCTCATTTTAAAATTTTCTTTTAGGCTGCACGATTTGGGCCTGCAGATGCCCCATGTCAGCCATATGCGGCCGGCATATTTAAAATTTCCTCTTTTCATAAAACTCTTCAAAATTTATTTGGAAAAAATAAAGAAATATAATTTGCTTTTAAAGATTTTACTTACTGATTTTAGAGAGGAGAAAGAGAGAGAGCGAGAGGAAGGAGGGAGGAGTGGGAAGCATCAACCTGTGTCAACTCGTAGTAGTTGCTTCTTGGTATGTGCCTTGACTGGGCAAGTCTCGGGTTTTGAACCAGTGACCTCAGCATTCTAGGTCAATGTTTTATCCACTGCGTTACTGAGGGTCAGGCAGGATAACCTCTTAATGGCCCCATCTCATCCCTCCAATGAGTCTGTGTTCACTCTGGTCACCACCTTCCCCTCCTCCTCCTCGACACTCCTCCTCAGCCCCAGCTCTGCATTGAGCATCTAGCCCCTCCGGCTGCTTCTCTCAGTTCCCCGAAGGCTCCTGGCACTGGCCTGGTACATGCTGTACTTTGGTTCACTTCTTGCTTTCTCATCTGGTTCTCTTACTGGGTCCCTGACTTTGCAGGAGCTCCCTGAGGAGAGCTCTTTGGAACCACATCCCTGCATCTTGCCTCATGCTCACACAGGAAAGGAGTCGAGTGGGTGCCTGACGTTGGTGGGGGGATGGTGGAGGTGGTGGTGGTGCTGATGAGAGTATCAGGTCTGCATCTGTAGTGGGGAGATTTGGCATGTCAGGGCTGTAATGACAAATGGCAACGGTCTTCCATGAACAGACCAGCTGAGAGGAGAGTTTCCGAAGGGAGGAGTGTAGAGCAGGTGGTTCTGGGGAAGACGGAGAGAGCAGAAGACTGTGTATGCCCTAGCCTTGCTCTTGAGTGTGGTTTGGGGTGCAGTAGCAGCAGTAGCATTTAGGAGATGGTTAGAAGTACAGACTCTCAGGCCCCATCCCAGACTTTCTAAATCAGAATCTGCATTTTAATTACATCATCATGTGTAAATTTCCATGTACATATGTGTAAATTACATTATGTGTAAATTTCTATGTACACATTGAAATTTGAGAAACTCTGGTCTAGAAGTAAACAGACATCTGGGACATTACTAAGAGATGTGAGTCCTTCTAAAGAGGAGCACTTCACTTCATGTCTGGGAATCAGATATTGTCCCTGAAGGGGCAGGACCAACACATTCCAAGAAAGACTGTCAAATCCCAGTTCTTTATGTGGGTGAACAATATTAAATTTCTTCAGTAAACAAAATGAAACAAAGCAAAACAAAACAACCAAGCAAACAACAAACCTCCAGCCATCTGCAAGGAGTTAAGGGATCTAGGGCTAATAGACCTATTTAGAGTCTACTGAGTTGGGAGAATGTCAATCTATGGAAATCCACTCAGGCATCCCGTAGACTGGAGGCAGAACACATAAGTGGGCAGATGTCAATCAAGAAGGATCCTTAAGGACAAGAAGTTTGGTGGATTTGGGGGGAATTATTAGAAATTATGCTATTTGCCTCCTTTTATTCCCTCCAGATGCTGAAGACAAAGGGTTTGGAAAATAGACTCTCAGATGGCCACTAAGGAAAGAAAAAGGAAAATTTTAAAGGCATCTTTCAAATCAAACCCACACCAGAAAGAGACTGGCACTCCAAAAGTTTTGCTTTTCAGGTAAGAGAGCTATTCAGAGCCAGTGATATTTTCACTCTTCAGGACACTAAGGGAGGTAGGTCACTTGAGACATGTCTCTGGGCTTTGCCAACATTGACTCTGCAGATGTAACGAGCTGGGAGCCCAATATCCTTCCTCTCCTTCTCTCTTTGCCATGCAGACTCCAAAGGAGGCCAGGGCTGCAGGTCCCTCTAGCGCTACAGACACTGTCCTCCGGCTCTGCCATCCTAGGACAGATGCTCTACAAACACAAGACACAAGACCCAATAATGTTCCAGCATCCGATTTCCCCCATCCATGTGTGGGGTGTCCCAGTGACATCTGACAGACAGCTGGCACGGCCACTGCAGACGCCTGTCCCCCACAGGAACCTCTGCCTGGTTGTCAAGTTTTAATGTCAGACAGCTAAGGTCCTGGCATGTTGGTTCTTATTCTTTCCACCTCTTTCTCTAGAGAATGCTTATCTCTCACCACCTATAAGGTTTCCATTACAGAGAACATCAGAACGTACTGGGGTTAAAGAGCTTTGAGATGCTTAAGTGCAATCATTATCTCTTCAACCTCCAACTCTCCCCCCCGCCCAAAGATTGACAGCACTCAGACTCTTAAGACTCCCAATTCGTTTCTTTTATCCTAAAGGGAAAAGAATCACCACTTAATCTTATTTCTAACATGTTGGAAGTTACCCTGAATATAAAAAGATCTGCCTAAAGAGTAAAGGTGACATGGGATGCTTTGCAGAACTATATCCTGGACGTACTGGAGACCCTCAGGCTAGGCAGATTTGGTGGCATTCCCAGTTGCTGAATTGGAAATTATGGGATGAGTCAGTCAAGGGTAAAAAAAGTGGTCTAGTTCTTCTAATATGCAAAGGAAGAACTCTGGGGTGGGGTAGTGTCTTGTGAGCCTGTTGGTGGGTCCTAAGTATTTTTTTTCCTTCAGAATAAAGTGTCTTAAAATTGTAAGTCTTCCCCACTCCCCATCTTTACCTTCTTCATCAAATTCCTTTATTAAACCTTCCTCCTTGCCATAATTTAGTTGCACTCATATAATTTGCATGACAAGCCATAATCAGAACTGGTCTTTTTAAAAGACTATCAACTGTCACCGGCCAATGATCAAAAAAGTTCCTTCTGTAATCTAAATATGACACAAACATTGAAAGGTTGTAGAGCTCCTTATCATTGATCTACAACCTAATGTACCAGGGGAAGGGTGCAGCTGTAAGAAGTACCCCACAAAGTCTGTCCCAGGGTGGTCGGATTTCAGCTAAGTTGGTGCTCCAGCTGTGTCAGCTGCCTAAGAAGTCACTCTAACACCTAATGGCACAAAGCAACCATTCTCATGCCCACAGATACTGTGGGCCCATGGGGAGCAGCTTCGTCTCTGCTCTAGTCAACATTGGTTGGGGGTCTTGAGGTTTGGAGATTAGAATCTTAGGAAGATTGACATTTTTATGTCTAGCTTCTGGGCTGGAAACATCCAAACAGTTGGGTCAAGAAATAAGCCAGTCAGAGAAGACAAGTATCATATGATTTCACTTATATGTGGACTCCAATGAACAAAATGAACTAACAAGCAAGTAGAGACAGGCTCATTTCACGCAGCATAATGCTCTCCAGTGCCATCCATGCTGCTGCAAAGGGTAAGACTTCCTTCATTTTTATGGCTGAGTACTTTTCCACTGTGTGTACCACAGCCTTTTTATCCAGTCCTCTGCAGATGGGCACTCGGCTGCTTCCACATCTTGGCTATTGTAAACAATGCTGCCATGAACATTGTGAACTGAGCCAGCTGGGGAAAGACAGGTGCCATATGATTTCATTCACATGTGGGCTCTAATGAACAAAACGAACTAACAAGCACAGGGAGACAGACTCAGAGATAGAGAGCAGGCTGAGAGCTGTAGAACGGGGCAGGGCTGGGTGAGGAGGGTGGAGGGGTTGAGCAAAAACAAAGAGAGAAAGAACTCGTGGACTTGGACTCCAGTGTGGTGACTGCCGGTGGTGGGGAGAGGGGGCGGTGGAGGAGAGCAAGGGGGGACAGACGGTGACGGAAGGAGACTTGACTTGGCGTGGTGAACACACAATGCAGCGTACAGGTGACGTAGTGTAGGACTGTGCACCTGAAACCTGTCTAATTTGGTAACCAGTGTCACCACGATAAATTCAATAAAAAGGGAAAAAAGCCAGGAAGGAAAAGTCGCCTCAAATGAGAACATTTAAAATAGGATGAGGGGAGTTTTAAAGCTCCCTGGGATCTGGCTCGTCGGAGATCAAAAGGCAGAGTCCCGCGGCTCCTCCGAGTCCCGTCTTCATTAGCTGGCAGTTATGTAACACGCGGCCTCATCTGACCAGGGACCGAAAACTCCTGCCTCCACCCTGCTGCTCTTTTTATGAAAGCTCTCCTTTCACAGATGCTGCTGTGGCCCAGGCTGCAGTGTACGGGGCCGGGGTGGGTGCAGTGGATACGTGGGCAGTGCGTGGCTTAGGTGCAGACTGTCGGGAGCCCACTCCCCAGGGACAACCCTGGCTCCCAACTTCAGAGCAGAGCCCACACTGCCCTCCCATCGCCAGTCTTGGTCTGAATAGCATGGGTTTCCTCACTGCTTGCTCTTCCAGATCTGCCCTGAAACAGATGTCATAGCTGGTGTCCCTTGTGCCCGTGTGAGAAGACCTCAATGCCAAGCCCCGCTCTGCTGGCCATCTCAAAGTCCCCGGGACTGTGGCCACCATGGCGCCACCCTGGCCCTTCTTCCTGCTGTTCTTCACCACCAGCCAGCAGGTGATGGAGGCGGCCCCGAATCCTGACTTCACCCCGCCCTGCCCTGCGCAGGTATTGATCCCCAAAAACATCTTACACCAAAAACTCGGTCTCAGTGTCTGCGTGCCTAAAACCCAACTGGTGACAGCACATAGTTAATTCATTTAAAATTTCTAGAGTCTGACTTCTTTTCCCTGCCAGATTTTAAAAAATAGGATAGAAACAAAATACAAATCAAACTAAGCCAAACAACAACATTAAAACCAACTGGAAAAGGAATTTAAACTACTTGGGAAAGACCCTCTATCCCACAGAGGTCTGTTCAAGGATGAAGCTAAAGACTGCATAATCTGTGAAATTAAAGCTTAAAAGATTATGGCTAAAAAAAGGGGATTATGGCTTGGATTATGAGTAAATACATGAGGTTTATTAATCAAAACACACATACACCACACGCACATCACCAGCAAATTTCAATTTGGGTTGTAAATGCTAACCCAGTAGATCTTTTGATCTCCCTTGAACACTCCTACTATTTCACCTTATTACTCATTGTCAGTCTTAGTGTTTGTAACAGAGTGACCCAGGTCCTGGGTCTACCTGGGTCAACAGCAGTGAGGTCTCAGGCAGCTGCCATGTTGGTGGCATTTTAGTCAGAATGCACATGGTCTCCACAGAGGCCCTGGAATCACAGATTGCACTTCTCTGATTCGACAGCTTGCTCTGGGTCTCTGGTTACTAAGAGCCTGCTGTGTATTGTGCACTGGATGGGACACAAGTCCAAGCCATAGCACGTGCTGTCCCCATGCCTGCAGGCTGACTTGGTGACCTAGAAGAACAGGTGCAAAATGGGTAAGAAAAGTAGACTGGGATCAAAACCCAGGCTCTCTGGTCAAGACCAATGTCAGGATGAAGGAGAGTCTATGAGCCTATGGCAGAAAGGACAGCTGTCGGACAGGAAGGGCCTGGGCTGGTCCTCAGGATGAGCATTCTAGAAGAAACATGAGGCATTGGGCAAGGGCAAGGGTGTAACAGGTCATTTGTGTTGAATATTTTTTATGTACCTAGTGTCATTCCAAGTACATGGATTAATTAATATAACTATTGCAGCAACCTCACAAGGTAAAAACTGTTATCCTTAACCCACTTTGCAGATAAGGAAACTGAGACTCAGAAAAAAAAGTAATTGCTCGTTGTCACACAGGTAGCAAGTGGCAGAAGCAAGATACAGTCCCAACAGTCTGACTCCCCATTCCAAGCTCTTAATCATAATCTCAATTGTAATCTTTTCAAGATGCCACTCCTGCCAACCTCTATATTTCTACAGAAATGGCAAAGAATATAAAACCTAATTTTCTGTCTGATTGTAGGTCCTGATGGAGGTTATCAGACCCTGGAATACTGTAGACAGACTGGGTTGTAGAAGCATCTTAGCATCTCAGGTGGCAGTCTACATTCTAAGTTTAAGTCTAAGTTCTAAGAGAGTTTTGCTGTCAGGGAGACATTAGTCAAAACCACAGGTTTGAGGAGTCCCAGGTCTCCCAGGAACACTCAGAGTCCTGGGAGCAGCCTGTGGGAAGCATCGCCCTGGCCCAAGTGCTGGGATGGATTTCAGAACACAGCATCCAGGGTCGTCCATCAGTCACTCTGGCTGCATTCGAAATCTGAGAGGCATGTTCTCAATCTGCCACCTATCCAAAGATGATCAACATGCATGGTGGGTGGCATTGGGCCACCTGTTCCAGCCCTATTTTCATCAGCACTCATATCTTCAATTTGGAGAAAGACCAATCTTCACTGAAAACGCAGCAGATGCAAACTGCCCCCACCCTCATCATACTATTGAAATTGCTCATCAGATCCGTGGACATGCACACCCAGGAGACAGAGAGAGAGCACTGCATGAGAGAATCGATTCAAAGGATGTCAGCAGTCTGGGCAAAGACAAATAAAAGTGGTGTGAGAGGGACCCTGGCCGGTTGGCTCAGTGGTAGAGTGTCGGCCTGGCATGCAGGAGTCCCAGGTTCGATTTCCAACCAGGGCACACAGGAGAAGCACCCATCTGCTTCTCCATGTTTCCCCCTCTCCTTCCACTCTGTCTCTCTTTCTCTCCCGCAGCCAAGGCTCCACTGGAGCAAAGTTGGCCCAGGCACTGAGGACAGATCCATGGTCTCCACCTCTGGCGCTAGAATGGCTCTGGTTGCAGCGGAACAACGCCCCAGAGGGGCTGAGCATCGCCCCCTGGTGGGCATGTCGGGTGGATCCCAGTCAGGCGCACATGGGAGTCTGTCTGTCTGCCTCCCCTACCTTCTCACTTCAGAAAAAAAAAAATGGTGTGAGAGGGATGAATGTGAAGAACCTCACACCTAAATACAGAACAGGGCAGTGCATAAGAAAATACCTGGAGATTGCAGGTGCTCACATGTTTCAATGAGTCAAGATGCGAGACAACTGCTGCACAGTCCACAGTCCAGCACAGGCTACAGCTGCCTGAATGGGCATTTCATGTGATGGGCAGGAAGTCAATTATCTCCTCGTGCTCAACACTGGTCATTAGGTACATAGCGAACAACACCCCCAGGTCTGGACTCCATCCACAACGGGATGGAGACATTGACCATGTTGGAACATCCTGAGGAGGGACAGGTACCTTGAGGTCAAGTTCCAGAAGAGCAGTTGGGAGAACAGTTTCCAGCATAAGTGGAGGTGAATCCTGAGGGTCGGTCTGAGATCTGGCTTCATTACTGATTAAGCAGGAAACAGATGTGTTTAAACTGTTTTGGCAGAGAAGGCAGAAATGGGACCAGTTGCCACACATTCCGGGGAGAAAAATTTGAGTACCTTACCATAAAGGGGAAGTCTTCCAAAAATTCATAGAAAGGAGTACCTTGCAAAATGCTAAGCTCTGTATTAGTGAGTGGCAAACCATTGCCAATGGATGGACACTTGATCATGATGTTCTTTTATTTTATTTTTTATTTTTTGTGACAGAGACAGAGAGAGGGACAGATAGAGACAGACAGAAAGGAAGGGAGAGAGATGAGAAGCATCAACTCTTTGTTGCGGCACCTTAGTTGTTCATTGATTGCTTTCTCATATGTGACTTGACCGAGGGCTACAGCAAACTGAGTGACCCCTTGCTCAAGCCAGCGACCCAGGGTTCAAGCTGGTGAGCCTTGCTCAAATCAGATGAGTCTGCACTCAAGCTGGCAACTTCAGGGTTTTGAACCTGGGTCCTCTGTGTCCCAGTCCAAAGTTCTATCCACTGCGCCTCCGCCCGGTCTAATCATGATGTTTTTGATTCTATCAGTTAGTTGCCTCATGCATACAAGAATTGTTTAGGTACTGGGAACACAGCTGATGAATGTGCATGCCTTCATGACACTCTGCCCCATTGCTAGGTGTAGAATACACCTATATTAAATTACATGACACATATATGATAATAGGTACGATGGAAGAAAATAAGGCAGAAAAAGGGGACTGAGAATTCTAGGTGGGGACGTGTGTGAATGTTTCAGTAGGATGACGAAGGAAGATCTAACGAGTGGTGACATATGAGTAATGCGTGGGGGCGGGCAGGAGAGCAAGCGCGTGGACGTCTGGGGTAGGAGTGTTCCTGAGAGCAGGAAGAGCAGGTGCAGGGGCGGAGCATCTGGTGTGGCTGCGAAACAGCAGGAGGGTGTGAGGCCTGAGGGCACGGGGTGAGGGGAGGGGGCACGGAGGGAGCCTGGAGGGCACGGGGGGAGGGGAGAGGGCACGGAGGGAGCCTGGAGGACACGGGGTGAGGGGAGGGGGGCATGGAGGGAGCCTGGAGGGCACGGGGTGAGGGGAGGGGGCGCGGAGGGAGCCTGGAGGGCACGGGGGGGGGGGGGTGAGGGGTGAGGGCACGGAGGGAGGGGAGAGGGCACGGAGGGAGCCTGGAGGACACGGGGTGAGGGGAGGGGGCATGGAGGGAGCCTGGAGGGCACGGGGTGAGGGGAGAGGGCACGGAGGGAGCCTGGAGGGCACGGGGGGAGGGGAGAGGGCGCGGAGGGAGCCTGGAGGGCACGGGGGGAGGGGAGAGGGCGCGGAGGGAGCCTGGAGGGCACGGGGGGGGGAGGGGAGAGGGCATGGGGGGAGCCTGGAGGGCACGGGGGGGGGAGGGGAGAAGGCACGGAGGGAGCCTGAAGGGCACAGGGTGAGGGGAGAGTTGAAGGAGAACCCTGAGTGTGATGGGGCCACAACGGAGGGCGTAAGTGCAGTGGTGCTATGCTCCACCTTAGACCTTCATACCTCATGCTGGCTGTTCTGTGGGGCATGGGGGGATGAGGAAAGACACAGTAGACTCCTCAGGGCCCACTGCTGCATCCCGTGGCAGGACAAGTGTGTGCCCGGCCAGCTGGCAGCCAGGGCGCTGGTGAGAAGGGCTCAGATTCTGGATGTATTCTGAAGGTAGATCCAACAGGATTTCCTGATAATTCAGATATAAGATACGGGGTATGAAGTCAACAAGGGTGACTCCAAGGTTTGTGTCAGTCAGTGGAAAGATAGAGACCCATTTACTTATAAGACGACAGGAGGAACAGATTTATGGGAAGGGTCAGGAGTCCTGGTCTGGATATATCGGAGATGCCCTGCAGGTGAGTGAAGAGGTCTGGAAGCATCAGCATGTGGATGGTATTTAAAGTCATAAGCCTGGATAATGAGTGTGGATAGAAATGGGAAGTAGGGAACAGAGTACTCCAGTGTTTAGTCCACGGGGGAGATGAAGACAAACCAACAGGGAGGCTGGGAGGGGGCAGTGGGGAGGTAGGGGAAGAGCCAGGCCTGCGTAGAGTCCACAGGCCAAGAAAAGGTGTTTCTAGGAGTAAGCGACTGTGCCAGGGCTGTATCATCACGGAGGAGGGCTGAGACTCAGCCTTAGGTTTAGCTATTGCAGAGGTCACCGCGACTCCAGTGAGAGCAGTTACAGGGAAGCAAAGGGCCACAAGCCTGATTCGAGTGGGATCAGGGCCCATCAACAGATACTGTACCAGGAGCAAATCGGGATGGAAAGATCCCTAATATCTTTCGTTTAACCTTAAGATTCTACAGTCTTATTTTAATTTTGGAAGAAGGTCTGGTTTATGGAAGGGCAGGCGAAGAGGAATAAATTATCCCAATTCCTGAAGGTCAGAAAAGCCTGTGGAGAAGCCATGGCCTTGACCAAAGGTTCAGCAACAGTAAGAGATACTTCCCAGGTCAGCCCCATTCCTGGGACCAAGCCCCAGCTGTACAGAACAGTCGCCCGCTTGACAGCACACCCCCGGGTGCCTTCTCTCTCTCCCACTCTCCCACCAGGCTTTCTTGGGATCCGGTACCAAATAAATTACTTTCTCTCAAATCTTTGTCTGAGGTCTACTTTTGGGGAATATAAAACTGGATATGGGAGGAAAGGCTCCAAGGTCTGGTGTCCCTAGATTCTGTGTCATTTCCTCTTAGTGGCTGTCCCTACCAGGAGACAGGGCCGGTAGCTGGCTGCCTAGGGTGCTCAGAGTTATGAGGGGTGGGATTTGAGTGGGTGGGGCCCCATCTAGCTCTACCTTTCTGTCTTTAGGCAAAGTTTTATCATCTGTAAAATAAGTGGGTGGGCGAGATTATCTCTAAGGTCTAAGCACTAATGCTGTACATCTTGAAGAACAGAATAAGTTAGCCAGAAGATCCCAGTACAGCTCTGTGTAAATGAAATAATATGTGGGGAAGAAACCAGAACAATAATCAAAAAGAGAAAAAAAAAAGGGAGGAAGAGGAAGAGGAGGACAAAAAGAAGGAGGAGGAGTAGAAAAAGGGGAGGAGAGAAGAAAAAGGAAAGAAAGAATAAGATAAATGCACTAATTTTGGGAAAAGCTTTACTGTATTTACCTGGAACTGGAACAATGGACTGTAGTTAGTTCATGAGAAAAACAAATGAGCAGCTTCCCGCCCGAGTTCGCAGGCATGCAGTCCCACACCGGCGCACTGACTCAGTGAGTATAAATTCAGGATCAGCGGTTACGACCCAGACAGACAAAAGCTCGTTCAATCTGATGGCAAACACTGCAAAGTCCCAGTTATTGCTGCTGCTCCCATCAGCTCCCAGGAATACAGAGACCCCAAACCAAGTGCTTTCTGATCTCAAAGTCCTTCTTTTTGGAGAAAGAAACTTCTTTTATTTAAGTATAATAAACATGGGGAGAGCTGGCAGAGGAAAACGATGCCTTCATGTAAACTTGAAATGAGGGTAAGTTGCACAGGTATAAAAGGTTGCACTGAGATTTTACCCTGAAATATATGTACACAATGTTTCCTTGCTGGGATGGATAAAGTGTTGACTGTTCCTTGGTGTAGTTTCCCCATAAAATGGCAGGGGTGCGTGAGGTAACGCTCCCCCTCTTTATGCTTCGTTCTCCCATGGTCATAAAGAGAGCTTTGGGGGAAATATTCCCGGCCTCATCAGGTTTTCCAAGTCTCTCCCTAATCCTTTAACAGTCGAATCATTCCCTTAGGAAGGATGTAGGATTCGTGTCATCATCTTTGGTCTTATTTTCTTTCTCAGCCGTGAGATCCAGGTTTATTATTCCCTTTGTGGGGTGGGAGCGATTCTCCAGGACATCAACTTCAAGAGCTTTGCATTTTTATGGGATGTTACAGCCAACAAATAGCTCTAAACTGGACAAAGAGACTGATGTGATAAATGGGTAGAAAAAGGTGTGTAAAGGGGGCCCAGATTTTCAAGTGCTCACTTCATTAGTGAATGTTGTGTGTTTCGACAGCTCCGCTTCCCTATGTAACCTGTTCACAGCAGAGACTCAGTTAATGAACACTGTACACAGATCAACGAGGACCCGTGGCTCCGGTATACATTATGCTTTTTTTTGTCCGTTTTAAAAAATATGTCACTATTCTTCTTTTTTAAAGCCTTCTTGTGACATGGTGATTCTACAGATATGACAAAAGCATACCTGGAAATGAAGCAAGTGTTGTTCATCTGCGAAGTTATCGACTTAGTGATGCTCCTCCACAGAACTATGTGCTGACATGAGAAGACATCAGCAAATGGCCCCTACTCTGAATGATCAACTTCAACTCACACTGTAGAATAATGCTTGGAGCCTTGAAAATGATACAATTCATTTGGCAGTAATCATTTACCAACCTGTACCTTCACATTGCTTGTTGCCTTCATGCATATTTTACTCTTATACTGCCAATTAATATTTGTATGTTTATGTATTTTCTTTACACTGTCACCCCCCCCCCCCACACCCCAATATCATCATCACCAAAGGAAGCGAAGCCTGGAAAAATCAGTTTGGACAGACAGCTTAGGAGTCTATTAATGACTAACTGCACACATGAATAACAAGATAAAACTGAAGGACTGCTATGGTGCTTGAAGAAAAGATTATGTCCATCTGGTGAAAACTGGGAAGGTTTCTTACAGGAGGTGACATTAATAAAGCCTTAATGCACAAAATGACTTGTACTTTCAAAACTGGGAGACGGTGTGGAGTGAACAGAGATGACGGAGGACACTCAGCTAGCACGAGCAATCCATATGCAAGCACCTCACAGAGGTAAGGAAACGAGGGCCAGACACAGAGAGCAGCTCAGCTCTGCTGTAAATGTGCAGAGGCCAGCGACTTGCACCCTCTGTCTTCTCGTGGCACATGCAAACCAATTACCAAAATCCTGCAGCACACCAAAAGATATGTATCTGACACAAGAAAATAGGTATAATTTTGATTTTTAAACACTAGGCAGCTATTGTTTTGGCTGTTGTCACATGTGACAATCCAAGAGAAGAAAGGTCAGTGCCCTTCACTAAAGAGTCAAGTGTTGCATGTTTTGAAAATCCTTGCAGCACACTGGCTGAAAACCACTGGCCTGGGTGAAAGACCAGTAGAAATGGGAAGGGGTTTACTGGGATGTGGCCATGGAAGGTGTGCTTTGCAGACTAGAGATGAGGTCAGAGTGAAGGCTCAGGAAGGTGAGGAGACTCTGGTAGTTCAATTGACCAAGTGTGAAGGTCAGCACTGGACAGTGTCAGTGGGTTTGGAAAAGATTGGGCAGATATAAGAAATGCTACAATGGAAGAATTGACCAGATTTGACAACAAGATGTGGAGGATCTGCCCTGAGATTGAGGCTTAAATTGCCAGTGACAGGAACCACGGGTACACTTAATGTGCCTGAAGATCTCAGGGGGGATGGTATCATAGTTAATTTTATGTGTCAACTTCACTGGGCTATAGCATGCTCATATGTTTGGTTAAACATTTTTTTTTCAGGTTAAGAGGAAGGGAGGTAGAGAGGCAGACTCCTGCATGTGCTCTGACTGAGATACACTTGGCAACCCCATTGGGGTGATGCTTGAGTACCGAGCTATTTTTAGCACCTGAGGCTGATGCAGACCAACTGAGCTATCCTTAGCACCTAAGGCTGACACTTGAACTAATCAAGCCACTGGCTGCGGGAAGAAAGGGGAGGGTCAGAAGCCAATGGTGGCTTCTCCTGTGTGTCCTGAATGGGAATCAAACCCAGGACATTTATATGCTGGGCTGACACTGTATCCACTGAGCCAATCACCAGGGCCTTATACTAGGCATTTCTAAACATTATACTAGGCATTTCTGTGAGGGTGTTTCTGGATTAAGATTGCCTTCCTTAATGTGGTAGGCCTCACCCACTCAGCTGAAGGCCTGAATAGAATAAAAGGCTGAGGAAGAAAGAATTCTTTTCCTCTGCCTGTCTTTGGGCTAGAACATTCATCTTGCCTTTGGACCCTGACTCGGACTGAAACTTATACCAACGACTCTCACGGTTTCCAGTCCTTTGGGCTTGGACTGGAGCTGTGACATCAGCCTTCCTGGCCTTCCAGCTTGCTTCTTAGCCTCCGTCATCATCATGTGAGCCACCTATCTGTCTCTCTATACACACACACACACACACACACACACACATATGCCATATGCTATTGACTCTGTTCTCTGGAGAACATAGGCAAAGACAGTGTGTCAATGAACAAAGAGTTTAGTTTAAGGTCTACATCTTGAATTGGAGGCTAGCTCAGAAGACTCAGGCTAGAAAGGTCTAACAGCCTATTTATAAACTAAGTCCTGAGGATGGGAGAAACATCAAGGCCAGGGATGAAGAGTTCAGTGCTCAGAGGACGAGGCTTAAGTCATGAGATCAGGTGACTTTGTCCCATACGAGGTGGGGAGATGGGGCTAAGGGCAGCTCTGTGCGGGAGAAATTTCGTCTCCCTTTGGGGGTATAAGAGAAGGGGTTTCAGGTGGAAGAAAGCATTTTATGGAGTAAAGCAGGTAAAAAAAATCTTCTCAGTGGAAAAACCTCACTGGATTTGTGCCCAGAAAGAGATTTTGGGGGAGCTCGAAGAATCAGTTCCAATCAGGGAGTAGAGACAGGAGAAGGAGGCATGTCACCTGTGATAAGTTCCCAAAGAATATATCGTTGAGTTGACTCATCTTTCTGGTGTTTCCTTGAGAATAACCATCTGTACCCACTCAACTTGTCCACCTCCCTTCAGGCCCACATGTGCCTTCATTAGTTCATGAAGGGCCTGAGGGGCCCGAGAAGCAGGACTGACAGGTATGAAGCCCAGCTCTGGCACACTCTGTCCACACGCAAGCTGGAGATGCTGAAGGAGGCGGGGCTCCAAGGGCCGCAGTGGGGCTCAGTCCAGGTCTGACAGCTACCAGCTGTGTGTGGCGGACAAGCCACTCCCCCTCCTGTGCCTCAGTCCACCCAAACGCCATGGTCATCCTTCTGTGGCTTGTGACTTCCCCCAGCTTTCTTCTCTCTCCATCCTCACGGCTACATTCCCCGTGCCCCTTTGATCTCCCTCCCACACAAGAGGGATGCACAAATACTTTCTATTTATACCTAAGGACAAAAAGGAGCTTAGCTAGCACACATCCTTGGTCTCTAAAAATCACTCATCAAAGTCAGAGGAATACCATTTGTGAAGCAATAGTTCAGATACA